>NW_027103528.1:872255-1496262 GCF_902728285.1 Clytia hemisphaerica | reverse complement strand
TATATATATACATTTTAAGATAAACAGCAATGTGACAGACGTTTTTGCGAGTTACCTATATCTTGTCATTTTCTCTAAAATGAAATTGTCTCTCGGGATTGACATGTTGTGACGCGCTCCTTCTTCAAAGGCGTTTTTGCGAGCAACAATACTTTCCCTTTGAGATGGTTTATGCTAGATTACAAAGGGGATCATTAAATGAATCGATACGGCTACACATTTTAGCCACATTAAAAACCAAAGTTCCTTCCCAATAAAGTTAGCCGGTATCTTTTGACGTAGTGGTCACGATTGTCTTTTTGACATCAATAATAAGGTTTTAAATGTGTCAAGCAGAAAGTAACACTTTGGCATTGCACTTAACACTTCTTTGGAGATGAAACCTTTTTGTTCTAGTAAGGGGATGAAAAGAGTAAGTCATACTTTTTATAAAGTAGTGATCTTTAGGTGTGTACATGTAATGAATACCCTTACTTTCAATCGAAGTTGTTGAAAAGATATGAGGCACTGTTTGCAAAATATACTATTTAAGATGTACACACAGTAATATATCTTTATCTGATTATATATTTTTATTTCAGCTATAAAGAATTGACCTGGGCATGAATTCAAAGCTCCAAGATTTCAAAATGCAGAAATTGGTATGGTTTTTATTGAACATTTGAATTTGAGAGTTTAATTGAATTGACTGCACTAATTTGTTTACTATTTATTGGGTGTTCTGACATTTAAAATCCATACAGGGGTGGACAAAACTTTTCAAGCAAAAAATAATAATAGTTAAAAAAAGGCACATACTAGATACCCATTGAAAATGTCAAAAAATAAAAAAAAAAACTTGGAAAAAGTTCTTCATACTTTAAGGGGAAGTGAGTGTGCACGGGTTTTAAAGATAACTTTTAGCCCCTTGACTTTCCTTAAAAACCCCAGGTTGCCCCAGGAAAAATTTCGTTTACCCTATGGATATAAAATGTAAGGGTCATAGTTTGTAAAAAAATGGGAAATTTATGAAAATTTAAGTAGCTCGCATATGACACCGCGCTAGTGGTTGCCTCTCATCCATACTTCTCTTCTTTTTCATGATACCTGCTGCTTTAACCATTGCCTATTAATCAAGCACTTCCGTTTCCATTTCAGTTATCAACTGGACGATGGACATGAAGTGAAATGGGATGAGATTCAAAATACCAATGATGGCTTTCAGTGATAAGACTGCTGCAGGAGAAAACATAACGCAAGACTTCAATTGTAATGGCTATGGATGATTCAGCTTTTGAAATCTTTAGAACAGTCCATGTTTTAAAATGATATATTGTCAGACAATCCAACTCAAACGTTTACGATGAAGTAACTATTGCATCCAGTATGCTCATTTAGCTAACCGGATATGTCAAGAATGTTTCTCTTTCAAATAAACTTTCTCCCCTTTAAAATTGACCTCCTCTTTTTGTACAAGCGCCCCCTTCTTTTGAATTCAGTAAAACTTTCAAACCCATTATTGTCAAGGGGGTATGACCACTGTATTTTTATTTTATACCCCCCCCCTAAAGAAACTTATGATTTATTACCATTTTGCCTTGAAACGCAAAAAACAACTCAAGTTACCCAGAGTCGTGGTTTTACAAGTTAGGTTAACTGACTATGCTGGACTATGGACTATTTATTCCGTACGAGTACAGGGTATATGATTATCAAAATTTCTCTTTGATACATGTTTCTATATATTCTATATAATATTATTTTTTTCAATTTATTGTTTTTAACTTAATTAAATTCTTTTCAAAATTGGAAATATATGTGAAGAAACAAGATTTTCTTTCAACCTAAATTCAACTAGGAGATCTTTCGTCTCTATTGGTACATAATCAGTACTGCCTATACATTTGAAATATGTGTACCTTTTTCTTACCCTGTAAAGTAACCAAATTCTTTCCATCGAGAGTGAATGGTATGAATTTTAACTATTAACTACTGCAAAATGCGAATATATCCTTTTTTTCTATAACTATAAATGATATGCCTCCCTCGATAATAATTCCATTATTTCTACTGAAAAATAAGTTTCACAATACATGAACCCAAAAGCTGCCTCGGAAATGCTTAGATAGAGAGATTTACAAAGCTGAAAATGCTTTGACGGATGCTTATATCCTAAGCAAAGTTTTAGAGAAATTTCGAAAATCCTGCCAAAAACAAACAAATTCTGAAAATGAAGGCTCAAAGTAATGTTTAGCTTGTGTTTAAATTTTTGCCATATATGAGCCTAGATATGCTTATAAAAAACATGTAAAGGTCTTTTCTATCACTACCCCTTACCTCGGACTGCGCAAATTAACTCTCGAAGTTGTTGTCCAAATAAATTTCCAGCTGGAAATACAGAGCTGTTCCTATTAAGTATCATAATCGCTCCTGGTAAATCGGAACAGCTATGTTTTGCTTTTTTATCTCCAGCTGGAAATAGAGAGCTGTTCCCTTGAAATAAAAAGATTGCCACTGGCGTTAGAACAGATACTTTCCTTTTTATCTCCAGCTGGAAATAGAGAGCTGTTCCTGTGGAATTACAAAGTTGCTCCTGGCAAATCGGAACAGCTATTTTAAGGAACAAAGCAAAAAGTTCTTTTGTAGAGCTATTCCTGACAATCTGGGACTTTTTCTAGACAAAATTTACTTTTCCAGCTGGAAATTTGGAGCTGTTCCGAAGAAGCTAAATATGTCAATTTTTTAGAAATATTCTCCTGGCTAGCAAATCGGAACAGCTATTTCGCCTTTTTGCCCCGGTGGCTGCTTCTGACGTATGTACTAAATGTTAAATCTAGTCTGAATTAGGTCCCTAACCTAAGAATATTTTAGGATGATTTTCCCAAAAAAGTTAAGAATATCCATGATAAAATGGATTTACACCATTCTTATAAAAAAAAAGCGTGTATAAGAACACGAGAATTTGATGGCCAAATATTAAGAAAACGTTAAAAAAATCCAAAGGTTTTTATGTACTCTAAAACAACCAATTTTTCTTAATAAATTTCACAAAAGTACTCACAAAATGATAAAATTAAGAATATTTATAGCCTCAAAACTCAAAAGGTTAACAACATCCGAAGGCTTCAAAAATTTTGGATAATCTTATGAAAAACATGTACGTATTTTCTGCTACACTGAGGGGGGGGGGGTAGTCGTCAAACATCAACAAAGAAAACGTAGTCCGAAGACCTCGTCAAAGACAGACACATAGAGAGAATTTGCACCGTCTAAGCATTTCGAGAATCTTAACGACCGCGGGTTGAAAATAGGGGTTAAATAAGAGTGGCGGTAGAATATAAAGTTAAACAAACTTTAATGCTTAATAAATACTCAATACAATGTCTTATAAACTTTTTTTCTTTGAAGGCTTATTGTAAATTTTCTCACTTTTTACAAGTCAAAAGAATTCTCTTCAAATTCATCAATTTCATCGGCCCTTTTTATCCCGGATTTATTGGCGTTATGTTTGTCTGCAGCAGAATTGGGCTATTCCAGAAATGTGGAATGTTCCAGAGGTTGTGGCGTCCAGGGTGGTCTTTGTTAGTAAAATCGGGTTGAAAATCCAGAGTGGTCAGTATAAAAACGAGGTCGAAAATCCAGGGTGGTCCAAAGAAATGGGAGAAAAAATCCAAAGGGGTCCTGAAAAATTGGAAAAGAATCCAAAAAAAAAAGATCTCCTCAACATTATGGGTACAAGGTTTTTCTGGAATAGCCCATCGAGGCCGGCGTTAAATAGACAAGGACCTATT
This sequence comes from Clytia hemisphaerica, assembly GCF_902728285.1. NCBI lineage: Eukaryota > Metazoa > Cnidaria > Hydrozoa > Leptothecata > Clytiidae > Clytia > Clytia hemisphaerica. The sequence continues at coordinate 1,492,492 of NW_027103528.1, read as the reverse complement.
TAACTCTATTTAAGATGATTAGAGTGTGTCTAGGAGATGAAAATCATAAATTCTTCAACGTCCAAAATTTCAAAAAAATTCTGTATCGAACACTTAATCCGTGCTTCGCAGTCACGAAATGAATCCGCAACATCCCTACACAGATAGAATAAGCTTAACAATTTTCCAAGTTTACCTTTTTGTGGGAAAAAGCATTGAGTTTAAAGCCCATAGGGCTAGAGTAGAATCTCCGACCTTTCCCAGGCAAGAAAAAGTGAAGCCACTTATTTCCCATCCAGAACGCGCTTAGGACGCGCCGCAATAATAATGACGATGTATTGTATCTAGCGGTTTCTTTGTTTTTAAGGACTGCATTTTTTTAAATGTCACGATAAATTTTACTTTCAATCCGGCGTGTGTATAAAATCCACGCATGGGCGTCCTAGATGGGAAATACGTGGGCTTCATTTCCCATCCAGGAGTCTCGAGTCTAGTCCTTCAGACTTGGAAGTTAATGGAAAAAAAGGCATGGAAAGTAGCTCCCGAATATTTAATAACCGAACTATCATGACAGCCGGAGGGCACTAGAATTAAAATGTTATGGGTATGTACGAGACAAACTTTGAAACCAGCCCTTAGAGACTAATTTTCTTGGATTTTTGTCGATTTTACGGCGTCATTACGTGTCTTCTAGATCCGGGGGAGGGGTACTTAGTAGAAATTAGTTGCTGGATTATGTGCCGACGGTAAGGGTCCGCTTTTTTACCTTCCCAAGTCTCTCTGAGTAAAAACAATATAAAAAGTTTAAGTCTCTGTAAGGGAAGGGATTTTTAAGAGTTTTGTTTTTATATAAGAGTGATATCGTTTGCTAACTCATCAATTTTAATTCACAAGCTTTTTCACATTGGATTGACACGGATATGGAGCAAGATTGGTCAGAAAGAGGAAAAGAAAAACACTTTTTTTGCTTATAAATAGGCAGACACTGTCCTGATATAAAATATGTGTCTGATATGAAACCAGAACACTTGTGTAAAAATAATACCTTATTTCAGGGTATGAAAATCATGAAAAATCTCTCAACAGGGAGGAAATCTTTTGAAAATTTTGCTCTCTAAAGTTCGGTTTCGAAGGTCCGATCCACACATACCTGTCATCTCGCCTGTCATTCTCCAAGCCTAGTCCCCCCGGGATCTAGATAGACCAGTGCTTTAAGTATTCAGTCAATTTTTCAAATTTCGAAAAATTTACACCCTTTTGAGGGACAAGATATTTAATTTTCATGTTTTTAAAGATAATCGCCAAGTTCAAAGCTCTCTCCAAGTTAGTGGAAAAGTGCCCACACCCATAAACAAATTTAGCAAAGAATTGACTTTACGATAAAGCTCTCCACCCAAAATATGATTGAGGGATCTAGGACTAAAAACTGTTCGTTTTCAATTAAGTCAAAAAAAAATTGCCCTGCTTTTAAGAGAATTTCAGCTATCAAAGCTTATTGCTTATTTTGAGAATTATCTGGATAGTTTAAAAAATTAAAACTCATAATATTGTAGATTAGACTACTGTCATTTTCAGAAAAGAAAAAACCTCCTTTAAACCTTTAAACCTCCGCAGCCAACACGTCCTTTAATTACTACAATGCCCCTTTTTACCTTTTTTGGAAGAGAAGAGCGCTAATGTCTCAAATTCAAAAAGGGGCGACTACCTATGGCCCAAGCAGAGCAGCCTGGTGGGTCGAATAAAATTGGGACAAAGTGGGGAGGAATTTCCCAACACTTTCCCAAAAAACGAAGCTGCCCTGTTTATCAGTTATCTCTTTCATTCCTCCTTTTTCCATTTATTCAAAGAAGTATGATTATTTGCTAACACACCCATGTGTCAATGTGAAAATTTGGCAGAAATTTCGTCCCCGGTGGAAAAATACCCTAGAATTTCAAACCCATTGGGAAATTGACTTTGATTTGATCCCATTCAAAATTCAATGTTTAAAAATTACGCTCCAAAACCACCCCACTGGATTATATAACCTTGGAACAATATAATTTTTATCCCAACTGAAGAAAAAATTCCACAGGGGTTGTGAGACAGGGGTGTGCTAAACATCAGTAAGAAATATTACCTTGAAACGATTCTTCGTATTTAGATGATGAAGAGGAGGAAGGTCGGCTGTGATTGGACGAAATATGTTGATGGTGCAATCTGATTGGTGGACAAGATTTGGAGCGCATGCGTAACAAGGCCTCTTCTTCCCATTGCTGTTTACTAAAGAGACAAGAATTTAAATGAATAAAGAAACAGCTTAGGTGGCTAACTTTAGTAGCTTCTTACACATTTCTTCAGTTATCCTCTAGGCTGAACGCATCCCCTTTGATAAGTTTTGATATAGGGGATGCTTATCGTGTACAAAATTTCCGTCCGAGAGTTACCCCAAATCTGGAGTAACCTGTTTTAATTTTCTTAAAAAGGTCAGAAAAGCTTCAGAAATCCAAATAAGAAAATTCGATTTTTGCGGCCAAAAAGAATTTTACGAAAAAAAACTACTTCAGCCACTTTTTAGAGAACCTTGTCCTCTATCTCTATGCAAAAAAAATCAGAAAAAACTAACCGGCTCTAATGAAGCAATTTCACACAAAGTCCAAAAAACCCTATTTTTAGGCACCCTCTGGGGCAAGCTTGCAATGTATGAGATGCTGAAATCGTCACTGGTTCATGGTTCTCTGGTTCATGGTTCATGGTTCACCGGTTCACTAGTTCACTGGTTCGTGGTTCTTTGGTTCTTTGGTTCGTGATTCTTTGGTTCTTTGGTTCGTGGTTCTTTGGTTCACTGGTTCTTTGGTTCACTGGTTCATGGTTCTCTGGTTCACTGGTTCTCTGGTTCATGGTTCTCTGGTTCATTGGTTCACTGGTTCACTGTTTTTTTTTGGTTCGTGGTTCTCTGGTTCATTGGTTCGTGGTTAACTAGTTTTTTTGGTTCGTGGTTCTTTGGTTCACTAGTCCATGGTTCACTGGTCCATGGTTCACTGGTTCATGGTTCACTGGTTCGTGGTTCTCTGGTTCATTGGTTCGTGGTTAACTAGTTTTTTTGGTTCGTGGTTCTTTGGTTCACTAGTCCATGGTTCACTGGTCCATGGTTCACTGGTTCATGGTTCACTGGTTCGTGGTTCTCTGGTTCATTGGTTCGTGGTTCACTGGTTCACTGGTTCATCGGTTCTTTGGTTCACTGGTTCTTTATAGGAAACTAACTATTGCGTAAGAAATATTACTTACGAAAATGGAAAAAAAGTGATGGGTCGTCGAAATTATTTCTTGCCTAGATTAATATTTATGGTCTTTAAAATCGAAATTTTCCCTTTCTTAATCGAAACTACCTTAAGGGAAGAAATTTTCGCGGAATTTAATTTCGCGAATTTGGGCGTAATTTGCGAAATTAAATTCCGTGAAAAACACCAAAATGGCTTAGCCGTAAAATCAAATTCCGCGAAACACGAACATTCTCACAATTAAAAAAATCACTCCTAAAAATTGGTCTTTTTAGGGCAAAATAGGGCTTTTCGTAGACAAATAATTCCCTCAACCACGAAATTAAATTCTGTGAAACTTTTGAAATCGGCACACTCGCGAAATTAAATTCCGCGAAATTTGCCATTTTGAAACTCTGATTCGCGAAATTAAATTCCGCGAAAATTTCTTCTCGTGAAAATTTCTTCCCTTAAGGTATAAGTTTTAGGCTGTCATTCGCCAAAATAACTTTACTCCAAAGTGAAAATCGCCTCCAAGGTATTTGCTTTTGATTTATTTTGTCAATTTATTTAAACGGAAATAATTTTTGCGAATTGAGATTTACGCCTTTCCCAAAAATAGAAAGAGAGGTCTTCGGCAAAAATCGTTATAATCACTTAAATTGGACCACGACAATTTTTTGCACATGATTGTATTTTCAATTCTACTTTCCTGACTAACTATAGAAATTTTCTCTGTTTGTGTAAGCTTGATAATAATATTTAATTAAGAGTTGTCGCTACCTTTTCTTTTTCAATATTGACTATAATATTAAAGAAATTGTACGTAAAGATCAAATATTACAATAAATACAACTGGTACAAATCATATCATTTTCAATTTAAAGAACTAGAAAAGGAAATTTCCTTATAATCGTATTAATTTTTGCAGGATGAAATCTTGCGATATAAATTTTTGCGATACTTATTTTTCCGAATTTGGCCACCTTTCACAAAAATCATTCCCGCCAAAACTTTTAAAAACAAAAGTTCAATTATCATAAATTTATTTTCTTTTTTTTTCGAAAACTGGCTTTCGCAAAATATAGTTTCGCAAAATTATTGCAATTTTTCCAGATCACCTCACCACCATTCGCAAAAAGAAGTATTGCAAAATACAATTTTTTGGCCTTTATTTGCAAAGAATTTATCCCGCAAAAATTAATACGAATAAGGTAAATTGGTAACTAAAGACAACCTAGCACAAGTACGTTTTTGTGTCTAATAGTAGGGGGGTCTAATAATAATTGGAGGAGTGATGTTCTGAAAAAAAACCCCACAAAATGGGGGGGGCACAACAAAATGATATTGAAGTGATTTTACTGATTTCCCTAGGAAGGAAAATGAAGGTTTTTGGCATTTTTGGAAAAAAGTCATAAAATGGGGGAGTCGTAATAAACCACCAGCATGAACCAGAGAACCATGAACTAGAGAACCATGAACCAGTGAACCACGAACCAGTAAACCAAAGAACCAGTAAACCAAAGAACCACGAACCAAAGAACCACGAACCAAAGAACCAGAGAACCATGAACCAGTGAACCAAAGAACCAGAGAACCAGTGAACCAGAGAACCAAAGAACCATGAACCTGTGAACCAGCAGTGGCGTTGTGGCAGGGGGGGCCGGGGGGGCCATGGCCCCCCCAGCGGAGCTTTTTTGAAGGGGCGCCGAAGAGCAAGGGGCGCCAAAAGAGATTTTCTAAACGCCCCAATCTTAAAAATCATCAATCAATCAAGCCTTAAATTGCGCCCAGGACCAATTTTACTGAGATAATTTTAAAATACTTGCATTTTTTTTCGCTCGCTTCGCTCGCAATAAAGTTAATTGGTAACTTCTTTGCAATCTAGGTATTTTACAAGTTTTTTTTGTACAATATAGCATAATTATTAAATGAAAATCTAACTGCGCCCCAAGACTAATTTGCTGACAACAATATTGAAATCATGAACCATCAGTTTTTCCGCTCGCTTCGCTCGCATTACATATTGTTTCTTTAAGTTTCTTTTCACTCTAGCAAGTGTCAAATTTGTCTATTTTTATTTAGTGATTTAGGGTATCTTGACAGTCGATTTTTAAAAATTTTCTAGTCGGCCCCAATCATGGTGGGGCCTGTTTTTCCCTTTTTTTGTTCATCAAAGATATATCTACTCTTCTCCATTAAATATTTCCTTCCTCATTATGCCTAGGCAAATGAATTAGTAAAAGTTTAGAAACTGGTGGGTGAGGGCAACACTTTCGAAAATTAGGGGGGGGCGCCATTTTTAAAAAATTGCTGACTTTGGCCCCTCCAGAAAAATTTTCCCACAACGCCACTGAGTGGACCATGAACCAGAGAACCAGAAAACCAGTGAACCATGAACCAGAGAACCATGAACCAGTGAACCACGAACCAGAGCACCAGTGAACAAGAGAACCAGTGAACCATGAACCAGAGAACCATGAACCAGTGAACCATGAACCAGTGAACCAGTGAACCAGTGAACCAGAGAACCAGTGAACCAGAGAACCAGTGAACCAGAGAACCATGAACCAGAGAACCAGTAAACCAGAGAACCAAAGAACCAGAGAACCAGTGAATCAGTGAACCAGAGAACCATGAACCAGTGAACCAAAGAACCAGTGAACCAGAGAACAAGTGAACCAGAGAACCAAAGAACCAGTGAACCAGAGAACCAGTGAACCAAAGAACCAGTGAACCATGAACCAAAGAACCACGAACCAAAGAACCACGAACCAGAGAACCACGAACCAGAGAACCATGAACCAAAGAACCAGTGGACCAAAGAACCACGAACCAAAGAACAAGTGAACCATGAACCAGAGAACCATGAACCAGAGAACCATGAACCAGTGAACCATGAACCATGAACCAGAGAACCATGAACCATGAACCACGAACCAGTGAACCATGAACCAGTGAACCAGAGAACCATGAACCAGTGAACCAAAGAACCAGTGAACCAAAGAACCAGTGAACCAGTGAACCAGTGAACCAGTGAACCATGAACCAGAGAACCATGAACCAGTGAACCAAAGAACCACGAACCAGAGAACCATGAACCATGAACCAAAGAACCACGAACCAAAGAACCATGAACCATGAACCAGTGAACCAGTGAACCAGAGAACCAATGAACTAAGAAACCAGAGAACTATAGAACTATAGAACTAGAGAACTATAGAACTAACAAACCAGCGAACTATAGAACTATGGAACTATGGAACTAACAAACTATAGAACTATGGAACTATGGAACTAACAAACCATAGAACTATGGAACTAACAAACTATAGAACTATAGAACTATGGAACTATGGAACTAACAAACTATAGAACTATAGAGCTATAGAACTATAGAATCTGCCTAGGATACGTCTTGTTTTTCCGACAAAAATATCCGACGATTTCAATATGTCATATATTGCAACATTACCCTCTCTGGCCCAAATTTGCCCCCAAAATTTTTTTTCGATAATCGGTCTCCGTCACTCTTTGGGAATCACCATTTTGCATCACTGTGCAAAAAATCTGAAAAAATTAATGAGCCAATCCCGAGAAAAGCTGGTAACAGACGAACGGACGGTAGTCTACACAATAGACAGATCCAGGCTTTTAGGCCTTACTCTTGGTCTATAGGCACTGCTGTAGGCGGCCACTAGTGACCCCCACCGGGAATTACTTATTAATAGGTTTAAACATAATAGACAACATTCACAAAAGATGTTTATCAATAGAGATTTCAAAAAAAAGAATGTTTAAAACACAGCTGATTGGCTTAGGTTTCGAAACTCTCTATTGTTTCATTAAAACCTCAGTGCGCTTGCGATTTATCTGGAAAATTTCAATATTCAAAACAAGAGCAGTGCTCATAGCCAGGTCGAACAAACATAAGTTTATCTTAAAGAACCTCCGTGGTAGGTCTAAAATGTTGGTGGACACACGAGTAACAAGCAACATGCTGAATGGACCTACCTGTCGATCAAAATCAGAAAAAAATAGGACAAATAGCAAGGTAATAAGAAAGTGTAGTGAGCAGCTTGAATAGATTACCGTGAGTATCAGAGCTCAAATTAGTCAAAAAAGTCTAAAAAAAACAAACATTAGGCACTTTTCTACCCAAATTACCACTATACAAAAAATAAGAAAAAAATACCAAGCCAATCTCGAGAAATGCTCATTTTCCCTAAATATGACAAAAGGGAATTTCCCCAAATAAGAAAATCCGATTTTTACGGCCAAAATAAATTTTCCGAAAAAAACTACTTCAGTCACGTTTTAGAGAACCTTGCCCTTCATCTTTGTCCAAAAAATCAGAAAAAACTAATGAAGCAATTTCACACAAAGTCCAAAAATCCCATTTTTAGGCACTTTTTGGCCCAAATTTGCCTAAATAAATTATTTTTTGAAAACCAGGCTTCATCAGAGTTTAAATATTACCATTTTACATTAAAGTGCAAAAATTCAGAAAAAAATATCAATCCAATAGCAAGAAATGCTCTTTTTCCCTAAAAATGACATAAGGGAATTTCCCCGAATAAGAAAATCCGATTTTTACGGCCAAAAAAAATTTTCCGAAAAAAACTGCTTCAGTCACTTTTTAGAGAACCTTGCCCTCCATCTTTATGCATAAAATCAGGAAAAACTAATGAAGCAATTTTGCACCAAGTCCAAAAAAACTTATTTTTAGGTAGTTTTTGGCCCAAACTTGCGAAAATCCGTATTTTACGACGAAAAAAAATTTTCCGAGAAAAATTACTTCAGCCACATTTTAGGGTACCTTGCACTCTATCTTTCTGCCAAAAATCAGGAAAAACTAATGAAGCAATTTTGCACCAAGTCCAAAAAAACCTTATTTTTAGGTAGTTTTTGGCCCAAATTTGCGAAAATCCGTATTTTACGACGAAAAAAAATTTTCCGAGACAAATTACTTCAGCCACATTTTAGGGTACCTTGCACTCTATCTTTCTACCAAAAATCAGGAAAAACTAATGAAGCAATTTTGCACAAAGTCCAAAAAACCTTATTTTTAGGTAGTTTTTAGCCCAAATTTGCCCCCCAAAAATTTTTTTCAAAAATCGGGCTCCGTCACTTTTCAGTCATTGCTATTTTGTATCATTGTGCAAAAAATTAAAAAAAACTAATGAGCCAATCCCGAGAAAAACTGCTAACAGGAAAATGGTAAAAGGGAATTTCCCCAAAAAACGAAAATCCGTATTTTACGACGAAAAAAAATTTTCCGAGAAAAATTACTTCAGCCACATTTTAGGGTACCTTGCACTCTATCTTTCTCTGCCAAAAAATCAGGAAAAACTAATGAAGCAATTTTGCACCAAGTCCAAAAAACCTTATTTTTAGGTAGTTTTTGGCCCAAATTTGCGAAAATCCGTATTTGACGACGAAAAAAAATTTTCCGAGAAAAATTACTTCCGCCACATTTTAGGGTACCTTGCACTCCATCTTTCTACCAAAAATCAGGAAAAACTAATGAAGCAATTTTGCACAAAGTCCAAAAAACCTTATTTTTAGGTAGTTTTTGGCCCAAATTTGCCCCCCAAAATTTTTTTTCAAAAATCGGGTTCCGTCACTTTTCAGGCATTGCTATTTTGTATCATTGTGCGAAAAATAAAAAAAAACTAATGAGCCAATCCCGAGAAAAGCTTGTAACAGACGAACGGACAACGGTCAAATTAAAGGAACTCCCGGTAGGTCCAAAAATTGAGAGTATTCAGTTTGTTTTTCTACAGTTGAGTCTCCATAACCTCTAAAACCCAAATGTCTCCTTAACTTGAACATACTTGCAGGTCCCTTTAGTTAACAATGTCTTATGAACCTTACTCCATAACTCGAAATTTCCATAACCTGGACAGTTTGTGCCCCCCGTGCTGGTTCGAGTTACGGAGACTTCACTGTAATTATTTATTCATTTTACATGACACTAAGCTTATTCGAATAAGGCTTAGGCTACACGCATCCCTAAAATAGTTTTTGTAATGAGGTATACTAATTTGACTCGAAAAATATTTTACAGATTCTCTCTAATTCGATCTTCAAGGAACCAAAATGTTAATTCGAATCGAGATTCGAATTAGAGAAAAGATTTGAATTACAGAGCGTAATCTAAACATAGTCAATATAAAAACACTGGTCTGAAAGGCTTTTCGATCATGTGATTAGAAAATAGACCAATCCCAAGAGGATTTTGGTAACGTGATAAAAAAATATGCAAATCGTATTTTGTTGTAACAAAACATAGACTATATGAACAAAAGAAAATTGAAAAAGCTAAAAGAATACATTACCAGACCGGGGTTTTTATAATAACTATGATTTAAACAACATTTCAGTTGACAGGATCGAATACAGAAAGAATCGAATTAGAGAGAATTGACTGTAAATTTTTTGATTTGGGAATAATGATAACAATGACGTCATTAGAATTTTTTATTAATGCAGGTTAGGTAAGTAAGTTAAGTAAGTTTACAACCGCAGTTGAGGGCGACCCGAAGTTATTCATTAACGATTCCAAAGATTTACATTCTCAAAGTTTATTGGCACGAGTCTTGATTTATTCAGAATCAAAACTAACTCTTTTCAATTCAAGATTTTTTCTCTTATTTGACAAAAAAAAATACTCGACTACTTTGTTATAGTTCGAAGCATTATTTGAAATACAGTATGTCCCAAAAAAGCGGACAAATTTTATATAAAGTAAAATTCTCATAATTTATGATAAATTTCATGACTTGGAAACTTTCTTGATATTTCAATCTCAAAGACCTATTCAATCATCTTGGGAATTGGATGTCTATTGATTGAACAAAGAAATTTTATTTTATTCCAATTATTCTAAGTCCAGTAAAGATGGGTGAGTTTCGAGGATTTTACTTTATATAAATATTTATCCGCTTTTTTTTTTGGATTCGCTCACTGTATGTTGATTAAACTAGAGTCTACTTTTGGCTGAACTTTGCTTTTTGATAATTTTTATGACGCTGAGTCCAGTGAAGTAGACCAGGAGCGTTTGGCGGGGACGCCATTTTGAGAGAAAATGTTAAAAATCCAAATAACAATAAAACTACTTTTTGAGTTGAAAGATATAATCAAAAATGAGAAACAAACATCAATAGCAGATTTGCAATCCTTTATTCTCAAATAAAAACATTGCTTCACCAAAAACAACAAAAATCTAGCGCACTGTTTTGCAGTCCCTCTAAGCAAAAGCATATTACCATATACTACCGGGCCGCTTAATCGTGCTTTACGTGGACCCCGGGCTAAATATCGATGACGTGTGTCATTACCAGCCAAAAAAGATAGACGCGAAACGAGAATAATTTTAACAGAAGAATTTGCAATTCAGTTATGTGCTTTGGTTTTCGTTTCATTACAAATGTCTCGGGCTCCTTTCTTCGTCTATTTGTCGGATAAGTTGTTCACGGACATCTTTCCGTATGAAAATATATAGCAACGAGTTACAAAGCATGTCCAAGCTGTATAAAAATGTAATAATGTTAATGTTATAATGCGTCAAAAAGGAGAGCAAGATACCGGGCGCCGTGTCCAGGATGATAAACGACAATACCAGGAAAAAAGGTACAAAAACTTTCGTACGGCGTTGCAGACCAAACATGGCGCCGTTACGTTGCAATTTCCGACTTTGACGGAATTTAACGTATAAGTATCCGTAAACTAAGACGAATTGTAATACTAAGACGGCTTGCCATACGGTTTCGTACATATGTGGGATTGAATTGTATATTACTGATTCTGAGACGCTACCAAGTTGGAGAGCAAGCGTTACAGCGAATATATACAACAGGGAGAAGAGCCAACTTGCGATACATATATTACGTTTATGAATTTCGAAATAAGATGCGTCGTATGCCATATGTTGATAAACTTCTAAGAAACGTTGCAACGTTAGCAGAAATAAAGATGCAAAATAAGCTGATATGAATCCCGTTGCTATGACTCCGATCAGATATTTTTCAGCTTTGTGTTCACCAAGTAACTTTAACAAAATCTTGACGTGCGAACACAGGCACATAACCACATTCGTCAAGGCTAGATTGATGAGAAGTAAATGCTTTTTCATTCGTCCGTTCGTCCATAAAACCCGTATGCCGTACAAATGTAATAATAGGGTGACGGTTCGCACGCCCAAATTGACGCCCTCAAAAACATCATTTTCCCATACCATTTTTGTTTTACTTTATATATATTTTTGGTTTCGGTAATCTAACAGGAAACTCTAACCTGAAAGGATGAGAAATTCAATACACCTTTTCGACCGTATCCACCAATTGCCGCGCAAGCATTATTTTGTCCGTTTTACCACCCTAAAACCGTCCCAGTCTTTTTTTCGCACATATAGACAATAGAAAAAAGTGTAAAAATAGGATTGGATCGAGTTTAGGGTGGTAAATAAATAATAAAGTGGCACGCACCTGACCGCGCGACTACGGTCGAAAAGGGTATTCACTTCTTTGATCATACTTTCAACATATAATGAAGCTCGCAAAATCTTCTGTTGTATCTTTACCTTTTAAAGAAATCCAATTCAAGTTATCTTTCTAACAATCAATGAGATTAAATAAGAGGCTACTTCGTAGGAATTCCTATGCCTACGCATTGAACTGTGTGATAAAACAAATATAATACTAAGGTTTTTGCGGGCCGGAACCGCCAGAACACGTTATCAGATGTAGATACTACGCGCTTTCATGGGACCCCCGGGGGGAGAGGGTACTAGGTTTGTGAGGTGACGGTTATGCCCGAGTCAAAAATCGAAAATTGACCCTTAGAGAGAGGAAAAATTGGCGTTTTTGGGACCCTTAGAGAAACTTTTTTCAAAATTATTATTGATTTTCACTCGATATTTGTCCAAATTGTGGAATTCACGACCCTTTGATAGAGGAAACTTTTAATTTCGTGATTTTTGGACCCTTACAGAGACTCAATTTTCTTTCTCAATGGTTTTGTACCCCTTTGAGAGACTTTCGAGGGTGTGAAAAAGGGACCCTTATGGCTCGCACATAACCAGCACCCATTTTGCCTGAGTACCCCCCACCCCGGGCATAGGACCCTTATCAAACATCTTTCATCAATTATACGGATCTTTAGAAAGATGAAAACAAAAAAACATTGTACCTTCATGCAAAATTGCGTATATTAATTTTGAAACCATACTATTTTCTATTTATCTTCTACACGTTTTTTTATAAGAACAAACTACATAAGACTATAAGGCTTCGATGGCAAAAATGTTAAGAACAAATTAAGAACACTTTAAGGCTTTGCGGACTCTAAAACAGTCAATTTCTTAGGAAAATGGGCAAAAATAACCACAAAATGGTGAAAATAAAACCGTGTTAAGAAAATTCTTAGGCTTGAATCTCAAAAAGTTAAGAAGATCCGAAGGCTTCAAATGTTTTAGGTGTTCTAATAAAAAAAACGTGTATTGGGCCTAAACTTTATCTACTGTGTGAAAATAACACTCAGTTGCGTCACGAAATGCTACGTAAGTTCCCTTTATTCCCACCTTGATACCTACTTTCATCTTCTCATCTCCTTTTGAATTATTCATTTTCTTCACCCTATAGCCTAGCTTCTTTCTGCTTTTTTAGTGGAGTAAAAAATTGTAACATTTCAATTATAAATAACCGTTTATAAATAATAACTTTGAAAATAATAATATTATATAATTTAAGTTAAAGATATTTTCATCCTCACAATGTCTTTCTTTTTCTTCACTGGTCAGCCTAAATTTCCCGATTTACCGTAGCCCATTTACAACAAAATTTCGAATAAACGGACACACTATAAAAGCACACCTCTAATACAAGGACAACTTCATTGTCCCGGCACCTGCAACTTCTATGACGTTGGTTTCGGCAATTTTACGCCATAGATTTCGTGCTTATCAGCTCGTAACTTCGCAATAGTCGGAGACAAATTCATTTTATATATCCCTTACATCATTAATAGCTTTATGCTTAACCTGCGCTACATTCCGTTTTAATAAGAACAATGAGGCTCAGAAATACCGCAAAATAAGAACAATTTAAGAACAATGCTGAATGGCAGAAATTTAATGCAAATTGAGGGTATACGTAGCAGAAATAGGGTTCGAATCCTATAATGCCTCAGAAAATAAGAACACGATAAGAACAAATTGAACAAACAGCCCAGCCTCATAAAAAAATTAGTGGTTTGCATAAACAAGTTTTGCATTGATTAGAACGTAACATGTTAACTCGGACCCAGTCCCTATTTAGCAACCTGTCACGCTAAGTGTTTAATTGAACGATATTTGGGTGAGCAAACTGAGGAAGTCAAAAAGTAACAACCATATCGATTGCCACAGAAACATACTACATGGTCATCAATGCTTTTCCCAACATCTAGAGTATTGCAACCTCGTCCCTGTGTATCCCAGGCTTTATTTACGTTACTGATTGACGCCAGAGATCAGGCTGATACGAGTTCCACCTATTATCTAGCACTATTAGTAGTTATAAAAAAGCTGATAATATGCAGGGAACGAGGTTGGGAGTATCCCACTAAATCCGCTAAAATACTCTACTACAACTATAGATTAGGTTAAACAAGCTCCAGAAATTTATGTCACAATTAATATCTAGCCTGATGATTATTATATAGCGTTATTCGCGTTTAAATAAAAAACGAGACCTTCAAAATATAATATTTTTTGCTTTTCACCCCAATGAACATAACTGAGATAAAAAGAGAAAGTAATTTTTCTGATATACGCCGTCCTTAATTTTGCGAAAAAGCGAAAAAATAGAAGCCTTTATTTTGATGAAGCCCTATCATTTTTCATAAAAATGAAGCTAAAAAAGAAATATTGAGAACACAAAAGAAATTGAAGAATGAAGGGAAAAACTATTTGATGTGTTTTGAAGGTCTTCAATTTCAACAAATTATTTTGATAGATCTATATCACATTTCACATACACTCTTCTTATTTCATGAGAACAATTTTATAAGAACAATGAGGCTCAAAATCACCAAAAAATAAGAACAATTTAAGAGCAAAGAATCACTCAATTTCAAGCAATTTAGGGGTCAAAGTAGGAAAAATTAGGTGTGAAGCTAGAAATACCTAAATTTCACCATTTAAATAAGAACAGGATAAGAACAATTTGAGGCTTAAAGTGCCGAATTATAGGAACAGCGAAGCATCATCAAAAAAATTTACTACTTCTCGTAAAAAGAGTGCATTAGGACACACATAAAAAGTTCCCCGGGAAAATCTAATCTAATATTTTCAAACCCCTCGTATTATTTAGGGTCTTTAGGTAACTCACATAAAGCCTTAGTTGACCATAACAATCGAATTAGCAGAAAATAGGTCGCTAGTACCTCTCGACTTGAGCACTACGATACTAAATTCTTACAAAAAATTGGGCCCAAAACTCTATCTTTTAATCATCATGAATTTTCAAGACGTTTTTAATTAATAAATATTAATTTTTTCTTTAAATTCATAAAATAAAGCTTGTAAAGGCTTTCATTCTTTTTGATTGATGTGAGCATGAAATGATATAAGGAGCAAAGAAAGATGAAAACAAAATTCTAAAATGGCCTGGGTTAGACTCCATGGGGTTCACTCAGAAGAAATGAGGTACACACACGTACCATTTGTCAGGGTTACATAAAAAAAAATGTCTGACAGGGTCACGAATTTACAAAATTTTTGAAAGTTGCATCTGACAGAGTCGACTTGTCGGCATTCCTATCCCTTATCAGTCTGGGTTCTAGTAGCCCGGAGTCCACTTATTCTTTTATAGACTTGATCGCGCGATTAGGTGGCCCACTAGTATATGGTAATATGCTTTTGCTTAGTAAAACAGTCCGCCAGATTTTCGTTGTTTTTGCTAGGTAAAAAAGAATGAAGCAATGTTTTTATTTGAAAATAAGGGATTGCAACAATCGGGTTTTGATGTTTGTTGCTCATTCTTAATTATATTTTCAACTCCAATTAGTTTAATTGTTATTTTGATTTTTAACATTTTCTTTCAAAATGGCGACCTCGTCAAATGCTCCTAGTCTACTAGTCTAATAATTATCAAAAAGTAAAGTTTAGCCAGAAGTAGACTCTAGTCTAGGGTTCTAGAGAAAAAATAAAAACTTTCATCTGTCAGGGTTCAAATTTCGTCAAACCTTTGTCTGGAAGGGTACTGGTTATTAGACAGGGTCCATCTTTCGAGCTCCAGAGACATTCCTAGGGTTCAGCAAGAGGTGTTTTTCAAAACTCAAAGGGCCTTTCGTTAAAACTCGGAGTAAACATTGCTATGGTAATCTAGGATATAAAATAGCCGGGGTCCGGAGTAAACAGTGATTTGAAACTGTTTCAATAACGGGTAGCCTGGGGACGGTGCTGGAATAAGAAAACATTAAAAAAAAAAACAACTTTAACGGTAACTTTGATCACGATATCACGCAATTTTTTGTACTCGATCACGATCACACAAATCAGCAAAAAACTTGGATAATCACGCATCCCTTTGAAAAAAGTCCGAATCGCGCATCACGGCACAAAAATCCTCCAAATCACGATCACGTTTTGACCTCTCATCTTTCACGAAGAAAAAATTTCCAAATCACGTAATCACGCTGCAAAAAAAGTCCCTTTCACATCATCACGAAAATTGCTTGGGGGCCTCTTTGAAGCTCTAGAGACGAAATACTTAAAAATATAAAAAAAACGTATAGACTTACATTTCTTTAGAAGATCTCGTGTTGTCTGTAAGTCTGTAATAGTACCCTGAAAACAAGAAAGAAATCAAAATTAGTTTCTCTACCATTGCACGGAATTGATCCAACTTAACAAATTAGAATTATTTTTTTGGCTGAACACTTCGAAATTCGGAATGCTTATTCTTTAAGAAAGATAATTTTGAAGAATTTCAGATTAAAAATTAGCTAGTCATGAATGTTGAAGCGAAAGAGCTTTCACTAATTAAGAAGTTATAGTTTCTTCTTGATGCTCGTTTGGACTGCTGGTCAGTCAATTTTTCGTTCACACAAAGGCGAAGAAAATAATCAAAACAGGTCAGAAAAAAACGGCGAGATAAGTTTAAACTTTAGCGAAAGCTGTGAGCGTAAAGCTAGTGCCCAGGGGTACAGGTAAGTGTAGGTACAGGTATGTGCCGCTCTTGCCTATGGATGCCTTTTTGAAACCTGGCAGTCCGTGTAAGGATTGAAAGATCAGAAAATTACATCTCAGTCCCAATAAGGATCGTAAAATTCACAAATTTTTCAAATTTTTCTTCCTAAGGGTCCGAGGGTCGAAAGCCGTGCGGCAGCCCCCTGTCATCCTATAAACCTAGTATTCCCCGGGCTATTGTTCACGTTTAAAGTAGAATTGTCATAGAGAATCGTTGAAAATATCCCAATGGAGTTATTTACTTAAGGGGCCTGACCATAGTCGAAAAATTGATTTTAGTATTTTAACATTGTTTTAGGTTCATGGGTAATTAACCTTTTTGTTTCTTCAAACTCTCTACAAAGAATTGGACTGTTTTTCTAAATCAATGCATCAAAAGAAAAATGAAAAATTGGTCAAAAAGCACTATTTTCAAGATTTTAAGACAAATAAGACTTTAGAAAGATTTTCCGAAAATCTCTTTTTAGTTCGGTAAAAGATACACCATCTACCACAAAAAACTTTTCAAAATATTTTTTTTTCGCCGAAAATAAGCTCTTCAAAGTTGAAATAGTCTTCTTTGCAGAAGTCTTCATTTTCTTCTTCATCAAATTTTTTCATTGTGATTTTTAAATTTTCAGACTCAAGGATACTTGGCCTAACAGAAATTTATATTTTGTACGTGTCAAATATTAAAAATTCACTATGGACAAAGCCCTTAAACCATAGTATAAGAAAGCCGCGTCCCACACCCAGGTTTCTGGTTTTAGTAAAATACCTTATTACACTAATCAAGTATTTAACGTGGGAAAAATGAATGCGACAATTTATTAACGCAGTAAAGACAGGGTTTTCGACGGCTCGGAGGGTAACCGATTCGCGCTAATAACTTGACTAGTTATTAAAGTGTAATAAGGTACAGCCCGTAAAACACTGACACTCACGCTGGCAAAAATAACATAAATATACGTGTGTCTTTCATAGGGTTATATATATTAAAATCATTTTTACAATCTCAAAATTATTTTCTTGATTAAAAATCAAAAGTAAAAGACTGGTCTAATACTACTAACAATGTCGCTCACATCAAAAGACATTTTACATACAGTGACCAGAAGTGACATAATTTTCTACCTAACACTAAAAATATTAAAATAATTTGCATGGATTAATAAAATACAATAAGGTTCAGTGCTCTACTAAAATATCGAAATGGAAATTCTAAACTTCGATTTGCTACTTTTGACGTCCATATGTGGTTGTTATGAACGTCAAATAGCCGTTATTTAGACGCTAAGTACATGTCAAATATGGGTGCCGCATAGCTCTGTTTATTTGAAGAACATAGCTAATCCAGCTAAAACAAAGGATGCAACACAACCAAGCCAGCCAAAGATGTAAGACCAACCCCAACCCCAAGAATCGAAAATTTTCAATACTGGATCCATGAAGTCAGTATAGATAGACATGGCGATCATCATACAAACACCAGCCACTATAAAACATATTGGAAACAATTTCACATCAAGCTCTTTAAATAACCGTAAAATCGACACTACGGTTCCACCAGCGGCCGCGAGGACAGCAATGATTGCAAACGCACGGGTAGCATTGAATTTAGAGTTATCATATTTGACGTCAAAACATAATGAACCACCACAAGTTTTCCATAAACCTTCACTGGCACCCCGTGTTTTATTCAACCATTCGTTGCCACCAGTAGCGGCAGCAAGTAAAATGAACACTCCTACAGCACATACCAGCAAGATTAATATTTTTCTATCCATTATTTTAATTTTCGCTTTTAAAAGATGATATTAATAAATATTAGATTTTTAAAGGGTACTTTAGCGTTGCTTCTGGTTTGTTTTTGCCAAAAAATTAGATGCTTCAATTCTTTTTTCTTATCAGACCATATTATCAAAATTTATGGTTTTTTGAAAAGCTCCGGTATTCCTCTAGCTAACCGTCAAAATTAGTTTTTTGATTTTGATATGTTACACACCCACTACACAAAGTATAACATTTCTACGTTGCATAATCACTTTCCTTACCAGACTCCTAAAATCAAGCTACACGTTTTTTCAATATAAGAACAAACTATAAGGCTTCGATGGCCGAAAAATTTAGAACAAGTTAAGAACATTTTAAGGCTTTGTGGACTCAAAAACACCCGATTTCTAAAGAAAATAGACAAAAATAGTCACAAAATGGTGAAAACAAGAACATGTTAAGAACATTTTTAGCCTTTAAACTCAAAAAGTTAAGAATATTTTGAAGGCTTCAAAATTTTTGGATGTTCTTAAAAAAAATATGATTCATTAGAGAAAGGGGGACGAGCTTGCTAAATTAATGAAAAGTCGATCTCATGTTCATAAAATCACAAGTAATAAGAACCATTTTTTCAAGAGTTTACTATCGTACTGGGCCATATAAAAAAATGTCTTTTAACAAATTCCGACAAAGGGATTTTTGCTAAAAATTTAAATTTTAAAAGTTTGATGGATTCTGCTTGTTTTTTAAGCAATTTCTCGATTCTCAATTTGGATTCAAGGGGAATTTCTAATAATGTACACGTTTTTTTTATAAGATTTTCAGAAGTTTTCGAAGCATTCGGATATTCTTAAGTTATCGAAAGCCTTAAAATGTTCTTAACTTGCTTTTAATATTTTGGCCATCGAGCATCATATTCTTATATTATTTGTTTTTATAAAAAAGCCTTTAGCTTCAACCAACAAATTACACATTTTTTTATATAAGAACAAACTACATAAGAATATAAGGCTTCGATGGCCAAAATAATAAGAACAAAATAACATTTTAAAGGCTTCATGGGCTCAAAATCACCAATTTTCTGAGGAAAATGGATAAAAATACTCAAAAACTTGCGAAAAATAGAACATGTTTCAAGAATATTTTTAGGCTTAAAACTCAACTAAATTTAATAACCTTCGAAGGCTTTAAAGATTTTGGTTGTTCTTATAAAAAACGTGTAATATGAAGCAACAAAATATATTATACAAAGAGATCGCCTCAAAGTAAAGTTAATTTATCATTAAAATATGGTCACTATTATGCATATGTTCCTGAATTTCATTTCAAATAAAGAACTATCATAAACTAAAGAAAACATTTTTAAAACTAGAAATAAAAATATTGGATATTTTTTATATCCACCATGCAGTAGCGTGGTGGGAGGTAGCCCGGGGTCCACTTAAAGCTTTTTGATAGACTGGATGGCGCGATTAAGTGACCCGGTAGTATATAGTAATATGCTTTTGCTTAGGCGGCAGATTTTAGTTGTTTTTGGAAGGTAAAAACAGTACGATGCAATGTTTTTATTTGAGAACAAAGGATTGCAAATCTGTTATCTCATTTTTGAATTACATCTTTCAACTCCAAGTAAGTCTAAGTGGGAGGGGCGCAAAGAAAACGCCTCTTATTACTAATTTCCGCGCTTTGCTATTTGACAGCTATACGCCTAGCAGTTTTTGACCTAAAAGAGAGGAAGTACTAAAAAATGTTCAAGCTCGCTTCGCTCACGTAATTTTTACAAAAATATTACTTTTAATAGGAGGCGCCAACATTCCCTTCTAACATTGCCTCCCCAGTTTGTTCGAATAATACAAAGTTGAAAAAATTTGCGGGATGAAGAAAAGATAAAAAAAACTCTTACTTATTTTGCAAAGTTTCTTGGTATTGGGAATCCAAGAGTCTTTATTCGTTGAATGCATTGTACGGCGCGCCATTTGTGCTAAAATGCTGTAAAACATAAGAGAAAAGTTACACAACCCAATAAAACAGAGGCCAACTTTGTTATTGCGCTCTCTTTTCTTAAGAAAAGTGACGATCAAAAACACCGAAAAAATATCAGACAGGAATGGTTGAATCTTTACCAAAATTAAGGGTCAAAGTTGTAGGTACAAAGCCAGAAAAAAAAACTTAGGACAGTATACATAGTGTCCTCCTGGGTTGGTTCCCCCAACTAAAAATCAAAATTTTTCTCCATTCCCCCCTCTTTTATTTCCCCCACCATATTTCAAAAATTTTCGGTTCCCCCCTCTTTTTTGAATTCCCCCAGCTATTTGAAGATTTTGCGGTTCCCCATATGGTTAACATAAAAATGCCTTAAATCAAGTTTGAAATTTTGGAAAGCTTGAAAAAATAGCCTTGAAAGTGCTGGAAAATGATATTGTATTGAAAAGTTAGTTTATCCCAAAAGATTTGCTGATTTTATTGCTTAAACAGGTTTTGCAACAAGATCACCTTGAAATCAGTGAAGTTCCCCCAGTCAAAATCTCCTAAATTTATGGTTTTCCCCCCTCTTTATTTTCCCCCAACAAATTTCAAATTTTTCGTTTTCCCCCATACTTTAAAAAAAGGGCCAAAATCAGAATCCCCCCCCCCCGGGGGCGGGGAGGACACTATGGTATAAGGAAAATGTGAGGGGCCATAAAAATTAGAACAGCTAAAAGTGGTACCTTAATGGTAGCATTATTCAATAGTGGTGTAAATACATTGAGAGCGCTCGATCTATATTTTCTTAAAGTCTTTTGGTGATATAGCGCCGTTTGGCGTTAATTTGTAACACTACAATGGCGAGTACCATTTCAAGAGGACGCCGATTAAAGATGGCAGATATAGCTTGGTTCAGGGTATAGGCATAGATTTATAAAGCCCTAATGACTAGCTATCGTACTTTTTCTGAAAAGTGTGCCGAGGTTAGGTAGGAAATCCTGCACAAGTCACGTGACATTACAGTTTCAGCGCTTGACCAATCAGAATCTTCGCGTGTTTTCGAAAACAATAGCAGCAATATTTTTTGCGAATATTCACTTTTTTTGCTTGGAAGAGCTTAAAGGACTCAGACATCTAGCCCTTCGGGCTTTATAAATCTATGGGTATAAGCCATTTCACAGTCGCAAAGCGCAATGGATAATCAGGACCACTGCACGCTAATGACGACTTGCTATCGGTCCAAAGTTTTGAAAAAATTTGAAAATTATTGCGTCTAGCCAACAGAAAGCCGTTATGGGGCGCAATCAGTCCTGATTACCCATGATCCATTTCGACTGTGAAATGGGCTATAAAAAGGTAAGTGTAAAAAAGTCGTGTGGTGGAATAGAGATAATATATAAAAGTTTAACCTCGCTTTGTTCATACTTCCATAGCCCAAATCACAAGGTACTAAAGTACTGTCTGCATATCGATGTATAGTTTGAACTGATTTCGGACGGTATGATGGGACAGAGACAAGTTCTCCATGTGTAGTTTCGTGTAATGTTGACATGAAATCAGATTTTAACGGTATGTTGACGTTATGACCAATTTTATGGATTTTTTCCTGGACCATGTTGATATTTTTTCTTTTTGAAAAGGAGAACAAGGGTTGAAGAGGTCTGATCTGAGTTTATTTTGTGATAGACTCCTACTGGACTTATAACTCTGTGCCCTCCTGGCGATAATGTATTAAGTAGGTGTTAATGGTTTAACTGGACCAAAGTTTGACCGATGATTTGATAAATTCAGTTTGCTTGGTTCCTGATCAGTGCTTCTATGAAAAGCTACTTGTAATATCGGTTTTCAACGACATATAAGAGGATCTGATATGTGATTTCAGTTGAAATGTGAATTTAAGTTTATCCCCAGTGCAGAAGTCAGAAGATATCCAGCATGATTTGTGACTTGTGTGTGCAATCGACAAGGCGGAATCTCAATGTATATTTGTTTAATATTCGATAATTTATTTACATTTTTATTTACAAGATGGCTATGGATAAGACAGAGAAGTAAAGGTAATGATATATGCAGCACTCGACGATAGAGAAATCACACTACACTAACAACTTCTTTTACGAAGCCATTATTTTATAATTGCTGATTTTGTCCTTCTTTATGTTTTCGGACAAAAGTTGAGCATGTGATATCATCTTGTGCATTGGGTTTTGAAAGACAACATTTGATCAATTTGTTGATCACATCTTGGCATTTCTCTTCTTGGTAATTATTTTCTGAATAAAAGGAAAAAAGAAGAATTAAGTACACGTTTTTTTATAACAACACTATATAAGAAGATAGCATCGGTGGCAAAAATATTAAGAACAAATAAAGAATATTTTAAGACTTTGCAAACTAAACATTCGATTTCTTAGGAAAATGGGCAAAAACGTATTCACAAAATAGTTAAAATAAGAGCATGTTTAAGAACTTTTTTAGGCTTAAAACTGAAGAAGTTAAGAACATCCAAAGGAATATTGGGATATTGGATGTTCTTATAAATAACATGTGTTTCAACAAAATTGGAAAGTCATATTCCTAGTACGAAGTAGCATGGTGATAGACACGCTCAACTAGTACAATCCCTCTCAGGACTTATTGTACGTGCAACAATCGAAGAACATTTCTTTTGAAAATCACTTTCTGGATTCTTAAATCAGCGAATCAGCAAAAAATTAGTTAAAAATAGCCTTGAAAACAAAAATTTTTGACATGCAAATTTATAAAGGTATCTTAAGCCGAAAATCTGACCCTAAAAATATCGCCTTGAGGGATTAAATTTCGCGTGACAGTAATCTTAAACGACATTGTGAATCTTATTTTCACAAAGATTCATTTTGATTTTATCTCTTCTAAAACTGTTTCCCAGATTTGGAGAACATTTTAAATGAAGGTCAATCAATGTTAACGAAAACTTAGAACATACAAAATTTTTTACCCCCTTCAGATGTTTTTAACATGTTCTTTATATTTTCACCATTTTGTGGGTATTTTGGGCTATTTTTCTAAAAAATCAGATGCGTGTTTTAGAGTCTGCAAAGTCTTAAAATGTTCTTTAGTAGTTCTTAATCATTTGGCCATCGAAACCTTATGTTCTTATACAGTTTATTCTTATAAAAAAAACGCAGCTCAATTTGCAGTTCATGCAAAAAAACAAAACGATGAAAAAATGATCCAGTGTTCAGATTTTTGGCGCCTTCACAAACTAATCTTTGGTAGACGCTAAAGGCTTTGCGAGCCCTAAAACACCCGATTACTTAGGAAAATGGACAAAAATATATATTCACACAATTTGTGAAAATAAGAACAGGAGAATATTTCAAAACTTAAAAAAAAACTTAAGAACATCCGAAAGCTTGATTGTTCTTATATAAAAAACGTGTATTGCTCCTGAGATTTAAAGGATATTCTTATCAGCACGATGCTTACTTAAAAATCTGTGTAAACGTACTACACGTTTTTTTATAAGAACAAACTATATAAGAACATAAGGCTTCGATAGCCAAAATGTCAAGGACAAGTTAAGAACATGGCTTTGTTGACTCGAAACACCATATTTCTTGGGAAAATGGTCAGAAATACCTACAAAATGGTGAAAATAAATTTTGGATGTTCTTTTATAACAAAAACGTGTAGCAAGTAAAATTTAAAGAAAGATCAAAACTTTTGAAAACCATTATCATGGCGTGGATTTCAGAAAAGAGCTCACCTTGCAAACAATATTGAATTTTGCATGCTTCCTTCTGACATAAACCAACCTTTGGCTTCGTCATTGTGTAAAAGATTGCCAACAAACTATGTATAACCAAACAACAAAACAAGGACCTGCAAATTAACGTCAAATAGTTGATACAAACACGACCTATAAACTGAATCGCTTATACACTGCATATAAAGTTAGTCAAAAAATTTTACACATTTTTTTCTAAGAACAAACTATATAAGAACATAAAGCTTCGGTGGCCAAAATCTTAAAGAACAAGTTTTAAGGACATTTTAAAGGTTTGTGGGCTCTAGAACACCTGTCTTCTTAGGAAAATGGACAAAAATACTCAAAAAATGCTGAAAAATAAGAACAAGTTAAGAACATTTTCAGGCTTGAAACCCGAAAAGTTAAGAACATCTAAAGGCTTCAAAAATTGTTGATGTTGTTATAGAAAAAAACGTGTCTTTAAATCAAATAAATTTCTGCTTTACAATTAAAAAACATAGATAACCAAGGACCTCACAAAAATGCATATAAAACAAGCAAGTTATCGAATTTTTAACAACTTGTAATTTATACATACGAGACAAAAAATTATCACAAAATATATTGTTACTTTGGTAGCAATTTTTTATCAAAAAACAATTTAATGTTTTTCTGAAAGTTTTTATTCTTTAGAGAGATGGAAATTAATTAATTTGAATTGGTAAAGTAATTACCTACTGTCTTTCAATTTACTTTTGATGTGATTACACTATATGGGAGACTCCACTTTATATGCATTTTTGAAAGCATTGACACCCCCTTCCCACATCCCCGGTAGAATTTTTTCAGCCAGTGGGGGTAAAAATAACGGACTTAAACTCGATGGGGAATGATATTCCCGTATTTTTTATGACCGGATATTTAAATTCTTAATTCAGAAAATTCAGTGGGGATGGGGAAAAAACATCATATTTTGTAGTAAGGATTGGTTTATTTGATTATTTTCAGTGTGGATAAAAATTGGAATATAATTTTCAACCGGAGATGATATTTTGACCAAATTATCCAGTGAGAAGGGTTCCCAGTGGGTCTGTGAGAAGTGGTGTGCATTGGTGATCAGGAGATTCATTTAAAAAAAAAATCATAATAGGCCTAAAAAGGAATAATACTTGGAAACTTACCAGTTCTTCGATCAACAAACAAACAATAAATGATCCAATTCTCTTTCAATATTCAAGCTATTTCTTTTGTTTAATTTTTTTATCAATTAATCTTTTATCTAAAACATAAAAATAGGTAAAGCCTTTGTCATTTAAATTACAAATAACTTTTGATACATTTGACTTAGATTACACTTGCAGAAATTTTTTATAATATTATGGTATGCTGAATACACGCATTTTTTATAAGAACAATTTTATAAGAGCACGAGGCTGAAAATTGGCCAAAACCTAAGAACAAATTAAGAACAATCTGAGCCTCAAGATTTCAGAAATTACTTAGACAGCACTGATTTTAATAGATTTTAAGTAAAAAACTAAGCGTATTATTAGGAACATCGTAATAACATGACCTGAAAATTTCAAAAAATTAAGAACAGCCAAGTTTGAGTCAAAATTTTATCGGTTCTTGTTAAAAAGCGTGTATTATCATCCCTGCCAAAAAGATTTCAAAAAGCTGCAAATATTCCTAAAAAATTAAAACACAAAGTGAAGAAACGGAATGCGGGCTTAAAGTTTATAAATCCGTTTTTTTTTTATTTATAAAAAACATTTGACGTTCCAAACTGCGTCCATGAATTTCTATGAAAACAAAAAACAACAAAAAATAATCTAAAATTATATTACTGAAGGAATACATAGACAACAACAATATTGCGCAATGTCTTCTGACATTACATCATGGACTCAATAGCTCATTGGTTGGAAGTGACGTAAAGCAGTCAATACGTCACTTTCAACCAATCAGCTATTAGGTGGAACGGAAGACATTGCAATGGTGCATATCATGAATAAACGATTGATTGACGACAGATTAAAAATGTTCGAGCAAATAAAACGTAGGCTGAATGCAAATTAAATATAACCGATTTTGATGGTGTAGGATCCTTTAGAGCAAATTACATTCAATTTTGTTCTTTAAAGGGTTCTTCTACACATTGAAGCAGTATATGTATTCCTTGATGGCGATTTAAAGTGTATGAAAAATAACAATAACAAAATTTCAACGTAAAATCAAAATATCTTGTTGCTTTTTCAAGTTTTTGGGTATTTTTGGTGTCAGTATCACAAAATCACAAATGCGATATTTTTAACCTTTATTCGAATTAGATTTATGTGATAAAGATATTTCAATTATGCATTGGACGACTGACTGCTATGTTTAATTGCTTTGCTAAGATAACAAGTAGTGATTTTCTAAAGAGGAATCAATATTGAAAAAATTAAGAGCTTATCTTACAGTAGTAATTAACGTTTAAATTCGTATAAATTAAAAATTAAAATGATAATCTATAGCATCTGTTTGATTATTTGAAAATGCAAACATTTCTATCCACCCTCCCACTCCACTTACTTTAAGACTACAAAATATTCAAAGTGTATCAAAAAAAAACCTCAGTTTAACATTTACAAGAAAAATTAATAATATTATAATATTATATTATACTAAAGCTAAGAAAATAAGATTTACTAAAATCCCAAATACTTGATATTAAGATGGGCAAAAGGATTATAACGTTGAATTTTATCAAAATGAAATTTAGCCATGATAGAATGTTGAGAAATAGACACACATTTTCAAGGAAGTTATCTTAGAAGTTGTCTTATTGAAAACTGTATATTATATACTTCAAAAAAATTATATTTATCCTAAATAGGTAATACCTCAAAAAAATATTTTTCTTTTACAACTTGATGATAAAACTTCTTGATACGACATTACAATGGTCCCTCTGGTTCGTGTAGACCAATACTATAGTAGTATCTTACTTGAATTCAGCTATTCATCATGAAGCTCTATCGATTTGACTTGCAACTTGTTGCATGCTTACTTCAACACGTGAGGGAAAATAAAAGCAGAAGTACGGAAAGTTTCTGGCATTTGTACCGTCTGAAAAAGATGGAAAATGAAAAATAAAAAATCAATTACTTAAAGGTTTTATTTTTACATAAGTGTTTCTGTTTCAAATCAGACACATATTTCATATCAGGACAGTGTCTGCCTTTTGTTATATTATGCTGATATAAGCAAAAAGAAGTTTTTTTTTCCTTTTTCTGAGCAATCTTGCTTCACATCTGTGTCAATCCAATGTGAAAAAGCTTGTGAATTGAAATTGATGAGTAAGCACACGATATCACTCTTTAAAAACAAAACTTTAAAAAAAGATGGAGATAATACAGCCCTAGGCCAGCTTTCGAAAACAGAAATGGAGTTAACCTTTTTTTCTTATATCGATATCCTTTTACCACCATGCAGCATAGTAAAGTGCAGTGGAGAAATGAGTTTACTCTTTATATTTCTTTATCATCAAAGAAAAATACAAATTTCACTGAAATAAAAATATTAAAGAAATTTGTACTCACAGGTCCACCCAGTTTAGCAATGAATTGATATCGGAGGGCAGCGGCGGATCTTGGTTGAATGTTGACAGATGAGGTGCCTTGAGGTGGTTTAGTGTAATAATTCTCCAATAATGGTTTGTTCTCGCTTGCCACGTTACTATAGAAAAGAAGTCCATATTTTTTTGAAGCAAAATTATTTCCAAATCTTTTCTGAAATTCTTTCTTACCTGAAGCCTTTGTGCACTTTAAAATTCATATGTCCTTCGACATTAAATCACGGACCCAACAGCTGATTGGTTGTAAGTGACGTAAAATCAGTCAATACGTCACTTTCAACCAATCAGCTGTTGGGTTCGTGATGTACTGTCAGAAGATATGCAATAGTGCATATCATGAATAGCCAAAAAGCCTCACCAATTTAAGGGGCTTTACGTAGACTTTGTATAGCAGGACGATATAAATGAAATGGTATAGTCTTGATATGATATTACACCACAAAACATTTTAGCACTGCATACCATAAGTGGATAAATGTTCAGATATTTTCGCGAGACATTTTAATTCATAAATGATTTAATTTTCGAGGGACTTATTTTGTCGAATCGGTATCTTTTTCAACTATTTTCTTTCATTTTCCTATATAAAGGGTTTTAGCAAAAAGTCTTGTTTCTACTAAATTTCGGGGAAACTAGCAAAACTGGCGAAATATAATCCTCACATAAATTAATCCACTTGAGGTACTCAAATCTAAGAGGACTAAATTTCCTTTTGAAACCTTTCGACTTGATATCATTTTCTCTCTTTGTTGTATGGGTAATACAGAAAAGAGCCCGATAGGTGACGAAGGAATATTTTGGAAACCACAAAATTAGACATGAAGGTTCAAAATCTTACTTGATTTCTGTTTTCGCATTGCTTTTAGCTTCTTTCCGTACTTTGGCACTCAGATTCAATCCACTCTCTGTATAAAATAATATAAAAATGATTAATGAGACAAAAGAATAGATTCTACCATGTTTAACTGTAAACAGTTTAAACTAGAAGTGGACAACATCCCTTCAGCCAAGTGTGCTAAATGCAAAAAAAGGAGCCCCTGGTACTCTGCGTTATAGAATAACTGCCCCCTCCCCTGGTGAGTAAATAAATTCTATGATAAGAAATTTGAAACAAATTAAGTATTTCAATAAAATCATAGTGAAGTTGACATTATTCAATACACCTTTTCGACCGTAGTTACACGGTCAGGCGTGTGTCACTTAATTATTTAACTGTCTCCCTAAACTCGATCCAATCCTTTTTTGACACCTTTTTCTTGTCTATAAATGCGAAAAAAGGACTGGGACGGTTTCAGCAGCAGTATCATCCTTGAAAAAAATGAATATACTCACTTGAAGATAAATCAGAGAGGTAGAGCAGAATGCTACTGATCAAAGCAACTAAAAAAATGTAAAGTTAAAGTAAAACATAAGGTTTTGAAAGACAGATTCAGAATCTTCCTCAACTTTGGCTATAATCTGAATTCAAGATTTCAGTCTGAAACCACAATTTTCGTCAGAATAACTAACTTTCACATATACCTTAAACTCTCAACACCCTCTCAGGCTTTCTTTTATTTATTCTTATAGTTCAATCATGTAATGAAGGTTTTTATATGACTATCATTGTATCTTTATATGTAGCGAGAATGGATCTTCGGACCTGATGCTACTTAAATATATAGATCGATAGATAGAATCATCTCCTAGTCAAATTTTTATGCAAAAGTTCCCAAAATTAGTTAGTTTTTTCATGTGATCCTTCAAACATTTTACGCCTATGCAAAGATATTGCTAGTTATTGCTCAGTGGTGGAAAAAATTAGTCAAGACGAAAAAATTATCTATTATCATTTAGTTTCAAGATATACATACGTGACAGACATGCCAAAAAGAAGACTTCTAAGATGAGATATCCTCTGTTATCCACAATACTACCAGCGATAATAGAGACAACAGCTAGACCAAGATTCTGGATGGACTGCATACTAAAAAGGCAAAATGAAAAAAAAATTGTTTTAGCGGAAATAATATTTTAGAACTATGATGAAAAGTCTATCTTATTGCACGAATGTAAGAAGATAATAAACATTCATGAAACGACCTTGGAATTAATGTACGAGAAATTAACCCTTTTCAAGTACACTACGGCTACTTTTAGTTAAAAAGGTTTAGACGAATACAAAACTATTTGATTCGTGTAAAATAAGGTAAAGGTCGTGGAATTCACAAGTTGGAATTCACAAGTTGGACCCTTCAAGAAGCTATAGTGTATAATGAATAGTCAGGAAATGTCAATTCAACACTTGAGCTGCAAGTTTTTATACTTAAAAATTCTAGTAATCTCGTCTCATCTCATTGATTAGTCAAATTTTCAAAAAGTTATCTCTATCTGTATGTTCACTTCCGAGCATTAAGAAAGAAAAAATTAATTTTCTATCTTACAATCCATATGCAGTTCCCAGTTGATATTCGGGTACGATCATGGCAACCAACGGCCACAAAGCACAAGCCAATAATGAATAGCCAATACCCATGACAGACTACAACAAATAGAATCAAAGAGGAATTCAATTTAAAATCTAAAATAATAATAATATATATTCTTCTCTTTGGAAAGAAAGAACAAGGATTTCGAACAGGTACTAAAATCAGTCCTATTTGATTAGACCATGGAGAGTTTATAAGATGTTTCTGTGGCAGAGAGGGTTTTCATTTGCCTCTAGATCCTGACTGGCGACAATAGTAAAGCACTTTTGTTTATCATAAAACTGGTTCATAAACTCGCTGATGATACTCGGACTAAACGGACAATCTAATCGATCATCGACCACAATCAAAACGATTGGTTCTATTGACGTTATAGCGTATTTAAAATAATATCCTAGGGTATTATCATAATCACAGCTACTTTGCTAAAACCCTAAAAAGTATAAGACTAATATAAAGCTCTAGAGCTATTCAATAACAAAGGCTAGTTTAAAATAGAAAAATAAATTCAAACCATAGCAATATAAGGACTGATTGTCGTGCTGAATGCCAGCATCGCATGTGCTCCAATTGTCATGCAAATAGCAGCAATCACTAAAAAATAAGATAGAAGTATAACTACTTGAGTAAAATGATACACCATGGCTCCGAATGGGGTTCTAGGTCCCCCCGACATTTTTTAAAAGAAATCTGAAGAAAAATTATATATATTTTTAAAAACATATAAGAAGGTTCAGTGCAATTTCTTAATTATTGTAATTAGCCCCCAGAACTTTAGTGCAGCCCTTCAGGTCGCCCCACTTTTTTAGCCCCCCCCCCTGAGTTTAAAAAAAGAGACAGCTTCCACCCACTTTTAGGCCGATTTTAGATTTACACCCCCCACCCAAATAAGTGGGGGGGGGGCGGAGCCATGATACACCACCACACATCTCTCTTATTGGTTTTTAATGAAGAAGATCAAATTGTCATAATAATAATTTGATCTGCATGAGACTGATAAAGCTAAAATTTAAGAAAAACAGAGCTTACACTGATACAAGTTATAACCGACTTTATCGACATACAACCCAAGTATTGGGGAAGCTCCAGCAGAAATCAGATACACCAAACTGAAAGAAAGCAACAAAAATTGTATAGAATATCATTAAAGTGTGCAGTCTATTTTGATTACATTGTGGAAAAAATTTCACTGTAATTACCTTATTACACGAATATTACTAGTCGTTTTTTAGTAACACGAATTGAAAAATTTTGTGTTAATAAAAACCCCTTTAATAGATCTTATCGGAGTTTTTGATTTTTCTAAAAAAGCGATGCATTGTGGCATTTCTCAAGGGAATTCTATTGTAATACTCCCGAAACAATCTCACAATGCATCACTTTTTTAGAAAAATAAAAAACTCCGATAAGGTCTATTAAAGCCAGCAGTGATGACCTTGAAAAGCAAATAAAATTCGTGTTAATTTCAAGGCCGTTGAATACTTGCCTAGTAATATTCGTGTAATAAGGTATAATACTTATTCGATGAGGGTGGTTAAAAGAGGTAGCAAAAAGGGTTCACACTTAAACGAATAGACTTGAGAAAGAAATACCCCTATCATAGTCTAGCTAAAATAAAACGAAGGATAATCCGAAAAATTTCACCATCATAATCTTAATTAGAAAAATGACGATAAATGTTGTTGTTAAAAATTCTATATTTCGTGTACATCTAACACATCTTTCAGGAGAAATAAAATTGAAATTCACAAATCTGCATCTTATGTTAAAAAGTAGAGAATAATTACAGTAATTAAAATCGTAAAAAATCGTAAAAAAAATCGTAAAAAGTTCATTCAAAAAAGATACAAATCTCTAGACGCTTTTAAGCCATTGTTTAGAACTGGCTTGAGGCGTTTGATATATAAAGCTTCTTTGAATAAGATAGAGGACCAATTATCACTTGAATCAATAACTTTTGTATTGTCATTAACAATGTTAATTCTAATAGAACGATAATTAGGTTTATCAACACCGAAAGTCAAGAGGGTCGTTAAATATTCGATTTCAGAGCACTCCTTCAGATGGTCATGTATAGCACTGTCCTTCTTCATAGCGTGCTCTTGACAACGAGTAAATAAGTTCCTCTCCGTTTTTCCAACATAAGAATCACCACACCCAGGACAAACAAATTGATAAACCACGTTAGATTTGTATCTCAAAGGTGTCGGGTCTTTCATGTTTGTGTAAAAACCCAATTTATGAGTGGAATATGTTGTTCTAAACTTAATTGCAACATCTGTTTTGCAACAATATCGCAATTTTCTTTGTAATGACGTAACTAGTTGATCACCAGCAGGACCAGCATACGGAAGACTTAACCAAATAGTTGTAGGTTGTTTTTGTTCAGGATTCTCAACAACAGGTTCTCTAGGTTTGGTTGAATTTTGGATAATTTTGTTCACGATATGACGAGGAAAGTTGTTCCAGGAAGCGAATTTTCGAATTACACTGAGTTCCTTCTTCAGTTTTGTTGGATGGCAAAGTTTAGATGCTCGATTAGCAAGGCTGGAAATCCAAGCTTTACGGTAAGACCATGGCGAATAGCTATTAAAATCTGTGTACAAGCCGGTGTTGGTACCTTTACGAAATATGGATAAGCCGTCAGGTGAGATTTCCAGATCCAAGAAATGAGGAACCTCATTTTCAAATTTGTCAACTGTAAATTGGAGGTTTTTGTTAAACTTGTTCAACGAACTGTGAACTTGATCAATATTTTCAGGACGAATAACTAAAAGTGTGTCATCAACATATCTTTTGTAAAATTTGATCAGACCAGAATCAATATAAGGCTGTATAACTTTCTGCTCTAGTTCAGTCATAATTATATTGGCTAGTACAGGTCCTAAGGAGCTACCCATACTCACGCCATCTAACTGTTCATATAGGATGTTATTAGCAGAAAATACAGTCTTGGTGCACGTATCCTTTATCAGTTTTCTGAGTATATTCTTCGAAATGGTGGTTTGGACTAAGTTTTGGTTGTAAATGCGATCAATGATGATTTTACAACCAAAACTTAGTCCAAACCACCATTTCGAAGAATATACTCAGAAAACTGATAAAGGATACGTGCACCAAGACTGTATTTTCTGCTAATAACATCCTATATGAACAGTTAGATGGCGTGAGTATGGGTAGCTCCTTAGGACCTGTACTAGCCAATATAATTATGACTGAACTAGAGCAGAAAGTTATACAGCCTTATATTGATTCTGGTCTGATCAAATTTTACAAAAGATATGTTGATGACACACTTTTAGTTATTCGTCCTGAAAATATTGATCAAGTTCACAGTTCGTTGAACAAGTTTAACAAAAACCTCCAATTTACAGTTGACAAATTTGAAAATGAGGTTCCTCATTTCTTGGATCTGGAAATCTCACCTGACGGCTTATCCATATTTCGTAAAGGTACCAACACCGGCTTGTACACAGATTTAATAGCTATTCGCCATGGTCTTACCGTAAAGCTTGGATTTCCAGCCTTGCTAATCGAGCATCTAAACTTTGCCATCCAACAAAACTGAAGAAGGAACTCAGTGTAATTCGAAAATTCGCTTCCTGGAACAACTTTCCTCGTCATATCGTGAACAAAATTATCCAAATTCAACAAACCTAGAGAACCTGTTGTTGAGAATCCTGAACAAAAACAACCTACAACTATTTGGTTAAGTCTTCCGTATGCTGGTCCTGCTGGTGATCAACTAGTTACGTCATTACAAAGAAAATTGCGATATTGTTGCAAAACAGATGTTGCAATTAAGTTTAGAACAACATATTCCACTCATAAATTGGGTTTTTACACAAACATGAAAGACCCGACACCTTTGAGATACAAATCTAACGTGGTTTATCAATTTGTTTGTCCTGGGTGTGGTGATTCTTATGTTGGAAAAACGGAGAGGAACTTATTTACTCGTTGTCAAGAGCACGCTATGAAGAAGGACAGTGCTATACATGACCATCTGAAGGAGTGCTCTGAAATCGAATATTTAACGACCCTCTTGACTTTCGGTGTTGATAAACCTAATTATCGTTCTATTAGAATTAACATTGTTAATGACAATACAAAAGTTATTGATTCAAGTGATAATTGGTCCTCTATCTTATTCAAAGAAGCTTTATATATCAAACGCCTCAAGCCAGTTCTAAACAATGGCTTAAAAGCGTCTAGAGATTTGTATCTTTTTTGAATGAACTTTTTACGATTTTTTTACGATTTTTTACGATTTTAATTACTGTAATTATTCTCTACTTTTTAACATAAGATGCAGATTTGTGAATTTCAATTTTATTTCTCCTGAAAGATGTGTTAGATGTACACGAAATATAGAATTTTTAACAACAACATTTATCGTCATTTTTCTAATTAAGATTATGATGGTGAAATTTTTCGGATTATCCTTCGTTTTATTTTACTTTAAATTGTCAGCTGGTCATGGTTTATAGTCTAGCTATTTAGAGCAAAATAAGAATCTTCTTTTGACAGGTTAAAATATTTTCAAAAATTAACAAACGGGTCGGGAGGGGCGTTTATTAGACATCTGAGAGTAACAATTTCTTTTACCTATTCACTATGTTAGCTTTAGATGCATCTAAGTCATACTTGGCTTCAAAATATACCCTGTCAATAAAGAATATGTTATAATTATTGTAAATGAAATGCAATGAAAGAATGAGTAGAAAAAAATTACACCATATCTAAAAAATATTGTGTCTTTAGAAAAAGCAACAAAATTGTTTTAGTACTGGTTAACGACCAACCAAATCAAATAAGACAGAGCTTGTAAAAAAATTATCTGTCTAAAAAATGTTTGGTCATAAAAAAGTGAGGAAGTGCTTTTGGGAATAACAAGATAGAAAAGCCAAAGAACATTCCCCTAAAAACTGATTTGAGTCGCTTCTAAAAATGTACAACCAACTGAAAATGAAAAAAACTCCTGTTAAAATCTAATAAAAAAGAATGAAAAATAAAAACATTTGAATTAAAAATACAAAACAATTTTTCTTACAGTCCCAAACTGATAAAAGGGAATACGGCGACATAGTATGTAACGCAAATGATGAAAATCAGCCACACAGATAATGGAAAATCTTTGACGTCTGTTATCCTGATTTCTTCACCTATTAAAACAATACATTTGGAAATAAAGAAAATTACCATAAGGGAAGAAATTTTTGTGGAACAAATTTTTGCGGAATTTAATACACAGGTTGCAAAATTAAAGTCTGGAGCCCAAATCACGCTTTTACTCAAAAATTATATGTGCTTATATGACATTTATTTCTGATTGGTTCGAATTTATTGACACTAACAAAGTTATCAGCTGTAAGTTGTAAAGCAAGTAACATGGGAATAAAATCATGTGAACTATTTCCAGTAATCACATGTTTTGACTGCATTGATATAACTTTTCAAGGTGTGTATTTTGCAGTTTTTGGCATATCTGCGAAATTAAATCCGCAAAACAAGAACTTTCTCAAGATTTGAAAAATCACATCTAAAATTGGTCTTTTTAGGGCAAAATCAGCCAAAATGAAAACAAAAAATTCTCTCAAACTGCAAAATTAAATTCTGCGAGACTTACCAATTTTGAGCTGTGAACTGGCAAATTAAATTTCTTTTCGCAAAAATTTCTTCCCTTAAGGTATTAAAAAATGCCCATATTACACGAAAACAAAGAGACATATAAGAAATTTTGTGTTAATTAAAACCCCTTTAATTAAACCCAACCGTGGTGTCGACTTGAATATGCAAATAAAATCTGTATTAATTTCAAGGCTGTTAATTTTGCGTCTACTTATTTTTGCGCAATAAGGCAGGTCCTTTTTTTACTATGAAACAAAAGGAAAAGTAGAGAGGTTTTTACATAATATTCTCATCTTGATGTATAAATAATTGGTTTTTATAAAGTTGAAAAAAGTGCAAAAATAGTTCCCTTTGAATTTGAAACCACAACAAAGAAAGACAAACCTGTTTGTGCATCCTGTTTCTTTAAAATTCTTGCTGCTCTTTTGTCGAAAAATGCCATGGCTAAACTGCAGAACAACGACAGTAAACAAAACAAAAAACCTGCAAAAACAAGGAAAATTCAAGGAAAATTCAACATAAATTGAAGTCCACAGATTACCAAGTCTTTTTTTCGTAGCTATAATGATGTAATAATAAAAAAGGAAACCATGTCAGGTGGTAAACGTGATTGATTTTCTTATATATTTGAGGCTAAAATGGTGAATAGTTGAACCTGCATAGCGCACCTAACTATGCTCAAGACAACTCCAGATGCTTTTTTTGAAAAATAAAAAAACGCCTCAAGATATTCATCCAAGGAAAAAGTGTGCCAAATTTCAGCCAAATTTGACTATTTTTAAGTCTCCAGGCTGCCCTAAAGCTTTTGTGACACGCAGACAAACTTCATCAGATTCAAGCTCAACTGAAGTTGAGAATACTGATAGTATTACGAAATGTTCAAATTATTGACAAGATGAGTATTCATGATATAGATCATTCTTACCGACCATCAAGGTCCAACCAAGGATAACGTAAGACTCTTTATCAATTCTTTTTTCAAGAAATTTATACATTGGGCCCATAACATTCATGTTGACAGTACTTCCCTGAAAAAAAACATATATATATACTTGAAATTCAAGCAGAAAACATCTAGTAACACATAGAGAAAGTGTCTACCTTGCATCTATTCTTTCATTTTCAAAACAAAGTTAAAATGCATGCGTATATTTTTCTTTTTTAAAGCGTTAGTCTTATTATACACAAAACACAAGGAGAAATGAATCGTAGGGGGGTCAGTCCCTTTCGGTAGGGGTTGCGTGGTGAATTTGCTTCTTTTTAAGTTTACATGCTTTTTTAAATGTTGCAAGTAGGCACTTTCTCTGTTCAGAAAAAGTTCATCCTAGTAAAGATTTTTCATATAATACCGGGTGACACGAAAATTCAGAAGTTTTCAATGTCTTGAGGCGAACAAATTCCCAAAGTCTTGGTTTGATCATTTAGAAAGTAGATATCTAAACTTAAAATTTGGAAATCAATTTATACGTCTTTTTTACGTGTTTTTTCAGTTTCCTTTCGAAATGAATTTGGACTGATGTAGGAACAAGTTTGGTCTGTTGCTTTTTTAAGTTTTGGATATCCTTTTAAATCAAAGTAAGCACTTTGGGACTTTGTTCCCTCAGTGTCGGGAAACGTCTGAACTTTTTCGTGGGTCACCCGGTAGAGACAAATAAATTTTTTTTACATAAACATAATTATAAAGAGAGCACTTACCACACGAGAAAAACTTAGTTGAAGTCCGAAGACCATGTTCAATTCAGCACCCTTGAACCAGGAAACAGCATAAGTGTTCTGAGCTACAGCTAAAGATTCCCCACCAATACTAAAGTAGAATTGAATTGAAAATGATAAATTATTTTTTAAATGCTTCCTGCACATGCCAACAGGACTACTTCATTTGAGTGTCCAGTTCCATCAAATGTGATCATAGTTTTTGATGTTACTTTTAAATGTCCAAATTTTAGTGAAGTCAATGTGAAGACAGCAATGGCGAACAGATAAAAGCCAAAATCTTTATGAATAGCCATTAAATTTTGCTAAATTTTCAATCACTTTTTGTTTCTATCATTTTACAATGGTCAAAGCAAGGCTTTTTGTCTGAGACGGAAAAATGCATTTTTTCTCAGAAAACTTGCACTCATTCTGAAAATTTTGGTAAATTATGCAAAATTTTCAGATGGAAAAGCCTCTTTAAGAACTTTGCTAAATTCTTTACTTACCCAAATACGAAACGACCAGCTTCCATCATTGTATAAGAATCAAAAACAGCTCCCAACGAAAAAATAACCTGCAGAATTAAAAATCGAATTAGTTATGACAATCATCAACCTCATCTTGACAAAAGCATATAAGTAAAATTAATTATTCACTTTTAAATTGATCTAGGTCAATTGATCAAAATTGATTGTTTTATGAAGGCTTTGGCGTAAGTTTTTAAGCGTTTTGCAAGACTTTCAAAATTTAAAAAATCGGGACGATATGGAGTTTATACAAGCTCTTATTTGATTTGGTTGGTCTTTAGCCAGTAATAAAACAATTTTGTTACTTTTTCTGAAGAATGCGTCATTTTTATTACTTCAAATGACCAATTATTTAAGTATCTTATCAAAATCAGGTGAACTTATCATACCTGTCCAACACAAACGAAAAGCCCAAATATGATTGTACCCAGTCTGATGCCAAACACTTTATCCAATAAAAATCCACCGAAGAAACACAGAACAACATTCGGCCATGAGTAAAGTGAATACAACAACATAAACTTCTCTGTGTTGACTTTCATATCCTATATATAAGAGAAACTCAAAATTACACAAAAACAAAGTTTGGATGTTATTTTCTTCATAAAATATGTCTAAAATTAAAATTAAAAATTACCTATAAATTACTTCACGGTTAGCAGAAAATACTACAAAATTTTTCTGAGCGAGCAAAATCTCTGATATCTTTTTATGATCCTAATTGAAACCTCTTATATTATTTGCCTATTTTCTCCAAAGGTCAAGTTCTGATAAATTGAAATATAAACAGGTTCTGTCAATATTCTTTTGTTTTGGTTTCTTGCACGATGAGGCAAAAATTAGTTGAGGTTTAACTCAGGAACAAAGAAGATATTACCAGGCGGAAGATCTCTCAAACAAATAATTGGGAAAGTTGCAATATTGCAGTTGACAGTTTTCCTTATACTACGAAACAAAATGTTGATCACCTTAAAGATATTGTTATACAAAAGGGCTTGTCAGAAAGACTTACTGTAGTGATCTGTTTCTGTAAAGCTGCAGGATTGTCAAAGCAAAAGTAACTTCCTGAATACAGAAAAAGAAGATGGGTTTTATTTTTAATGTAACAACAATAGAAGTTAAAAGATTCAAAAGTAGTCAAGTCAAACACAAGTCAAAATTCACCCATATCAGATATTGCTTTGTTTACACAATGAACAGTTTTTTAACTCTTGAAAGAGAATAATAATTTAAAAAATATTACAAACTACAAACCAAAACTGAGAAAACAAATGAAGATGAGAACGGTGAACCGATGGCCAGCACTTCTTGGATCACAACATGGTAATGCTCCACATCCTGTCAATTTTATGTCATCAACATCATCTTCATCTTCTTTGGTCGAAGAATCGTAATTATCACTGCCCATTTTGACTTTACTTTCTATTTGTTTCAATTATTTGTGAAAAGAATTATATGAATAATTAATTATGAATTGTCATATAGTCAAAGTAAGATTCAAGATCCTTGATATTTGGGGGAAAGCCTTTGTGTTGTAACAACTTTATTATAACAAAAAATATAGAATGAAGAGACTGACATCTGAATCTTGAGAAGAATAAAAAGTTAGCAGATTTACAAAGATTTAATGATAAAATATGATCTCAGATGGCACTAAGCATTTTTGCATATTTTTTGTATCAGCTGCTTTCTAGCTTTTTTTTGTACACAAGTTTACCAAAGCAGTTACTTTTTTTTACTGAAAGACATTTTCCTTCTACTCAAAGGAGTATGGACATAAGGTACTTTCAAATGGAATTTAGCTGGTATAGTGGTCTTGAAAAATATATACAACAGAAATTCAAGAGTGACGCACTACTGCACAGTTAGGAATATTTGCCATTTACTCTGATATCTCAATATACACTGATATCAAAAATTTAGAATCTTGCATTCAAAGAATTTTCCTATTGTTTAAAGTTTGAGATTTTTGTCAAGGAAAAATAATTCACAGTCTAAGTAATTTTAAACAACACAAAAAAACGTACATTTTGGGATTAAAGCTTTTTAATTTCATGTAAACAGTGACTTCCAAATTTTGACTTTGTTTTTAGAAATCACCAATCACAGTAAATGGCAAAAATCCCTTTATTAAGGTATGAATAAAACACAAAACCAAGTAAAATGTCTTTAAAAATAACTGAAAAAAAAATAGCTAAAATGACTGAATTATGTAAATATATTTAAAGTTTACCCTGTCTAGGTATAAAAGTGTGTGAATGTGAAAACAAGCTAACGGACTTTGCCAACTATAACAGACTTACAAAAAAACATAAAAATTGAATTATCAGTAAACATTATCAGTAAAAAGATTTTGTTGCTAGTAATTAACAATGAACAGTTTTATTGTCCTCCAGGTTTTTAGATGAATTAAGGCCTGAGAGCGTATGAAACAAAATAAAATAATAAATTCACCAGCCAATACTTTTGTCACCATGCGATTTCTTTGTCACTTTTTGTCAACAAACTTTCTACCAATAAGGTATGTAAAAGTATTATTGAAGTGGGGCAAACTAAATTTGTTCATATAGCATTCGGTACTAATTCTGATATAAATGTTTTCATTGTGATAAAAACTGTCTCAAAAGCTCTAGGGGCAGAATCACAATAGATGTCAGAGGATCAACATGCCACAAACATGAGCTGAAAAAAGTGATCAGCTGGCTCCATTTAACTTGTTCTATGAAATCGAAAGGTTGATGTGTTTGAGGTGGTTCATAATATTTACACAAACCACATTCAAACTCTTTTGAAGAAAAATCTAACATCTCTTTTTCATTCAAGATTGAAAGTTTGTAGCGAATGTAATTGGATGCATCAGTGTCACAAATCTTGTTTTCAAGCTTTGATGTCAGCCTTTTCAGCAAGTTAATAGATTCTTCATCCCCAGTGATTCGATACAAAAGATAAGCACCGAAGAATGGTGGATAAAATCTGACTGCACCATGTATGTGGATTTCTTCGAAAACTCCTCGCAACAGCTCATCTGACTGCAGGAAATTTGGACATTCCAAAATAGTATCACTGACAAAAAGAATAGGAACTGAAACAAATTTTGGCTTCAAATTTCTCACTGCAATGTCTACAAATTGTTTTAAAATGTGCTCACTTTTGCCTTCATTTCCTACCACGTAGTAATACAAAGCCAGATAAATTGCACCACTAACACAATTATCGTTCAATGGTTCAGGAAGCTCTACCTGGGAAAGAAACAAATTTTCCATATCCACCCATAACTTCCTGGTATCTTCTGCACTTCTATAATAATCTGGATCAAAATATCTTGTCAATGCCGTCAATGCTAGCCATCGAATCACGGTAATTTTTGCAAATCGCTGCAAGATGGGATCATTGGTCAGGAATTGTAGGGCTTTCATGACATTGTTAGTCTCTTGTGACCTATGCAAGGGGATATCATTCTTCCAATACAAGGTCAGGTGCCTATTTAGCGCAGATCTCAAGAATTCAAGCATGTAGACATGAGCATGTTGATAAAACTTATTACTAATGCATGTTTCTTTATCCTCATTATTGAATTTTTCAACAAAGCCATTTTCTAAGATAGAGCACAAGACACTATTCAAAAGCTGTGTATCTCCTATTTTGACCTGTACTTTATAGATGGAAATAAACACATTCATTTCTTCAATACTGAGAAAGTTACATGCCAATATCTTTCCAAACAAATCCTTGCGAACATTGTCAATTTTCGAGGCAAGTTTTTTGGCATCTTCTTGTGGGTAATGGTCAATCATATGATTCTCTGGTATGAAATAATTAGGGCAGCACTTTTTTAAAAGATATACTTTCATGGTTTCTAATATCTCATCTACTAGTTCAATTGTAGTGTGTTTCTCCCAAAAACCTATTGGATTCTTCTCGTTCATCCAGAAAATAATAGTCTTAGCAAAATAGGAGCAGAGGCCCTTCTCATTTTCGTTATCCCCTTGCAAATGGTTTTTGAACAGTTCTTTACACAAGAAATAGCATTTGAATTGTATAATACCCCACTTTTGAATCAATTGTTTTTCTATGAGTGAGAAAGAAAACCTGAACTCTATATCAGGGTTCTCACTTTGGGCATGGGCTACAGGAACAACATGGCAATCACTATTAAGAATCATAGGAACCTGTTGCTGAAAACTGGGATGAAATTCTTTGTTGTCAAATCTCTTTTGTACAACATTATTAGATAGCATTTGGTAGCATTGCACCATATCTGTTTCTTTATTGTCTGGTTTTGGAGTAATCATGAAAGCCGGTCCGTGTGGGATACCAATCCCAAAATCATGTATATGTTGTGTTTGGTTAAAGGCTTTCATACGATCCAAGTATAATTTTCCATTCAAACTTGCATAGCCATTAAACCTTTTGTCAGCGCATTTCTGATGTACTAGCAATCTTGTATAGCCAGCATGGCAAAAATCTTGATCAAGAACCAATACTCCATCCTTATAATTCTTTGGAATATCACTATCTGATTCTACAATGATGAACCTTTTGTCGATATACATAATATCATAATCTCCATGATTGGTAATACCTTCAGCAAAGCTTCCAGAATAAATAGTGTCAATTCTATCACCACATTGGTATTCACAATGAAACACAGTAACTAGGTTGTCAAAGAGATAACAAACTTCACGAATCTTTTCAATGACAACAAAGTCCAACATATAATTGACAATTTCATTTTTAATTTCTTTAAGCTTCATTTCCTATGTTTTTAACAATAGTTACATAGAAAAGAAAAGTATCACATAAAAAAAAGATGAAAATCAATAAAAAATAAACTTAGTTTAAAATTGCACCAAAATTTGATAAATGCAACTGTTTTGATAGTAATCAGTGTTAGGCAAATTTAGTTGAGAAGATAAAGTAATTGACAATTATCTTCCATGTTTAAATCTTATTTTTATTTTGTTTTCTGTTTTTGACCTTAAAAACTTAAAATAACTAAGTTCCTTTGATCCTACTACATTGTTGGGCTTCTGGGGGTAAAAAGTATATACCAATTTTGTCTTTTTCCATTTAAACATATTTAAACATATTACATCTGACATGACAAACTTGAGGAGAAAGGGAAAGTCCAACAAGAAGACTTATCAGATCAAAGAAGCAGTTATTTTTGCTTTCTACAGTTTGGTCCCATATTTTACCCCAATCCAGTCTTATCAAGCCCAAATACCTGGGTAAAAAGGGACCACAGTCCTCAGACCATGGTCCACACATCTAAACAGTGGTTCTTTGGTTTTAGATGTTTGTTTTGCTGCTAAATGCAAAGAAATTTAGTTCAAACAGTGACAGAACTAGGATCTTCTTCATCATTCCTTGACTTTTAAAAGCAGGCATTTTTAAGTATCAAATAAAGTCAATCAATGAGAGGTTTTTGCAAGTCGCGCTGGCAGGAGTAGTGCTCTTTTAGTGAACTAAACTAACCAAGTGGATATTCAATGATAAGGAGGTATGGAGGTAATCAAATTTGTCAAGAGAACAAATTAAAACTGGCCAAGAACCAACAAGCCATCTGTGTTGCAGATTTTTGTTTTTGTTTATTTTTTAAGGCACCATTTACATTAGAAGAACAAGAAGGAAAGAACGGGCGTCGTGTGGGACGGCGGGTGTCATGTTTTAAAATTCTTTTAAATTATCAAAATCATCAATAGACCTTTTCGCCTTTCCAATCGCCATATTGAATTGTATGCAAAAATTATGGTGGCTGAATTGCCGTGGTGAAATTCCCTTAGAAAGTATGCAGAACATATGCAAAAAGAAAATATTAATATAAAACTTACATGCATAATTGGCATTATATTAAAGTGTAATCTTGTAGAAGAAAGATTAAATTTGCTTCTTTTGAAAACTAGAAATAATCAAATTCGTTAGACATAAACTCAAAGCTAAAAATTGGATTAAGAAACTCCATCTTTTTGGATTAAGAAACTTCATCTCTTATTGATCTAACGATTGTAATATTTCTTTATGAGATGCTTTCTTGTCTTTTTAATCTTTGTGTAAACTTGCATATGTTTTGCATATACTTTCCAACTAAATCCAACCACAGCTTTTTGGTTCCTCTATTTTTGCATACAATTCAAGATGGCGGATGGAAAGTGTTGATATTAGTTTATATTCTTCTTTCTTTTCATTTAGATCTAATGTATTACAAACAATATATTTAGATGTGGCCTTAGCCATCATTGAAACTAATTCGTTTCCTTCAATCACCTTTCTACATGGCGCTGTCACAGTCAGATCAAGACTGGGAAAAATACCTGCGGGATGCTGGAATCCCAGAAGAAGCTGCACACCAGTATGCAAAGAGCTTCACAGAGAATCGAATGACATTCGAGATATTGCCCTCCATGGACAGGTCATTTCTTAGAGACCTGGGCATTACAGTTATTGGGGATATAATGAAGATTCTCCAACACGTCAGTAGTAGCAGTACCCCAGACTCGACTACGTATGCTACAACTAATCCGACTCCTTCGGTCAAACCAACCGCCTCACATAAATCCGCAAAACTACCTTCCATTATGTCTGACATGACCCATCCGCAGTTTCGCAAATTCAAAATCGATTGGGCTGTTTACAAACAAATCGTAGGGATCCCAACAAACCAGATTGCATCGATGATTTACAACGCATGTGACGATGCTACCCAAACAAGTATCATCAACAACCATCCAAACTTTCTAACATTCAATGAGAACAATTTCCTGAATGCCATTGAAACCATTGTTACGAAAAAGTCGAATCCAACCGTCCACAGAATGCAATTTTCATCACTATTGCAGCACGAAAATGAACAACTAAGGGACTATTTAGTTCGTTTAAAGTCGTCAGCACAAGACTGCGAATTTTCATGTCCGCAATGTCATCATGATCTGTCACCTTCGTACATCAGAGACCAATTGATCCGGGGCTTACATAACGAGGTTCTACAGGTCGACATCCTTGCTAAGGCCACCACCCTCAACAGTATGGAAGATGTCGTCAAGCATGCAGAAGCCTTCGAAACGGCCCTC
This sequence comes from Clytia hemisphaerica, assembly GCF_902728285.1. Classification (NCBI taxonomy): domain Eukaryota; kingdom Metazoa; phylum Cnidaria; class Hydrozoa; order Leptothecata; family Clytiidae; genus Clytia; species Clytia hemisphaerica. The sequence goes on along the minus strand of NW_027103528.1, from coordinate 1,447,583 downwards.
CAAGATCATGCCAGCTTACAAGATGCATCCGATGCAATGGCGGTCCGAACATCGCAATATCAACGCCACAAGCTTCCAACCAGACAAGCTCCGTGTTCCGGTTGTGGCAGCCTTACCCACGGATCAAAAGATCGGTCATCCAAGTGTCCAGCATGGGGGAAGACATGCCACAATTGCAAATTATCAAATCATTTTTCATAAGTGTGTCGGAAACCAAAATCAGAAACAGCCGAAGCACTATTGGCCCATGTCACCTATGACGAAAAAAGCAAAGCGTTCCGCCCAACCGCAGAGATCACTGAAATAAATGCGAAACTTACGCCAACCTCCAATACGACCAAACCGACACCAACGTCAATGAAAATCTTTCCTGATAGTGGAGCTAGCATTTGTTTAGCTGGACCCCAACATTTGAATAAACTCAAACTAAACAAACAATCGTTGACCCCATGCAACAAACTAGTTCGAGCCGTTGGCGGATCCACATTACATTGTTCTGGCTGGCTACCAATGACTTTCACAATAGACAATCACACTACTACTCAACCGCTATACATTTGTGAAAAAGTTGACAGAATTTACGTCAGCCGTAAAGGGTGTACAGAATTGAACATTCTACCAGAGACATTTCCATATCCCATGTCAGCAACCGTTTCCTCCGTTGACACCCTGCCAAGTAATCTACCTAAACGTCCAGAAAAATTACCTTTTGAACCCACAGAGGAAAATGTTCCAAAACTCAAACATTACCTATTAGAACAATTTTCCAAAACTACGTTCAACAGAGACGGACCATTTCCATCCATGGATACGAAACCTGCCCACATCCATATTCAACCTAATGCGAAGCCGCATGTTCGTCATAACCACATCCCAGTGCCTTTCCACCTTAAGGAAGCAGTCAAGAAGAGTCTGGACGACGACGTCAAGAGAGGCATTATAGCACCTGTACCGATCGGAACACCAGTCGAGTGGTGCACCACCATGGTCACAGCCAGAAAGAAAAACGGCAATATTAGACGGACAGTTGACCTCCAACAACTCAACATACAGTGTAAACGCGAAACTCACCATTGTCCCTCCCCGTTCCAACTCGCGTGTCAAGTACCTCCCAATACCAAGAAGACTGTCTTGGATGCAGTTGACGGATATCATTCGGTACCAATTGATGAAGAGAGCCAACATCTCACGACTTTTATAACTGAATGGGGACGATACAGATATCTTCCTATGCCCCAAGGTTTTATAGCATCTGGTGATGCCTACACCAGGGCCAAATTGAAAAGTCCCGTTTCTGTCACGGAAGGAAATCAGAGCTTTTTTCGGTCTATTTTTGAAAAATGGTAAACTTAATGAAAATAGTATTAGTCCTGAATTAAAGCCTTCATAGTACTACTACTTCCAAACCAAAATAAATTTCATAAAAGTTTTTCCTAGTTGAATGATTGAACTTTGAAGGTTCTGTCACGGAAGGAACGCAGCGCAGACATTAAAAAAGACAAAAGTATGCTGATTCAGATTCCTGTGAATTTAAAGATAATTTTAAAACCAAAATACCACCAGAAGAAACTTATGTCTATCTGCTTGTCATTGAAAAAAGAACTGAGTCAAAAAAATCAATTTCAATGGCTACAGGCCTTTGCAACTGAGAAAGGTCAGTGTCACGGAAGGACACCGTCACGGAAGGAAAAAATTCCTATTTTTCAAAATCAGCAATAGCGTAAGAAATGTTGACTGAAACTAGTGGAGTGACACATCATATCATGAATCATAGCCATTTTTTACTATTCAGTTCATTTCAAAACCTTGGAACTGTATTTTTATTGTTCAACCATAATGGTGATAATAATTAGGAAATTTTACAGGAAAAATTATATTATTTAAGCAAAAAACGTAAAAACGCGACCTTGCAAGCAAGTGAGCTACTTCCAAAGGCTCTGATTAGCATATTTCCATGGTGCTGAAGTGATTTAGAGGGTTTAGAACCGGCTGGGAACAGTAGTTTTGCCAGAAAACCGTTTTTTAGGCCTCCAGAGCCGCCTGGGCTTACGTTGTAAGCTTACAGCGCTGTATACTGGAGCCTTAGTTAAGCTTATTTTGAGCTCCATACAGGGTTGAGCTGGTTCCCAATGGTCATAAACCTTGGAGGACACTCCCCTGCAATGGATTAGACCCATTGAAGTCCAGCGAAGGGGGCAGAACTGACGAATTTTCACTAAAATAGCTTAAAAACGCTTAAAAAGCTCTATTTAATCGTTTTTAAGGCTTTCTTAAGCAAAAAACGTAAAAACGCGACCTTGCAAGCAAGTGAGCTACTTCCAAAGGCTCTAATTAGCATATTTCCATGGTGCTGAAGCAATTTTGAGGGTTTAGAACCGGCTGGGAGCAGTAGTTTTGCCAGAAAACCGGCTTTTAGCCTCCAGAGCCGCCTGGGCTTACACTGTAAGCTTACAGCGCTGTACTGGAGCCTTAGTTAAGCTTATTCTGAGCTCCATACAGGGTTGAGCTGGTTCCCAATGGTTCTAAACCTTGTAGTACACTCTCCTGCAATGGATTAGACCCATTGAAGTCCAAGATTTCTAAAAATAACAAGATATTTTTAATCTGTCACGGAAGGACAAGGTGAAAGTGTCACGGAAGGACAAAAGTTTCAGACCTTGTAAGTGAATATGAAGGAGGTTGCTTTGGAATGTAATTTCATTTTTTGTTAGGGGGTACCAATAGTTAGAACTTGCAATAATATCAAGAATAGTGTACTTGCATAAAACTGGTGAAAAAACTTTTTGTCTTGAAATTGTCACGGAAGGAATTCGATATTTGAAAAAAGTTTCTGCTTGCAGTACTTTTTTGTTGTTTGACTTATTTCAAAATGAATAAACCTATTAAACTAACTAGGGTATGTACTTGTTTTAAAACAACATTTCATTTTGATTAAACATTTTATTTTTCAAAAGAAGGTCCATTATATTTTAACACTTGTCCTTCCGTGACAAACCTCACTAGTTGTGCTTCGATATAATCACCTGATTACAGAGTCTAAAAGTGCGACTCGGTTGATTTAAAAGTTGAAATTGGAAAATTTAAGGGTTATTTAAAAAAAAAATCACAGTTACTTATTTTGTTTGTAAGATTTTTGATTTTGTGTTTTGGTTGACCACTTTTCAATTTGGCCCACCAGTCGTTATGATGACATTATTAAAGATGTACAACAAAAGGTGAAATGTGTGGATGATACTCTGTTATACGACTCGTCAATCACGGAATCCTTCTACCATGCATGGGATTACCTTCAACTTTGTGGGGAGAAAGGAATCGTCCTCAATGCTGAAAAGTTTCAATTTTGTCATAACACAGTTGATTTTGCCGGACTTAAAATCACACCAAATGGAATTGCACCCTCTGAGTCAATACTGAACGCTATAAAAAACTTTCCCACACCTAAAAACATTACTGACGCTCGCTCATGGTTTGGGTTAGTCAACCAAGTCGCTTGGGCCTACTCTATTGGTCCAGTAATGCTTCCATTCAGGGAACTTGTGAAACACAAATCGAAATTTTATTGGGATGAGACTTTGAACAAACTTTTTATTGAATCAAAGCAATTGTTAATCGCAAGTGTTAGTGAAGGTATTCGTTCGTTCGACTATAAGCGCACAACTTGTTTACAAACTGATTGGAGCAAGGACGGTTATGGGTATTTACTACTACAACAGCATTGTAAATGTGATACAAAGAATGCACCTGTATGCTGTCCAGACGGATGGAAGCTCATCTATGCAGGCTCAACATTCACATCTGACTCCGAGAGCCGATACAGCCCAACAGAAGGAGAAGCACTTGCCGTTGCCTGGTCACTCGATCACGCCAAGATGTTCGTCCTCGGCTGCAACAACCTGATCATCACAACAGACCATAAACCATTGCTGGGTATTTTCAACGATCGGGACCTCAGCTCAGTAAAGAATCCTCGCATTCAAAAGCTAAAGAGCCATTCCCTCAGATTCAGATTCTGCATCCAGTATTGCCCTGGAAAATGGATGCGTGGACCCGATGCCATGTCCAGGAACCCTGTCAGCGTAGCTTCCATCAACTCATACAAGGAGACCATGAGAGTATTGCGTCAAACGACAACTACTGCTACCATGACAGAAGATGATCGAAATCCAGACATCGATTCAGAAGTCAATGCCATTTCCGCCATCAATATGTGCCAAACAACTGACCATGTTCAACTCCTTACTCTCGATCAAATACGTCAACATGGATCAACTGATACTGACTACTCATCACTGCTACAAACCATCCAGGACGGCTTCCCAACAGCCCGTGAAAGCCTACCTGCCAATCTACGACCATTCTGGGAAGGTAGAAATCGTCTATCGCATTGGAATGGTCTCATAATGTTAGACAAACGCCTCGTGATACCCAAGAACCTCCGTCATCAGATCCTTCAAGCGCTTCATTCCGCCCATCAAGGATGCACAGGTATGCAGGCTCGAGTCAACGATTGTATCTATTGGCCGGGAATCAACAAAGATATCCACCGAATCCGTGATTGCTGTAAAACTTGTATCAGTCACTCACCCAGTCAGCCCAAGGAACCGATCATCCAAAGCCCTCCACCACAACATCCATTCCAAATGATCACCGGTGATTATTTCATTATTGCAAGTCACCACTATCTGACAATCATTGATAAATATAGCGGCTGGAACTGCCTGTATCATTTCGGACCCAATGAAGCCACCAGTGCCACCCTGATATCCACTTGTCGCACCCTCTTCACTAACTATGGCGTTCCAGAAGAATTCAGTTCAGATGGAGGACCTCAGTTAACCGCAAACAAGTTCCAACAATTCTTATCAGATTGGGGAGTCAAACACCGTCTATCATCAGCAGAGTACCCCCAGTCTAATGGCAGAGCAGAGCTAGGGGTGAAAGCTGCAAAAAGAATTCTACTCGATAACTTATCACCAAATGGCACAATCGACAACAACAAGGTTTCTCGAGCAATCTTACAATACAGAAATACTCCTCTACCAGATCTCAAACTCAGTCCTGCCCAAATCCTATTTCACCGCCAGCTGCGTGACCACATACCCACACACCCATCCCACTATCAGCTTCACTCATCATGGGTGATAGACGCAAGACAACAGGAAGAAGCATTCTCCAAACGAAACCATGTCATCAGTGAGAAGTACGACAGACACGCCAAAACATTACCGTCCCTATCAGTTGGAACGGATGTCGTCATCCAAAACTGTAGTAAGAAGCATCAACGCCGATGGATCCGCTCTGGGATGATTGTAGAAGCACTCCCTAACAGACAATACAGAGTCAGAACCAATGGCTCAGGGAGGGTGACACTGCAAAATCGTCGCTTCCTTCGACCAGCAACATTTGTATCACCAACAGCACTACCCACACCCACCAATCTGCTTCCAGCCTTACCATTAGAGACCACTCCTCCAACTATTCCTCATCCAACAGTTCCTATGTCCGCTCAGCCTCAGCCAGCACAACCAACACAAGCAATAGTTACCAGAACGTCATCAAATATCCTACGACGATTAGCATCTCATAACGCGCCTGGCCTCTTGGAACAACAACCACTTGCTCCCCGCCGATAGAACTGTATATAAAGAAACGTTGAACTGTATATATAAAAAGAAACCGAACACTATCTACAGTGACCATGACCTCTCCGGGAAGGGGAGATTTTGAGATTAGTTTATATTCTTCTTTCTTTTCATTTAGATCTAATGTATTACAAACAATATATTTAGATGTGGCCTTAGCCATCATTGAAACTAATTCGTTTCCTTCAATCACCTTTCTACAGAAAGCTGTCCATTTCTGACAAAAAGAAGTAACTGACATGAAGTCGAAATTGAGAAAATTGACCAATTGTGCGTTTTATGCTGGCATCGGATACCATATCAAAAAACAAATGACTGATTATCGTTCTACTCATTGAAGATTAGTTTTGAGCATCACTGCTTTTCTCACAATGTTCATTGTTGCAGAGAAAAACAAGTGATACTTTTATGGTCATACCTGGTTATGCATTTAACACATATATCATTGATATCTACGAGAGCATGACTCGGGTCATGTTCGGCCCAAAAGAATTGATAGGCAGTTACATCAAAATGCCTCGAAAATGTCAATATGAAAATTGCGTAATCAGAGAACGTATGTCTCGCTCATTATAAAAAGGCCGAGACAAACTTTCAATAATTGGATTGTAACATCGAGTTAAGTCTCTTTTGTTAAGTCACCAGGGATAAATAAAACAAAGAAATTCATACTTTTCCAACCCGGCCAATCTTTAAAAAAGAAGCGAACAATAAAATGTAATCACCCTTTCCAAATAAACCTAGTCTAGCGTAGTCTACTTTGACGTAATTGTAAAATTTATGTAATGGGAGTTTGACATAGTAATGTAATGTTGTTTGGGGAATTATGAAGTTCTCTGGCAGTTAGGGAAACCATCCAGGGTCCTGCCATTCTATCAGCCAGTAAAAACTGAATGACACTTGTAAACTTAAGTTTCTTACCATTTTCCATCGAAAACAATCGAAAACATTATACTTCCCAAAGCCGGAGACCAAAGCAAATGATCTTTCTTGATGAGGGCGCCCTTTTAGATCTATTGATAACTCATTTAAAATGGTGGACAGAGTTGCGGAATGACGAAGGCGCCCGTTGCTTCGAGGGTGGTAACGCCAAAACGCCCAATATGACAAGCCAACAGAAGGCAAGTTTGTTGCCGCGCGATATACGTCATGCACTCCACCGTAGCGAAAGCGCGAATGACATTTCACAATTATAAGAATATCTTATGTGCTTAATTCTATTTGTCTTTGAGAGCTTCATGGAAGATGAAGAAGTAGAAAGATGAAAAATGCGCTGGTTATGTTTTTTTTAATATGTCTGTTCTATCATTGTTGAAAGTTGAAGAAATTTCTACCGACGCATAATTTTTTACAGCCAATTAAAGGCACAGTCTGCATGCTTATACTTACTATGTTTGCTATATCATCTAGGCAAAAAACGGCAAAAAAAGACACAAACACAATTTTTTTATGAGTGTGGTTATGATTTTTTTGATTGCGGCCGCGTACAGGAACTCGCCAAATGTTCCTAACTGTCTGGAATTCCGATTGCATTTATTCAGGTTGATTTTTTATGACTTCTAATGGTACTTTTTCTAACGAGTTTGATTACTCTGTTCTCACACTTATGTCTTTTTTTTTCGCGTCCTTTTTCGTGATTACTTTTATTTATATTTTTAAAGACAGGTAGGAAGGCATATTGATGTAACTGATAGGGTCTCTCAGCCCGAACATGGCCCGAAGAGGCTCAAGAATTCTAGAGCGTCGTTTATGAAGAAGCCTTCACCGATAAAATAAAGCAAGGCTAAGGAGGAAAAGAAATATAAAAAGTAACATTTATCATGGAATAATAAACGTCTAAAAAATTGATGGGGTGAAATTGATGGTGAAATTGATGGTGAAATTGATGGTGAAATTTCTTTTAGCGTCAATTTGATGTTAGTTGTGGGAAGAATCGATATGTGAGAGTGGCACCTGCCCTGCCTTTCTTTATGACCTCTTTTTTTTACTACAAAAAAAAGCATTGCAAAGCAAGGTCAATCAAGCTGAATTCAATGCCTCACCAAAAAATTTCACACCATATGATGGAAGAAGTGAATGATTTGGTGATACTCAGATAAAAAGAAGTAAACTACCATACAAAAGCACAATCCAACAAAACAAATTGTCAAGAGAGGGTTCGATCCTTGATCGCTGGTCACTTTGTTTTTAACGCTAGCTGCGCTACCATCATTAAAATCATGTGATTTTTCAAAGATTTTAAACAGTTAAAGCAGGGCAATGAGCTTGACCAAAGTTTTTTTTTTTTTTTTTTTTTCTTCGTTTCTCTTTAATCACCAAAAATATGGTATAATATATAACTCTTGTTTGAAAAAATAATTTACACTTAAAAATTTCGTTTTTATTTACTTTTTTTTATAGACTAACTGACAAACGAGTTGGAGTGACTTCGCTTCCCCGGGGGCGGGCTCATAGATCCGCTACAGGGCCTATCCGTATGGAAGTATGATATGCCCTAGGGAAAGCCAGGTCATCTCGCTTACCCGTATAGAATAAAAAGGGAATCACCTAGGATGAGCACGCTGATATGTGTCACTTAACAAAGAAACTGTGATTCCCTGACCTATATGGGAGTAAAACCTCGATAGAAATCAAAATCAAAATCAAAACAAAAGGTAGTAAAAACCCAGGAGTAAAATCTCAAAAACCAACAACAGACCTCAAAAAATCAAAACAAAGTATAAGAGAGGGATACTCTGGTCTGGTTGGTGTATGTCCAGACGGTGTCAATCGAACGAATCGAACGCCGAATCAATTGAATGCAATTGAACGCAATCGAATAATTGCAATTCGATTGTCGAACGCAATCGAATCGCAATCGAATATTACCCACAGTTTACTGTTCGATTGCTTCGATTACGTTCGATTGTATTCGATTACGTTCGATTGATTCAATTGTATTAGATTTTATTCGCTTTGGTACGGTACTTAAGCACGCGGCCGCCCCACGCTAAAAAGCTCTAACAGAGTGATCCAATTTGATTTAATCGCAATCAAAGTCATCGAACATAATTGTAATCGAACATTAATCCAATGTAATTGACAATCAATCGAACCAATCGAACATAGTCAACTATCAATCGAACATTCCTCGAACGCAATCGAACACAATCGAATATTACCCAGGAATCGGCCGTTCGATTAAGACTCGATTACGTTCGACAATCGAATCGCAATTATTCGATCGCGTTCAATTACGTTCGATTGGTTCGATTGCGATTTTTGTTCGAAGTTGTTCGATTGACACCGTCTGGGTATGTAGAGAATTAGCTGCAATAACTGAGGATAAACATAAGGCCTAGAGACACAGACAAGGGGAGAGCGGGGGTAGAAGATAAGGAGAGAAAAAGTCTCTACAGACCTGACTGTGAGTCCACAGTTACTGACAGCTATATATCTAGTAGATAAAAAAGTGTAGTTTTATGCACCAGGGATATAGTGTTCTAGTAAAGACTTTAATAATATTCTGTTTTTATTGATATGCCAGTTCTCTATTAGTTCCCGAATTCTGACAATGTCCTCACTGTATTCAGCATTTGTGATGTCATCGTTCCCCAGGTCAAACTTGATTTTACTACACATGACGGTTGAGGGTAGGTTGATTCCATTACATAAGGCTAAATTGGCAGCTTGAGAAGCAAAGGAGTAATCAAAGCAGACAGTCGAGGTGGTGGTCGCCGCAATTGTAAATAATCTGAGGTCAGAGGATTCGAGAAGAGCTGTTTCAACAGAGAAAGTTTACGTTTTTCCAACAATTTCGAGATGTCAGGGATGTTATATACACGGTGGAGGTGGTTTCGACTATTCTTTGAGACGTTGAAGAGTGATTTAAGACAAGTTCTGGCGGAGATGTCCAGTTGGTTCAATTCATTTTTATTTAATGACACAGTTCAGTTCAAGTCCATACAAAAGCTTAGGAATCAAAATGGAGCTGACAGAGTAACAATTGAATAGGGGGACAATGACGTATGCCTGCTGTTATGAGTGAGTTGCTGCTGCCCAGAGTTCAGATACACGACTAATCTTGTGTTTGTATTAAGGCGATAAATCCCCTTTTGACGCTCCAGGAGAAACCAAGGTGGATTAGCTCGTTTTGTGGAAGCACAGGTATACCGTTGAGGGTCAAGCTAGGATTATCGATAGGACAACTGCCTGAAATGACGAATTGAGTTTTTGATTTGGATAAGGTGTGACAAAATTTAATCCCGTTCTTTTGGCCAAACAACTCACATATCCTGATCATACGTTGGAGTTGTGATAGACACGGACTTAGGAAACTATATCGTCTGCATAAGCAATTATGGAAGTGTTGAAGTCAGTTGGGAGAGAATTTTCCAATATTTGAAGATTGAATGGAGTTCAGTAGGTCTTCAGTATATATATTGAATAGTATGGTGACAAACACTTCCCTGCGTACACCTTGAGTCAGAGGGAACAAGGCTGAGAAATTTGAGGCGTAAGTGAACGATTGGCAGTACCATTTAAGTAGNAACGATTGCAGTACCATTTAAGTAGAGTCTGATTAAAAATGCTATGACTGTGTTGGAAATGTTTTTGTCGGCCAGTTTTTTGAAGAGTGTATGCCAATTACAACAGTCAAAGGCTTTTTCCGCATCGAGACTGCATATGTAGACTGGGGTGTTTCGACTGTTGTAGTATTTTACTGTGTCCAGAATAATCGTTTCTGCGTGAATCGTTGATGAATTGGAAGTAAAACCGAATTGAGTGTTACTGTTTTCCTTTAACGTTGGGCATTTTTCCACAATGATGAGTTCTAAAAGCTTTGTAATCATCGGGATCAAGCTTATCCCACGGTAATTGTTGGGATCGTTAAGGGACTTTTTGTACGATTTCACGAGAGGTATAATGATTGACGAGCTAAGGTCTGATGGGATTTCCTCCGCTGCGAAGATGTCATTTGCTAGACGGGTTAGATAGGTAACGAAGGTAGGTGATGTTGCCAGTAAGTAGTGCTCCCCTTTTAGTTGAAAAGGATCTCTGGATTTTCCTCGTTTTAATTTATTCAAACAGTTCATAATTTCAGTTTCAGTAACATAAAAGTCAGATTCGCTGGTGTCTATTGAATGGAGATAGCCTTTGAGTTCTTCATTAGACGCGGTGTTGTCCACTCCTTCAACGCGGGGAGTATTCAGCAGGTGATCAAAGTGATTCTTAAATTCGTTGGTTATATCTCTTTTGTCCGTTTTGTTGTTGATTGTGAAGAGTTTCTGTGTGGTGTTTTTGTTGAGACGCATTTGGGTCCAAAATGATTTCGGTTTAAAGCTTTTCATTTGATCTATTTTCACATAGTGATCAACAGTGGCCTGGTGTTTTGCCTGTTTGACGAGTAATCTGAATTTCTTCCTGGCAAATTTGTATCTGTTGTATGAGATGCAGGTTGTGTCTTTATTAAAATTATCCTCCCTCCAGGTATTGAACATTTTCTGTAAGATATCACGAGCAGAGCGAAGGTCAGAATTCCACCAGGGTTTGGCAGGGAAGGTGTAGAATTTTTTCTCAATTTCTGTGAAAGCAGCTGTAGCAGAGTTTTTTCAGGATAGAGTGAAGCTCATCTATCTGGGAATGAAGCTTTGTTTTCTGAGGTAAGACAGATGGATGCAGCAACTTTCTCGCGGTAGGAATTTACAAACTTTTCATTGTGCCACATGTAGTCTGGAATATAATCATTCTCAGTGTCTATGGACGTAGTTAGCAGCGTAGGCGAGTTTGGTAGTTGAAAGGATGCTGATACTGGAAGGTGATCAGCGGTGTTGTCTGGATGGGGGTTCATGACAAGGGTATCCGTAAGGAAGTCCAGTAGTATCGGTTGTATCATGATATGGTCAATGTAAGACTTGTTTGGGAGGGAAAAATGGTTGTAAGTATAGCAGGGGCCATGACCGTGTGACATATCGACTGGAAGTAAATTATTCTCTCTGATAAACGAGGTAAGGTGCTGCGTCAGAGCGTTAGGTGGGCTGAAGCGAGATGATTTTTCAACTATTGGGCAGCACTGAAAATCACCCATGATGATAGGATCAGTTGAATGGCTGAATTGCTGGATTGTGCCGGAAATGCATGAAAGTTGTTTTTTGTAAGTGTCTATACAGTCAGTTGAATTATTTAGAGATTGTAGGTATACAGCCGCTATTGTTAGCTGTTTTAAACCAAATGACGTATTGATGATGGTAGCAAAGTCCTCAGATAGAAGAGTCTCCGGTTTAGAAAAGCAATTTTTCCGAAGGAGCAGTGCAGTTCCACCAAAGGGACGACCAAATTTGTGCTGACCTGCAGGTTTGAAGAGTAGGTGAAAGTCGTAGGTGTTGTAGAAGGTGATTTTCATATTGGGTTATCCAAGTTTCAGATAAAAAAATACAGTTGTGAGATTTAATTAGTTTGTCTGCGTAAACACAGTTGGCCTTGAAGCCAAAACAATTAAGGGTAATCAATTCTAATGAGGTACTTTTCTTAGACGCCATCATAACTGTTAAAGTGATTGAAAGTTTTGTTTGAGTTCATATGTTTATTTCGGTTTGAGCTTGAGCTGTTGAATTCGTTCCTAGGAAGGTTGGTATATGTGAAGGGGCTGTATATGTCCTGTTCTCTGGTCTGTTGGTAGTTTGGGATAACATTGCGGGGGAATTTGAAACGCTTTATAATCAATCCTTGAATCCAATGATCTTTTTCAAAGGCTTTCGTACTGTCTGCAACGTTGATTTCTACACGAAAGGATTGGTTAAATGGGTTCTTCCGGTGGGATTTGATAGATCGAACTTGAATACCAACGTCATCTTGGATGTAGGATTTTACTTGTTCCGGGTTCAGGGAGTTGTCGAATCCTCCAACAAATAACGACACAGGCTTAGTAGGGTCCAGCAATGAGTCGTTCTTTCGAAGAGTTCTTAGCACCAAAAACAGTGGATTTACTTTGTGGGTTGTTTGGATGTTCTTTCTTTTTACGTGTTGAATTTTGTGATAACGACTGGTCTCCTTTGGGTCTGACGAAGCTTTTTACAGCATCACTGAATAAACGTTGGTCGTGGGCAGGTTCAGACTCAGCTGGAACTTGTGAAATGATACTTTCATCAATCGGGATGGAATCCATAAACCTCACTTTGTCATGGTTGTCTGTTTGTGGGTCTATCAATAAAGGTGCGGGATTGTTGACTTTTGACGAGCCGGTATTACAGCTTGGGCAGGATTTCTGCTCCAAGAGTATAGTTATTTTTTCAAGTTTACTTTCGATAGTAACCATTCTTGCTTTGAGATCGATATTCTCTTTCGAAATGGTAGAATTAACTGTACACATCTGTTGTAGTCTATCAAGAAGCAAACTCATGTCATTGGGATTAATGGAGTTGGTAATATTCCTGGTCTGTTCCGATGGTTTTCTCAAGATCTCTGAAGAAAGCTTCTTGGTAATTTTCGACTCGTGAATGCTCAGTCCAAGGTTGTAGATGTCCTGAGCTGCTATTGCTTGTGAGAATCGATTTTTCAGCAGTTTTCCGATGTCTTTTGTTTCCTCTATGGTTTTGAAGCCATTGCTAGCTCGGGTTTGCTCGTCAAAATGGTCGGCAAAATGATAGAATATTTGTTCTCTGAATTTAAGGAGAGTTTCAAGAGATAGTTTGTCCATTATATCGGTACATGATTTCCTGGGAAAGGTGTAGATGAATTGAATGTTCTGGATGAATAAAGTTGAAGGTTCCTCTGTGTTTTGTGAAATTGACTTAAAGATGTCTTTCAGCTTGTTCTCTCTACAAATGCTGTCAAGGGGCAGACCAACGCCATCTTGCGTGGCCGCCATCTTATATTTGTGTCTCTTTTTAAGAAAACTTTTACTTGTTTCGAGTAACGATATGAAGTAGAATCTGGTCATTCTGTGCCTACTTATAAGAAAACTTTTACTAGTTTCAAGTAACGATATGAAGTAGAATCTGGTCGTTTTGTGCCTATTTATAAGAAAACTTTTACTTGTTTCGAGTAACGATATGAAGTAGAATCTGGTCATTTTTTGCCTATTTATAAGAAAACTTTTACTAGTTTCGAGTTACGATATGAAGTAGGATCTTGTCATTTTGTGCCTATTTATAAGAAAACTTTTACTTGTTTCGAGCAACGATTTGAGGTATAATCTGGTCATTTTGTGTCTCTTTTTAAGAAAACTTTTACTTGTTTCGACTAACGATATGAAGTAAAATCTGGTCATTTTGTGTCTCATTTTAAGAAAACTTTTACTTGTTTCGAGTAACGATATGAAGTAGAATCTGGTCTTTTTTTGTCTCGTTTTAAGAAAACTTTTACTTGTTTCGAGTAACGATATGAAGTAGAATCTGGTCATTTTTTGCCTATTTATAAGAAAACTTTTACTAGTTTCGAGTTACGATATGAAGTAGGATCTTGTCATTTTGTGCCTATTTATAAGAAAACTTTTACTTGTTTCGAGCAACGATTTGAGGTAAAATCTGGTCATTTTGTGTCTCTTTTTAAGAAAACTTTTACTTGTTTCGACTAACGATATGAAGTAAAATCTGGTCATTTTGTGTCTCATTTTAAGAAAACTTTTACTTGTTTCGAGTAACGATATGAAGTAGAATCTGGTCTTTTTTTGTCTCGTTTTAAGAAAACTTTTACTTGTTTCGAGTAACGATATGAAGTAGGATCTTGTCATTTTGTGTCTCTTTTTAAGAAAACTTTTACTTGTTTCGAGTAACGATTTGAAGTAGAATCTGGTCATTTTGTGTCTCGTTTTAAGAAAACTTTTACTTTTTTCGAGTAACGATATGAAGTAGAATCTGGTCATTTTGTGCCTACTTATAAGAAAACTTTTACTAGTTTCAAGTAACGATATGAAGTAGAATCTGGTCGTTTTGTGCCTATTTATAAGAAAACTTTTACTTGTTTCGAGTAACGATATGAAGTAGGATCTTGTCATTTTGTGTCTCGTCTCGAGAAAACTTTTACTTGTTTCGAGTAGCGATATGAAGTAGGATCTTGTCATTTTGTGTCTCTTTTTAAGAAAACTTTTACTTGTTTCGAGTAACGATTTGAAGTAGAATCTGGTCATTTTGTGTCTCTTTTTAAGAAAACTTTTACTTGTTTCGAGTAACGATATGAAGTAGAATCTGGTCATTTTGTGCCTACTTATAAGAAAACTTTTACTAGTTTCAAGTAACGATATGAAGTAGAATCTGGTCGTTTTGTGCCTATTTATAAGAAAACTTTTACTTGTTTCGAGTGACGATTTGAGATAGAATCTGGTCATTTTGTGTCTCGTCTCGAGAAAACTTTTACTTGTTTCGAGTAGCGATATGAAGTAGGATCTGGTCATTTTGTGTCTCGTTTTAAGAAAACTTTTACTTGTTTCGAGCAACGATATGAAGTAGAATCTGGTCATTTTGTGTCTCGTTTTAAGAAAACTTTTACTTGTTTCGAGTAACGATATGAAGTAGAATCTGGTCGTTTTGTGCCTATTTATAAGAAAACTTTTACTTGTTTCGAGTAACGATATGAAGTAGGATCTTGTCATTTTGTGTCTCGTCTCGAGAAAACTTTTACTTGTTTCGAGTAGCGATATGAAGTAGGATCTTGTCATTTTGTGTCTCTTTTTAAGAAAACTTTTACTTGTTTCGAGTAACGATATGAAGTAGAATCTGGTCATTTTGTGCCTACTTATAAGAAAACTTTTACTAGTTTCGAGTTACAATATGAAGTAGGATCTTGTCATTTTGTGCCTATTTATAAGAAAACTTTTACTTGTTTCGAGCAACGATTTGAGGTAAAATCTGGTCATTTTGTGTCTCTTTTTAAGAAAACTTTTACTTGTTTCGACTAACGATATGAAGTAAAATCTGGTCATTTTGTGTCTCATTTTAAGAAAACTTTTACTTGTTTCGAGTAACGATATGAAGTAGAATCTGGTCATTTTTTGTCTCGTTTTAAGAAAACTTTTACTTGTTTCGAGTAACGATATGAAGTAAAATCTTCTCATTTTGTGTCTCGTTTAAGAAAACTTTTACTTGTTTCGAGCAACGATATGAAATAAAATCTTCTCATTTTGTGTCTCGTTTTAAGAAAACTTTTACTTGTTTTAAGTAACAACATGAGGTAGAATCTGGTCATTTTGTGTCTTGTTTTAAGAAAACTTTTACTTGTTTCGAGTAACGATTTGAGGTAGAATCTTGTCATTTTGTGTCTCGTTTTAAGAAAACTTTTAATTGTTTCGAGTAAAGATATGAAGTAAAATCTGGTCACGTTGTGTATCTTTTTAAGAAAACTTATACTAGTTTCAAAGCTCTATCAAAGCTCTCATAAATTTTATCTTTTGTTGTAGAATGGGTCGTAAATTGTTCTCTAAAAGATTTCACACTCTTGAAAATTCGTACTGAATATTCCTTTCTTGTGAGGTATCTCTGTTAACCATAATCATTTTTCGACAAATCTGGTCCGAAAAGATCCATCCGTTTTGAGCTTGTCTAGAGGTTGTATTTAGCAGAGAACCCCAAATCGAAGTGATAACAAAACACGATATGTTCTCCTAATTTTCAAGCAGCAGAGTTAAATTTTATTTTGTTTTCAATATTTTATAGAGAAAGGTGCTGATCCAGTTTACAATGCGAAGTTAGAGGGTCTGGTGTTGAAAGCAAGATCCTCAAGCATGCCAAAAGAACGCATCGAAAATTCAATCAAAAATGCTTTAAGGGTAATATATCTTTTCATGGTTTGTCAGGAGAATCTTCAAGGTTTTATCGAGATCCTCTATCTCGAGTTCGAAAGGGACCGAAAATTGGTTCGAACTTTCGAGATATAGAGAGGAATTTAACCTATAACAATGTTTAAGCAACTGGCCTTCTTCTATTAAGATATTCCACTCGAAATTACATCCCCATCTTTCCCAGAGCTCCTACGAGAAAGCCACGCAATCGCTATTTCAAGCAAGGGGACCCATGAAATGTGGTCTTATGATCGACGTCTTGGCGCCAAATGTCATTCGAACGAAAAACGAAATCAAAACAATCCTAAAGAAGAACGAGTAGGTATCCGTTTTCTTGAACAGGGAGTGGTCAAGCACGTGATTACTACAACAAAATCAGCCGACTGCACGAAAATATGGTTTTTTGTATAAAGTACACGACACCAACTCTCAATTTAACACCATGCATCGATCACAATAATGTGCCGTATTGAAATAAAAGACTTAAAAATTAAAAATTGTAACAAATCTGCAGCCTTGTGAATTACTTGCGTGTATAGTGAACTGTATTTGACCTATAATCTGTAGACAGGGAAAGTTGCCTTTTTTTATGATTACTAAATCATCTGTACCCATAAGATGGCCGAAAAAGATTTTCTGACGCCGCCTCCAACAAGCATCAGGAATACCAAAATACCCAACCAATCACCCCTTTATTATTTTATTTCAGTGCGACATTCATTTCTGACGGTTCTGTTGCCTTCATGTTCGATCATAAAGGTACCATTGACCATCTGTTTTACTTCGACCTGATCTCTACAATCTCTATTGTTTAAAAACGTAACAACAAGATTGGATTCATTTTCGTCAGAACTGTTTTCGGTTCCTCGAACTAATTTTCATCGTTAAATCTTTGACGAAATAGATATTTTTCATTTCTGAGAAGTACCTACTTGAAATTTTGTAATATTTCAGCTTTGGAAAAAGAAAAATAGGTCAAGTTTTTTTGTAGGTTCTTTCAGAGATCTGTCTTTTCAGCGTTCCAGACGGATACTTTTTATCGGATCGCAAAAAGTTGCCTAATTTTTTTTTTCTTTCAACCTTAAGGACGAGGGACTGGTTATCATTCGTTAGGGTCATGGTTGGAGCTTGAGAGTATCTCGGTATTTAGTCATTTTGAATTGCGGAATCTGCTCTGCTACGACAGTTATCAAAACTTAGAAAATTTGTTAGAAAATGAGAAACAAAGTCTCAGACAGTCATAAAAGAGAAAGATAGGGTATGAAATATGAAACGAAAAAAGATGACTTTAGGCGATCCGATATAACCTCTTCCACAATCGACCTCGACCAGGCAACCGTTAGAAATTATGCTGAAAAACCTTAAATTTTTCTAGGAAAAGTTTATAAGTCACAGGCCGCAGGTTGTTCAATATGTTGTAACTTGTAACCCCTTGGTCTAGTAATGGTTTTGGCTCACAAATATATGATTGTCTTTAACTCACGGATCGTTTCACTAATAAGATTAAAACCACGGTTATTTTTCTCAAACGCTGAAGACATTGCGATTGTTTGATTTGCAGGTGTGGTGACAATCAAAGATAAATTGTCCAAACCTTCTGAGAACGGTGGTGATATCGTTGAAGTCGTGGCTGATGAACATGCGATCGATCAAGTATATTGAATTTGATAGTGTACCTTTATTAAATTTCACAGTTGAGAGGCAATAACCTGGGAGAGCTTGAAGATCTTTCCTCTAGCCTTCGACTTGAAACTCGATAGTTGAAAGTTTTTTTTTTCAAATAAGCTATTAAAAGAAGGGACTAGTGGTTCAAATCTGTCCGCTATGTATAATACATGAAAAAATGCATCATTTTGTGTTATCACTTCACATCGATTTGAAGTTCATTGATTTTAAGCGTGCACTTTTTTTTGCTAACATGTGGAAACATGAAAATATTTCACTCTATAGTAAGAAAAATATTTTGTGGAGTAGCTTTCACATAGGCGCAAAAAAGAGTGCACACTTAAAATGAATTGAATTGATTTGAATTTCTTTCTTTCGTACAGGCGGAAGAGATAGCGATCGAAGTAGGTGCAGAAGACGTCCATTTTTCGTACAATGAACAACTTGATCAACGAGTCATTCAGGTATGAGTTTTGTATCCTCTCTACAATACATATTTAGTCTCATTGACTGGACAAACCACCACTAAGCACTGTTTCAGCTCATTTGAAATCGAGTCTTTCGTTGAATTCATTAAATTAACGGAAAGCGACCGTAGTGCAGTGGTAGAGCATCCGGCTATGAGCCGGGTCATACCAAAGATTCCCAAAATGGTACTTGATACCTCTCTGATTGAAGCTCAGCAATTAAGAGAAGGGTCAAGGGTAAGTGGGGCAATCCAGGGAGAAAGAGTGCCACCCTCTCCTACCTTAGGGTAGATAGCTATCGAAAGAGGAGCCTTCTTGTCGCCTCGGACTGCGGTCACAGACTTACTTACTACAAGTGGAAAGCAAAAGATGGAAATTAATCTCAACGACTTCTTTCACCTCTCATAGTTCTTATGTCAACCATTGGAGATTCAAACTATTCGTAAGGAGATGGAAGAAAAACACCAGCAACTTGAAATCTTATCAGCTGATGTCCAATATCTCGCCAAATCATTGGTCGATCTTGATGAACACAATATGACTCAAGCAGATCGATTGATTGAACTGATAACCAATCACCCTGATGTTCTCAATGTTTATGATAATATAGTCGGTTATCCGAGCTCTACTATCAAAATTGACCAAACTTTCACCTAGAAATCACAGTAAAATGTAAACATTGTGTTAAAAATGCTAATTAAATTATTCAAAAGTAGGAAAACAAATCGCAGCACAATGTGTCAAAAACGCTAATGGATTCGTTCCAAAGTAGAGCAAACATGATGTTCCACCTATAATTCAATCACCAAAAAATATACATTTCAAATTTTTTATACTTGTTTTAGTAAAAGTAATGCAATGAAATTTTATCAAAATAGATTAATTTTCAGAATCTTGCTCGAGAACAATATAAGTCCGATCCCAACTCAAATGGTTTCCAAACAAGACCCAAGTTTCTGTTTGAATGACTGAGTAATGAATCGAAACTGAATTTTAAACCAGTAAAAATTTGCTTGAAAAAGGCTTAATATTAGCATGATCTTGTCATTTCTGGAAATATTAGGGGGGTTATTCCTTATTTGTTTTTAGGTTTTTGTAAAATTTAGGTTTCATTTTCTTCTAAAAAAATTTTAGGGTCTCTCTACTCTGGCAATAAATATTTTTCGAAAATATAATCCCTCATTCCTGCCATTTTACAGACGTGAATTTTTTTCAAAATTGATTTGGAGCATTAACGATACGATTAACTTAAGTGGAATAATTTCGATAGGATTAAAATTCCTTAAAGAGGGATTTATAGTTTACTACAAGAACACCCCTGTGTGACTCGCTGGGACCCGCTCTGGAAAATTTGCCCAAAATTTCGTACTGGTGGATAAAATACCCTACACTTTCAGCCCCACACGGGTGTTAACTTTGATTTCATCCCCACTTAAAATTCAACTCGGAACAATAAAATTTATAATTCAACTAGGATTTCGATAGAAATTTTTATCCCCACTGAGGGAAAAACTTCCATGGATGTGTACATACTGAGTCGTAATATGAGGATTAGGGGCCATCCTTAAAAATCCATATGGTGTATTTATTTTATCCAATCTGTTTCACTCCGGTAGAAAAATGTCTAAACAATGAAATAACGAGGGATGAACAACGAACGTATGTTATTAGTTAGTTCCCTCTGTGTTTTTTTCTTCTTCTTCAAAATCCTTGTTTTTTCCCTTGTAAATGAAAAAGATTGATTTTAAAGCAATTTCCATTCTGCCATCTTCTTATTTTCAATTTTTGATCCCTTTTCTCCTTATCTTCTAATTAGTTTTTAAAAAGTATCTCATTTCAGCTTTTCTCTCATTCGAAGTTGGGTTGTTTTTGTTGCACTGTCTTTCGTTAGATTATTGGAAGGGGCTTCCAATGGTTATCAGATCCTCCAATTGTATTGCTTATGAATATTTCCTGATGAATGACTTGGGTATATGTGTTGTTTTTTGAGTGCAAATAATAATATACTTTGTAATTTTTTATGCCCAAGTCCACCGCCCTCAACACTTTTTCGATCTGAGAGAACATCATCGGTAGAAAACTTGTCGGTGAAATATTCTGTATTTCTGACCGACTATTTTAAATTTTATTAAATGATTTTTTGATTACTTCAACCATTTGTTGTTTTCGAATGATTGGGAGTCTGGGTCTATATCCATTTGCAACCAAAGATTGTGACATTAACTAAATGAAATGATTACTCAGTATTTTTGGGTGGTAAAAAGTGATGAAACTATTTGATGATAAGTGTAGAAATTTCTCGCCAATGAAAATTTTTTTATTATTTTTCACCTGAGTAATAAATTTACTTGGTACTTCTCTATCTCTAAATGTCAGCTCACTTTCAGACAAATAGCTTTAAAAATATCCGTGATTAAAACTTAAATTTTGACTAAAGCTCCTGTCTAATCTGCTCTACCTTCCGTCTTTGCTCTGAAATTATAAAATCAAAACACGAATGAAATAATTCTTACTTGTCTTAAAGATGAATTTCAAAGTAAATCTTGTGTACTGTAATGGTTTCATTTTAATATATTTCTGAAATTTGGATGCTGTTGCAAAAAACTAACTAACAGTCGGTACATTTTGATGTTGGCGATACAAAAAATATCTGCAATCTGATTGGTTAAAAAGAGTACAATATATCTTGTATTTTATATGTACAAAATATAAATTGACGAAAAGATGTTGTTGCATTGTAGCGGTAGAAGCAATCTAACGTCACTTTGCTACAAAAATGCCCTGCACTTTCTTCCAACACAAAAAGTGCATTTTTGGGTCACGTACAATATGGAAATATTTCACTCGTTCCGGATTTCCCGTATATTTTCCTCGCCTAAAGGCTCGAAAAATATTGTACGGAAAAATCTCGGAACTCGTAAAATATTTCTCATATTGTACTCGCAACTGTCCGATAACTATTACATATTTCAAGATACATTTTTTTCAATGATGAGATATTAACTGTACTGAAGGGGTACTTACAATCAGTGCCACAACATATTGGCCAGTGCCATTAACATAATTTTTCGAAAATTGAAGTTCGAGCGAGAATGTCAATTTCAAGCCTTCAACTTGATTTCATCGATTATTTCGACCTGGGAGAGATTTATTGGTTTCTAAGCTATATTTCGAACCTAATTTAGAGCACTTACAAATCGATTGTGGTTTCAAAACTTCCCGGTGGATTTCCCTTTTGTGCCATGTATTTTGTCACTGATTGTAGGCAAACGGAGGGTACGGGTATGCCGCCATCAAGGGTACCTTTTTTGGACTTCAAAATTCCCACAACGGATTTCGCCAAAATCCGCCAAATTAAGTTCCCGCGAAAATTTATTTTTTCTTCCATCCGCCAAATTAAATTCCCGCCAAATTTAATTTATTTCACGGATTCCCCAAATTTGTGCTATTTCAAGCCTTAAAACAGGTTTTTTTGCTTATTTGATAACGCTTTTGGTCAAAAATATCCTGCAACCGCCAAATTAAATTCCCGTCAAATTTACTTTATCCAGCTATCCGCCAAATTAAATTCCTCTGAACACAGCGATCTGCTATCGGATTCAAAATATCGATAAATTTTAATTTGTGTAGAAAGATTTATCAATCAACAAAAACTTTTTGTTTTATCCTTATTGTATTTATGATCTGGTCCTACAGTCAAAATTTTAGGTTTGTAGCACCACTACAGTCGGAATTATGTGAATTCTGATTTGAGGGATCTGAGAGGGGATTTCTAGGGATTTTGAGGGATCTGAGAAAACGAAAGTACTCTGTTTCAAGAAACCTTATTAAAGTTTTCGGAAATTTTAGATTTTAGTCTATTTCGTACATCAATTGCACTATATACACCAATTTCCATCTTCATTCGACTAATAAAACTCGAGTTATTAAAAATTACGAGTCAAAGTTTCCCCGATTTTTCATACTTCCATCACCAGATCACCGTGGAAAAAACTTTTTCGGCCATCCGCCAAATTAAATTCCCGCCAAAATTTCTTCCTTTAAGGTACATTTTTGGAAAGCTAAGGGGTAGGGGAATCAAAATAACTTGGGTGCCAATTTTTTTTCGGACACTTTGGTGTGATTTTCGGACAAAAGTGACGGTATCAGGCAAAAGTGATAGGGTCAAAAATTGAGAAAACGGAGACCTGTTGTATATTTTTGGAAAGCTCTCAAAAAATTAAAATTAGAGATATATTGCAAGTGTAGGTGAATTCTGTACCTAACTTGACATATTAACCCTTAAAAACAGTGTTTTTCGGCCAGAAACAGCTGTTTTGTCCAGTTTTTGCGCTTTTTGAAGCTCAATATCTCGAGTTAGGTACTGAAATCACCTATACTCGCAATATATCTCTGATCTTTGGCATCTTTGGTGAAAATTTTGCTATCTTTAATAACGTCATCGTTTGAAAAATACCGAAACAAAGACTCCCCTTTTTTTCAGGCAACTCCACGTGATATGTAGTTTTTGGGCAGAGGATCAATTTTTTGCGACCTGCTGGTATCGTGTATTTTACAGACCGACCTAAATGAGCCCTAGATACCGTATTTAGTGATTCGAAAAAGTATAAGGTATTAATAAGACAGGCTTGCAGCAAAAATTTTCAGCAAAATCGAATGAGTAGTTATGCTGAAAGTGAGCATTTCGGGTAAAATACGGACCGGTCTGTAAAATACCATCCAGTCGCATGTGACTAAATTGAGATTTTGCACACTGTCATAGATGGTCAATATCTATCACTGGTGAATATTTCAAGTCAAAAGCTCCAGTGGTTCCTAAGTTCAAGCAGGTGGTCAAAGTGTATTTTCCAGTGCAGACCAGTCTATAAAGTACCAAATACTCATACTATTCTCATCTCACTTTCAATGGGGATAATAACGGATAACTCGGGTGAGTTAGGACGTGTCTAGATTTTTAAAAATCACAAATCCCGAATCTGCAACCAATAGCACCCATTCTCAGGGATTCACTTATGGATTTTTAGATGACCTATACCTTAAGGTTTCAGGACCCGGTTTTTACGTAATTAAATATCTAAACCTAAAAATTAATTATTAAAGAAAGTGTGAATTATGACGTCATCAAACTATGACGTCATAAATCGTAAATTAGCTCTAACTCTATTACATGTCGAATCTTTGTCAAATTTGGACAAAAGATGCATCTGAATGGTGCCGAACTTTTCAATGAAAATTATTTTGAAAATTGCAAAAAATGCAAAAATTCGAGAAATGCAATTTTTTGCTGACGTCATCAAATTTTTCCAAAATCTTTTTTCAAAAAGTTACATTTCAGTTAGATGCATCTTTGGTTCAAATTTGGGAAAGATTGGACATGTATTTTTAATATTATGGCGATTATACGATTCATGACGTCACAAAATTCGATCAAATTATGACGTCATGATTACAATTTCTTTAATCATAGATTTTTGGGGCGATATTTAATTAGGTAACAACCCGGTTCATAAACTCCAAGGTATAGAGGTACCGAAAGGTAGCAAAAACTTAGGGTAAACGGTTAGGTTTTTGAGACTTGCCCTAAGTCACTCGAGAAGGGATAATCTTTTGGCCATTATTTTTCATTGGGGATAGATGTCGTGCTTTAAGCTCTTCCAAGCAAAAAAAAAAAGTGAATATCGCAAAAAATATTGCTCCTTTTGTTTTGAAACCTTCTTATTGTTCAAGCGCTGAAATTCTGTTATAATGTCACGTGACCTACGTAGGATTTCCTACCTAACCTCGGCACACTTTTCAGCCAAAGCACGATATCTAGCCCTTTGGGCTTTATAAATCTATGCTCCCACTGGGACTGCATCAGGGCCCCTTGTGTATAGTATCTTTTAAGAGGGGCGGGATTTATATCCAGACTCTTCTTTTTCTTCATAAGGGATGGGAAATTCATATTGGATTTCAAAGCTATATAAGAAGTCTTTTTGGAGTCGAATATCTAATCTTTATTTTTCCAATCAAATTAACTTTCTGGGAACTGAAAAAAATGGAAATAGAAGTTTATGTTTTTGGAAAATCAATTATGGCCTATAATAACAATTTATAGATATAAATTTGGGAAATATCTAACTTCTGAGGACAGCAGAAGCCGTTATTGTAATAACTTCTCAAGTATATAAATATAAGGATAGGGGATATGAAAGTCTTTCGAACCCAAATGCTAGAAAAGTGAAGATGAAGAAAATTCTTGCCATCAATATTTAATAATTATTATCTTTGAACTTTTTATTTCAAAGAAAATAGAAAAATACTCTATATAATAGAAAGTCGACCCCCTAGGACCTAATATTTTGTGTCTCTTTGGAGATAACATGAACATTTTAAATAGAATATAATTTTTAGGGACGGTGAGAAACAAAAGAGAACAAAAGGAACAATATAATAGAAAACAAAAGGAACAATAGAATAGCGAACAATAAAGAATAAAACCATGCTAACTTCAACGACAACTGCAGTTTTAAATACAGCAAGTTCTTATGAAAGGAAAGGCTCAAGACCTTCATTAACATCTTCAATACGCTCTGCTTCGAGAGCATCTGGCAAGTTCAACTCTGCTCGTTGTTCGCTAATGGAGACCTACCCAACTGGCTCTAACGGTGGCGGCGTCGCAGAAGCCACCGAAGCGGTCCACAGTGACGAACAGAGCGACGTATTCTTAAAAGACACAAAAAGTAAATCGAATTTATCGATTTTTCGACATACCGATTTTCGATATCGTAAATCGATTTATGCGACATTATTTGCAGTATTTTTCATCGCTTCAATTTTGTTTTTGATGTTGTACTTGAGATGTTACGATTCTTATGTTCAATTGGCTGAACAAAAAGGTATATCTTTTTATCCTCTACGGTTCAAGACTTGTTCTTATTTATTTGTGTCTATATTCTGCGGAACTATTGCATTTGGTTAAAATGTTTCATACTAATGAAATTGGTTGCATAGTACTTAGGTCGTGAACGATGTTCTTGATATGCGTAAGTCATTTTTCTAGCGGAAAAACCCAAAAAAAGCCAGGATTTGAACCCTCTATGTTACAGTGGTCAAAATCCGGCTTTTTTCGGGTGCTTCCGTTAAAAAATATGACGTCATTTTGACTTACGCATATTAAGAATTACCGATATGATAGCGGACATCTTTCGTTTATTTTGAAAATTATTGAGATGGGACTGTCCTTAGTGACATGAGTCATTTAGAAAAACTTCAAAAGTAACAGGATAAACTCGACAAAGTCTCACCTCGTGAAAAAGTTCAAAAAAGAAAGGTCTTACTCTGTGTTATAAAATTAAGTAAAATAATAACCAATCTCCCCTTAATATTAAAATTTGACCCTAACCCAGATCATAAAAAGCCGAGAGGGAGGTGAGTGTTTATCAATTCAATTTATATTTTGTCACTGAATATATAAATTATTTTTAATGTCTCTCTAATCTTGACTCCCCTTTTCTTCAAAAAAGGTGTTTTCATCAAATGGGATATTTTACAAAGTCTTCTACTCCCTCCTTTTTCGCTTATTTAAAATGAGAACTATTGCAAACTCTTATCTGGAGAATCTATTTGGGATAGTTATACTGTCTTTTTATTTTCACCCGGACTCGACAAATAAGTAATTTGGAGTAGTCAAGGGGATGGCCTGTTTCGGAAGAATTGTCTTTGAGGAGACCCTCCAAGCCGTTTGCATGATAGGGACTTTTTCTAGCGTAATTGCGTTATTTGAAATTTTTTTCTTCGTGATTGCGTGATCAGAGGTCAAAAAGTGATCGTGATTTGAAGGATTTTTGAGCCGTGATGCGTGATTTAGACATTTCCAAAGGGGTTCGCGTGATCATCCATTTTTTTTGCTGTTTTATCCGTGATATCGTGATCAGAGTTACTTCTGGGGAGGGGGGGGGGCTCTTTGAGTTTGCCAGGTTCCCACCGAAGCTTACCAAAAAAAATAGTTTAGATAATAGTCATGAGAAGGTAAGATAAGCCACGTTTAGTTCTTGATACCTATGAAAATGTTTGTTGTTTGTTTTCAGAAATTTTCGAGTTGCGATATCAAGGGTGTATCGGATGTTCGAGTTCTCGATCGTATTGTTCGAATCAAACGGGTGAATATCGATGTCATTGCAAACGAGGTTACTTCGACGACAATGGAGTATGTCAATGTAAGTCGTTTTAAAATCGTTTTAACTCATTCTAATAATGAAGTTCAATTTTTCACAAAATCTTTCCTCTCTAAGGGTCGGTTGGTCTGGTCGGCACATACCCAACAACTTCACAATCTAGTACCACCAGACTTAATCCGTCGCAAAGACTGAAGTTATAAAAGAGGAATTGTGAAGTTTTAAATTGAATTTTATTCTTCTTTCTAGATACATCATTTTCGATGAAACTCGGTAACAAAACACACAATCTGCCCATCAAAGATAAAGAGAAAGACAAACAAACTTCTATTCTATCTGTTTGTTTTTGGATACGCGCTGAGAAAGGAAGTTCAGATTCGACTCTTCAAATTCTACAGTCTAAAGATACAGACTTCTCACTCAGTGTAGATGGGGCTGGAAATCTTCGTGTTAAATTTCCCTCCTTTCGAACGCCTAGAGTCGTCGATTTGCGTTCTCCTTTGAATCGGTGGACACATTTATGTGTTTCAATGAGAAGACTTTTATCTGTTTATGTCAACGGAAAATCACATCGTAGTATGACCATAGATGTGCTTGGAATGACCAGTATTGAATCACTTTTACACTTTGGTCAACGGAATAAGGGTACACATAATTGGGACATTTCGGACTATTACCTCTTGCGACAAGAACTTCAAGGGAGAGATGTTTTGAATTTTTTTCCATCCAACACAGGGATACATCCCTATGAATACCTTGTCATTTGGAATGATGTGGTTTCTTACGCTCAAAATAATTCCATTCCTTTAAGGAAATTTCTTTTGTGAGTATCTACTTTGAAAATGATTGAAGCTTGTATTTGTTGTGGCTAATATCGAATATGTCATTATTTTGATACATAAAAAAACCTTGTGTGAAGTTTTTGCTTCCCTGTGAAGACATTTCAACAAGTAAAAGTGTTTGAATTTGTTAATCGCTGTTATTTTCAAAGTTCTGGTATACAAGCATGTTGTTGTGGATATGTTCAATATGGAAATTTTGGACGCCACGTGCGCAAACTAGAAAACCTTGTTACTACTTATAAACACTATATGTTGCCGGAAAGTGCTGATGGCCTTATAGGATCCACATATGTCAATCAAGAACAATTTGTGTCAAGGGTAGTTTTTCTTCCCAATGAGGCATCACTCATCCTAAATGTGGCAATGAAGAATTCCTTGGATTTAAAGATTTGTATTTTGTTTTATTCCGGTCTGTTATTTATTTGCATTTATCACAAAATAATTATATTTTATTACAAAATTTATATATTTATATTAATTGTCAAGTTATTTCATAAACCATGTGTAGTCCAAGCTGAAAATAAAAATGAAATAGAATTTATCAAACTATCATTCATGTTTGACTATCGCAGCCTGTAATTTTGATCTACATTCTATTCAGCGTGCACTCAACAAGAAAAAAAATTACCATGGTAATCATCAAAGATCCTGGATTTGGATTGAATGCCAGGCTAATAAAATCACGACTTGAAAACGGAGTTTATGCGGAAATAAAATGATCTCCTTAAGCTAGACGATGCTATCGTCCGTTTAAAGGTCAGTAAACGTGGGAAAAAGTTCGGGCGTCAGGGCGGTTTACGGAAAAAAAATGGCGGTAGAGTTTTGGAAAAAAACGCTACACTGTAAACATCTCCGCCACTCCTTACTCCACCCGAATTTATCACGCCTCTCTTAAACTATTCCCTTTTTTAGTGATCTTGTGTAGACGATAGGATCGTCTTCCTTAAGCATGCTCTCACGCGTTCTTCTTTGCATACTTAGTGATATTGAGAGAATCGCGATAAATTTCATTCAGTCTACTTTAACAGGTTTAAGTTCAACTAGATAATTCAGTTCGCTAATTATAAGCTAACTGTTGCACTCACGGTGGTACTTGAATTGCCATTTGAAAAATCAACTTACTGTAGGTTTGTATTAA
Source organism: Clytia hemisphaerica (assembly GCF_902728285.1). Taxonomy (NCBI): domain Eukaryota; kingdom Metazoa; phylum Cnidaria; class Hydrozoa; order Leptothecata; family Clytiidae; genus Clytia; species Clytia hemisphaerica. The sequence continues at coordinate 1,418,920 of NW_027103528.1, read as the reverse complement.
TTGACAGCCTTCAATTAATCCTCTTCTCCACATCCTTTGTAGTGCGGTCCAGAAGCGGACGCGACACCATTTGGGCAACATCCATATTCAGTGTGATCGCACGTGTCTCGCCCATCGTCCCCTTCGGCGACCGCTGAAGATAAAAAAGGTTTGGTTGGTAAATAATTCTACCTCTCAGTATGAATATATTCAAATATTTGATCACAGCGTCCCATTTGGGATAGGAGTGTCTTAGTCCTTTTCTCAGTTGAATCAGCTTTGACAGTCTAGCAGCGATGCCTTGAATTGACGAATTTCATGGGCTTTCTTAATACGGGAAAATTAGGTTAATTATTAATGAAGATGCTTAGAAATAATAGATAAACACAGGGAGTGACTGCACAGTACACAGATATATGTCATACCTCTTGGTAGATCTTCAAGTTTGGAGTCTTGCAATGATTTCCCTGCAGATGATTCCTAAAATAAAAAAATTGAATTAAAGAAATCAAAGAAAGAAACTCATGCAGATTTCCTCTTCCAAAATCTTACAGATCGTTTCCAAATACAAATAAATCAACCCTTCCAGTTTAGAAGATACTCGTTTCTGGCTACAACATTTGAAGTTTGATCATTTTGTATCAGTCATTCGTCCTAAAAGATTTTCCCATGGCAATCAGGTTTATAATCATTTGAACAGTGGTTCCTGTGTTCTAGGAATTAGTTCTTTTTTTTGTCAAACTCGAGCCCAGCCCCTTAAACTATTGCATTACATCCATGAGTAAACCAAAAAAGTTAAAGAAATAGCTCTTGGGATTTGTAAACTTAGAAAATTATCCATTTTCACTAATGAAAAGATTGAATTTTGACCAAAAGTATCTTACCTTTATGAAGACCAAAGAGAGGATAAGAAGTCCAAAAAACACCAACGATTTCATCATTTCCAAAATTATTTCTTTTTCAACCTGTAGAAACTTCAACACTGAATGATAGCAAGGAAATGGATGATCCTAAACCAAAAACCCCGACGAATCCCACTTAACAATGAAAAGAAATATGAGTAAAAACCCCAGAGATGGAGTACTTTATAAGGTCTGGAGCAAAGAAAACCTTACTATTTGACCCTCCATCGTGCAGCTTGTTGATTCAGCTGTTGAGTTAGCAAGTTATTTCAAATGAAGAATTTTTGAATCGAAAATGAAAAGTAGGTTAATTTAATATGGTTTTAATTACAAAATCACAAGACTAAGTTATTTTTTCATGTTGATATGATTTTAATAGTTTTCGAATTGTTATGTTTAAAGGAATTAAATTTACTGATAAATTAATACGCAGAAAATATTGCGTAATGAAGCGAGTTTGAAGGTGGGAAATTTACGAAAAATCAAGAAAACTTATTGAAATGAAGTTCTTACAGCGCAATTTTTTTACCCTCTTTACTACCAAATTATAAAAAAAAAACAGCAACTAAAAATTCGTACGTGACCAACCAATATACAAGGTCAATGAAAATTATCATATAAAATTATTCAAGGTGAATTTAGAAATAATAAAAAAAATGATGATTCCTAAAATAAAGCAAATCGAAAAAATAAAAAAGTTACTGGTATAAACCGCAGCGTGTTGTTGTTAGTCAGCTGTGTTCGTAGGAGTTTTAGTTTGAAATTCTTTTTACAGAAATAAAGTCTTTTTTACTTAAACTGAGGAGTTCAAATGAAAAAGATATATAAAACAGGCCAGGTGACTTAAATTTACCTCTATTCAAAAAAATATAATAGTCCATACACACCCTGTCCATCGAAAATTATCATTTAAACTTTCTGTTTCAATGTTCTGAAAAGGACGATTTTCACGCTTCTGCAAGTATTCTTGTGATTTTGCTTAGAAGAACATTTGCAACACAAAAAGTGTTGGAAAATGTCCTCTTAGTACTGCTGTTTTTCGTTTCTTCTCGTAAATCTTTTCATTAAGCTTTGTCGTTTTTGCCAAATGAGTTCACGAATCTGTTGCTCAAAGTATCACTCTAATCCCGAACATACATTTTACTGACTATAATTGTTACCAACAGGGAAATAGCGAGCGAATTCCATATTATTGGTCATGTGAGCATCATTACTGGCTTCCGATATCATGTTATTATAATCCACTCCGCTGGAATCAGCAAAATCTAATTCCGCATTAGGATTCAGGCCGCCCATCTCAGCACCTCCGCTCATCTGTGGCGAGAAAGCGATCTGTTGGTTGCTACCTGGAAATTCTGGTGAAGCCTGGGTAAGAAAAAAAGAACCAAAGACCGTCAGAAAGGATTGAATAGTTATTGCAGAGTGGATTGATTTTGCCCTTGTCTGAACTAAACAATATTCTGATCATATAGCGATAGTATGGTTATGTTGGGAAGGATTTTCGATTTCCTACAGGATATAGATTTAATATTTTTCCAGACAAGCAACTAAGTCCATTTCAAAAAAAGATTTCTCACTTTGATAGATTTCAAACGTTCACGAGTTAGCGGTAGAAAAGACTCTATGAAATTATTTTCTTTTCCCCAAGTGGTTGGGGGAGGAAAGGGTAGTAACTCTGGCAGTATAGAAAGTCAGAAAGATGGAAAGTTTACCATTGGCCATTGCTGTTGTTGGGGAGCTCCTGGTGAATAAGGATTTTGGTTCATGTAAGCTTGATCTTGTGTTGGCAAACTATAAAAGACAAAATATTTTCCTCGAATATTCACAACAGACAAATTTTATAGAAAAAGTTTCAAGTTGACAAAAAGGTGAAATTTAAATTGAACAATATACAAACAAAGAGATACATACATTCGAGCGATGATACCGGCAGATACATATCCATGTGGATCGACATCAGTGGCAACTAAAGAAAGATATAATGTATTAATGCCAGAAAATTGAGTTTACATTGTTCTTGAGTGTGTATACACTCAAAAAGAATTATAAAAACTAAAAAATTTCCAATTTGTTGTGTATTGACATTCGATTGGAATTTGAATAACTATAGCAAGCTGAACAAACCATTTTAAGCCGTCGAATATCATAAATTTCAGTTAACTCTGACGAACGGAGAATTTGGGCGAAGGAAGAAAAGATGACAAAATGATGTACAAATAACTATAACAAGTCCAACATCAATCTCACGTCACTGGCCATTCTCGGTTACAGGAGGTAAAGCATGAAATGTATCTACAATGAAAACATAAGGCTTTATTTACCCTCGTTCGACTTGAAACGACCAAAAGCTTGTTCTTTTCGGATGTTGGGGTATAAATACGTCAGCTCTGGAATGTCGAAGATCCTGAAGAAAAAAAATTCATTAATCAGATAAATATTGTGGAACAAGCGATACCTTGCTCGATTTCCACGAAAGTGACATAGCATTTAAATCATTCTTTTATCGGAATTTCACTCAGATTAAATACAACGAATTCTCTCTCACCTGTCAGCCAAGTTTCGGATAGAGAAATCTTTGGAGCTCCATGGTTGCAAATACCAAATCTCCTTTCGTCCTGAGATGGAAAATATCATCATCAAATTCCGAGTCATTAGAATGACATTTGATTGGTGTAAATAAAAATATTTCGCTTTCATCAAAATGATTATGATGCGTGTTTGATTACAACGGCGTCTTATACGGTCACGGTGACTCCACATTCACCAAAGTGAGGAGAGCCTTAAAAAATAACCTCGGAAGAAAAAAAACCTTCCATACCATGTCTTTCGTTACACCAGGCGATAGTTACGGCACCGAGTTCACCATCAGAAAATCGGATCAAGAAAGTGCCAGGTGTTTTTTCTAATAATTTTTGATGAGCAGTTTGACGTGACATGAATTCAAGAGTTCTGAAATGGGAAAGGTATTTCTTCAATGTTATCAGGGAAAGTAGAGCATTATTTTGGTGATCAATACATTGGAGTATCTCCATTTACAGACAATTCAATGGTAAGTAACTAAGGATAGTCTGTTCACTCCGTGTTATAAGAAGGTAAAGAATGAAGAGAGGAGGGGGTAAACAAAAATGATGTTTATTTGCCACATCCAAGGGGTTTGTATTGTTCATTTGAAAAAAAAGTGAAAACGGAACCTATGTAGATAGATGGAATCTACTTACGAATCTTTCCAGTGTTCTTTGAGATTTTTACGAACAACCTCAATGGCTCCATGGAACCATTCCCAAAATGTAAAACTCCGTCCTTTCAACGGCTCCTAAGAAAACAAGGAAATATTCTCTCAGTGAAGCATTAAGTACCTAAAAATTGTTAAGAATTATAACTTTCTGCCACCATCGAAATCAAACGAAAGAAGAAAGGTTCAAGAGCAACATACCTTATTGAAGAGAGCCCAAGGGATTTTCGTCTCTGGTGTGATCATTTCTTTATCTAAAAGTAATTAAATGAAAGTTTATTACCGTAAATCGTCGAATAAGCGCCCCGCTCGAATAAGCGCCCCCTTTTAGTTAAAATATTGATTTAATATGATATTGAGTAGATACTTGTGTCTTAAAAAGAAAGAAAGCGATTTTTTAAGAATAAAATGATAGACATTGTCAATTGGATTTTTCCAATTTTTTTTTATTCATCCTTTTTTGAAAAACCAACCCTTTGAAACAGTTAAGTTTAAGCAGATTCCGAATTTGTTGATATACGAATTTCTGAAATAAAAAAATAAGCGCCCCGCTCGAATAAGCGCCCCCCTTAGAGCCTGAAAAATTAAATAAGCGTCCGGGCGCTTATTCGAGGATTTACGGTATTGACGTATCACATGAAACATTCATAGCTGAACTACATGATATACCACACAGCAAGGAACACTATATCGAATTCATCATGATAAGATTTAATACTTTCAATCTAATTTTTTGAGAGTTCTTTTTAGACTAGTTTGCCAATTTTTTTTTTGCGTTGGAAAATCGAAGTAAAAATTTCGTGGGTCATTTATTAAATTAGGTAAAGAGAATCGAAAGCTATGCTCTAAAGAAAGCTGCGTAGCCAGTATAGTATTCCAAAAGCCGCAGGCGGTAATCAAATCGTAAGGTGCGGATTCAAAATGGGTCATTTGAGAAACTCTCCTCTTCAAGAACTGGTATATAAGATTTATAATGCAAAGTTCGACCGTCCATGATTGTTTGTTTGATTGATTGTTCGCGTTTTTTATAAGAACATCCAAAATTTTCAAGCCTTCATATGTTCTAGATTTTTTTATTTTTAAGCCTAAAAATGTTCTTAACCTGTTCTTATTTTCACCACTTTTAAAGTATTTTTGTGTAATTTCTTAAGAAATTGGGTGTTTTAGTTTCCACAGCAAAGTCTTAAAATATATTTACTTGTTCTAAACATTTTGGCCATCAAAGCCTTATGTTCTTATACAAAAAGCGTGTACAACGAATGCAATACATTCACTTACCGGCAACGTTGGAGAAGATTTTCTCTCTCAAATACATCAAATGATCAGAATGAAGTTCGTTATCTGACGTCATCATCCAACGAGCGTTCAAAGCGACCGACATGTCCTTCCACGTCACTTCTTCGGGAACATCAAATGGCTCACGGTCCTATGGTGTATAAATACAATAGTCTCTTTAATTTGAACCTCTTGAACTCGTAGAAGTTTTCTTGTCCTTTCAGTTAACATCCATCATCATCATCTCTCTCCACAGCTCAAGGTCTGACATAACTGTTTTCAGTTCTTCTAACTCGAGCCCTGTTTCCCGCCTCAAATTGTCGAGGAAAGTTCGCTTCCTTGAGTGTCTAGGACCAGTAGGGCACCACAATATTAGTTAACAATGCTTTTTATAAACCTTACTCCATAACGCGAAATTTACTCAAACAAATTTCTGTTCCCGTGCGTGTTCGACTCGACAGTACAGGAATTTTCAAGGATTTCAAGCTCATAGCATATTTTTGTATGTATTATTAACAATTTCAGACTTGAAAAGTATGTTTGTAAAATGACAATAAGGAGACTTACAGGTCTGGAGAACATATTATCCCAGATGATGGTTGCTTCAGAATTTGGTCCTTGGTTGCCATGGACGACGACAACGACAGGAACTGACATGCACTAAAATTAAAAGCGTAAACTGATTTAAATTTATGGGCTAAAAAGTTCATCTGCAATTACTGCTCACAACTGTTGTGCAAAGTCCTAACATTGGCTAACAGTAAAAGGAAAAGACAATCAACCAATGACCCTATGCTATATCCACCATTTTTTATCGGAGTTTTTAGAAAAATGGTACCCTAGTAACTCAATGTGAATCAATTTATCACGATGCAATGATTATCAATGAGTTTTCCGTGTAAATATATTTAATATTTAATATTGGTACCACTTTCAAAAAACTCCGATCAAAGATTTTGTTTGGCTGGGATATTGAGTCCAGGGTGTATATAAAGTTCAGTGCTTTCAACGTGCATGTCGAGTCGGCTGGACTAAGGGCAATTAAAAAGCGAATGCATTCTCAAATATAAATATGTTACCAGCACAGGTAGCTCATCACCACTGATATTCAAGTTGGCTGAAAACACCAATGCACTCTTCGCTTCCAACACAGACTGTAAACAAAAAGATAACGACAATGTTCAAAGTATTTTGTGGTAGTTCTGAGATTCAATGCTCCTATCGACCCTTTGCAGCACGGTCAGCTTTTGAGGACACGGTGACGAAAATACAATGAAAATTCTATTCGACATCGGTATTGAAAACATAAGCGTAAAAGCTCTCTTGTGAAAAAAGCCAGATACACTTGCATTGAAGTGATATAGTAACGTTATTTTAGTGGAACTATTCGAATGCAAAAAATAGTTTGCACTCTACCACAAAGTCCAGGAAAATGTCTTTCTCATTATGGAGTTTTAACGGGAGCCGACTACGCCAGGTTGATATGTGTATAGAATTGGTCAAAACAATACAAGGTCAAATGAGATTTTTTTTGTTTATTGGGTAGATGTTCATGTTTACCTCTTGACCTTTACGATCTTGACGTTTGATCTTTTTCAATTGCTGGAAAAATAAAGAATTGAAAATGTTTTGAAATCTATGTAAACAAAACAGATGGAATAAACATTGTAAAAATAATTATAAAGAATTTTTACGAATTCATACCAAGTTTTTGAATTCGGCTTGCAAGTAAGATCTATCTTTGTTCAATTCCATCACCTAAAAACAAAAAAACATCCATCAAAAATAATTAATATTTAAAGGACATTATATAACATATCTCCTACCATTTGCTTGCACAGTATTTTTGAGCAAAAGAAAGAACCACTTTCTTCCTTTTCGACAGCGCGCGTGTAAAGTATATTCTGCTTCGTCGGCATAGCAGTGCGCCTCCTTTCCAAATCATAATGAGTTTGTCTCCTATTCTACTTACACATTTTTCATTCAAGATTTCTCCACAAGTTCCAATTTCCCTGAAAGAAAAAAGATATGTATAAGAAAGATTTGCATAAAAATTCAAATCGAGCGAAATGGTTTAGGATATCAGGAAGATGAAACCACGTCCAGGGTTAAAAAAACTACGTCCATGGTCTGTAAGAAGCAGGAAGGGTTGTGCCTGGTGTTAGAATGAGTGCAATGTAGGTACACGGTTTAAGACGAAAAACAAAAATGATTCTCACGATAATTTCTTTCCAGCTGCCAACTCTTTGCATTGCTTTTCACTAGAAGAAGAAAAAACACAACTTTTACAAGTCCTATCAAAGGATACTCCCAAAGCTGTTCATTCTCTTACAAAATATTTTATTTTAGAAAGTTTCTATAAGGAATGTATCTATAGAGGTCAGTAAATAAGGCTAGCAAAGCTGTAGGGATTCGAAGTTTAGCTGAGTGACAGAGAATGTAAAAAAAATAACTGTAGCTGTTACCTCAAGATAGAAACTGTCACTTCCGTGCTCATTTGTAGGTTTAGCCTGGATCCAATCAATAGCCGAACAGAAGCTTGAAACTTGGTTTGAGTTTTGAGTACTTGAGGTGGTTGCTTATCGACAATGAAAGACCTAGAAAATGAAAGTTAGTGATATCAGATTCTCTTTTTTTGTAAATCGAACGAAGCAAATGAAAAAATTGCAAAAAACTAACTTCCTTTTAAAATTCAAAATGATGGTTTAATTACCAGTGGTCAACGCAAGGTTCTTCGTCACGGATTCCAATGGATTTTAGACAGCAAATCAACACATATTCTTGAAATTTTGGTGAATCATGCAGAATTTTTAAACGGAAAAGCCTCTTTATATACTTCGATTACACGAATGAACTTTGAACACTTATTTACCTGGTAATGAGCGCTGTTAGCGTTCGTACAATTTCTTTCAAAAGTTGTTCAATGTTTTCCTTTTCTTGTCCGTATTTCGTGATAGGAAGCATGTCGAATAACAGTTTGTACTGAAAGTTGAAATGCGAAAAAGTAAGGAATGTTTACGGTGCGCTTAAGAACGACCCTAACAATTATTACTTATCGGCAAAAAAAAGGTATCGATGATAACTATTCTATGGAGAGCTTGCAACCGTATTTTTATAACAATAGACAAAAAAGTTAGTTCAGTTAAGAGTAAACAAAAATTGAAATCCAAATTGAAATACTTGTGTTGCAAGGGAGTAGAAATGCCATAAACTTTCGCTAATATTTTCGAACCTGAAACAAAAAGAAATACTACTGTTAAATCAAGTCCGTAGCTTATATTGAAGGTCAACCAAATATACGGGATTGTTCGTTTTTGAAATTCAATAGCACACCGCTATACAGACGTCATAATTATTACTTTTAACATTTGACCGAAATTCAATCCCACAATCCTTTTCATCTTGATTCGTAATGCGTGCAAGTTATTACTTTTGTATAGTCAATAAGTTTAATTGACTTGCAAACGCAATTAATGCAAAGGATGATGGGATTAAAACTCGAATAAACAGTAATTTTGATGCCTATTTTTAGAATCACTGCGGTATGCTATCACCGGACTCTTGCCGCTGAAGCAAAAAATAATGATTTTGTGTTAAAGTAATTTGAGTTTTATCTTACGCTTCTTGTATATCGTCAAGAGATCCAGGTTTAGGAGCTCCACTCAACGATTTCTGTTGCATAGCTCTCCAACTGAAGATATCTTCAATGATCTTTGTACTGAGCTGTTGGACGCTTTGCTGAAGGTTCAACAATGTTTTCATGATGATCTGTAAAAGACAAAGGGTAAGTTATGCTATTAAAATATGGCAAGATCTAATGAAGAAACTTTTTCAAATCCAACACGCGGGACCTTTGTGGTTAAAAAGAACACCGGAGTGAAAGTAAAGACTTCGAGAAACGTGCCCATCGAAAACTTGATTTAATTCATCGTCCAAAATGTAGCACAATTCTTCACTTTTTCTAACTTGGGAAGGGTTGAACAAAACAATCTACTCTAGCCCGGCCTTTAAACGTACTGGTTAAGATATTTTATTCGCAGTAAAAATACGAAATTCTGAGTTCTGGTGTGAGCAAGGTTTTAAATTAGGTTCAAGTCCTTTAAATGATGAAAGAGTTAAGTAGATTTAACACTACAAGTAAGGAACATACATCTCTGTCTTTTAAAAGCTGTTCTGCTTTTGTTCTTAACATATTCTCGATGTCTTCTTTCCGTTTCTGCATCATTGCCATCTGAAAAAGAGATAGAGGGGCTATTTTAGAACGCCATGATTTGAATCGTTCGTTCACTTGCTCAATTTCTCATTCGTTCCAATTTTCTTTCATTGATTCGTTGATTCATTCGTCAATTCAATTATAGTGTAGAGAATTGGCATAAGAATAATCAAATGATCACTAAGCTCCGACATTTTATGAAACTTAGAAACTTTTGGCCGAGAGAGGCAAAATCCACAGGGCCTTGGTAACCCTTGGTAACTATTATTATGTATACCTGTTGCTGGATTTGCACGCTTTGAGGACGTTGACCGAGTTGATTTAAATCAGCTAAAAGAGAGAATAAGAAGATTTAACTTCAACAACCTGTTTCTTCTCGTCTCGTTGATTTTAATCGGAGAATTTCATTTGGGAATTCTTTTTTAATCAAGAAAGGAGCTTTCAAAGTATCATAATTAATACATCAGGGTGTGTATTAGCTCTAGTTTAGACGACCGATTCTAATTGGTAGAGTAGGCAGAAAGTGGGCACAAAGTTGGCAGTTAAAATCACTTGGAAAAGGTTGAAAGAAGACATTGCATTGACGTCAAAAGTCAATGCATTGACTTTAGACAGCCCACTTTATGCCAACTTTAATTCACAATTAGAATAGGCAGAGCGAAAAGTGGGCCGTCTAAACGAGTTCTTAATCACAATGCATTATGGGTAAGAGTAATGGATGAGCGTTCGTTACGGACCTTCAACTTTGCAGACATCCTGATATTGAATGATGAAATCCTCTTGTCGATTACGATATTCTTTGATGTAAGCATCCAAACTCTTCAAATGAAAGGAAAATCAGACATTGTAATTTTATGCACATTAAAAGGGAAAACCAAAAGGGAAGATATGTGAAATTTGAGACAAATATAAACATACCATAACGTTGGATTTCAACTCCATTAAGGATTGTCTGACGTCACTGATCATCCCTTGTTGCTGTTGTTGTTGCTGCTGCTGTTGTTGTTGCATGGAGGTTGTGGAGTCCATGGGTTGTTGTTGTTGTTGTTGTTGCGGGCCACCTTGTCCTTGTTGTTGGGGTGTCGGTACTCCACTTTGAGAATTCAAGTTTACCTCCTCCTATTGATATACAAAAAACCATACATAAAGTCTTTTTACTTCTATCGTGATTTCAATATGCAAGTTCTGCTTTGTATACGAAGCACTGGGGATTTCACAGTCAGTTCAAAGAATGTTCTACACAAAAGATCGAAATATTTTGTAGTACAACAATTTCATTTTCTAAGGGCTCAGTGAAAAGTATAACATCGATAGAAATCAAAGTTGAAAAGGAATTCCATAAACAATCATGCGCTCATTCATATTTCGGACAGTTCAAATGGACTTATTTACAAAAATCTTAATGAACGATATTATGATATACGTTGACTACCTCATCTATGAATTCATAAATATTTTCTATTCCTTGCTTGACAAGCAGTGAAAAGTGTACATAAAATTTCGATAAGACACATAATACTCTAGCAAACTTATCGATTAAGCATAAGCTTATTTTTTCTCTATACCAGAAAGAAGTTAAATTTATGTTCTTCAAAAATCATGACTGAAAAAAAAAATATTTTTGAAAGTTTTTGTATGTTTTGGTTCCAGAGAACGCCGCAAATGGGCAGAAAAGATTTGTACCCCCTATGTTAAGAAGATCTTTTTTTTAAGTTGACTCCCTGGATTTTTTCCCAATTTTTCAGGACCCCCTTGGACTTTTTTCTCCCATTTTTTTGGACCACCCTGGACGTTACATCTCCTCAACATATGGGGGGGGGGTATTTCTGGAATAGCCCAATCATGTAGGTTTTTATCTTGGTTTCATGACGCTTGATCGAAAAAAGAATGAGAGTTGTCCCATTCTTGGCCGCTTTTGAAGAATCGTTCAAAAAAAACTTTTTTTGGTTGACTAAAACATCGTAAAAATACCACAAGCTCAAGTTTTTCAGTTTCAAACTCCTCTTTTTTTAATCTAATGTCTGACCATAAGAGAATGCAGTTCTTTTATTGCTGACTGGGTATCTCAGTGTCTTCTTAATTCATACCTTTTAAGGGTCGATTCAGTAGACAATTGCTACAGGATTGTCTATAGAAAACTTAATCCAAACTAGCATAAGGTGTGTCTGTCTGGAAAAAGGGACAGGAAGACTTTTTTCATACCATATGTTTGACAGCCAATAGTTCTCGTTCATCTGTCAAAATATCTCGTACTGTTGCCACAAACAGTTTGGCATCACTACCAAAACTATCCTGAACATTCATAAAAAAATAAAAAGAGATTTACTATCAGTAAAAGTACATGTAATCTTAATAATATAAGAACGATTTTAAAAGAACAATTGGGTAAACTTTTGCCAATTCAATGAGATATATTGAAAATAATCTTGACCCTCAAAGACTTAAAAATAAAGTAAGAAAAATCGTCAGAAAAAGCATGATCAAGCCCAATATTGTTTTCTAGACTCTATAACAGGATGCGGGATTTACAAAGAACACCCCCTTTGAATTGAAGAAGGCATCGAGTTAGTCGACATGACTTATCACCTCGCATAGTATATGTTTTCCCAGGTTCAAAACCACAAGGAGATGGGATACAGTGGTTAAAACTTACATTGAAAGTCCTCTTGGTTTCCAGCAGACGCATCTGGCTCATCAAATCTGCTGGTGACTAAAAAGTGAAAATCGAAGTTACCAAAATCCATGCCATCGAATTTGATATTTTAGAGTACTTCAGTGAAAGTATACTGTCTTTTTGTATAAGATTCCCATTTCCGCACTAAAATTCCTTTATCACTTTTCTACCGGAAAAAGACCAGGACTTTGAGTAGTTGAAAAAAAAGCTTAGGCAGTTTCATGAGTAAACACAACAACACGTACCTTTAGTTAAACTAATCCTTTTCAACCACATTCCGGTTATCCCGGGAAAAATAGCGGAAAGATTCCGAAAAATGGACAAAAATCTTAGTGCAGAGATGGGAATCTTATACAAAACGACGTTAATTCAATTTAAATCATTCACCAAAAAAAGTAGCATGTACCTTAGAGCAATGTTCATCAATTTTCTTGATCAGAGTAGATAATAATTCTTGGGCACGCATCGAATTTTCTGGAAGTTGCTCTTGGAAACTCCTACAAATGAAAAATAGAGCGTGATCAATCGAGACCAATGCAGCAAATTGTTGGAAGCAAAAAACAAAGCAAAATAATGAAAGTTTTGTACAAGCGATTGTAAATTTAGAAACCTTTGAATAAATGGCAAAATGAAAAAGCTTCGATATTCCAAGAATACACCTATCAAACCGTTAGGCCATGTTCACACGTGACGGTTCCGTTTCGCTCCGAAACGAAATGAAGCCTTACATTGGTTACATTCAAGTGTTACGTCACTTCTAACCAATAGAATGGCTTCATTCCGTTTCGGAGCGAAACGGAACCGTCACGTGCGAACATGGCCTTAGGAGCGCTTTTGAAGGGACTGGTGATGAATTTACAAGTCAATTTATTTTCAACGCTAAAGGTTGATTAGGTATTGATTGTACTTGATTCAAAGTCTATATTTTTAACATTTGACAGCTAACAAGTAATGCCCTTCTATAGATTGTGATTCTAGTACTTGCAATGGCCCAATTTAATCACTTTTAGGATTATAGGAAATTCAAAGAAAAATATATAAATAATGAGTGAAAGTTGTTACCAATCTTGTTCTTCAAACCAGCCTGCAAACATATCCCTAACTTCAGTTGGGAAATTTCTTTTCTTGTAAATTTCGCTCAGTTTGCGAACACTTTCTTCGCTTCGCATTGATCTCAACTCGTTCCACATACTCATCTTGAAAGTCTTTTTATTATTCTCTTTATTATTATTTTGTTGTCTTTTTGTATCTTTCGTTTTTGTTGTTAGTTCACTACAAAATATACGAAGAAATAGACATGAAATAGCTGAAGAGAAAAAACTTGCCGTGACAAGGTAATAACAACACAGAAATCGAACCCGTAGAACTTATCTTGAGGTAAAATCTACACATTGCAAGATTACCAATGTAAACGAATAAACCTCAAAACTTTTCTTTGTTATATATTTCGCATCAAAATATTTTTCGAAATATTTTTATAAAGCTTTTCTTTAAAAATGAAATAATTCATTCCTGAGAAAAAAATCTAAAATTAATCCGCTTTCTTTTTCCCCCAAAAAAGAGAAGATAATTTTAATAATCTGACAACACAAAAATGTGGTAATGTTTATTATAAACTCTAAGTAAAAATTTCAAATATCTATCTATAAATAATAATAATAAAAATAAAAATACTAACAAATTCTTGACATTCATGATGTAATCTTTTATACGGAAACACCCGAAGAACAACGGGTGTTTGCCAACCGTTAAGAATTTAAACAATTAAATTTGTGGCAAATGCCCGGTGTTCTTCGGGTGTTTTCGTACAAAAGATTACGTCATGAATATCCAGAATATAAATAAGATTCTGACAGCCACTATTTGATGGTTTGAAACAAACTTTTTAGTCTCCTCTGCACACAGCGCAATACAAAATCATAACAAATGTAACAAGTCAAAACACTGTAAATATGGCTAATTTTCATTTCTTTTGTTTAATAAATTTGTTTTTAGTACGTGATTTGAATTGTTTCGTTTACAGACACGTAATTTGTGCAATGTTAACAGTTTACTACAGTAATGTCTTTCTAAGGTATACTTTAGCATTAAAGGGAAGTAAAATCCTGAGAAAAATCTACATAAATTTTTGTCTAACTCTTTTTCAAACTCAACTGTTTGTAAAAAAGTGTAAAATATTTGACCGTTTTAGAAATAATTAGAAATCATAAAAGAAAATCAATCTTCGAAAACAAACTTACTAGTTGTTCATAAAACTCGATGAATGAAAGCGTCACTTTCCTATTTCATTGGAGTGATGTTTTCATAATTTTGAAGGAATTTTGGGCAAAGCTTTCAAGATTCGCCATGCTTCATTATTAACGAGATATTCTTTTGTGAATTGTAATGACAGAATGCCACCGGGTGCTATTGGAAGCTTCCTCTCCTCTTTACAAAGTGAATTAAAATCATCTTCCTTTTCCTTAGTAGATTCAATGCCTATAAGATTTCCACCTACATCCATTTGTTCTGTGTTTATTCCAAAATTTGTTTTCACGTATTTTGATACTGTTGAAAAGTCGTCCCATTTCTGACCTTCCCTGTAGAAAATTACGAGCTTCATATTCAGATCTGGATTGAATACTTGTTCTTTAGCCTCGTCAGTTAATACAGCTCCGGTGATTTTACCTCCAGCCACAACTGTTGAAGATGCTGCTCCACCAACAGCAACATTTCCAGCCACGCTCAATCCACCAGCACCAGCACTTTGTAGCAAAGAAAACACACCAGTTGTTGTTCCCTTGTATAATATCGGCTGAATGGTTGCTGCCAAACTGTTTGCTGCAATGCCTGAGATAATGACACAGAAAGAATACTGATATATTGTATTTAGAATGTTTCAGCTCATTTTTTCAACAAAATAAATAAAAAATTCTTCGTTATTATAATGTGGTGTAAAATAAACATGAACTCATGCTTTCCATTAGTTAAGAATTATTACATGGTATATCGTGTCAGAGAATATGATACTCATATATACTTAAAATCTCATACCAGCTTTTGCAAATCCAAGTGCACCTAGACAATATGGAAGAACAAGGGGTGCTGTGACTCCAGCAAATGCCGCAATGCCTATCCATTTCATCCCTAAGAATAGAACATATTAAACATCAAAATGATTTCAAAAAAGTTTGTGAGATGCTATATATTTTGAACTCAAACTTGTGTGACCAAAACACAAATGCTGTACACCTCATATGCTACGGCCACTACCACACAATACTTACATGAATAATCAGCCACACTGAAATAGATCGCAGGATAATGAAAATCTGATTGTGCACCAGAGACAATTTTGGCGAAGTCAGTTTGATTGGATTCAGAAAACTCCAAATGACCAATATCTTTGTAACCTAACTCATCTAATAAATTTTGAATTTCTTCAATTTGATCTATTGGTGTTTTGTTGACATGGAATAAAAATGGCTGACGATATCCAAGCCATCTTTTTGCATCATTGTACGTTGTATCAACTCTATCTTTCAGATAATAGTCATAGTTTTGTCTCACATAATAATTATAATTATCTTTTGTTGTGTTCCAAAGCCATTCCATTTTTTTATCTTTTACCTAAAAATCGATAATTGTGATGATTTGCAAGCCACTATTACTTCTTTAAAAACAATAACTTTAAGAATTGAGAAAAGTGTAAACTAGAAGTGTAAAAGGAACACTGTGTAGATAAAAAAATAGAATAATTAATAAAATAAATGATAGGAAAATATATAGGATAATAAAATGGTCATAAATATTGTTACATTTTGCATTTTATATCATTTTTTTAAAATCATCACTCAATAAAATTCTATTACATAAATAAAAATATAGAAGTTTAGACAATAGACAATTACATAAATAACATGATTACAACTCCAATTAACACAACAAAATTAAATACATCTTTAGAATATGTTAGATAAGATGAGCGATATTCACTTCAGTAAGATTGGATGACTGTATTTACAATTTGGCATTCTTTAAAAATTTGGCATTTGTACAAATTTGACTTTCATAGAGAAAGTCACTATCGGACTCATTCACATACCCAATCATAAAAAAATGGGACCAAATACTTATCAAACCGTGGGGGAGGGGGCACTCATACGCCGCCCTTAAGGGTAGAATTTTCGAGACCCTCGAAATGCATTGTATCAAGTACACTCTTGATAGAATGCACTACAATGGTCTTATTTTAGCTGGATACACTGTAAGGGTGTGTTTAGGGACTGCTGAATTGCAAGGTTGTCAGTAAAGATCTGATCATATCTTTATAGTCCTGACTCGCACCCATTTTGATTTATTTTGCACATTGTGTCGACACTTAAAATCAAACTACACTGTAAGGATGAGAAACGTTCGGTAAAATGTACTGTAAGGATACTTTTTCACTGCTCAAAGGCTGCACTGCAAGGGTCCGATTTTTGGAAGCCATTTTTTTGGCGGCACATGACGTCATTTAGAAATCGAGTGCCCCCCTTGTCTAAAATACTTTAAACACTTTTTAACGACCCGAATCAAGAAATTTTCTTGTACATTAATTCATTCTGCACACTATTTTACTTTATTTTGATGATTGTCTAGAGATAGAATTAGAGACTTCAAGGGGTAACCTTTGTGTTTGAAGACAGGCACAACTTTAGATATTTTTAGAGGGAAAAATACCACTGAGAAAGGAGTAGTTTATCAGCGCCGATATTGGCACAGAAATATCAAGTCTTAAAAGTTTAAGGATTTTTATAGGAATACTATCAGGACCACTTGCTTTATTTATTGAGAAAGAGCCAATCACCTTCGCAATTTCTTGATAAGTGGTTGGTGCTAAGAGGATGGAATGCAGATTTGGATCTTTCATGAAACTGCTGAAGTGATTGTAAGAAGGCGGCATTTTTTAACGAATAGAATCAGCTATAGTAGTGAAAAAGTCATTGAAGGAATTGGCTACTTTCTCAGGATCTGATGTCAAAGAGTCACCTGTGATGATTGAAATGGGTGATTCTGAGTTAGCCCTTTTCTGAGATAGCTTAATCTCTACAACAGATCTGGTATATTATACTTTTTGTATGATTGCTACTTAATTGCATATAGAATAAAAGATCAGAAACACAAGAAACTACAAACTGCCACCCTTTCTACCACAGTCAACAAAAGCAACAAAATTCATAATAATCTTATAAATCTTGGAAACACTACACCGTAGATCTAGGTAGATGTTTTGTCTTTAGAATCACAATCAGTGCCTAAAACTTTGCATGTAGCTGCTGCACCAGCTCCTCCAATCACTACTTGTGTAGCAGCACCCATGCCAGCAGCACCAGCACTTGTGGCAGCAGAAAACAATCCAGTTGTTGCTCCACCATAAACTGCACCTTGAACCCAAGCTGCAGCACTTCCAGCAGCAACACCTATAATCAAAAGTAAATCAAATTATTTTTGAAAAACTGAGCTTGTTAATAAAATAGAAGTTTCTCTTAGAATCACTTGAATTTATCTTACCTTGATTGAGTTTTATGTTAGCGATCTAAGACATCAGGCATTTTCTAGTCAAAAATAGTATCATCTTGAATGTTCAAGTACACCTACCCGAAGCTGTAAAACCTGCAGCCGGTAAAGCTACCGTGGCCAAACCCACAGCTGCAACACCTCCAGCGGTTGCCTTAGCAACATTCCTAGCAGTAAAATAATCCGACCAACTAGTCCCATCCACTTTTTCAGCCATAACTATAAAAGAATAAAAGCTGGTTTATAATTCTTTAGTTTAAAAATCTATTACAAATATTATAGGAACACTTTCTGCTGACAATGTTAATACCTCTATATTCTAGAAGAATAAGAAATGATGTCAACAGAACAAGAGGTATTATCAATTGTTTGAAACAATAACGAACATACCTAATCAATCAATCCTGTGATAAACAGTACCAGTCTTTTAAAATTTCTATATACTTTTTATTTTTACCCCTGCAAAAAAAAGAAATAAAACTAATTTAATAGAATTGATCATTTGCATCTTTCTAAAAGAATGACAGCAAACAGTATCCTAAGATATTTATTATTATTCAAGAGATTTTAAAGCTAATTTCAGCTGATTTAGAGGGAGAATTTCACCATCTCGTCATCAATTCCCTTATTTGTCGACTATAACTTCACTCAAAGCTTTTGAAAATAGCTGGTTATCTTTTTTGAACCTATTTTATAATATTTTATAATTTATATTCAAATCATCATTCTTTGTTGTCCTCTTTGTTGTGTATGAATAAAGTCCTAAATTTGCACTTTTTTGAGTTGTTCACCGTTTCTTATTAGCTTTTCCATACTTTTACCTGTTATAACTCGAAAACCTACAACAATTACTAACACATTATTTTATCTATAACTTGACTATAAGTAACGGCCATTTATGATGTACCATTTTAAAACTATTGCTATAGTAACCATCTCTATACGTAAATTAAAGTTCATGCAGAAGATGAGATGTTGATAAACACAGAAAATATTTTTTATCAGTTTCTAAAATGTTCTCTTGTTATTACTGAGGTCGATTGAATAAATTGTTTGTTTTGGTTCGATTTTCATTCGAAAGACACTATAATCAACTAAGAAACAACTTGAGTGATAATGAATTGAAATGACTTGATCCATTCTGAGAGCTGAGTTCTAACATGAAACAAAAATGGCTAGCGGTATCCAAGCCATCTTTTTGCATCATTGTATGTTGTATAAGCTATATCTTTCAGATAATAGTCAGAATTATGTTACACATAATAATTGTAATATTTATTGCACGGTACCGAGTACATTATGGGATAAATTCGTCGATATTTTTCTCTACCTTTACCTGGTAAAAATTCTGAATAATGCACGAAAAGTTCTGAGGAAAAATTCTGAAAAAAATTCATAAAATTATGAAAATTGCCAATTTTTTAGTACCAAATTAGTAAAAATATTCTCAAATTTTAGTCTGGATACCACCCTTTTGGTATTTTAGCAACATACGAAACTAAAAGGATTTTTAAGTTTTTAGGGTATACCACCACGTCATTAAAAATTATCGTAAAATTGTAAAAAATAGCTTACCAGAATCCTTTTTTAAAGGCGCTCTTAGCTAATCAGATTACTCATATTTTTATGTTGACCATAATCGTAATTATCTTTGGTTGTGTTCCAAAGTCCATTCCATGTACGTTTATTTCTTCCCTAAAAGAATAATTATGAAAATTGTACAATGCAAAAATTAAAAATTATATCGTTTGAGAAAAATTAAAAAATTTAGGAAACTAAATTATACGAAAGTATCAAAAGCATAAATTTATTATTCTAATTACAAAATAAAAACTCTATGAAAATTATGGTAAAGCTAAAAAAACATAATTACAAAAAACATGGCTACAGCAATCAACAATAAATTGACGATGCAATATACCTTATTACACGAATAAGGAATCCAAATAAATCAAACTCATTCCATTTCTTTGGCTCTTCCTTCTTTTTCATCATCTCCCCAAGGTAATTGCCAGCTATACCTCCTGTCATTCCAAGAGCACACTTACTAAAAATACCTAACCCACTCACACCAGCACTTTGAAATACAGAAAAAGCACCAGTTGTCGCAGCACCATAAAATGCACTTTGAATTCCAGCAGCAAGACTACTAGCTGCTATTCCTGTAAAATAAGACAAATCAATGAATCACAAACTGCTGATTTATTTCTGACAAAAATTAAAGAAAAACATATTATTGAAAAAAAGGTTTTATTTCTCAGTTAAATGTTTCCGTTTCATACCAGACACATATTTTATATCAGGAAGGTGTCTCCCTATATGATATGATGGCCTATGATGTGTGATATTTAAACTCTTATTTAATAACAAAACCTTTAACCTGCAGAAGTGAACCCTAAGGCAGACAAAACAGCTGGGCCAGCCAGAATAACAAATACACCACCAATAACAGCACCACCAGCTTTATACAAGAGACGGGACTCTTCCTTCTTCTGCAAGGACCATACTTCTTGCTTTTTGTTTTGCTGAAGTTTGTACACTGAAAAAGAAAAGAGAAATGATGGACAAATCAAATCAAAACAAAATTAACCTGACGAATTGAATTTTTCTCGTAACTCTTTTTGTGTAACCGAATTCAACAGCTCTGAATTTAAGTTAGTCTATGCTCTTTCTAAGGTTGAAAAATTTAGAATCCAATTTCAAACTTGTAGTACTTAAAATAATTTCTTTTTTGAAACACTCAGCACGTTAAGAATACAAACCTGTAACAGCAGTCAGTGGTATTGCAAAACAAATGAGTGCAGTTTTGAATATTCTTTTCATCTTTTTATATTTTCATTCTGGATTTTCTCTAAAAGGAATATATTGAGTATATATAATCAAAGATCAAGCAAAGTGATAAAATCTTTCTATTATTGAACTTTTAAATTGTAAGGAATGATAACTATTGTCCTTTCTTTAAGTCACGATCTTATTCCTACCACGTAGTAACCACTCTCAAGGGAATTACTCTGACACGGGAACAGCAACATTAACATGGTTTTCACATGCTAGCAACAAAGAGTGCACAATATGCTTGTTGACGATAAAAAAGATATCATAATAATAAAGACTCACCAAAGTCAAAGTCTGGAAAAACAAACCAAAAATAACAATAATTATATTTCAAGATAATCATAAAATTTACAAAAAGTATACAAATACACACCTCAGACCAGCTGAAAATGCAAAAATATATCAGTAACAATTTTAAGAAATTGAAATTTAAACAACAAAAAATAACTAGATTACTGATTTAAAGACTGAACATGGATTTCTCGGGGCGATAGATATTCTTAATGCTGTCAGTCAGCGAGTCAAAATGAAAACACAACAAATTTATTAACACTATGTCAAAATGTCTCAAAATGTTATGTTATGTTTTACAAAAATCTAATTCAAGTAATTCAAGTAGAATTTGGAAAACATTTTAAAAGTTATTGCCGAGTTTTTTGGTCCCTGAACAACGACCTTAATTGCAGATACTTTCACCAAGGTAACAAAATGCAAATGAGACCATCAACAAAATCAAATTTCTTGGTAAGTTAATATTTAAAAAAATACATAAAACATCAAAAGATTTTTTAAAGACTGAAAAATATTGAACTACAAAAAAAACATTGGAAATCCAATTCGGTCAAACAGTGCCACATATTGAACATCATCTTAAATTAGATGATGGTCAGTATGTGACGTCTACGTTTTGGAAACCAATTTTTTCATACATCAGAGAGAAGACACTACATTGACTTTTGTCCAATAAACAAAGTCAAGCTAATGCCTTCAAATGTTTGTGTAGACACCTGCACCAAGCAATAGTATAAAAAAAAAAAAGAGTGACCATGGAAATAAATTTAAATTGAACAATTACTTTTATGATAACTACGAAAAAAAAAAGAAAAACTAATAGGAAATTTTCATTCTTTGTCACATTTTTCGGGCTTGGCATCACATGAAGAACCAACAATTTTGTATGTAGCTGCTGCAAAAGCTCCTCCAATCGCCGCTTTTGTAGAAACACCTATGCCAGCAACACCAGCACTTGTAGCAGCAGAAAACAATCCAGATGTTGCTCCACCATAAACTGCACCTTGAACCCAAGCTGCAGCACTTCCAGCAGCAACACCTATAATCAAATCAGGGTAAGCCTTGTTAAATGTTTGAATTTAAACTGTCTAGTAGTAGGGGGCAAACCCTTAACATCCATGACGTCGTTTATGATATTATAGAAGACAAACTAAAATAAGATAAACAATATAGAGAGCTTTTAAGTGGATATATATAGTCGATTTCCCAACCTTTCTTGAGAAAATTAAAGTCAAAGTTGCGTTTTGATGTCATTTTCAGTCGATTTACTCAAGTGGCGTTTGGAAATTGACTATATCTACTTAAAAGTCCTCTATATCATTTATTGAGAGCTTTTGGTTGGGTATTAGTGGTTTCAGGTTTTGTTGACTTTGAAATTCCGTCAAATTTTTTATGTCAAGGGGTTATGCCTATGATTTAAGTTTTTTAGTCCTAAAAGGTTTTCTTAGGCCAAAGTAAAAAACCCCTTCACAAAAAATTCTTTAAATACTTCAGTCTTTGAAATAGACCAGGTTTGAGTGTTGTATAAAAGATGCCACAGGTCCTAAGGGTTTGCCCCCTACTATTAATGTTTCTAGACAATTGCTGTGTTGATACTAGAATTTGCTATTCACATTTCCTTTATCGCAACAGGGACTAGCCCCAAAAATGATATAATTTATCAAATTCCCATCTGAAAAAGAATTGTTTTGCCGCTTCAACAAAAAAGTTACAATTCTTTAGTTTTTGAAACCAATAACACATTATCGAAAAGGAGTTTAAACCTACCAGAAGCTGTAAAACCTGCAGCAGGTAAAGCTGCCGCGACCGCAATTGGAGCTGCAACACCTACAGCTAGTGCTATACCAACATTTTTAATGGTACAATAATCCAACCAACTACTTGTGTCCTTTATTTCAGCCATGGCTATGAAAAATGTTAAGATGTAACTTAATCTTTAGGTAGCAAAAAAAAGTTTTTCGGTGGTACTATTAATATCTTACAATCTTAGGAGAATAACAGATTATTTCGATCCTATGGCCCCCAAAATGTAGATCGTTATTAAAATGAGGGTTATAACCCTTCGATTAGTCAGAATCAGACGATTTCAGTTTGTTTTGAAAGAATGGTGGTTATATTTAAAAATGAGTATGTTTCTGCAGGTTTCTGAAGATTTAAAACAAATTCAAAATCTTCTTTTGGTCTGAAAGAAGTATTACAGCACCAAAATTAGATAAAAATTGCATATAACTTACTCTAGCTCCTTGAATATTGAAAAAAAAAACTAGAAAATGGAATATAGAAAATTTAAGCATTTGTGACTTTAGAATATGAGTAAAAGATATAGCATCTTAAAGGTCAACTAGCATTTTGGGGGCCCTAGAACCAGCATTGAGAAAACCGAAAATTCTAAAAATGAGCAACAGCAAAAAATCTTTGAATTCTGTTCTTATCAAACTTGGCTTAATAGTTTTATAAGAAAACATTAACATTATACATGAATCATGAATCAGCAAAAATGGCAAATCCTGTCATTTTTTTTGCAAAATATAGGAGAAAACTAAAAGGGTCAGAATTTCATATTCTCAATTTAAAGAGGTCTCACTAAAATTGCAAACCTATGTTTTAAGGACCATTTGAAAAAAGCTACCCATCTTTAAGCTATCAAAAATTGTTTTTGAAGTTGAAAATTTTGAAAAAGAACTTTCTGGAAATAAAGTAGAGATGTTAAAGTTTTGCATGCAGCAAAAATCTTTGTAAAACTTCTTTTCCTCTGCATTTGAGAGAAATCTTAAGTTTGAACGATGTTTTAGGGGCCATATACTGTAACAAAAAGAAAGCAAAATACCTGGTCCTGTGATGAGCAATAACATGAAAATGAATGAAATTGATCTATTTTTCATCATTTTGATATTGTCACTACACTATAATAAAAAGTAATATCATTGTATTGAATGGTAACAAAATAAACATTTCCCATAATACACCTTCTTGGCAATCAGTCCTTTTATTCACGCCCTCCTAGTCTATTTTAATGCATTTAAAGGTTGTTATTTAACCTAAATAATAAAAAAGACAATCTTAATTTCCATGCACAATAAGATTAAAGATTTAATATCATTATAATATAAGTTATTAAAAATACAAAAATATGATTCGACCCACAAACAAATTCTGTTAGTTTCTTGAGGTCTTGCAAAGTAACAAGTGTCCTACACTGTTTGAGAATACAGTATTAAAATAAAAATTGAGTTATTACTTTATAACTTTAACCCGCAAGTACTAAGTTCACTTTTCTCGATAAGTGTAAAAACTTGAAGATTTCATAGTAAAACATCTTAAATTGTGAAAGGGTACCCTTATATACGAAATAAATCTGAGTTAAAAATCTATCTGTAAAAATATTTAGTAAATAGTTAGGCTACCATAAATATAAATTTATAATAATTTAGGATCATGCTCTATAATAAAATGTATATAATAATTTTCTTTGAATTGACTTTAAAAATGACACTAGAAAACGTCTCCCCCTCTCCTGGGTGTCAAAAGTTCAACAAGGTGATGCAAAATCATCTGAAAGTGAAAGTAACACATTATGCTTTTTATCTAGGATCAGATTTAGCAATTCAAGAATTCCTCTAGTTCTCTAATTTCTCTATTTCTGGATTTAAAAAAATTATGAACTACTCTTTGAGTATCTAATAAATAGAAACTTCATTAAAAGAATCATTTTTCTTTACAAAAAAATTCAACACTGACAGCAATTTCGTTAATGTACATTGGAATAAGCTTCTTTTGATGTATAACATAGTACCCCTAAACTAGTGCGATTTGTTTGCATTGGCTCACAGAAAAGTTGGACGTGCCGTAACTCACTCGAGTTTAATATAACTATCTTTAAAATATACCAAAACTGTTGGTTTCAAAGCTTCAAGAGACCCTATTGCTGTTTGAAACAAATTCTTGGCCATAATACTCCAAGGTACATAATTTGGATCTTCTTTAATTCCCAACTTCTTATCTGTAAAAGTTTTAATTTTCTTTTTGTCTTCATTTTTAACATTATTGTTATTTCTAGCCCACCTAGAAAGTATACCAATCACAGCAGGTTTTCTAACTAAAGCTGTTTCATTTGCACCAGCTCCTGCAGCTGCTGCTAAACCTGCACCAGCGCTAGCACCTGCTAAACCAATAGCAGTATTCCCAAAAATTCCAATGCCAACAGCTCCAGCACTTTGAAGTATAGAAAAAATACCACCAGTTGCACCTCCATAAAATGCACTTTGAGCAGCTGCAGCAGCACTTCCTGCAGCAACACCTAGCAAAATAAGTTTACCTTTTTAATAAAATACTTTTTCAATATATATAACTTGATTTGAATTTATTTACTCTAAAAACTGAAATAGCACGTCACAGAAAATCTCTCATTCTGGAAAGCTGGAATAACAAATTCAACGAAGAAGTTAAAATTTGGCTCTATCAAACCATAAGAAAACAAAACAACAAAAAACCAGAATCAATACCTCCTGATGTAAATCCTGCTGCTGTGAGAACAAGGGGTGCAGCTACAACAGATGCAAGTCCTACTCCAAATGAGATACCTGCTATTTTTCCAATACGTTTCCCTAAAAAGGACCAAAATCAACAAGGAAATAATGCAGTTGGCATAGGTGATAGTTAGTCTTTTATGTATAATTTCATCAATTTATTTATTTATAAGATAATTATTGTTGATCTGAAATAAACCTTTTGCTTTTTATTGCACTGTCAGGATTCAAAGTAAAAACAAAACGTCATTGAACAAAAGACAGTGTTCAAAGCATAACTATACTAATACTAAAGAAAAAATTTCCGAAATATTTACTTACAGTTTACTTTCCCTTCTGCACAAAACAAAATAAAGGGTGTTGTCAAGTCATTGCATATTTCTGTTTGAGCTCTTTCTAATTCATCTTCGCTCAGCTCTATACATTGCACATTCTCATTGAAGCCACCTTTTTTCAAATCTTCCAAAATGTTTGGGATAATTGGTTCATCAATTGATAAATAAAAAATAGCTGGGTTTTCAAATACTTCCATGCCTAGTAAAATCTTTTAAAAGTAAACAAGCTTTATTCTTATGGACCTACATGATAATAAAATTAAACATTTTTGAGAAAATAATTTGGAAATTATAATGAAAGCATACATCTATTGGGAGAACCTTGATTGGGAGATTTTTGAGAAGTTCCTGAACATTCCATAGTGTTCCTGGAACGTTCCAGTACTTCCAGGAAAAACAGGTACAGCTTTTCCTAACCAAGGATTTGAAGAGGTCAGGCTTTAAACTGACAATTGAATTTTAATTATAAGTGTGTGCACCATTCAAATGTTATGTTATCATTGTCTTGATATATATCAATGTCTTCAAAATTTTCAGGGTGGTATAATAGCATAAATAGAAAAAACATAATTAAAATTTGAGAAGATTCTGTTCGACAGAACTTAAGAAAATTTCAAAAAACCAACTTTCCCCAAGGAAACACAGGCAAAAAACGGGTTTCTCCCAGAGACCAAACTGTGGAGAGCAACAAAATATGCACTGGTAACTGTTTTGCAAAATATGGGAAGTGTATTATGTAGCGATTTCTAAAACTTGAAAACTTGAAACAACCCAAAATGACAGGTTAACAACGTGCAGCAGCCAGCTAACAAACCAACCAAAATTTGTTATTCAATTCCTAAGATAGCTCTTTGATTTGTTAGGCCTTGATTACAGGCTTAAGTAAAAATGAAAAATAATTCCACACACGTAAATAGGTTAGTTAGTTAGTTACTTGGCAAGTTGTTCTTCAAATTAGTAGTTTAGGAGAGCGCAATGGTCAACAGTAACTAATTACTCCACCTAGATTACTCTCCCCCAGTCAGTATAAATGTGATAAATTATCTTGGCCCTAGGTAACTGCTGTGTTATGAAGGACAAAACAATCATATATATGACATTATCATTAAAAATATTTTTGGTGGGTCTTGCTGGAGTAATTAGTTATTCAAGAGACCGTTGCGTTCTCCTGAACAACAATTAGTTTTCAAGGTTGGCTCAGATCAAAATTTCTTATATACTGCTCAAATTTTAACTTCAGTTTTTGAAAATGTTAACTTCTTTAAAAAAAGTGCCAGTTTACTTTTTCCTGATGGTGGTGATCCTTTAGACAGTCACGGAAATCCTTGCATTTGCACAGGGTTCGACATGCAGCAAATGCAACAGGTCAAAAACGAAAGTGACAAAAAAACACCCGTTGCATTTACACAGAGTGGAAAAATGTTTGACTTGATTATAAAAAAATGCACAGATCAAAATTTTAACTCATAGACAAAAATTTTCTAAAGGCTAAAGAAAAAAATGTAAATGCCATTTGTCTTCGTTTTAAGTCATTTTCATTTTAAAGTTGAGATTTGTTAATTTTCGCGCATTTTGCTTTACACGTTCTAGCTCATTTGCACAGGGTTGGAAAAAATTGATGAAACCGTTGCAAATGCACACCCCGTGCAAATGGGCCATTCCAGAAAATTTTTGTTATATACCCCTCCGTCGGACGACATGCATTTTTAAATTTTTTCTAGCCTCAGAAATAATTTTTCTTTCACAGTGCCAGACGATCTCAATCAAACGGAATCCACGATCGAACCAATCGACCAATTGAAATTCGATTGTTGAACGCAATCGAATCTCAATCGAACGTCAAAATTTTGGGTAATATTCGATTGGTTCGATTGTTGTTCGACTGGTTCGATCTTCTATTTCGTTCGATTGAGATGTCTGGCTTTATTCTTGCAGCTTCCCAACATCCGAGCTCTCAATCATCACAAGCCGAATGAAATTACTTTCGATTTCCCGTAGAAATTATGCGATGAACAATCAATCCTGGATCAATGAATCGACGATCGAAACGCAATCGAACGCAATCGAACATAAATCGAACGCAATCGAATATCAATCGAATCTGAAAATTGCGGTAATATTCCATTGAGATTCGATTGCGTTCGACAATCGAATTTTAATCGGTCGATTGCGTTTGATTTGGTTTGACTGGTTCGATCGTCAATTCTGTTCGATTAAGATCGTCTGGACAGTGGTGGTCGGAAATTCCTATAAAAATCCATGTACTTTTGCAAAATGCATCGGAAATTCCACTCTTTTTTGCCTTTTTTACCGTAGAGTCGTCTAATCTCGACATACGTCTTGCAATCTCGACATAGCTGTAGGCTGGTCTTCGAAATAAAAAATCAAACATAAACAAATACATACCAAAGTTATCAATCAATCACTAAAATGTACTCTCTCTCTATCACGTCACAGATTGTTAATATAATATGAGAAATGTGAAGTGTTATTACTTATATTTGAAAAGAAAACTTTAACGATGTAGTAATCGCTAAAAACTAATTAGCATACTTTCAACGAAGATGTCCAAATCACAACATCACAACATTTTGCACGCGAGTAATTTTTTAGTAGACATTTTTACCGTGAACCGAAAATAATAAAAAGAATCCGGTTTCCTTTTGAATTTAATGTGACCGCCATACTGGCAATCACGGCGTGCGGCCTGTTAGCGCCTAGAGCGTGTGTTTTTATATATAAGGAAGGGGAAACCAGGCTAAGCGCGCGAATTATTTTTATCACGTGACTTGAAGCGTAAAAAAGTTGTAAAATTTTAATGATGGACACGAGAAAGTTACGAGGAAGTTTGCATGCGTTTCGTGTGTTGTGTAAAACTGCTTATAATTTGGCTGTTTTTTTAATTGAAAGGATTGCAATGTTTACTGAACTTCTAGTTTGATGGATGAACTTGTTCGATAAGAATGATACCAAGAATTTCATTCAAGGTTTGTTTTGATTATTTTACAGATCCGGTGTCGAGATTGCAAGACGTATGTCGAGATAAGACGACTCTACGGTAATTCAATTGCCTTGGAAATTCATACATTTTCTTCTCTCGCCTTGGAAATTTCGAATTTTGGTGAAAACTTTTGCCCTCGGAAATCCTGTGTCTTCCACCCCCCTTTTACAGACAAATTCTGGAATTGATAATCTGATAATGGCGGTCAATTTGTTCGATTGACACACCCTCTGGATGGACATGACTAAAATTGATTCCAAATGTTTATGGTGAGTCTTGGGTCCTGATCAAAAAAGATTGAATGTCTATGCAAACAACGAATCTGAATGAAAAGCAAAAAGTTGACTAAAAACGTCTAGTAAAGTCAAAGAAAAAACAAAATGTCACAGTTTTGATGAAATCTGATAAATTCAGCCATAATCATATCAAAATAAAAGCACACTTACCAGCTTACAGCCTCACCTAGAAAAGTGATGACGAGTAATGAAAAAATCATGAAATTTTATGAAATTTCCATTCCCAGAATTGCTGAATTTTTTTTCCTCTTTTCGTATTTTCCACCATACAAAATTGAGGTTTCGACGCCATTTTACCAACTGCGAGAATTCTTGGAAAAATTCCCTTCCAAATCGTTCATGTGCGCATGCGTCGGGGGAAAGTACCGCATATACACGGGCGAAGTAAATTTCGTTTAGGCGTTACGCCCGCCGTAAAGTGCGTTGACGACGGTTGGACCGGGGTATATTATGGTGTGTGTGTGTGGCGCGAATCTATTATCAAGAGCAGCCGCCGGCAGATTTGTTTGAAATATATGTTCTTTTTTTCCAGGAGAGTAAATTTTAGGGATAAATCTAGGAGAGACTTTCCTCAAAACACCTAGGCTGCTCGCATCCACTAACTAACGAATCCGTGCTTCTTTTAGAATACTACTATACTACCTGCGGTTTTGTAGAGGTCTGCGATTCAGACTACAAAACACCCGGTAAAATCCTACCGTGAGTATCACAGCGCGAATAAATTCTCTTTGAAAACTTGACCTCTGATACTCAGGGTAGTAAAATCCAGGGCATCGCCTTAAAAAATCCAGAAGCACATTTTGAGGAAAAACACATACAATTTTCCAGCGGACAATCTGTTCAAAAAATCCAGGAGCTAAATTGTAAAAAACATAACCAGATGCAAGATTTTTTTCCAGGGAGCTTCATAATTTTCTTAAAAGGTCTCATTTTCTAGGAGCATTTTAACTTCTTAGAGAATAGCTGTTATATTTTCCCAGGAGCATAATCAATAATATTTCTAGAAAACAGATATACATTTTCCAGAAGTCCCATTTTTTCCCAGAACAGATGATATAATCCAGGAGAGCCCAGGACAGAGCAGATAATTTTTCCCAGGAGAAAGGGATCTTAAGATATTTCATACTTCCTAGCCGGTAACTGTTCTCGTATATATTATTTATTGTCACACACACAGCACAAAGAAAGTTAAGGGGGAGAAAGAACCAAAGTCGCAACAACAAAAAATCGATTACAAAACAATCCAGCGATTTCATCATCCCTCTTTGGTTGTTCATGACGCAGGAGATTAACTGCAGGATGGTAAAAGAACGATAAAATACAGCAACAGCAATATGGCTTCTCCGGGGAAGGCGTACTATGGTTTGCGGAGTGACGAGCCACAGTTATTAAGGGAGTGGTCATAAAGTATCTACTAGAGGGGCTGGAGGATTTTCCCAAAAATCGAAAAAAAGTTTCACCCCCCCCCCCCCCTTAACCGAGCCAAAAGATTTTCGCACCCCCCACACCCTAAGAAAAAATCTTAAATCCCCCCTCGTGCATCCTTGCCTTGTTCATAAAGTTAAATGAAAGTTGCTGAAATGCGAAATTGGATGTCAAACATCCCTTCCAATCTCATTTATATCCTTTAATTTTTCTGTGTTCTTTTTGGAAAATTTTATCGTTGTGAGTGTTATAACCGGTTTGCGCTAAAAGACAATATTTTAAATTTTTAACTTAACCCTCTCATTTAGCTAAAACCTGAAAATTTATGTTCTTAAAAAGCCTATCAAAAAAAATTAAAAATGACTGTAGTGCAGCGCAGTGCAGGGACAATGCACCTTCCCTAGGTGCTTCCTGTTGATGCGGAAGTTATTGAAAATAGGACTTAAAAATTGATTTTTGACTGAATAAATATTTTTCAAATTTATGACGTTCTAAGATTGAAAAATCTCTGATATAAAAACGAAGATCATAGCATTACACGTTTTTTTAAGAAACTAGTTTTACCAAGCAGCCTCAATGTTTCTAAACTTTTTGACATACCCAAAGAAAAAAAAACATTTCTTTTGATTGGAAGGTTTAAAAAAAAACAAGACGACTTGAAGTCGAAAATTTCGCCTAGAATTTAAACTACATAGGAAAACCAAGAAGTAGAGATTGAAGCCAATTTGAAATCTACTTTACATCGAGCCTTGATGAAACAATTTTACAAGAACAACGAGGCTTAAAATCGCTAAAAAAAGAGACCAATTTAAGAACAATTGTTGTTTAATTTTTAAGAACTAATAAACAAAGGTAATATCACCGTCTATCAAAAGTTATTGATTTGATTCTTATAAAGTAAATGCTTATAAGAAAAATGAATATGCTCATATTGTGCACCATCCCTTGTTTACTTTGTAGCCCTTTGTAAGGACTTATTACCGAAAGGTATATCGCCGTCTATAAAGAGTTATTGATTTGATTCTTATAAAGTAAGTGCTTATAAGAAAAAAAATGTGCTTATATTGTGCCTCTTCCTTTGTTTACTTTGTAAGAACTAATTACCGAAAGGTATATCACCGTCTATCAAGAGTTATTGATTTGATTCTTATAAAGTATATGCTTATAAGAAAAATAAGTAAGCTCATATTGTGCGCCATCCCTTGTTTACTTAGCAAGAACTAATTACCAAAAAGTATATTACCGTCTATCAAGAGTTATTGATTTGATTCTTATAAAGTATATGCTTATAAGAAAAATAAATATGCTCATATTGTGCGCCATCCATTGTTTACTTTGTAAGAACTAATTACCGAAAAGTATATTACCGTCTATCAAGAGTTATTGATTTGATTCTTATAAAGTAAATGCTTATAATAAAAATAAAAATGCTGATGTTGTGTGTCATTGCTTGTTTACTTTGAAAGAGCTAATTTCCGAAAGGTATATCACCGTCTATCAAAAGTTATTGATTTGATTCTTATAAAGTATATGCTTATAAGAAAAATAAATGAGCTAAAATTATGCGCCATTCCTTGTTTACTTTGTAAAAACTAATTACCGAAAGCTATATCACCGTCTATCAAGAGTTATTGATTTGATTCTTATAAAGTATATGCTTATAAGAAAAATAAATATGCTCATATTGTGCGCCATCCTTATAAAGAAAATAAAGAAAAAATCAAAACTGTGGAGCTAAAAACACAAAGATAAATGACGTAATCCAAAGAAAACCCGCGAAAATCGTCCGTGGTTATACGAGCGTGTAATTTGTAAATTAAATTTAGTGAGTTCGTCCACCGTATCAAGCACTTTCGTTTTCTATTTTTTTTTCCGATGACACCGCGAAAGGCTATCGTAATACTTTCGCTATGCGAATTAACTAGGTCACAGTGTGGATCTAAACCACACTGAAACGACCGCCTTCCATCACGCATCACGCTCGCGAAAGAGCGCGCGCACATTATTAACGCCTACATTTCATCTCCAGTACATTTTAGATTATTCATTGAAAACAGATTACAATATAGTCATTTTTCATGTCTCGATTATTCAATTCCGAATCAAAGACATTCAGGGAAAAAAAGAGAAACACCTGGGTAATCTAGTTAAAAAAACCGAAAGTAAATGGCAGACAAAGTAACGAGGCAAGGCAAAACGAGATTAGCGTACCACTATGAAAGAAACCGCCTCCGGCGGTCGATAATATTGAATGGGAAGATCTAAGAATATCGAAACAACACAATCGCGAGTATTCATTTTAAATAGATTTTATAATATATAAAAACTATTCTTCTCTCTTAACTTCACTATTACACGAAGGATACCAAGATGCAAAAGTCAGATAGCCTGTATGACCAGGCATTTGTTTTCCAGGTTTACTCGTCAGAACGTTGATATTACCAGGCTTAGTTCCTGCAGTTAGCTTAGCTACCATACCATTTGGTAAAAGTCCTGTAACATTTTTGCTTGGTACTTTTGAGGATTGTTGATTTACCGGAGAATTTTTAGAATTTTCAGACGATTCTTTGTTAGAATTCGTATTAGCGTTCACGTTTTCATTTGATTTACTTTCAATTTCATTTTTATGATTCGTCTCATCCATTTGTTGATCGTTTTCACTTTTCGAATTCTCCTTTGCTGAGTCGTTTGTGGTGATTCTGTCTGACCCACTTTCTCCATCTGAGACCTAAACAAGTTCAATCATATTTTAATAGGAGGGATTCTTATTGTGTTGACCGACACCACAGAACTTTGTTTGTGTAAAGAATGGGCATTATACCCAACAAACCTTCTCCTTACTCATTTTACAAAGAAATAACCACTAAACTTTTTCATCCATCAAAAGAAATTTGAACAGAGATATCAATTCAACTTACTTTTCTCATTTTAGATTGTGGTTCATCTTCGCTAGTTACGCTGGTCGTCTTCTCCACTTTTTCCTATATAGAGAAAAATGTGATATACAATGAAATATAAAGAATCATAAAGTGCTCAAAGATTAGAGAAAATGCCCAGCAAAATATGGTTAAATAAAGAAGCAGCTTACGATTGCCACACGATGTTTCATGCATGAAAAGAGTATAAGCAATAAAATAAAGTGAGGCAATTGTGAGTTACTTCTTCATTTTTAATAAAAAATTGGGCCATTCCATTAAATTTCCATACAGGGGGGGAGAGTGGATGAACCTTTTCAAATCAAAAACGATTTTTTGGAAATGCGTGGATACTCCCTGAAAATTGGAAAAATTTGCAAAAAATCCCTTGGAAAATTTATTTTCATACCTTAAAGTGACGGTGGACGAACTAAAATAATTTTTTTTACCCCTTGGAAATTTTGAAATAATTTTAGACCCCTTGGAAATTCTGCTCAAGTCACACCCTGGAAATGTTCGTCCACCCCCCTGTATGGACATAAAATGAAATTGCCCATCGATAATAAATAGATATAATTATAAAGAAATTAGCGTTTTTAATTTAGAGGTTCACTCAATTTTTAGGGATATGTACCAAAAATATGATCACCCTACCCCACAACCTTCAAGGTCATGCGATATCCTCTTCTGGACTTCAGAATGAATTTACTACTAAACTCGGTGATAAATCAACTGAAAATTAACACAACAATATGTAGGCGGACTAAAGTCTCTTACCCATTTGAAACCAGCTCCAGTGTTGGCTTCTGGCATTGGAGTCGTACGAACGTTCATTGCTCGAACCAAACACTCGACTGTTTTCACTTCTACAAAAGAACAAAAGCTAAATTGAACTAATGAGGCATATAAAATGTAATGACAATATAGGAATTTGTCTGGCGTAATCAAGGACAGTCGATATATATATATATAGAGTTCGCTAGAGTATAATTTCCCTTGACTTTTGATTAAATCTTTTAGACCCTTTCTTCATTAAAAAGAAGCTGTAAAAGGTGTAATGTTCCAGGAAACTTTCATTGAAAATTCATCTTTTTCCTCGAATTAGAACTGATAAGACTTCATCTTTTGATGCTATTGATTTTAATACAATTTTCAGGTGTGCTGATTTTATTTATTTCGGACGCCGAGGAAGACAATGAACTTAAAAAATTTTGAAGAAAATTTTTAAAAGAGGATTTTTTAAGACCATTTGGAATCCCAGCCTCCGGCCTGGATATGACAAAATAAACATAAAAAAGAATTTATTTACCACAAAAGCCCAATCTTCTAAGTACAATACATGAGCGTTGAACTTGCTCGATACACGGTGAAAATGAACAGATACGGCCACCAGATTTCTAATAATTAAAAAGGTAATCGTCAGCCGTGCAAAATTACTCGAATCTGATTGGTTTAGAGGAGCGCAATTAATCGTTAATTGCACTATTACCACTTTTTGCACTCTTCAGCGGGGGGACACTTTTGTCCCCTTATTCTTTTCTCTCCCAAGTCCTGTGTCAGAGAATTTTTTTTATTATATAATAAAAAACAAAGACATTTTTTTTCTTCAATATAAAAAAGAACAAAGAAATTTTTACGTTACAATAGCTTCTTTTAATTGAAAACAAAGAAAAATTACACTGCAATGTTTTCTTTTTAGGTTTTCGAATGTTTACAAAAAAACTATGATTTACTAACCATACGATTACTAGTACAAATATTAAAATGAAGCAATAAACTTTAATGATGCATAGTTTCTAGAGGTGTGAGAGCTAAAAATAGGTTATCAATCAAAGGGCAATTTTATAGTGCCGTAGGCATCCCCCCTTAACTCGTAACCCCCCAAGAAATATTTTCTTTATTGAATGGATAATGAATCCCATCATCTTGGCAAAGATATATCCTTTGCGGATGTGGATATTGAATCTCCTCAAAAGATTTTTAATAAATTAATAATAAACTCGTCAATATTATGTTTGAGGAATACCTTTAATGCTTTTTTCGCGTGTGGTATGGCATCCCATGGCTTTGGTAGATCCAGAAATACTAAAATAAATAACATTTCCAAAAGATAAATTTGACGAACAATATTTAAAAAGTATCGCAAAAATTAAACTATACATCTCATGTAAGTAACTGAACGTGATGTTTAAACTTATGGTAGTTAATCAAATAGTTGAACGTGCGCAAATAAGCATGATTGTAGCAAAACAAACCAACCATTTCAGCCAAATCTGACCATATTGTTGGAAGTCTCCAGGCTGCCTCAAAGTTTTAGCCTCGTTTGGTGAAAAGCTCGTCCCCAGCCCCCAAAAACAAAATTTTTAAACAATGAAAAAAGTAACCCTAGATATTTACCCAAGAAACAAGTGTGTCGAACTTCAGTCAAATCCAACAATTTTTGAAGTCACACCGGCCGAGCTACCGCAAAGTTTTTGTGACAAACAGACAGACAGACTGACAGTCGAGAATTGAAATTCTTACCTGCATCAGCGCAGTCTTCCAGTCCAAACCCATCAACACATGCATCAGCGCATTTAGAGGTAATATATTGAGAAATACCATGATGCTCAAATTCTTCCCTAAAAAAGAGAACAAAAATCGACTAGGTCTAGAGTCGTCTAGACCCCCCGTTTATATTCAATCCCCCATAATACAATATCCCCTTGTTAATTTTTTTTAACGAGCTGTTTAATTTGAAGAATTTCCGTATATAAAACGTGAATAAAATGTTGACACTGCCAATATTGATTTGGAGAAAATCATATCACCACTTTAAAGGTTTTCTGAAAGGTTGAGCTATGCAGTTTGGGTCAATAATCTCTGACACTCATGATATAATCAAATTAGTGCTATAATTTTTACCTTGCACTTTCTACCCTCTTTTCATGGAAATCGAAAGTGTGCAAATGACCATTAGGTTTTATCGTTCTAACAATAGAATGTGATAACGACCCGCTTCCAGTACCTAAAATATATTGAGAATGAACAAGTTAAAACGCTATGATTGATTTACCAAAATCTAATTCCTAAGGGGAATGAAATAATTGCTAAAATTTTCTAGCAACCGTACTAGACTCAGTTTCAGCACTTTTTCCACTGCTCAAAGACCCTAACTGCAGTTTTTCTGACAATCCAGTCCTAGGTTTAAATTTATATTCCTCGAGAAATTTCATCCAAGGCAGTTTTTAGACAGACATTCACACAATTATCTAAAATAGTCGCGCACCACAAAAGCTGAGAAAAAAGAAAAGCAATTACTTGCCTGATTCAACTACAATAGAGCCTGGTTTCAAATCCAATTCCATTGTGATTTGGGAGATATCCGTGCTATACAAGATTTGAGTTCTGTGTGGTAGCATCACTGTCCATAACTCTGGTGTGGGATGCAGTAAGTAAGCAAACCCTTTTCCTTTCATGGAATATGCCTGTGATGGTGTGATTAAGATTAGGTAAATAGAATATTTCATTTCAAAGTCATTGTTTTCACTGTTCAATCAAAAGTTCATTCTTTATGCTATGATGTACAAAGAAATTCATAAAAAGCTACAACGACCAAAGCTAAAGGAGATTTTATCTTTATCCAGGCTCACATTGATTTATAAATAGAATTTCTATGTAATTTTTCAATCATTATTTATATAACAGAAAAATCGATTTCTTCCTACCTTGGTTCCAAAGACCTTACCGATTAGATCTTTGTGTGGGAAGGCCCCATATTTGGTTTGATGAGTTTTCGTTACATCTATTTGAAATGACAAGGCTGAATTTCTGCCCTATATTGAATAGAAATATCCCTCCTTAATTTCTCCTGTTTTTCGAAATCTCCTTCTTCAATGACTATGAACGTTTAGAGACTACCGTATACATTTTATTCCAAAGGAAAACTTGGATGAAGGTGAAGGTGAAGACCCTACCCCACTGGAAGAATTGGCTAAAAAATCACAACCGAAGGAAAAAAAAATTTCTCTAAAATTTCAACCCACTTATGATTTTATCTTTCTTAGTAATTAAGCGGTGAAAATTGCATTCCAAAAACATTACCACGGCGTTTTTGATATGGAAACAATATCTATTCTATGGTGATTTCGATAAAAATGTTCATCCCCATTGAGGGGAAGCGTTTCCTCTGGAGCACTAAGACAGGGGTGGACAGAAAAGTCTAAACTTGATTAACGATTGTAAAATTAATGTATCAGGGGCAGCATCAAAAGTTTCTTTTTAAATCTATTCTTAGTTCTATTGCAAAAATATTCAGTATCCTTAAAAACCTTGAGAAAACTGATTAAATTGCCTTGCCTTTTTGTGGTGCACCCCTTCCCGGGGATGATACTTAGGCAAAATGGGTGCCAGATATGTGCTAGTCATAAGGGTCACCTTTGCACGCCATTAAAAGTCCCTCAAAGAGGTACAAAAACCATTTAAAAGCAAATTAAAGTCTCTGTAAGGGTTCAAAAATTACGAAATCAAAAATAGTATACCTAGGGTCATGAATTCTTGAAATTTGGACGAAAATTTGAGAATTTTGGCAGAAATTTTGGGGAAATAGTCTCTCTAAGATTGATAAAAATGTCAAAAAGTGGACAATATTTTCGAAATCCAGTCTCTCTAAAGGGTCTATATCAAACCTCTCAGAAAAACCTGCCATCTAGCAAACCAAGAAACCCGGGTGCAAAATGATACAAGGCATTTTGTGAATCAAGTCAGAGTAAGTAAGGTTCATTTGAATGTTAAAAATAAAAACATCAATCTACACGAAGAATCTTAATTTTTGGAAAAAGTAACTTACCAAGTATAGAACAACAGTATCCCCTTCTTCTACTCTTTCTTTGTATTTATCAAAACTCATTTTTGAATTAAATATGCTTTTTAATGGTTTCTATGGTAAAGAATAGTTTAGATAAAAGTAAAGCTGCAAAAGTCTACTGAAGTTTAAACAAATAAGCGATACTTTTATGAACCTACCAATTTATGGTTTAAAACATACAATTGATATCTACGTGAAAGTGACCGATAAAACAATCATTCAGAGCACAACTAGTGACGGTTTATTAAAATTCTTCGTTCATTCATTTTCATCATTGATTGTCCCCTGTGCTCATTGGGTGGTATTAAGGGTATTAAGATTGGAAGGAAGAGACTATCTATCTCATCTAAAATTTGAGTAATTTGGTTAGGAACATTGATCTAAGCTTATAAATAGTGATTCTCGTGGATAAAGACTTTTTGTGAAAATCTACTTCAGCAATCTTTTACCAATGATGCTACTTTCATGTGAAGTATCAGAAAAAAAAAAGATCAATATTATTTCACAAAGTCTGAAAAACCTTTTTTTAGCCGTTTTATGGCTAAGCCGTTTTTAGGTCCCAAAATACAGGATGGCAAAACAATAAGCGAAGTCTCCTCTAAGGTTTGATTTATATATATTTAGAAAAATTCAAAAAATAGAAAAAAACGTACAAATATGAAAATATTAGTCCTTTTTTATGTTTTATCTTTATTTTATTTAGTATATTCAACACTGGCTCTCCTTGAGGTCAGATCTCTGATATTCGCCATATATTTATAAAAAATATATACTTGAATGAATGTTATTTGTCAATTCCAAGATAATCAAACAATGATTTTGGCAAATTCTGTTTAGCCAAATATTCCTCACTGAATGAAGTCAAAACAGCTAATCTGGCAAAATGCTTCAAAGTGATTTGATGTGAATTTATTCTGGATACTTTGAAATAAGGTTCATTATCAAAATATGTCAATGAATACTCTCTTGAATTCCAATTCAAGTTAAAATTTCCATAACTTATTGGATCTTTTGGAACACAAAACTCCATCACAGTTTCGTTCGTCTTCAAATCAACAAAATGAAACTGACACAAACCATTTTCTTTGAAAATACGATATTGTGCTAAAATCTGACCAAACCGATTTAAAATACCATCAAAAATAAAATTTCCTCTACTATCAGGCTGGACAAAACCATTTAAAACGCCATTATCCCATTCTACTAAAACTTCCACTTTACCATGTTGCAATTTCAATATACGTTTGAGCTCAACATCATTGTCCTCAGAAGATAAAACATGTAAGTGATGGTTGCGATGGTTAAAGCCGATAATACCATCAACAGGAGCTAGAGAAGAGTATGATGTTATATATTGTCCATTTAAATCAAACTGCCAGGTTTTAAAAGTCTTATTGATAATATCACCATACACATAAATCATATCCCTTGTTAAAAACAAGTTAGCATCATTAAAACATGATATATACCTGAAACAGACATGTAAATCAAGTAAGATTGTTCTTGAATGCCAAATTTTGCCATTTGATGTATGAATCAAGTCAACTCTTTGTTTTGTTCTATCATTATTATGGCAAGGTAATCGGTCAAAAGCATGGACCATCAAAGTGGTCACTTCTCTATCACGACATTGATAATCAAATTTCACAAAAGAAAAACGTTCAGAAGGAACATATTCTAAAGACAGATCAGCTTTTTGACTGTTATCAATCTCAATATGATGATCACATTTGGTTATCAATAGACCATAAAAACAAAAATGATACAAATCAACACGGTCTACTCCATTTATTGAATATCTTTGGATAGCATGTACAACTTGTGCTCCGTGTTTGTCAAATAAAAAAGACCTGATTGGATTCTCAACTTCAATTTCTGGGAATTTGATTTCTATAAGATTGCTCTTCAGTTTCGGTAACTCGTGATCAAAATAAACAGCTTGAATAATGCACATCTGGCAAAAATCGTCTTGATATAGAAGATAATATTGACCAGTTTCATCAAATCCTTGATCAACAAAATTCAAATCAAATTGATCCCATAATGCAAAGGGTGAGATTTCCTTGCCTCTGGATTGTGGTGGTATAAACATGCAATGTTTCATTGTTGACATTTTTATTATATTTAAATTTCTCCTGGTCCAGGGAGTGAAATGTAGAGGAACTGTAAATTGCAGACATACATTTTTGTGACAAAATTATTTCGAAGCGTAATGTTATTTGATAACAAAAATGATGTTGTTGATTTTTATCAATTAGACCCCTATAATGATCCCACTACCCCTAAGAAACTAAATCATAGAAATCAGTAATAAGTGTACATGGCCTATATAATCAGGCTGAATCAGACATAAGCGTGTATGAACAGGGGCACCCTTAGGGGTTCGGAGGTTGTTCCAGGTTGCACTCAGCAGCAGTCAGACACTCCCTGGCTGCATTTGTGGGTAAGGTAATTTTGCGAGACTTGCCACAACAAGGCCTAGCCCGTGAGGTGAGCCCACATTTTCAAACCAAGCTCAGAAGATAAGCCTTTAAACATACAAATTGAGACCCAAAGAGCTTTTGACAATTGTTTACATGTTTACAAGTGGTATTTTAGTAAACATCTACTAAAAGATTTAAGGACACTTTGACACAGACACCCTATTTTGGTCCTCTCAGGACCATGTTTCACAAAAGTGTTGATTTAGCAAAATAAAATTTTCTTTGTCCCACTAATTGATACTTTAAAATGCAACTAGATCTTCAAAAATCGATGCCCCATGAACGGTAACTGCTTTAGCTAAAAACACTGTTAACGAAGCCAATCTGACAACAGACAACGAGAGTTTACAACCCAAAAGTAAAATTTACATCAGTCTTGCAGAAACAACTTTAAAAAAGTGATATGCTAACCACAAGAAATCGTTCAAACACGCCAAATACGAAAATGAAACCAAGCTCTCGAACTAATTTTGGCAGTAACGTGGTGAATTGTAAGAAATTGCAAACCTTTCAACAGAAGTAGCCTTTTGCTAGCAACTTGCGAATTGAGGTGGAGTCTGGCTTTGCAACCCTTGTAAAATACGGCTAGTTTAAACGGTTTAAAGCCAAAATTATACTATTAGCTTAGAACCTTGCTATGGAGAGCTTTGCTGTCTTTTATGCAAAAAATTAGAAAGAATTGATTAATAGGACCCCCCTTAAAGTAGGTCCAAAAATACAGGATGGCAAAAAATAAGCGGTACAAATTTGTTGCTAAGTCTCCTCTAAGGTTTGATTTATATATATTTAGAAAAATTCAAAAAATAGAAAAAACGTACAAATATGAAAATATTAGTCCCTTATTATGTTTTATCTTTATTTTATTTAGTATTTTCAACACTGGCTCTCCTTGAGGTCAGATCTCTGATATTCGCCATTAATCGATCTAGCCAGCCAGGGTGCAGTATGCAGTGCTGACGAGTCCTAATAAGGACGAAATGCATATGCTGCTCTGCCACCCAAATCTCCTGAGTGAATATAGTTTGACAGAAATTCTTATTTCTTCGCATATACCATAAAAAATATATACTTGAATGAATGTTATTTGTCAATTCCAAGATAATCAAACAATGATTTTGGCAAATTCTGTTTAGCCAAATATTCCTCACTGAATGAAGTCAAAACAGCTAATCTGGCAAAATGCTTCAAAGTGATTTGATGTGAATTTATTCTGGATACTTTGAAATAAGGTTCATTATCAAAATATGTCAATGAATACTCTCTTGAATTCCAATTCAAGTTAAAATTTCCATAACTTATTGGATCTTTTGGAACACAAAACTCCATCACAGTTTCGTTCGTCTTCAAATCAACAAAATGAAACTGACACAAACCATTTTCTTTGAAAATACGATATTGTGCTAAAATCTGACCAAACCGATTTAAAATACCATCAACAATAAAATTTTCTCTACGATCAGGCTGGACAAAACCAGTTAAAACACCATTATCCCATTCTACTAAAGCTTCCACTTTACCATGTCGCAATTTCAATATACGTCTGAGCTCATCATCATTTTCATCAGAAGATAAAACATGTAAGTAATGGTTATGATGGTTCAAGCCATTAATACCATCAACAGGAGCTAGAGAGCAGTGTGATGTTATATATTGTCCATTTAAATCAAACTGCCAGGTTAAAAAAGTCTTATTGACAATATTACCATACACATAAAGCATATCCCTTGTTAAAAACAAGTTAGCATCACTAAAACTTGATATATACCTGATACAGACATTTAAATCAAGCAAGATTGTTCTTGAATGCCAAATTTTGCCATTTGATGTATGAATCAAGTCAACTCTTTGTTTTGTTCTATCATTATTATGACAAGGTAATCGGTTAAAAGCATGAACCATCAAAGTGGTCACTTCTCTATCACGACATTGATAATCAAATTTCACAGAAGAAAAATATTCAAGTTCAGCATATTTAAAAGACAGATCAGCTTTTTGACTGTTATCAATCTCAATAATATGATGATCACATTTGGTTGTCAATAGACCATAAAAACAAAAATGATACAAATCAACACGATCTACTCCATTTTTTGAATATCTTTGGATAGCATGTACAACTTGTGCTCCGTGTTTGTCAAATAAAAAAGACCTGATTGGATTCTCAACTTCAATTTCTGGGAATTTGATTTCTATAAGATTGCTCTTCAGTTTCAGTAACTCGTGATCAAAATAAACAGCTTGAATAATGCACATCTGGTCGAAATCGTCTTGAAATAGAAGATAATATTGACCAGTTTCATCAAATCCTTGGTCAACAGAATCCAAATCAAATTGATCCCATAAAGCAAAGGGTAAAATTTCTTTGCCTCCAAATTCTGGTGGTATAAACATGCAATGTTTCATTGTTGACATCTTTACTATATTCAAATTTCTCCTGGTCCAGGGAGTGAAATATAGAGGAATTGTAAATTGCAGACATACATTTTTGTGACAAAATTATTTCAAAGCGTAATGTTAGTTGATAACAAAAATGATGTTGTTTTTAGAGTTTCATCAATTAGACCCCTATAATGATCCCACTACCCCCAAGAAACTAAATCATGCTCTAGTAATAAGTGTACATTGCCTATATATAATCAGGCTGAATCAGGCATAAGCGTGTATGAACAGGGGCACCCTTAGGGGTTTGGAGGTTGTTCCAGGTTGCACTCAGCAGCAGTCAGACACTCCCAGGCTGCATTTGTGGGTAAGGTAATTTTGCGAGATTTGCCACAACAAGGCCTAGCCTGTGAGGTGAGCCCATATCTTCAAACCAAGCTCAGAAGGTAAGCCTTTAAACATACAAATTGAGACCCAAAGAGCTTTTGACAATTGTTTACATGTTTACAAGTGGTATTTTAGTAAACATCTACTAAAAAATTTAAGGACACTTTGACACAGAGACCACCCTATTTTGGTCCTCTCAGGACCATGTTTCGCAAAAGTGTTGATTTAGCAAAATAAAATTCCTTTGTCGCACTAATTGATATCTTAAAATGCAATTCTGCATCGTCAAAAATCGATGCTCCATGAATGGTAACTGCTTAGCTAAAAACACTGTTTACGAAGCCTATCTGACAACAGACAACGAGAATTTACAACCCAAAAGTAAAATTTACATCAGTCTTGCAGAAACAACTTTAAAAAAGTGATATGCTAACCACAAGAAATCGTTCAAACACGCCAAATACAAAAATGAAACCAAGCTCTCAAACTAATTTTGGCAGTAATGTGGTGAATTGTAAGAAAGTGCAAACCTTTCAACAGAAGTAGCCTTTTGCTAGCAACTTGCGAATTGAGGTGGAGTCTGGCTTTGCAACCCTTGTAAAATACGGCTAGTTTAAAGCCAAAATTATACTATTAGCTT
This sequence comes from Clytia hemisphaerica, assembly GCF_902728285.1. Classification (NCBI taxonomy): domain Eukaryota; kingdom Metazoa; phylum Cnidaria; class Hydrozoa; order Leptothecata; family Clytiidae; genus Clytia; species Clytia hemisphaerica. The sequence goes on along the minus strand of NW_027103528.1, from coordinate 1,374,748 downwards.
AGAACCTTGGCTATGGAGAGCTTTGCTGTCTTTTATGCAAAAAATTAGAAAGAATTATTAAATATGGACAGTTACATCAATATGTCAAAAATATTCTGTTCAACCACCTTCACTTCAAGATGGGCCACCATAGAAAGAACTTCCTTTTATAGGATGAACCATATTCATGTGGTTTTCAGCCTTGCACTGTAACTGATGGATCACAGATGACAACTTTGTTCCCTGCGTATTATTATATTTTTTATGCTTACTGGTGGCGCTACCGTCAACTTGGAACAATTGGTCTAAAACATGGGATTGTTTGATATCTGGCCTGCATCTTCACTTACTGTTTAAATCTCTTTGACAACAAATTTGTTTTGATAACTCCACCAAGTTTATCAATCATACCTAGGTCTTCTTCTTTCCAGACATTTGAGTGTGTTCCCCACTACGGATTTTCTTCATATTTCGATTTAAAAGCCTACTCTGTGCGAAAAAGAGAAATTGTGTATTTTTAATTGACCTTTTCGCCTTTCCATCCGCCATATTGAATTGTATGCAAAATTTATGGTGACCGAATTGCTGTGGTGAAATTCCCTTAGAAAGTATGCAAAACATATGCAAAAAGAAAGATTAAATTTGCTTCTCTTGAAAACTAAAAACAATTATATTCACTCATCTCTTAGAACAAGCACTTCAAAAGACTATAACATTAGACATAAACTCAAACTGAAAAATCACCCGCAAAGGTAAAAAAAAATCCTTATTCGGCTGACGGTAAATTATTCTCCTGGGAATCCAGGCTGGAATTGGTGCACAGTACGCCAAATATATTCAGAGTGAGGCATTAATTACTTTTGGCATATTGGCGTAAGGAGCGGATATAAAGTAAGATATTGGCATAGATCAAAGCATTTCAAGACGAGAGAAGCAACCCCATTCTAATGCCTCATTTCATGATGCCAGGTTTAAGCCACTCCCTCGACCACCATATAAGGACGTAGAGTGTAAATAGAATATAAAGCTTATTTGAGCAAGTTTTAGGGGCGGGAAAATCAAATATCCTAGGGCCAATCCCTGGACCTAGAACTTTTTTCGGCGTAGACCTCAGTTTTAACAAATAACAATTTGGTGTGGACTTTGCATCATTTCCACACTGGCTGGGAATAGAGCCGCCAAATGATCAAATCAAAACATTGATGATGTGTGACATCATAATTACTGCTTTCAGTTTGCGTGTTTTGTAAGTTTGATGTGTGTACTCCGTCTTTGTGGAGTTTTTTAATGGCATGAAAACAAAATATGCTATGTCTTTAAGAACAAATTTCTAAAATGCTTTTGTTATTCTGTAAATATTAAAAAATTCCATCTTTTATTGTTCTAATGATTATAATATTTATTTATAAGATGCTTTGTTGTCTTTTTAATATTTGTGTAAACTTGCATATGTTTTGCATACTTTCCAACTAAATCCAACCACAGCATTTTTGTTCCTGTATTTTTGCATACAATTCAAGATGGCGGATGGAAAGGCGAAAGGGTCTATGGTGAAATGGTGGTCAAATTGCCGTCCAATGTTTTGTCAGATAGTCCCAAGTTAGAGCAGTTGACGGTAGATAATACCCTGGCACTGTCTGGTTTTCGAATAAGTAGCTAAGATTACGTAATTCATAAAAACAAAACGTCAGATTTCATTTGTTCCTGGATTTGAAACCATTGCATTGCAGTGTAGTTTTGTATCGTCAGATTTTTGCGAAGCGAATTAATGAGCGAAGCAGTTTTGCTATATTGTGTGCACGTACCTTTAACTTCTATCCCAAGCAAAAATTTGCTATAAAATTTGCTATATAAATCACATCTACAAACCGATGATTTTATCGAAATGACCTTGAATGGTTTGGCTTGAAGCCACAAAAAGTTTCTCGGTTTGGTAGATAGGACTGTGAAAAATGCCGTTTTAAAATGGTGTACCCTAGCAGTGAACAGCAACAAAATTACCGGAAGCCGAAACACGGACTTAGAATCTGAAGTTGATTAAATTGCCGTGTGGGCGGAACGCATCTAAGCAATCTAAGCAGTGGTTCATCGGTTTTAAATGTTTATTTTGCTGTTAAATGGAAAAAAATTAGTTTGAATAGGGAGGCCGAAAGGTCGCGCGCGGAGCGGTAACAATTCCCAGTTTTTGTAAAAAAGAAGTTTGGAGATAAATATCTCACCTTTGAAAAAAGATATTCAGAAACCTTTTTTTTTTAAGTATAGAGAATTTCTTAATCTGTCTTCTTCCGTTTTCGTCGCTTCCTTGAGTCTCAATCGTCTGATAATCGCAACCCACCTACCATTTTTGACGGACACGGAAACCGGCACCGACGTTTCAAAACATAGGCCTTTTTCAAAAGGTTATAACAATTGAGCGAAAATCGTTAGCCGTATAATTTTTTCACTATGGTCTTCCCTTGTGATTCAAGTTTGTTTTGAATCTACGCGTGAAAAAAAGAAAGATCTCCAAGAGCCAAGAAATTGAAAAATAAGTTTTGGTTTGAAATTTTTGGTAGGAATTTCACAACATTTTTACTAGTGCGTGGTATCAAATCAAAGCTGAATGCTTCTGCTATTCAGCCATATAATTTTTTTTCTCCAAAACTTGTTCTGCTCAAACGTATGAGTCAGTTTTCTATGGTATGGCATGAAGGTAATAAAGATAGATGGAGAGTCAATGCCTTTTCTTCCATTCTGATTTATTATCGGAAGCAAACAGCTGTTTGGTTGCTTTGGGAATAAGATGATTAATTTTGGGTATACTCGTGGGAATATTTAAGATGAATGAAAAGACATTACATTTTTAACAAGTATATTGAAATATAATAGCCTTGTCATGAAAAATTGAAAAAAACTTCACATAATAAGCACAATTCTCCAAACTTCTAGGGGAAGCTGCCCATTAAGCCATCGATAGATTTAAAAAAGAATTACGTGTTACGATTAGGAACCATGTATCGATCATTTTGTCAGAGTATGAAAACCGCTGCCCACTTAGACGTGAAGATTTTAAGTTAAGAAACTTTCAATGATAATGTGATGCGACTCTCAATGTTCACAAAATGCCAGCCCAAAAATATATCCTTATGAAATTAATATATTCTTTTATCCTTAAATCAGTTGAAACTATTTCGAATCGCATTTTAACTAAGATTTCTTGCAAAATTAAGTTTTTCAAAATCAACGGATCATAGCCTCTTTCTGTTGTTATAAAGTTATAAATTGATGTTTTTTGCTTCCAATGATGGTACATCAAAGAAAAGCTGCTTTGAATAGATTTATAAAAGATTTCAACGACCATTTAGGTCATTAACGAGACGTTTTCTCTCCATCTGTATCTTTATTACCTTCATGGGTATGGTAAGACAAATTTTCTCATTAACTCTTTTCAAATTTTTTGATTTGTATGTGACGTCATTTGACGTTCGAACTGCCTTTTGATTGGTCTTTTTTTTCTCAAAATGGCAGAAAATATAAACAAACAACTGAATCTCAGCTTTCAGAAATTTTTTATGCAAAAAAAATTACAGATTTTTGGGATGTTAGCTCCAACAAATTAACATAAATTGATTTCTCTCAGCTTATTTATTTTTTGGATAAATCTGCTCTAAATTCCCAATCTCTTGCTACTGCCTTGACACTTTTGTGTCCTCCTGAGACAAACGTTTCTTCTACCAAAATAGGAAAGCCCTCAAATTTTCATAGGAAAATGAAAACTTTCATTTCAAAGAAGTAAACCTTCTCCAAACTTAATCAACCTGTAGAAATTTTGTATCAGGACTTGCCAGTTTCAAATTTTGTTGGACCTCTCTGTAAGGAAATTTTTCTAGAAAAGAAAATCTCAATGAATCTGCTTTGCAAATTATTTTTTCAAGAAAGTGGGAAAAACTTGTTGTTAACTAATAGCATAGTTTTGGAAATCTCATAAAATCTCATAAGTTTCAGACATGGGGTGGGACTGTTTTCAGGTTTTCAATTTTGACTTGAATGAATTGTGGCTTGTGTGCAAAATTTGCGCATTTAGGTACACGCTAGATCAACAAATACACCGTTTAGGAGTCTCGCTATCTTCACGGTACTCCATTGCAGAGGCCGGTAAAAATGGTAGGTAAAATGCGCACTTTAGTACTGTGAAAGGTTAGAGGAATGTAAACATTGTGAATTTTTTTCTCTCCTTTAAAGAGAATGATTTAGATATTTGAACATGATATCAATGATAATTTCATAAGTCTCTCCTGAAAATTTCACAAAAATTCATCAAGAGGAAAAGAAGTTATGATTAAAAGGAGTTCTTTACCTACCGTTTTTCTGCTATGTTTCCTTATGAGAACCAGATGTTTACCTACATACCAGGAGAGTGAATTTTCTGTGGTCGTTAAATCAAAACAATGGAAAATTGGATTGACGCGTGCGCAGTCGACACTCCTAAACGGTGTATTGTGTAGAAAGACTGGTCTGTAAAATACCGCCAGATATTCAGACAATTTTGAAAGCTCTTTAGACTATTTTCATGAATCCCAGCTTGTGAGCAAAATTTCAGGTAAACGAACCATGGAATCACATTTTTTTGACCAGATAGTGTAATTTACAGACCGGTCTGTAAAATACCGCCAGATATTCCGAAAATTTTGAAATTTCAGATTTTGACTAGTTTCATGAATCCAAGCATGTGTGCAAGCTTTCAAGCCAATCGGACTCCAGGAACACCTGTTTTTGATCAAATTTTTACTTTGATCTTTGAATTAGCTGGTGGGTCTGTAAAAATACACATGTTCCAGAGAATAATTTTTACTTTTTTTTCAAAACTTGGAAGCTTACATCCATGTCCAACTCTCCTGAAAATTTCAGAACAATTAAATAAGTCGTTGAAAAGATATTAAATTTTGAATCTGAGAACGTGATTTTTTCAATGTTTTTGGTGCCGTCATCTCTTACCCATTTAGCCTAAGCCATTTGTTACCGAAAGAGTTGTTTTTTAAGCCACAAATAAACCAGCTGCGCTGGAAGCTCCAGCTATAAGGATTATTAGCACAAAGATTTGAACAAAGACAAAGGTTGAAAAGTAAAAACGTGTGCGAATTTTACGTTATAAGAGATTGGATTAAATAGATCTAAAATACAGAATAAAATAAAGAAGGTAGGAATCAATTTTGGCGAGAATTTAACTTGGCTTGGTGGATGAGCGAAAAATACAGAATTTAATTTGGTGAATGGTTGAGAAACTTAAATTTGGCGGACAAGCGAAATAAACCAGCCGAGGCTGGAAGGTCAGCCAATAGAGCTTAACTAGATAGCTTTAATAAGTGGGTTAACAGATGTAAGAGATGTACTGAAACAGAGTAGACTAATAATGTTGAATAATGTACAAAATGTGAAACATTTCATAACTTGATTTAAAATTATTTAAAACAAGCCTGAGAGCTCCTCCAACCCCCCACCCCCACGAGAAGATCAAAGTAAACTTCTCTTTAGCATTGTAGCACTGTTTCTATGACATCAAACAATTAAGCTATAGTTCATTACTATAAAATAAAAGAGAAACATAGTGTAATTAAATTTTTTGTTAATTTCATTCCAGTCAGTTATGATACATTTTTTCTGTTGGATGTAGACAATATCCATATCTGACCAAAGTGTTATCTAGAAATAAATAAGAAAATTGCCAAAACGTCAGAACCAAAATAAAGATATCCATCAAATATACATAGAAACTGTACTTTTTGTTTTACTTGATAAAACTACAATAACACTTTAAACTAACAAGCTACCTTAAAGGAAGAAATTTTGGCGGGAATTTAATTTGGCGGATGGCCAAAAAAGTTTCTTCAAAGAGAATTTCATTTGGCGGATGGACGAAAAAACTAAATTTGGCGGGAATTTAATTTGGCGGTCGCTTTAAAATTTAACCTTAAGATGGCGTCAAAACAGCGAAAAAATAGCAAAAACACCTTAAAAGAGATCATATTTTCAAAATGTTTAATTTGTCGGGAATTTAATTTGGCGGATGGCAGAAAAAAGAAATTTTGGCGGGAACTTAATTCGGCGGATTTCAGTCAAATCCGCCAAATCCGCCAAATTTTCTTTCCGCCAAAATTTCTTCCTTTAAGGTACAAATAGTCAAAGTCAGGCAGCTGAGGTCACAAAAAAATTGGACGGGGTGCGAACAATCCCAAAACACTTTTAATTGAAAATATACAACCTAAATATCTAAAAACCATCAACCGTAAAACTTGGCGCAAAGCGCAAACTCCAGAAAAACACAATTTGCATCAAAATCTTTGCAAAACGTAGTTCATATTTATAACATTTCAACAAGAACTGTATTTTGCATTGGTAGACTTGGTCAAATTACAGAAACCATTTGCCAGTTGTCTGCAAGGCCAACGAGGTACGTAAAAACTGACTGCTACCGTGAGAGTGGGTAACTTGCATCATTGGAGGCTAACATGCATAGCCCTCAAATGAATGACCTGTCTGGTCATTAAAATACAAAGTTAAATCAAAACAAAAATGGTAGACTAGAGCTGCGAGCGGAGCTGAATATAGTTTATTTTAATGACCAGCCAGGTCATTCATTTTAGGGCTATGTATGTTAGCCTCCACTGATGCAAGTTACCCACTCTCACGGTATTCAGTCAAAGCCAAAATTTGGCAAGGTCAGAAAAACAAGTGAGTGTGCATGTTGTGTAACTTGACGGTATAATTCATTAAATTCTAGAAACCATTTTTCATAACTTTCTGCAGTCCGTTTTCTGCAAGTCTGATAAGTAAGAGATATGTATAAACTGTTATCGCCATTTATTCCATTCCATAATTCAGTCAAAACGTGCGCCAGCCAAGGTTAGAAAAGGTTAGAAAAACACAATCTGCGTCCGGAACTGTGTGAAAAATAGTTTGATCAATTTCACCAAGAACTGTTTATATTAATATTAATATAATTGATCAAATTCCAGAGACCATTTGTCATAATTTTGCAAGTCCAATAATAGGAGATGTGATGTCATCATTTGGTTCCCATCATGCTGACCGACCCTGATTTACGGTCAGGTAGAGTTGGAGAGTCGGAAAGCTTTTCGGCTGCTTTGCTGGATTTCCACTGTCGACCTCTGCATGCTCTGTGTTTACAAGTTTTCAAATCGAAGTAGCGAGCCGCATGCTAATGGAGTAAACCGAAAACAAGTTTATCCACGGTTTCTCAATTTCTTAATTCGGATCAGTTCACACGGATTCCCATTCAACAAGATGTAGCTGCTTCTTAAAAGAAAAATATTTTTGACTGACCGACCGAATGACCACCACTTTTTAAAGTAGAAATGACGGGAGCCAAACAATTTTTTGCGATTCGCCTTATCAAACACGTCCAAACCAAGTCCAAAAAAGCATGATTGCATCCAGTCTTCATCAAATTTAGACAGTAGCTGTACTTTTGTAAACTTTATCAAATTCCAATAACATTATAACACCATCAATCCCACCTAGAGGCAAACAAGAAAAATATGTTTTTATTGCAAAAACTAATAAAAAAAAGCAGCAATAAAAAGTATCAGAAAATTCAACATAAAAAAAAAAACTTGAGCAAAAGGCTTCAAACCTTCAAAAGATGTAGAAAAAGAATCCCCTTGATGAAAATCATGTGTTTGATTTGCCGAGTTAAAAAAATAAATGACAGAAATTGAAGCTTGCAACAGATTTACACTGGAAATACTTTGGCACAACACCTATCACATCTGACTTACCGCTTGAGCCGCCATCTTGAAACACTATGATTTGTAAAAACAACGCACGCTAAAAGTACCCAAAAAGTTAACCCGATATGGGAAGAAAGTTTAGAAATCAAAGTGAGATCGGGAAATTATTTTTGAAGTCTTGAACGCCCGATGAATGATACCCATTTTAATGCTCAGCGTGGCTGGAGCAAAAATGGCATATCTTCGGAACCGCTTTTTTCTGAGAGGTCTATGACCCCTCATTTTATTGCATTTTTTACCCTTTTTCAGATGGACCTATTTTCAAAGTGATTAGATGAGTTTGAAAATTTGCCCTGACCTCCCTAGTTTGAACGGTGACAGAAAGGATCATCCCTCGACTTTTAACATCAAGTATCAAATAAGGTCAATCGATGAGAGGTAATTGAAAGTCGCGCGGATGGGAGGGCTCTTTTAGTGAACGAAACTTACCTTGCAAAACAAAGTGGATATTCTATGATAAAGAAGTACACAGAGGTAATCAAATTTGTCGAATTTGTCAAGAAATAAATCAAAACTGCCCAAGAACCAACAAGCCATCTTTGTACATTTTTGTTTTTGTTTTATTTTTATGTTTTGATGATTTCGACAGATGATTCGTGATCCGAATAAAAAAATGTTCCATTATTCGATTTTATTAAGGCACCATTTACACTAGAATAACTAGAAGGAAAAAAAGAGCGATGCACGGACGGCGGCGGGTGTTGTGCCGCCGTGGATTATGTGGTGTGTTTGGGGCATTAACCATTAAGGCTCTTACGACCCTGTCTCTATAGCAGCTTTATTAGAGGGATTTTTGCGAAGCGAACTTATGAGCGAAGCAGTTTTGCTATATTGTGCACGTACCTTTAACTTCTATCCCAAGCGAAAATTTTCTATAAAATTTGCTATATAAATCACATCTCCAAACCGATGATTTTATCAAAATGACCTTGAATGGTTTGGCTTGAAGCCACAGAAACTTTCTCGGTTTGGTAGCTAGGACTGCGAAAAATGCCATTTTAAAATGTTGTACCCTAACAGTGAACAGCAACAAAATTACCGTAAGCCGAAACACGGACTTTGAATCTGAAGTTGATCAAAATCCGCGCGGGCGGCACGCATCTAAGCAATCTAAGAAGTGGTTCTTCGGTTTTAAATGTTTATTTTGCTGTTATATGAAAAAAAATTAGTTTGAACGTTGACAGAAAGGATCTTCATCATGCCTTGACTTTTAACAGCAAGTATCAAGTATCAAATAAGGTCAATCAATGAGAGGCTTTTGCAAGTCGCGCGGGCGGGCGGGAGGAGTGCTCTTTTAATGAATGAAACTTACCTTGCAAAACCAAGTGGATATTCTATGATAAAGAAGTACGGAGGTAATCAAATTTGTCAATTTGTCAAGAAATAAATCAAAACTGCCCAAGAACCAACAAGCCATCTTTGTACATTTTTGTTTTTGTTTTATTTTTATGTTTTGATGATTTCGACAGACGATTCGTGATTCGAATAAAAATGTTCGATCGTTCGACTAACATCGTTCGATTTTATTAAGGCACCATTCACACTAGAATAACTAGAAGGAAAAAAAAGAGCGATGCGCGGCGGACGGCGGCGGGTGTTGTGCCTCCATAGATTATGTGGTGTGTTTGGGGCATTAAGGCTCTTAGCTTACGACCCTGTCTCTATAGCGGCTTTATTTATTAGAGGGATTTTTAAAGTGTCTCTTATTTTGCTAGCAACTTGCGAATTGAGGTGGAGTCATGATCGCTTCGCAACCCTTATACAATACGGCTAGTTAGAGTGTCTCTTATGTTATAATATATTTCATGTTCTTGTTTTTACAGAGTAGCCCATCTGGAGGCTTAGAATATATATATACAAACATAAGATTTTTGTCAATGGTAGCAGAGTGATGGCTGAGAAGAAGTTGTACAGAGAAGAAAAGTTGATGCCTCCAGTATGGGACTCTAGTCATCAAAACTACAATGACTGGAGATTTTGTGTTGAACTATGGGATAGTGCATGTGATAGAGCAAAAATTGCAAAAGCTGACAGGAGCTATTTGTTATTTGCAAAGCTGAAAGATATTAAGAGAGATGGATTGGGTGCTAAATTGATAACTGCAGCCCAATTGGGAAATATTGATGTATTTGGAGACCAAGGAGTTAAACAGATTTTGACGGTATTAGACGAACGATTTAAAGAGGACCAATTAGCACTGAAAAAAGAAAGCGTGGCATTCATTCATCAACACCAAACGAAACCAGGAAGAAGAGGTTGATACGTATATTGATAAATACGAGGAGAATGTTGCTGACTTGAGAAAACTCGGTAGAGACTTAGATGATGAGACTTTAGCACTACAACTAATGGAAAATGCTTCCCTATCTGATGAACTTAGTCAACTCGTTTTGAGTGGTATCGATGAAAAGCAAGCAAATATCTTTGATCAAGCAAAGCGATCAATGAGAAAGTATTTGGGTAGCACTAAGACCGGACTGAGTGTTAAAGGTACTTCAATAGTAAAAGAAGAAGCCTTTGATACTTCGCACGTCAATGATGAAGAAGCTATGTATATGTATAGCGGTAGTCCACGAGGACGAGGAAGAGGAGGTGGTGGTCGAGGTAGATCTTACGCGAGAGGTCGAGGAAACCATCAACGAGGTGGGAACAGCAATTTCCCTCCCCGTCAACGATCAAATGCCCAACAACGAGCTAGATTCAGTAGCAATGCGAGAGCACGAGGTGGAGTAAGGAGGAGAGAAACTAATCCACTCGATGATGACGGGTACCCAATGACATGTAACATTTGCGGCTCAATTTTCCATTTTTCAGGCCGTAACGGTACAGGTTGTCCTGAATCTTACGAAAATCAGCAGCAAGTCAACGTTGCTGGAAACGAAAACCCGGAAGTTAAAGAAGCGAACATTTGTGACATTCCGATAAAGCACGAAGAAGTATTTCATATGAGAAGCAGTGAAGAAGCACTGCTAGATAGTTGTTGTTCTGCTAATGTAATGGGAAAACAATGGAAAGACATTTTCATTGATGCTATGTCTGATGAGGACAAAAGTGAAATAAGACATTTCAAAGGTGGTACTGTCTTTCGTTTTGGCGGTGAGCCACCTGTGAGATCAACTGAGAAAATCGAATTCCCGTGCTACGTATTAGGGGAAAGATCTACTATGATTGCTGATGTTGTTGTTGATAGAGATATCCCACTCCTTATCTCAAAACCAGAAATGAAAACTCGAGGTTTCATACTTGACTTTAACAATGAAACTTTGACCGCAAACGGTGTATGTCATGTGTTACAGACAACATCAACAGGACATTTTAAAATCCCATTATGGAAAGATGAAGAAGTGAATGTTTGTATAACTGAAATGGAGATGAACGAACAACGTAAAGTGCTGATCAAATTACATAGACAATTCCGACATAATTCTGCTGCTAAGCAACCGAAGATTTGTTACGAAACGCAGGTCTTTTGACCAACGATATAAGGAAAATCAACAAGGAAGTTGTTGCGGACTGTGACATTTGTAAACAATACAAGAAAACACCTGCCAGACCAGTAGTCGCATTACCAATTGCCAAGAAATTCAATGACGTAGTGGCAATGGATCTAAAGATTGTGAAGAACGGTGAACTTTATTTCATTCACTTCATTGATTTATTTACCAGGTTCTCGAAATCAGCAGTTTTGTCAAGAAAGCTTCCAAGTTCTGTCGTGAATGCTTACATTTTAACCTGGATCGAATCAGGTTTCGGAGCTTCCAACAAGGTGATTGTCGATAACGGTGGGGAATTTGACAATCCAGAATTCCTCGATGCTATGGAACAATATAATATCGAGGTTTGTGCAACAGGTGCTGAATCTCCATGGAGCAACGGAGTGTGTGAAAGAAACCACGCTGTTGTAGATTTGATGGTCGAAAAGATGATGTTGGAAGACAAGTCTCTGAGCGTTCGAGAGGCTCTGGCGCATGCGGTTAGTGCTAAGAACTCTTTGCAAAACTACAATGGTTTTGCACCTATCCAACTTGTTACCGGTGCACTTCCTAATTTGCCATCCGTTTTGGTGAATGGGTTGCCTGCACTTGAAGAAGCTGAAGGTGATTGTACAAAGACTCACCTGGAGAGAATGTATTCTGCCAGACGTGCCTTTGTCAAAGCAGAATCGTCGGAAAAGATCAAACGAGCATTGAGACATCCTGTACGTTCGTGTGAGACTATCTTTGTAAACGGTGAAAAGGTGTACTACAAGAGAGCTGCTGACAACAAATGGAGAGGACCGGCCAAAGTTATAGGTCACCTCTCTACAAAGGTATTTGTTGTACATGGTTCCAGAGTGTTACGTTGCTCTTCATCTCGAGTCATCCCTGTAAACTCGACGCACACAAAAGGAATTACGAAAGATGATATTTCATTAGAAGAGGATCAAGCAAATTCATCTGATGACGAGTTATCAATTGCTGCATTCACTCCGCTAGCTGAAAACAGTGACAATTCTGATGACGAAACACAAGTGGAAAACAATTCAACCCAACGAATTGAGAATGAGCCAGAGGAATTAAGACGATCCGTACGCAACAAACAAGCTCCTGCCAGATACATCCCAGAAGAAGGAGCTTGGGAAACAGAAACGCAAGAAGCAAACGTTGTGTTCATCCCTGTCAGTCGTCACGGTGAACCAGAGGTGATTGCTGCAAAAGAAGCTGAGTTAGAGAATTGGAAAGCAACTGAAGCTGTTGATACCGTTGATGATACAGGTCAGAAACTTATCTCTACGAGATGGGTTGTAACAGAGAAAGAGTTTGCTCCAGGACAGTTTAAGCCGAAAGCAAGGTTAGTCGTCAGAGGATTTGAAGAAACCAATGAAGTTCAGGTTGACGCGCCCACAGCAAGTAAAGCAGCTTTGCGAACCGTTCTCGCGATTGCTGTAAACAAACAGTGGGGGCTAGAACACATTGATGTCAAGGCGGCTTTTCTCCAAGGACGTAAGATCGAGCGTAATGTCTACGTCAAACCTCCAGAAGAAGCAGCAACAGATGGGAAGGTGTGGAGATTGAGAAAGGCGGCGTACGGCCTAGTTGATGCAGCACGAAACTGGTATCTATCCGTTAAAGATACCCTTCTTCAGCTTGGTTGTGTTCAATCCAACTTAGACAAAGCAGTTTTTCGCTATTACGATAAAGGTGAACTGCTTGGTGCTATTGTGTTGCATGTCGACGATTTCATGTTTGCAGGTACTAAGTTATTTCATGAAAACGTCACTGAGAAAGTTATTACGAAGTTCAAAGTCGGTTTACGCAAGACCGATGTGTTCAAGTATGTTGGATTGAATATTCGTCGAGAAAGTGATGTTATCATTTTATTACAAGATGAATACGTTAGGGAGCTCCAATCGTTTGAAATTGATTCGTCCGAAGACGATAGAGAGCTTTCTTCTTTCTTCCGATGAGATGAGATTATTACAAGAAGTCGGTGGTCAATTGTTGTGGATCAGCTCGCAAACGCGTCCCGATCTGAGTTTTGATACACTTGAGATGAGTGTGTCTAAAAAAACCAGGCATCAATTAAAACCTTGAAACGATGTTTAAAAGTTATCAAGAAAGCAAAAGAGAAATCGTCACGTATAATGTTCAGACCCATTGGTGAAGACATGAAGTTATTTGTCTTTGCTGATGCTGGTTTTTGCAACCTGCCAGACAAGATGTCTAGCACAGCAGGTTTTGTGATTTTATTGATCGGTGAGAAGGGAAGTTGTATTCTCGATTGGGGATCATCAAAGATCAAACGTAAAGTTTCAAGTACGCTTGAGGCTGAAGTTCTTGCTTTGAAAGAAGCATTGAATAATTCGATTTATCTTGGTTCATTGTTAACTGAATTTGTACACAATGATTTCGTTCAGAATAAGATTCCAATCGTAGCGTTTTCTGATAACAAACCTACAGAACAGAACGTACGATCAACTAAACAAGTTAAAGAGAAACGATTGAGAATTGATATCGGTGAAATTCAACGAATGATGAATGAAAGCGAGATAAGTGATATTCGATGGGTTCCTTCTGAGGAACAAATTGCCGATATCATGACCAAGCGTGACGTTATTTCAAAGATGAAGGTTACTTGAAAGTATTGTTAATGGTACCTTTTCATGAAAGCAATATTTTGACTATGTAGTATTTTCAGACGCTATGATAGATTTTCAAATTCGTTACACGGACTTGTGATATATTTATGTGTTGTCTGTGGACATCACTTCTACACCGGACTTGTCGTCAGCAACAGCTGGTCTGTTGTGTTGTATATATTTTATTAGGCTATTTTTATTAGGATATATTTTTAGGATATATTTAGGACTTCACACATAGGGTTGGGTTCACCCTATTTTATTTTATAAAGAAACTCGTAGGGATTTGTTATAATATATTTCATGTTCTTGTTTTTACAGAGTAGCCCATCTGGAGGCATAAGATATTTGTCATCTTATTTTGCTAGCAACTTGCAGTTAGTCACACTAGGAAATTAAGCTTTCAGAAAAAACAACATCAGTCATCTACAGGATACATTTCAACAACAAGGATGAGAGTTACCTGAATCACGTTCGCAAGACAATATTAATTAAAACTTGAAAGTTGGAAACAAATAATAAAACGTGCAGCGGCCAAAATCAACCAACCAAAATCTGTCATTAAATTCCCGAGACAGCGCTTCAATTTTTAAGGCCTTGTTTATACGCTAAAGTAAAACAATTCCGCACATGTGTAAATGTAAATGTGTAAATGGGTCATTGTTTGGGGTCCGGCAAAATTTCTGGGAGATAGCCTATCCGGTGGTGCGCGGATCTAGGTGGATTCCGCCTCCCCCATACCGTGAGAAAGGGTAACTTGCATCAGTGGAGGCTAACATGCATAGCCCTCAAATGAATGATCTGGCTGGTCATTAAAATACACATACGCAAATCCGCTCGCAGCTCTACTCTACCATTTTTGTTTTGATTTATTTTCGTATTTTAATGACCAGCCAGGTCTTTCATTTGAGGGCTATGCATGTTAGCCTCCACTGATGCAAGTTACCCTTTTTCACGGTAGATCTATTTTTCTTGGGAAGTTGACCTTCAAACTAGTTTTCAAGGTTGGCTTGGCTCTAATTTTTTCATCTAACAGTTAGTCACACTAGGAAATCTAGCTTTCAGAAAAAACAACATCAGTCATCTACAGGATACATTTCAACAACAAGGATGAGAGTTACCTGAATCAAGTTCGCAAGACAATATTAATTAAAACTTGAAAGTTGGAAACAAAATAAAACGTGCAGCAGCCAAAATCAACCAACCAAAATTTGTCATTCAATTCCCGAGACAGTGTTTCGATTTTTAAGGCCTTGTTTATACGCTATAAGTAAAAACAATTACGCACATGTAAATGGGTCATTGTTTGAGGTCCGGCAAAATTTCTGGGAGATAGCCTATCCGGCAGTGCGCAGATCTAGGTGGGTTCCACCTCCCCCGTAGATCTGTTATGTCCCTTTAAAAAGCACCGGGTTATTTTTTGATGAATCCCTTTAGAAGTTTTGCGGCGCATTTTTTTGCTTGAGAGTCAAGTAAACGATATAGCGTTTTCGCAGCATTAATCTTTGATACTCATTTTGACTAACTGACTTGCGAATTGAGGTGGAGTCTGGATCCCTTTGCAACCCTTATACAATACGGCTAGTTTGATGACTTATTGTTTTGAGAAGTTCCCCCTCGTAAATAATGGGATACACGGGGGACGAGATGAGGCGAGGTTGCACGGGATGAAAAACAAAAAAAGCAAGAAAGACTTCAAAAAAAGCAGAGGCAAAATGAGTATACATTAGTTACTTTGACATTAACATCTGGTGGCATAGCCATAGGTAGCTGATAGCCCAAGTAGTAGCACCAGCGAGGTAAAGTAAATACTGCAGTCAGCGTGTGGTGAAAAATTGGCTCGCTACTCGGGTTGCCATTTTTTATTCCAAAAGCTGAGCAAAGCTGATATGACGTAAGGATTTTGAGCAAAAGAGATAAAAGTTGGATACGAATACGGGGGTAATAAAAATAGAATTTGAAAAATTGCTGAGTCTTTGTTATTTTTTTAGTTTTCATAAAAGAATTAAAACGATCCTATTAATTTAAATATTCTCAATCAATGGCCATAAATTTGTTATTTTTTATTATTGAAGTTTTATTTTGAAATACTATTTCGTATTAACCCACTTTACCCCCGTCAATAATAAAGTTTACGTCGATCTTTTTCCATCGATCGAATTTCTAAAAAAATCAAAACAACACGTCGCACTTTGAATCGAAGCTCCGACAAGACGGCAAGATTTGGTCAAGAAAAGAACAAAAAACTGTAAGATTTTTTAATATTTGAAAGTTGCAATTTATTCCACAATGCATATGAATATGCTTAAGCTTATGTAGTTTTAATTTTTGGGGCAATTTATTACTAAATATGAAAAAGTTATTGGACAAATTCGAATCAAACATATGGTGCGCACAAATCTTGTAGCCCAATATTTTTCATATTTTGGATGATGAAACTGTATCCAAATAAATGGTTTACTACCCGTTCATAGATACAATTACTTGTGTTCGTGGATAATTCCAATTTTGTAAGCTCGTAAATCTCTGGTTACCTACCTTCTTCACAATAGACCTTTTTTCAAAGAGGACCTGTTGAATAATTGAATCTTACTCAGGGCAGACATCCTCATACCCCCCTTCTGTTTTTCCAATTCGTATCTCTCTATCTCCTTTTCTATTTTCTGACCTTCTGAGACTTGTTTTTTGATTTCTACTAACTTTTCTATGAATTTAATACTTCAAATTCAAACTTACTTCAAATTCAAACTTTCTTCAAATATCGACCCGACCGGGATTCGAACCCACCAAATAAATGAATCTCTGATCAGAAACCCAGCGCACTATCTGCACTATCCAGCGCACACCAGAATACAAAATTTGTAAATACTTATAGAATGACAAAAAGGACGGAGTTATTATAATATGGGTAAAAGTACCCCTTTTTTAACCTGACTGAAATTCGAGCCGTTACTAGCAACCCTGCAAGGCCCAAGGCGCCGAGTATCACGTGCGTTTGGTTTGGGAACGCGAAACACGAACGCAAACTACCCATGTCTAAACTTTTCAATATATCTCCAGAACTAACAGATTTTTTGAAATTCTGTAAAAAGGTCTAAGTTCCTGAATAGTTTTACTATGTTCTATGAAAAAATCATAAGCATACGACCCTGCCTATGCCCCGGACAGTCCGGGGCAAATGTCTGGGGTCTGAAAAAAATAACTTTTTCCCCGGACCTACGTCCGGGGCTCCAATTTTTGCGCCATAAATTTACCCCGGATGAATTAGAAAAAAGCCCGCGCGGTCAGCGATTCTATAAAAAGCGACCGCGCGGGCTGTCTGGGGCGTCCGGGGTAGTCTCTCAAAAACAAATAATACGGACCCCGGGCACGCATCAAAAAAACCCCAGACTGTCCGGGGCATAGGCAGGGTCGTATAAGCATCAGTCAAATACTCGTTCATCTATTTAAGATTGAAGACAAAAATTTGCGAAAAAAAATAAACCTTGAGCACAAAAAAATAAACCTTGAGCACAAAAAATGCTTTTTTAAACACTTTTTTCCACCGAAAAACAAATAACTTTTACAGACTTACCTTTCCCAAACATTGAAGAAGCCTCTACTAATTAAAGTAAATGAGATAAGATAAGATAAAACCTTAAAATCAACCAGAATTTACAACCTTTTGTCCAAAGAAAAAGACGTGCTTTTCTCGCCGCCATTTTGTTTCCGAATGAGAATTCTAGAGAATTCCATCCGTTTCCAGCTCCTGCGGTCTTTTTTCATCCAATCAGATCGCGCGATTTCACTTTCGCTTTCTCTAGTCCAATAAGACTGCGGGATTTGAGTCATGTGACATCTCTATTAAAAAACCTGCGCGAAAGACAGGGGGTCACAAATAGAAATACAGGGGGTCACATTACTGGCTACAGGAACTGAAAGCAAACAATTAAGGCCAATATTTTTGTTTTTCTGAAGGACAAAGGTATAGAGCTTACTGAAAGAGGCTAGGCTGGGACAATCTATGAAAAGTATGGACATAATAGGCACTTTTTTGGTGATAATAAGATTTTCTTAGAAACTTTAATTCTCTTACCCCCGTCTCGGGCCCCCCTGATATGACAAGGAAACCAGATGCCACCCCTACTGAAATTTCAGATCAAAACAAACAAGGAATTATTCTGTAACTCGAAGAAAATTGGAAAAGCTGGTTTTTGACTGTTTCTGATCCTAAAGTGCTATTTTGGTAAAACTATGCAATTTATGTGGATTCTAGAAAGCTTACCCATTCATTTTAATACATTTTTATTTGAAGTAATCTTCATTGAATAAAAAGATATAGTCAAATCTTGTAGGGTCATTTTTCAAAATTTTTTTGCCAAATTCGATTTTCGCATTTCGCCATTTTACCCTACGCAAACGCATGTGGTATGAACCGGCACAGTGACACCTTACTAGCAACCCTGAACCTACCTAACTGATGATAACAGAACCCACGTCTAATCGGATTTTGAAAATGCGCGTCAAAAAGTAGGATGAGGATGTCTGCCCTGATAAATTTTGAATAATTATGTAGACCAGCCATAAAAACAATGATAGAGCCATGCATAATTACTGTATCATGCATATTGTATAAACATGCATGGTTTATCATTGTTTTTCTGCTGTACATAATTATTCAACAGGGTGGCCTTTTGAAAAAAGGTAGTATTTGCGAAAGACACGTCTGGACTAAGGGATCGGACTTAGGGATCTTCAACAAAAAATTCGAATTTTTTTTTTTTTGCCAAATTCGATTTTCGCATTTCGCCATTTTACCCTACGCAAACGCATGTGGTATGCACCCGGCACAGTGACAAGCCGTTACTAGCAACCCTGAACCTACCTAACTGATGATAACAGAACCCACGTCTAATCGGATTTTGAAAATGCGCGTCAAAAAGTAGGATGAGGATGTCTGCCCTGAGTAAATTTCTGAATAATTATGTAGACCAGCCATAAAAACAATGATAGAGCCATGCATAATTACTGTATCATGCATATTGTAATAAACATGCATGGTTTTATCATTGTTTTTCTGCTGGTACATAATTATTCAACAGGGTGGCCTCTTTGAAAAAAGGTAGTATTGCGAAAGACACGTCTGGACTTAGGGATCTGAGCTTAGGGATCTTCAACAAAAAACTTTCGAATTTTTTATCGGCATTGGGCCGATAAGGCAGTTAGTCACACTAGCGTCCCGCCAAAATGCATATCAAAGATTAATGCTGCGAAAGCGCTATATCGTTTACTTGACTCTCAAGCAACAAAATGCGCTGCAAAACTTCTAAAGGGATTCATGAAAAAATAACCTGGCGCTTTTTAATGAAATTAACATTTTCAAAAACTTGGAGAAATTGCCTAAAATTTGAGACATAGATGAAAAAATTTGAGCCAAGCCAACCTTAAAAACTAATTTGAAGATCAACTTCCCAAGAAAAAAATCTACGGTTGAGGTGGAACCCACCTAGATCCGCGCACCGCCGGATAGGCTATTTCCCGGAAATTTTGCCGGACCTCAAACAATGACCCATTTACATGTGCGGAATTATTTTTACTTTAGCGTATAAACAAGGCCTTAAAAATCAAAGTGCTGTCTCGGGAATTGAATGACAAAATTTGGTTGGTTGATATTTGGCTTCTGTACGTTCACAATCAGTCATTTTGTCTTATTTTAAGTTTCAAGTTTTAACTGATTTTCTTGGGATCTTGAATTTGATTCAGGTAACTCTCATCCTTGTTGTTGAAATACATCCTGTAGATGACTGATGTTGTTTTTTATGAAAGCTTAATTTCCTAGTGTGACTAACTGTAAAGGGGGTGGGGGGTCCAACTACATACCACTCACAAATCGATTTTAGGTTAGAAGAACGTCAATTGACGTATATGGGTGGGTGGGTTTAAGGTTGTTGACGTTTTTCAGAAACATCGATTTTTCATTCCATGCCAAATATTACTTCTCCCCATGTTTCTGTTTGATCGCTTCGTTTGTTTTGAAAACCAAAACAAACGGCCCGATGTCTATGTCTTTTCTTTGTTTGACGGCCCGAACGGCCCTTGAATTTTTGCAGATGGCGGTTCTTTCTGTCGCTACATACTACAGAGATAATTAATTACTTTACAGGAATTTTGTGAACAAGTTTAGAAATTATCTCTGTTTCTTTTTTTTTCAAATATAAACAATGCGAGCCGTAGTGAAAATCAAGATGGCTGACAAAACAGCCATGAAGGCAGTTTTTATCGATATTCGGGGATATCAAGGTGTTTGACGTTTTAGGGTGTGGGTGGGTAGCTTTTAAAACGTCAATTGGCATTCTTCTTACCTAAAATCGAATTGTGAGTGACCCCTAAAAAAAGAAGTATTGAAACGGAAATCCTTCAGCCAATTTCTCTCTGATTTTGTCCACAAACTCCACTGAAAGCATATGATTTCACTTGCTTTCACCTTTGCGCGCAAATTCGCAACTTTAAAAGTACAGTTTTAAACTAGCTTTGATAAAAAACTCTTTTTTTCATTGGCCAGCGCACTGCCTTTTCCTTCGAAATGTTGTGACTCCATCCCTTTTTGTCGAAGACCCCTTATTTTGTACTTTAAAGTCTCTAGTCCAGACGTAAATAATCAAACCAATCGAATGGTATTTTTAATCGAACTTTAACGAACTTAATCAAACTTTGTTGGCCGATTAATGTTCGACTAAGTTTGAACTTTAATCGAATACTCGCAAATTTCTCAAAATACAAAGTTCGATTAATTTAAAGAACTTTGAAGTACCACCAATGGTGCAGGCGTGTACTCTCACATCCCCCACTGATCGGACCCCAGGGACCCCAAGGGGCCATCTGCAGTGGTACCCAAAGGAGTTAATTTTTTTCCAATTTTGATCAATTTTTAAGCCTTTCCGCCTTTCCAAGCCTTTTAAAGGCTTTGGATGACTGATAGAGAGTGCTGGCTTTGAGGGAAAGCAAGGCAGAGGGTATCCAAAGTGGTCCGAAGGACTGTGGGGGGCTGTAGAGGCCTCGATTGGTCCCACTGGGGCTGGGACCCAAAGGAGGTCATTCTTAATTTTTGCCGGCTTTTGACAACACTTTGAGGAACTTTGAAGGACCCCCAACGGTGCAGACGTGTACCCTCGCATCTCCCTGACCAGTGGGCACCAATTGGACCCCGGGAACTGGATCCCCAGGGGCCGTCACCGTCCAGTATCCAAAGGAGGTCAAGCAGGGTGGGAAATTTTAAGCGTGCAATTGCATGTGGGTGTACTCGGGCAGACTAAGATAAATTTACATTTACAAGTTTACGCCCATAGGAGTTAAGCATGTTAATGTTAATGTATATATTCTTTAAAGTCGAAAAATGTGTACAAATCTGTACTAGCTTTAAAGCTAATAGAGTTTGACTGCTTATTTTATAAAATGAATCATTCATCATCATCTGTTGCCCAATCGCTAACGATTTCTTCTATAGAGCATTTTGGTTTATAATTTGAAGATATTTTTGTTTGGTTTTGTTATTTTTTAAGGTATGTGTACACCTTTTTTCCGATTTTTTGTCAAAAAAAAATTTTCAGTCAAAGTGGAAGAAAGGTTACTGGATTTCATTTTGGTAAAATGGGCTCTTCCAGAAAAAATCCGTTCGTGGGGATGGAGGATATATTATTTTTTTCATGAATTACCCCTGGACATTTTGATTTTTAACCCCCTGGACACGGGTTATACCCCTGGACAAACATTAAATCAACCCCGTGGACACAAAGAATTACCCTTGGACATTGGAATTTACCCCCTGGACATTGCAATTTTTTGGTATTTTTTCAATACCCCTGGACAATTCATCCTCCACCCCCCATGAACGGATTTTTTCTGGAAGAGCCCAATCGCGATCTTAAAATCTTTTTTTGATCCAGAGTTATAACCATTTAAAAATTTCAAAACAAAGTTCGTCTTATGATGGATCATTTACTCAAATAATTGTCTCTTTCGGAAACAACAATAACAAAAGAGGGAATTCAGCTGATGTTTATTCTCACCTCTATTGAATAGTAATATTTTTGACACATTTCACTGATTACTCAAATAAACAGCAATATCTCGTTAAAAATTTCAAATTGATGTAGAATAAAACGAAATTTTACCACACCATACTACTTTTAACGAAGTTAAAGTCACCCATAGCACTTAGATATCGACTTCATTCTTTTTTTATGAGATTCCCAAAAAATCAAACTTAAAAAATGTCTTAGGATTTTATTTCTAACCGAGTTGTGTTTCCTCAATTTACAGATAACTGAAAAAATCACTTTTGAATTCACTTTTTTATCAATATTTTTACAGAATTTAGGATTTAAAGAGTTAAAGTCAATTCCAAAATAAATCCCAAGACAGTTCAATCTATTGGGAACATAGTATCGAAATTATTTTTTCAAAATTCAAAAGTTATGTTTGACTTTAACTTCAAGTAGGTAAGATTAAAATTCTTAAGATTTTAATTATATCCTGCCCCGTTCAGCTGAAACTTTTACCATTAGAAAGAGAATCTTATTGGCTTTCAGAAAATATATACTTTTGATATATGAAAAATTGTTGTTCTGAAGATATGATCAATTAAAGAGAATGTGTCAAGAAAGGTGAACACATACCTTAACAATGTGTAGTTTTGTTCTTGGGCTCCTCTTACGCGCCAGTTGAATCCTTTATTGTTATTGTTTTTATTGAGTTTCTTTGCTTGATCGTGCATCTCCTTGATCTTTTTCCCTTGGTTGATTGTGAAATCTTCCGTTATACTTACCTGAAAGAAACAAGTTTCTTTTAGCCTGAGTAAATTCTTCATGATAAGATCTTTGTCATGTTGACTTTGCAGGGTGACTTTCAGAGGACGGCCATTCTTTGTTTTTCTGTCTATAGTTTTCAAGATTCTATGTCTCTCTTTTCACTTCCTTCCTTTCCGTTTTTGTTCTTCGGTCCTGACACTATGCCAGACCCAAAAAATATATTTGTGTCTTTCGCTTTTACTTAGAAACCATCCCCCTGGAGGTCCTATAAATTATTCAATTGTTTTTTTGTCTGTTTGGGTTACCTGCTTTTCTTGAGATTGGCTCATTAGTTTTTTCTGATTTTTGGCACAAAGATGCAAAATAGTAATACCCAAATGTAATGGAGCCCGAATTTCGAAAAAAAATATTTTCTGGCCAAAAATGCCTGGAATATGCTGGAAAACTGTTTTTGGGGTATTTTCTCAAGATTTCAACATTATTATTTCCCAATTTTTTGCACAAAGATGTGTAGCAGCGCGAAAAATGTGGGTGATGCAGATTTTTGAGAAAAATTTTTTCCAGTGGAAAATGCTGGAAATCACTGTTTTTCCAGATATTCATTGGACTTTTTCTTTATATTTTTTGTTTTTTCACACAAAAAATTTATTGATAACAATGCCCACCATCAAGCATGATTCAATTGTCAATAAAACTGATTTTTGAAGCCAGAATTTCTCGAGTTGTACTTGTCTATTTGTCATTTGCAATACTTTATATGTAAGGGAGCTCGATTTTTGAAAACATACCTAAACCTAAAAGCCTTGAGTTGTCAACTGTGTAGACGGTGTCATCAAGAAATATTGAATGTTATGTTTTGCCACAGAATGACATCAAGCTTGATATTTAAAAAAATTGCCACATTGAAAAGCAAAGTTGTCAAGTTTCAAAGGTGGTTAATACCTTAACTTTGCGTATAATGCCAACATACCTTGTCTAATTTCGTCATAGCAGTTGTCTGGTCTTAAAAATATTTATAGATAAAACCTTCTGAATTAGCTGTTTAAAATTTTCAAATAGCTGTGGAATGCAAAAAAGAGAGGAAAACCAAAAAATATGGAGGAGCGAAAAAGAGGGGGAAATTTAGAAATATTCACTTTTTAGTAGAGGGAACCAACCCAGGAGGAAATTATGACCAACATCTGATTCTCTCACCCTTTAGAAATATGAATAATACCCTAACGTTTATATATTTTTGCGGGGTATTAAATTTTTGAAGGGTAAGGTACTAAATTTTTCCGTGTACTTAGTTTTGCCAGTTTCTTTTGCTAAATTTCCCAAAATTTAGTACTGTTTAAATTTTTCAAAATAGCTCAAACATCGTAAAATTTTGAAAATGAAAGAGAGAATGAATATTTTGAGTGATCTGTGATATTTGATTAGAATTTGATCTTTAATCAATAATGATACAATCATTACTCTTCAGTCAATCAGTCTTCAGTATACCACTCGAACGCAAAATATAATAATAATATTAATAATAATAATAAAGACAGTGATTTTTTAAATGAATTTACGTAGGAGGAAAGAACAAGCAACCTCCATTTGTACAATCTGGAGAGAGTGTTTAATAATTCGATATAACGCTTATATTGCTCAATGTCACTAGCCTAGCACATAATGAAAATGTTTGTAAAACATTGCTACTTTTATAGTAGAGAATTCACACAATAAATTGAAGTTGAGATTAGAATTGTTTGATACTCAAAGTTTCACGCAATATTTCGTCATGAGTAGAGAATTCCGTATTACTTCAAACAAACGCCCCTTCATTTAAACACCCCTCTCTTTAAGGAATTTTTTTGAAAGAATGCCCCTCAAATAAGCGCCTTTCCTCTAGGAGGGGCGTTTATTTGAAACAAGTAGCTGTAATTAAGGAAGTATAATATGAAGTAGTTTTTTAGTATTCGGAATGACGTTTGCCCGATTCTACATCCTTAAATTAGCATATACTCAAACGTTAATAGAAAAGTTCTCAATTCACACTAATAAGGTCACCTTGGCTATGAATTATGTAATAACCGCTCCCTTCTTTTAAGCACTCCCCTAGAATAAATGGCCCTCCTAAAAACTGAAATATTAAATAAATGTTTGGGTGTTTATTCAAAGTAATACGGTAACATTTTTAACAACTCCCAACGTGGCTTTCAACAAGAAGGTCCTCGAACATCATGATGCAATTCTATCATACCTCTATCAATGTTGACACAAGCGAAGCATTTGACAAAGTTGATCATGCAATTTTGCTACATGAAATGTATCAGCTCGGAATCAAAGGAATACTATTGTGATGGATTGAATCGTTTCTGAAAAACAGATAACAGTATGTTGTTGTAAATAGCTTTAAATTCTAAAGTGCTCCTGTTATATCATGAGTACCTCAAGGAAAAGTTCTGTGTCATCTGTTCTGACGATTTCTGATTTGATGAAAAGAGTGGCATTCCATCCTTGCAAGCTTTCTTATTGACACTAGAATCCATAAAGAAATCCAAGGAATAATTGTCACATTCAAATTATAACGTAATCTTAACAAAGTTTACACTCTTTCACAGATCACATAAATTTAATGGCTATCTAATTTGAGTAGTAACAAATGTAATACTAATTTACTAATTTAATAATGCCGCTTTGGGTGTCACCTGAGAAAATTAATTGCAAGAAATACAGTGGAACCTCTAATTAGCGGACACCATCGGGGAAAGGGGTTAGTGTCCGCTAATTAGAAGTGTCCGCCTTTTAGAAACTTTTGATCTCGGAGCTCAAATTTGGAAATTAGGCCATCCTAGGGTGACGAAAATAAAAAATTGCGGTCTCAAGTACTTATCTGCAGACACTAGGCCTTAAAAGAGCTCGAGTGAGGTTAAATCGAGGTGGTGGGTACGGACTTGAAGTACCAGTAATTTATGATTTCTTTGGCCCACCTAAATTCGTTGAATAGGTCAAGGGAAAACTTGACATTCGTAGAAATAATTTGAATAATAAGACTAATAAGTGCTTGAAATAAAAATATCTAAAATTTTTTTTTCAATTTTGGACGTATGTGACCCGTTTGATATTCAACGTCCGCTAATTGGAGAGCTAAAATAGAGGTTTTGGCCATTTCGTGCGAAAAGATTTGTCCGCTAATCAGAGGGTCCGCTAATTGAGTGTCCGCCTTTTAGAAACTTTTTTATGAGGATTTGACTAGGAAACGGCCGGGGAAAATGAAATTGTCCGCTAATCAGAGGTGTCCGCCTTTTAGAGTGTCCGTTAATAGTAAGTAAGTAAGTAAGTAAGTAAGTAATTTATTTGTCCTAAAAAGCGAGACGAGCGACCACACTCATAGACATAAAGCTAAACTAAGGAGGTGGCCGCACGATATAATTACAAGAAAAGCTAAGAAAAATAAAGTTGCTAAGGTCTTACTAGTAACAAAGTGAAATAAAAAATTTTTTATAAAATAATTTTCGAAAAATTGGAAAAAAATAAAATAAAAAAAATAAAATAAAATAAAAACTAAAATAAAAAAAAGAAGAAACTATTGAAATTTAAAATCAAACTCGAAAAAGAGAGGGAAAAAAAAAAATAAAAATAAAAAATAAAATAAAAAAAATAAAAAAAAAAAAAAATAAAAAAAAAAAAAAAAAAATAAATAAATAAATAAATAAAATATAAAATTAAAAATTAAAAAAATTAAAAAAACAAAAACAATTAGAGGTAATTAGAGGTTTTACTGTACAATTTTTTATCATAATATATAAATGTCTCAAGGAAAATTTGAGAATTTTGGCAAAAGAGGGTGTCGACTAAAATTTGTTCCCTCGAGATAATAGATATGAGAAATTGCTTGTTCGTCGAGTTTTTTCCAGGAAGCAGAAAAGGGTATAAAAATGCTCTTTCTCGCAGCTAATCTATTTAAAAAGTTACAACATTTTAAATCTTTATGTCACTTTATTTTCAGCCTAGTAATCAACCAAAATGGATCAAATTCAACAAGCCGTAGAACCATGCAAAGAATTCGTTAAAGACTCAGTCCGTCTCGTCAAACGATGCACTAAACCCGACAGGAAAGGTCAGTTAATATTTCATTTATTTTCATTCTGCATCTTATTAGCTACTGTTAATTTTTTCTAACTATCATAGGTATCGATGGTAAAAAATAAGGTTAAGATTAAATAAGGTTGTCAATTCAAAATTTCATAGCACTTACAACCCTTGCACCAAGATTGTTTATTTCATTCGAGCCATATTCACCAGGACCTTATTTGCCAAAGTTTCAATATATTTTGATCTACTTGTTGTTTGAACCACAGATATCTGTAAAGCCCGAAGGGCTAGATAGGCAACTTTAAGCTTTCTCCAGCAAAAAAAGTGAAGCAAAATTTTGACTTTTCAAATTTCGTGCCGATGGATAGGATCTAGCATTTTAATTGTTTACGGAGTGCGAGATCAAAAAAAGTAGGCGGCAAACGCTATGTGATTTCTTGTTCCACTTTTCGATAAAGGCCGCGGATCTAGCCCTTCGGGCTTTACAGATCTGTGGTTTCAACGACTCCTGTTTTTATAAACTTACTGAAAGACAATCACCCTTTGATATATAATGTTTTGTTTTCCTTATTTAACAGAATTTCAAAAGATTGCCATGGCAACAGCCATCGGGTTCGCCATCATGGGATTCATCGGATTCTTCGTTAAACTCATCCACATTCCAATCAATAACATCATTGTCCAGTAGTTACAGACTTTGTGGGAAAACTGAGGGTAAGTAGCTTCTCACTTTAATTTTTAAAACGTGAAGTGTGCAGATAAGAGTTTTCCAAGTGGGATTAACGGTAGCGTATCTCACTTTAACGAAATTTTCGTAGCCATCAGGTCTGTTTACAGACAAGATTGACTGCCAATCTTTAAAATCGTGCTACTTGGTACAGTCTAACCTGATAGCCGTTATCTGATAGGTGTATTAAACGATGTTTGAGTAGCTAGGCACATTTTAATGATTTAAATCTCAACTCAATTTTATTATGATATTGGGGAAAATTTTACCTTAGCCCTGTACCATTACAAAGATTAGTTTTTCTCATTCATTATTTTCGTTTGAATCCTAACACCTCATCACTTCAATGATGTTTTTTACTTTGTATTTTCAGGGTTGTGTGGTGGTATGCTTTTAGAAGACAATATCCTGTATATTTTTCAATTTATATTAATTAATAATTTCATACTGAATAAAATGGATAAAACGAAAATATATATTTATGATTTTAAGTTGTTTTTGATGATAACATTAACAATTCATGATATTCATGACGTAATGTTTTTAACGGAAACACCCCGTTTTTTGCCAGTAGTTACAAATTTATGCTGTATAAATTTTCTTTTTGATTTGCCACTACACTACTGGCAAAAACCGGGGAGTGTTTCCGTAGACAAGATTAAGCACTCCTTTTTCACAAAGTGGACTGTATTGTCTGCAAATCAGTTTAATCTTATTGTTATTTTGGACCATTGTCTTATCTTAAAAAAAACTTTGTGAAGCGTATTAGTTAAAGGATGATAGATCTTAAAATTTTTAATTTGCATGAAAATAAACCTCGATTACAAAAGGACTCCTGGGATCTTTACGCCACTTTTAGAATTAGCAGAGAACCTGTCCTTCTCAAAAATAGTTTTAGAAGGCGCACTGCCAGAGCCACCAGGGGGGGGGGTAGGCCTAGGACTTGAGAATTGCTGCCAGTGAATTCATCAAAAAATGAGACACGAGAAAAACATTTTTAGACGTTAGCTGTTGTACTTGTAGTGAACAATTGAAGAAGTCTAACTTGAAACTCTACTTAATATTCCACATCACTTCAGATTTCCCATTGTTTAAAATTGATCCTTTGAAAGGCTGTTTCATCTAGAGGGTATAAAGTCCAAAAATATTTCGGTAGTCGGGAAAAAAGTAGCGGATTAAAATACGCTAAAAAAAACCTTCTTCACTCTTGACCCCGCCCCGGCTTTCAAATTTATTCTACCGCGTAGATTACTTCCTTGTTAGTTAGTAAAGGCAAAGTATTTTCGGTTCAGTGCTTGGATTTGCTGAATTTTTATTTATAAATCTGTGCATTTAGTATCCTTTGTTATTGTCTAAATATCTCCATGGAAACATTCATAGGCAGTAGAGGCGCTAGTTAAAATTTAATGACCCAAAAAGAAGAGAATATATTTCATTTTTATCTGATGAAGATGAAGAACAAAATAATGAGAAAATAAAACAAGGAGAAATTGAAAAATAATTTTTTTGTTTTTCTTTCTCGAATAGAACAAGGGAATAATAGAGGTGAAAAGAGCTTTTCACTTTTCTATTATGATTTATTTTCTCGAAATGATTTTAAAGTTGATATATATTTAATAAGACGAAAAGGCAGAGAGACCCATTTTTATTTTCTGTTTGTCTTTCACAAGTCAATAGTAAAAGGACAAGAAAACGAAAAGTAAAGAAAAAACCATATTTCATTACCCCTGAAAGAAAAGGGGCAAAAAGGTAAGAATTTGTTTAACTTTACATATTCTGCTTTTATTATTTGTAAGGAAGGCATTCTTATTTGCTATCTTGGTATTCTCTAGCACACCCCTCTCTCATAGCCCATCTGGAATTCTTTTCCTCAGTTGGGATAAACATTCCTATTGAATTCCCGATGGGGATAGAAATTCTATAGTTCGATAGTTCCAAGGCTAGAACATCCAGTGAGGATGGTTTACAATTTTTAAACATTGAATTTTGAATGGGGATGAAATCAAAGTCATTTTCCCAGCAGGGCTGAAATTCTAGGGTATTTTCCCACCGGGGACGAATTTTTTGCCAAATTTTCCAGTGGGTCTGTGACACAGGGGTGTTCTAGCGAGAAAACAAACCATGTTTCTTTCTGTCAGCGATGTAAGTAGTGAAGCTGTCGGCAATGTCACTTATTTGAAGAAAGAGCAGAGAAGGAGCAGAAAAAACATTAAGACGGTTCGTAAACACTGCAGACCAAAAATAGGGCCGTTTTTAGTCCGAGTCTTGTACAAAAGATTTCTCCTAAAATTTTAAACATTTTCTTTTCGATTAATAGGAGCTCGATGAGAATGGCGAATAAATACGGAAGAAATGCGAAACTAATTTTATTTTTACTTGCCGAATCAACGAAAAGACAATCACACATTAGCCGCTTGTTAGACATAATGCATGGCTTGACCACAATCTATAACGTTCGTTTGGTAAATGAAAAAAATTTGTATGCTACTTACATACAAGAATCTTGTGAAAAATTAGTCATTGTTTTGTTCAATGAGGATGGTCTGGGAAATAGACAGTTTCGTGAATGTTTACGAACATCCCTAGCAGCAAAATTGGACATTATTGGTGTTCTTGACGAAGGTGTATCACGAGAAAGAGTCCTCAGCTTTTTCTCTTTCAACAATAAGCGAAAACAAATGCTGGAAGAAATTGTCACAAGTGCATTCTGTTTCCAGAAAGACTGTCTGTTCAAAGCAACACCATTAGTTGATCGCATACAGCAATTATGCAGACCGGTATCTTCCCGGATAAGCGATCGCCCGCGTTTACCAAAGATAACCGAACCCAACGTCAATCTGGAAGCTTGTTTAAAATCAAAGAAAGTGATTTTGAAACCCATGTCTCGAGCACCTCCACGAACTTTATTTTCATGCACCTTCACCAGAAAACTGAACTCCCACTCCTGAAGCCTCAAAAATCATCCGCAGGGCAAATCAGAAGTCTTCCAAGACCGAGGAATATCCAAAACACAAATGTCATTTATCCAAAGATTGAAATCTCACAAGGATTCCCCACTCAAGTTATAAAGAAACGTACAAGCTCAACATCATCAGCTCGTAGTAAAATACCAATCAAGCAATTGACATGTCCGATAATTGAAATCAGCCAAGATGACGATTCGGACGATATTCCGGACACTCCAGATGCGATCACTGAAAAGCAAGACCGGTTGCCATGGACAATTACCACAACAACAACGCTAGATGATCCAGGGGCAAACAGAGATGAGTTTAATCTTGAAATTGAAGGCGATTGTGAGCGAAGACTTTCGTTTGACTACGTCTCGAAAACGTATATCGTGTTTGATCCAAAGAAGAAGAAAACCCTACACGTCAATTTCCCTAATGGTTGCAGCATTTTGAGGCGTGAAAGTTTACATGATATCCTGTCCAACGTTTCGTCACGCAGAAATTCATTCTTGTGGAGCAACAGTGCAAGTTCTTCAACAGATGAAATCAATCTTGAATCTAAGTTCGATTCGGTCAATATCTTGGACTCACCAATTCCCTCGCCAACAATGAGAAGAAGCAATGTGATTTATCAAAATCCACTTCCTGTTTACCCAGATGAAATTTGTTTTCCACCGGTGGAAAAATTCCCATGTGACACTTTACAGATGAGAAGGCCGTCAGTATTTGACGTCTTATTGCATTAAATTAAAAACATTTTTTGGTCAATTTTGAAAATTTTCTTAAATTTCATGAATTTTCTTTATAGTAAGTAGTAAGTAACCATTTCTAGAAAAGTTTTATCAATTTTTTTGTCTGAAAACCAAAACTTTTTGATTGTATTTAAGAATTTTTTTTTACCAATAATAAATTGTTGAAGGGTTTTAAATTTCATTGCTCTATACCTTTGAAAAAACTATTGCTGTTCTTTAAGGTTAGTTAAAAGACCGAATTTAAACCGAGATTCAAGCTCTGTAAAGATAAGAAGTACACGTTTTTTTATAAGAACAAACTATATAAGAACACAAGACTTCGATGGCCAAAATGTTAAGAGCAAGTTACAGGACATATCAAGGCTTTAAGGACTCAAAAACACCCTTTTTCTTAGGAAAATGGTCTAAATAAGAACATGTTAGCAACATTTTTAGGGTTGAAACTCAAAAAGTTAAGAACATCCGAAGGTTCTTATAAAAACAACGTCTATACTTGTTTGGGGGCTAGACAAAGTCGACGAAAAAGGCTCAAAACTACGTACTTTCTTAAAGATCTGTAAAATTATTTTTTGATTTTGCTATCTTGACTTCAAAAATATTAACTGTCTCAATGACCCTTCAGCCTGAGAGATGTGTATTAACATACGGAAAAAGTAAAGGACACTTTCTAATTTGAAAATTTTCATAAATAGTGCGCGTTGGGAAGTTTAACGCCATAAGCCTAGTTCTCGTGGTCATAAGGGTGAATATAAATCAAGCATTTTGAAGGTAAAGCTATAAAACTTCTCCGCTGAAAGAAAGGATACAATGGAAAGGGCCTGGTTACTATATATCAATCACTTTATGAGTTTATTGCTTACAAATTTGCAGTCCAATGATGAAAAGTGTGAAAATTCTCATTCATGGTAAGCACTCCATCTAAATCTGATGGAAGTAGAAAGTTAAGCGAGTGTTTACTGTGAAAGAGAAATGAGAGATTTCAGAGAGATAGCTGGAGTTGAAAAATATTTTTCAGTTTTTTTTTACATCTGCGTCACAAACGAAGTGAAATCTATATTCCTCTTATCCCTCCTTCATTTCTCAATCAAATTTGAACCGTTAGTGACGTCAGATTGAATCAAGATGGTCTCGTAAAAATCTTTTTAACATGAAGATGAAGTCCAAAAATAATTTCTTTCTTTGAAATATTGAACTCTCGAAGCAATTTAGATTCACAAGCTATTATTTTTAGACCAAACTAGAAACAAAGATGGTGTCCCGGAGACGTTTCGTTAAATTCTAAATCTCAATAGTCCAATATCAGAAATGAAAGATATGAGAAAGCATATTTTACATATTTATTTTTCAAAGTCAAAATTTTCTCCCAATTTTCTTGGAAGAAAATTCAAAAAAGACCTATGCAGTCAGTCTAAAAAACCTTTTAGGGAGCCCCTCATACCCGCTAAATTGGAAGTCAGTCATAGTTTCATAATTTTAAATATTTTCTTGAACTTTATGAAAAACATATTTACACGAATTAAAATCATCTAAGTCTCAAAAAATACAATAACATGTCATAAATACAAGATATTTGACAACAATATTTAATTGAAAATCTATCCTAAAGGCAAAACAGAGAAAGTTTCTAGTCTATTTCGAAAAGTTCTCTACGTCAAATTTATTTTACTACGGAGGTAAAAATCACATTGGAGGAGAGCATTTGTAAAGACCATTGATTCATTACAAGGCATTAGTTGGCAAATTTCATGTATACCTTCTGAAGTTCATTATAATTAGGTAAATCTAATCTACCAATATTTAATTCAAGATATTCACGACGTAATGTTTTCTACGGAAATACCCCGGTTTTAGCCAGTAGTGACAAATTTAAACTAGACAAAAGTTGTATAAAATTTGCCACTACTGGCAAAAACCGGGATTTTCCGTAGAAAACATTACTTCATGAATATCATAAATAATTTCAAAGGATTTGAATATCTCTGTTACAATGTCTGGCTGTTTGAAAACAACAACTGTAAGAATCTAACAGTACTATTCAAGGGAAAGATCCTTAACAATATTTCAAATCCAGTTATGCGAAGCCGTCTCACAAAAAATGTGCAAGCTTAGAGTCATCCCACTGGTTTGGCTCCTCCACAATGTAACTCCGCCTCTTCACTATAACATTCTTCATCAAAGGTTATATGATACGCAACCATGTTCCATTCTACTAACCTAGTTTTAATCCGCAGCTGAAGAATTCTGCGTTGCTGACGAAGTAGTGTCCGAAAGTTTATACACTTTTTTGCGTCCGAAGAATTTGGCGAGATTCGATGTTCGTTCGTTACTTGATCTCATGGAAGATTCTGAATCAGATAAATGTCTTTGATGACGTCGATAGGGATGCTCATCCGGCGTAATATCAAGATTCATGTTCGAAACATCTAACGACAGACGATGCATTTGTTTGTTACGCGACCGGGCGCCTCCTGAAGCGTATCCATCATTGAAACCGGTCGCTAAGTTCATTTCAGACACAGAATGATGTAGTCCGTATCGAGATGTTGGTCTACCCGAAGTACTAGCTGTTGATTCTTTACGCTGGATATATTTCGGTGAAAGTGAAGCGTGGAAAAGTTCTTCGTAACATTGCGTCCATGTGGAATAGAAATCGTCTGTCAGTTGTTTGGGTAAGATCACGTGATCGTGGACGGTCGATGCATGACGATCACCTATAGAAGGAGAAATAGAAATATTTAGAGGTCGCAGTGAGGGGAATGTGACTGGAAGAACCTTGTCCATCAGTTGAAGCAAATAACAACAAAACAGAGCTCAGATGTAGAATTTATGTAAGCTCTCCTCATTTACAATTAAGAGAGGGCCATTTACAATTGTGCGATGAAGGGGGCCAGTGCCGTCATATCTCTCTGAACAGAACCATTAAAAGGGTTCAGATTTATTCCTATAAATGGAATAAATTCTAAGAGAAATTGATGGTAAGATCTTTACTTTGAGGACTAATACAGGCCCGGCGGAAGCAGGGAGACTGGGGAGATTTCAGCCTCCCCAAAATGAATTTCAAAATAATTTTGAGCCTTCAGCCTCCCCACTTTTACGGTGGTTCCGCCGGGCCTGTTAAGTACATCGGATGGAATTGTTCAAGGAAAACGGATACGGATAAAAATAGAAACACGAATAAAAACTGTGATAAAAAACCTCATTAAAACCTACCATTTAAAGTGTAAGTGGTTAGATATTCAGTTTTAAGCATATTCTCAAGGGAGAGAAATATCACACAGCTTAGAAACAAGTCAATGAAAATCAACCAAGCCCTCTTTATTGAACTTTAATTTTATATTTCTTTTTTTTCAAGAAATAAGCTACAAGGTGACCAAAAAAGAAGAAAATGTCGTTATCATCTTCATCAAAAATAAAACTTCTTCTGAACACGTACAATCTTCTATAACCCCTTTTAACCGATTTTAAGACTAATCTTAAGTACGTTTAAACCTTTATTTTTTTTTATTCTATTCGTTATTTCAGCAAAGTAGAGATTACTAAAGCAGATTAAATAACAAAATAAAACATAAAGAGATGATCAAATAAGATTTTTACTCATCATTAAAAAAAACACATCTTCTTTGCTTTTTTTAAAGGGTAAAGACAATGGTAGAGACACTTTTTAGAAGATGAAAAACTTGAAGCGAAGCAAAATAAAAAAGGAGGAGAGTATAAAATTTTGATGAATTAAATATTGACTAATAAAGAAAACAAATATTGACTGATTATGTATAGGAATCAATAGCCTCCTTTATAGAAGCTTATCATGTCTAAGACGAACAGATTGGTAGAGAGTAGAGAAGTCTACAAACATTTGTTTCAATTATAAACAGTATAATAACAAATGATCACGAAACGAGAGGTTTGGGGCAGAGGCTTTCAGAAGAATGATAAAATCATTAAACCATTTCTTTCAGATATTAACTCCAAATACACCTAGGGTATACACCAATACCAATACCAGCCAGCCAGCTTCAGTCAGTGTTATTACTACCACCCATCTATGGTCCTCTTTGGTCGCAACTTTTAAAGACAAGTTTACACTAAAACAAAGAATAGCAGCGTAATAGGGATGTAGCTAATACTTCAATCTTTCAGGATTCTCTCCTCCATAGTTAAATTGAGAATGTGGGATTGCTTAATTGTTTAGTAGTACCGAAATGGATTAACAAACAAAACTTAAGATTTGATTTTGGATTAACTTTACTGAACCAATGGAAGAATAGAAAGGAAATTACCTGTTCAAGTAAGCAAGTAAGTAAGAGCACCTTTGGATCTCGTTCTGAATTGAGGCGCTAGACAAAGATTTTTATGGAACAAAAGAAACAAGGCTGAGAGATAAGGGGAGAACATTATAACGAAATGTAAAATGTAGTGAACAGCGTGTTAACGGAATAAACACGTTTCCCACCTCTTTCATTTTGATACATCTACACGAAAACACTGACTATGGATGTCTTCTGAACGTTAGAAAGATGAACAAAATTAACAGCATTTAAGAAAAAGGTCTTTCTAAGCCTTGAAAGATATTGTGTGCTCTTGTGAAAAATACCGCAAAAGGGACTTTAAGTGAAAAAATGGATTTGAAGGATTAAACAGGAGAACCCATTTTGTAGTTTGTTAAAAAATACATAAATTATATAACAGGGACTAAAAAGGGTTTATTTTGACCAAAAACCTAAAATAATGTTTTTTTTGGGGTTAGTAAAATATGAATTGAAGATCGGGTGAGTCAAGTCTCCAAACGCAGATTTTTTAGTTGATTTCCAAAGCCAATTGTTTATCTATTTATTCCACAATTGGGGAAAATATTTTGAGCAAAATCTTGTTTAAAAGAGTGGGAAATCCCTTCTAAAAACAACTCTTTTTGATTAGGGAAAAATTTGTTACTGAACAGGATATTTTTTCAAAAAAAGGCTAAAACAGGCACAGTGCATGCTGGTCATCATTCTCAACTAATTTGGAAAAAAGTAAATCATGCTGTTTTGTTTTCAAAACAAAAAAATTAAAAACAAATTGAAGATAGGAAAGGAAATCTCTGCTTGGAAGTAGATGCCCCCCGTAGATAACAAACCTTGACAAGGAATAGGAAGAAATTCTTATTAAGGAATTTTCAGAGTTGAGAGCTTATCCAGTAGTTACAAAGATTCTTAATTATTTTTTTTCTCGCTTCTAGCCCTCTGTGCAAGCATTTTCGGAACGTAATATACTACAGAAATTACACATAAGTTGGAATAAAAAAATATGAACGATAAAAATATACTAGTATACCGGAGCCTGTCCCGGCTTGATTCTTAATTATTGCTCATTCCCATCCTAGGCCTGGGCAAAACACCAAACAGTCAAATAAAGAGTCTATACGTTCTCGGGTTGATTTCATTTCGCTTCTCATTTTTGAAGTTGAATTCACTTAACATATGGCAAAACAATACTGCCTAATATGAAAAAAAGTTTTGAAAAAAAACAACTCTCGCTCATGAATATTGCCCTTATGTATTGCAATGAAGTGAATGCAGTCGCTCTCAGCCACCAGAAAGGTTGGAAACCAACGGATCCAGCGAGACTCGAACTCACAACCTCTCTTGCTCAGCTTTCAAAAGGTCGAACATATTCAACTGATTCAAAATAACGATTCATTGCCAAGAAAGAATAACAATTAACTCTTCGATTGGACATTACTATAAAAAGTTTGACGAGCTTCCGCACACAGAGGTTATGTGTCCAGGAAAAGGAATTCGACAGACAATTATTTAAGAGTAAAATTTGAAGATTGCAAGCGACGTTTCAATTAGAAATGCATCGTGCTTTCTTCAGTAAGAAAGAAACAGCTCGAAACAGCAAGCTAAAAAGCCAAAGATTAGGTCAAAATACCTCATAAAATAGGTTGTTTTTGAAGAAAAGACCTTAGAGAAAACAGCATTTTTTGTCTCATTCTTTAAGAAAATGACACTACCAAATTTTGCTACTGAATCATAACAACCCTGGAAAACTTGGCCGAAATTTCGTCCCCAGTGTGAGAAATTGAAATTGACTTTGATTTCATCCCCATTTAAAATTCAATTGAAAATTTTTTGAGCTTGGACAAGTAGATTTTCTATCCTCATTGGAAATTTGGATAAAAAATTTTCTTTCCAATTGTGAGAACAAGTTTCACCGGGGTTGTGAGACATGGGTGTATCATACCGAATCAAATTTCTTGATATACGACGAAACTGTACTGAGAGTTAAAGCCATAAAGGGTTGTGTCGAGCTGAGAAACTTTTGGAAATTTAACGACCGATTCTCCATTATGAATGGTCATTAAAAAGTTACTCATGATTTTTAAAGAGATTCATCAGGATAATGAAAGTCATTTCAACTCATTAAGTAAACGAGGTATTTTTCATATTGGATTAATTTGTTGGGGCAATTCTCGATATTTTCAAATGAGTGACTGTCGCCTTATGACCGCATCACCATTACAGGTGGTTCTCGATAACATTGTCAAAGATTGCCATTACTACCTGGGGGGGGGGGGCTTAGGCAAAACGGGTGACAGGTATATGCGAGCCATAAGTGTACCCTTTTCATGCCTCAAAAGTCCCTCAAAGGGCTAGAAATTCATAGGTTGGTATCTGTAATAATGAATATTATAATAACTGTAATTGACTGATAGAAAGTCCAGACAAAATACAATCCTTCATTTTGCATATTGCCAAAACGTGAAAAATTTAGCTTGAGAAAACTAAACTGCAATCTGCAATTTGCCAATATCACCAATAAGAGGAAAAGATATTCTAAAGATCAAAACACCAGGCCGACAATGGAAGGGAAGGTCTTGTGATATTGAGAAGGTGATTTTGTACAGAGAGAGGATTGGATGCAGTGCATAAAAATGTTACGATATTACATATGGTTGTCAAAAACTACACGTCTTCAATTATGAATTAAACACACATCATATTGGCTAAGACGTTTTTTATAAGAACTATATACCGTCATAGTTACGTACAACACACAATTTCGATTTTCTTTCTTGACCTTTCCTAGCCTTCTAGAGAATGCACTGCAGAATGGTGGCCTTCTCAATGCTCAGGGTTTGGCTTATAGCTCTTGGGAGTCCTTCAACCATTAGAACAGATTCACCGAGAAACAAAGATTCAGAGAATCTCGTAATTCTTATAAAGAAAAAGCACTCAAGCTCAGCGCCCACGAAAGGAAAGCAGCGATAAAAGTAATTAACTATCACCGGTCGAATACCCCTACACAATAAGAGGAACAATTAACTATTGGCAGGAAGACGGAAGATTGAAAGGAAATTGTAACTCTACTAATTAAGTTAATGTATGTACAAGAAGTGATGTCTCCAAGCTTTTGCAAGGACGAATTTCATTGGATGCTGACAGAAATCTAACCAATCACTGGGCGCCTTGTTAAACTCTTTCATGTGAAAGATGCTAACTCTAATAGTTGACATTAACAAATTAAGGGGTAATTTGAAAATGAAAAGAGATTTAAAGATCATCGAATCAGCCGCCTGATTTCAATAAATGAAATTTTCGGCGATAATTAAGTTACAGTACACAGATGCAAGCTTAAACAAATAGAGGATTTTTGGTATGTTTTTTTAAAAGAACATCCAAAATCTTTGAAGCCTTCGAATTTTCTTAACTTTTTGAGTTTTAAGCCTAAAAATGTTCTTAGCATGTTTTGATCTTTCGCCATTTTTTGAGCATTTTTGTCCATTTCCCAAAAAAATTGGGCGTTTTAGAGTTCCCAAAGCCTTAAAATGTTCTTAACACTTTGGCAATCAAAGCCCTATGTTCTTATATAGTTTGTTCTTATAGAAAAAAATATGTAATCAATTTAATTAAAGGAAAACTGAAAATTACAAAAAGATCCAGTCCAAAGTTTCCATTAATCTTAGTCTCGCAATGTTTTAAAAGAAAAGGCCTTCTACAAAGAAAATTTAATTCTCAAAAATGAACATCAGTGTGTTATATCTAGAGCTCAATATCGTTTACCAACTCTAACAAGCTTACAAGGGTTATTCAACAGAAACCATATACTAAGCGAAAACGAGGAATTTCTATAGTACGTAATTTTACCATAGAATTCATCATTAACTCGACCACTAACCACCACATCAAAACCAAGCAAAGTAAATCATTCAGTAAATGTAGGATTTAACGAGCCCACAACAAATTTCCAGAATTTACCAATGACTTGCACAAATCATGATGTCAAAAGTTTTATTTTTCATATCTGAGCTTTTTCTGATGGGATCGAAGCGAAAATTCGTAGGTAGTGGAGGGGTGTCCGAGTAACATAACTCCCGAGAAATGGCAAAGTCAAGCAAAAGTAGGTCTTTGAACCCGGGCTAGTAAAACATCAGCTTCGGCTGACTGCACTCCACAGAAATGAACATCGAACTGCCGAACCTATATTGACGGTGTCGGCTTTTTGTAATCACCTTACAAATTGTAAAGTAGCGTTGACTTTTATTAGCCTTTGTTGCTACCTGTTCGTCAACTTGAAATAAACTATTACATACATACATTACCGATTGGTTTCAGATGACATGGAGTCTTTATAAGATTATTGGTCATTTGAAGTAAAAAAAAAGAAAAGATGACGCATTAATGACCAACCATATCAAATAAGAGCTTGTAAAAATTTCACCTTGTGCCATTGGTTGGTCCGAAACGATTGCATTCCTAACCAGGAAATTCAAATCATATTCGCATGAGACGAAGCAGAACGAACACAAAGAATAGAAATCTTACCGAAAAATTTATCTTTAAAAACCATCGTTCAGCGCAAATTGATTCTTGTTGTAGAATTATAGTAAAATGAGCGCCTCAAGTTTTCAACTGATACAAAATAAGCTGGTAGGCTTAATGAAAGATAACTTTCTATGAGAAAGCCTCTAGTCAATGAAACACGACAAAAAATGATTACAGCTTTAAATGATTAAACACTCAACTAATTTTATTTGTGTGTATTTATAGTAAGCTCTGTGATGGAGAGCGGATGCTAGCTTATGATGAATGAGTTCTCCCACACAGTGACGTTTTGTTATGAAATGAAACAGTGACGGTGTTTAGCGCTTACCAGACATAAGAAAAACGAATCGAGCAACTCGAAAACTCACCAACCTGGTGAATTAGATCTCCCTCATAATCAGATATCCAAGAAAATAAAGATATCCCCCATACACCCTTTTTTTAAATAAACACTCAATAAGAACAATGAGGCTCAAAAATGCCAAAAAATAAGAACAATTTAAGAACAATCCTCAGCCTGAATTTTTAGCAAATCAAGGGCTTAACTTTTAAAATAGGAATAAAGGTAAAAAAACCCCTGAAATTTACGTTGAAATTAAGAACAGAATAAGAACAATCTGAGATTTAAAGTACTGAATAAAAGTTTATTGGTTCTTACAAAAAGAAGTGTATTCTTTTAAGGTAACAATTTGACGAGATGTCAATCTTTCAGGGAATGCGAAAAAACACGAGAACAACATTGACAGATGAAGAGAAAGAAAGTTGACTGAAATAGGGTTCTGTATCCTCTGAAAATATTTATGCAACTTTTTTAAAGAATGATGTAAAGGAAGAGTATACATTTCGTGCGAAGATTTAGATATTTGATTACCACGTACCAACTTTCAGAATCCATGGTGGGATAAGAAACTGACACGATACTTTGCTATTAGGATAGTTTTAAGTATGGGTTCTTTTAGCCTATACTAGACGTCACCCACGTTTTTCCCGGCGCAATTAACGTCTATTCCACTTTGCGACTTTTTCGAATATTTGCGTCAAAGTTCTTGAAAGGCTTCTAATTTTCCAAAATTGTAAAAGTTGAACTCACTGAGAAACGGAATGAAATATCCCGGTTTTTTGTGAGGTCTTTTCCTCAGAGAAGAAGCCATACTCCAAAAACTTCTGATGGTTCTGTTGTAACAAAGTGCTCGTTGTGAAGTCCATTTCGCCAATATCCTTTCAGAGATCCCACTGGCATTTTTGAAAAAACATGCATGAAAAAATGCCAAAAAGAGCAGAAAAAATGCTAAATAATGCTAATTTTAAATGGAAAAACATGAAAAACATGCCAAAAAGTAGAGTTATTAATCAACGAAGTCCCCGTGTTTCCCGTACCTAAAAACAGTGATGTAGACATGATGAGAAATCGATATAAATATCACAAACATAAGTAGAAATCATTTCACTTGGAATTTATTAATTTATTAATCAATCAAAGGCTGCAATTTAAAATGTAGCCCACCATGGTTGGACAATAGGAAAGTTTATGATTTTCAAGATGCAAAAAAAGTGTCTTTTCAAGGGTGGAAAACTAAATAGAAAATAACTGATTGAAATGTAGGAACAATATAACTAAGAATCAGAAAAATGTACATAAGGCAAATTTTAGCTTAGGGAGCCCTGTTCCTGAAAAAACCAAGGTTGGCCCCAAAGGAGAAATATTTAAAAATCATGTATATCCAGACACTAGAATACAACAGGGATATGTTATAGCGGAGCTGGATAACGCACATTTAAAAAAGCCTTGTTCTATCTCTGTCCCTGACATTAAAATTTGATATGAAATTTAACTTTTTTAATTACAAACTCGTGAAATTTGAATTTCCTCTTAGCCAATGATTCTGCTGCTGCATTTATCCTTCACGATTAAAAACTTTTAATTATCAAGAGGGTCTGTAAAACATTGGTGAATGACAATTTAAAAAATGAAAAACATTGTTTTCATTAGTAAAGTTATAAGAAGTTTCTTCTCTAAGATTATAAATAGTACTTTTTCATTTGAAATACCGCGCTACACCGCGGGGTGCCTCACTTTCTAACTGATATTTTCAGATATCAAGTCGGTATGTCTGATTATGGAAAAAATTTCAAGTCAATTGAAACAATATTTGTCAAAATATTTACATCCGAAATTTTTAAAGAGAAATCATGAAAGCTTCTCAAATTCATAACACACGCTGATAAAAATAGATTTCATTTACAAGGAAGCTTTTGGGGTATCTTCTACAAATATAATTTTGATGAAAAGCGGGAACGTCATAGCAAAATATGTGGAAACGTACTGCATGAATACTTTGTCTGCTTCATTTTTCTTATAAAAACAGAACACTCAAGGGGACAGAGATGGATTTCTATTATCAACAGTTTACAATAGAAAAGACAAAGAAGCAATCTGCTAAGGAATTTTCGCCCTTCATCCAGCTCCGCTATAACATATCCCTGAATACAAGCTATAATGCAAGAGACATTTTAAAAATTGGTGCTTTAAAAAAACCCTGTGTTTTGCCGAGGTCATGGACCTGTCTAAACCCTGGAAGAATAATGAGGTGGTTCAGTGACATGTAGTCTTGACAAAACTTCCAAATATTGGCTACTTGTTTTATAAAGTAGAGCTTGAACGGAGAAAAACATAGTGTGCAGAGGGATCTAAACCCCCTATTTTTATTTCATCCCCCGTATATGTATATCCCTTATTTAAAAAAAATTTCGAACCCGTGCTTTTGACAGCAGCAAAAACCAAAAACATTGAAATTTGTATCAAAAATTATATGAAAAAAAGAGTTTAACATGGTGCCGCAGGCAAAGATTTAGCTATCTACACTTGTTTTTTAGTTGTCCCATACCAAATATCTAAATCAATATAAATATGATAGATATTTTGACCAAAAGTTGTTACCACCCTAATTTTTCCTTGACCCCCCTCCTAAAATCTTAAACCCCCCATTTTTTTCGGGAAATCTCCTACCTCCCTATAAAGCATTGGAAAAGATGGACCCCCCCTACCTGACACATCCTTGTTTTAACATTTCTGTCAATGGTATTTATTGAAAACTTAAGATAATATTTAACGTTGCCCACCATGGTTGGGCAAGTGAGAAAATTTTAGAATTTTGGGGGGCTGAAAGTGCTATTTTGAGATATCTTTAATGAATCTGAATATCAGGACAGAGAAGAGACAATATAAACAAATTTCCCTAATGTTTCTCTGAAAAACATGCCAAAATGATCCAAAACATGCTAAAAACCATGAAAAATGCCAATTTTGCAAAAAATCATGAAAATCATGAAAAAAATGCCGAGTGGGGTCTCTGTCCTTTCAACCTTCATCAATAATGCAAGATCTTTGCAACAGCATTTCATTACATTATTTCTCAGACACAAACTCCTCTGAAGGATCAAAACGTTTTTATTAGTCACTTAAATTGCAGTGTTGTTAAATCAACGAAGTTCCACTATTTTGAAAACATTTAGCAAAACAAGGAGATGAGTCTTACAGTAAGGCATTGGTTACAAAAGCAATTTCGTAAAAGTGTTGAAATCTTTTGGTCAAAAAAAACTTTTTAGGCCCACCTCTTTGCACTTTTGAAACTTTCAAAGTGAGTGGGTCAAAATGGAAGTCAGTTGCGAAAGAAAGTTTATAAAAGACTCACGAGGAAATTTTCCCTCCACTTCTACAACTTCCAAGTCCGTGTGAAAATTTAAGAAGAAGCAGACTGAAGCCGTTTTATTCAGGGTTACGATGTTACGGGATGGTGTTATAGTTTGTATAATAATACCCTTTCAGTTTCTTTACCATACCCTACTCTCTCTTAAAACAGTCGTTTAGTATGCTAGACTATCGCATTACTTCGTTTGGCGTTTATATTTTTTTTTGATTTTTAGGAGGGGCGTTTATTCAAAGTAATACGATAGTAGGTAGAAAGGAGAGCAAAAACCACGCTCGAATATAGGTTGGGAATCTCCTAGAATTTGCAATCATTGAAATTTGAGTATATAAACATAATTTCCAACTACTTTTATACACTTCGAATTCATGGCACAATCTCAAACTTTTTGATATAGCCTTATTCATCATAGAACATCAAGAAGTAAAAGGCTGAACATTTTTTGACCGAGCATTTTCCGTTTATTTTTCTCAAAAATAATGGAACTAGATCTAGGCCATATAGGCTTTACTGCGGGCTCAAGCGAATCCGAAAAGACGATCACCTTAAAACATGGGATCACTTATAACAGTTTTATTCAATCTGTCAAAAAACATCAAGTAGCCTAGTTAAAAGGTAATGTGGACAAAAGTTAATACGAATGCCAACAGGGCGTCGTTGTATAATTCTGTTTGTCAGAGATGAATGATTGAAGTTGACATACTATGAACAAACTGAACAAAAATGAATCAAACCGAAACAAAAACTTTACTACTTTTTCGGAATGGCATAACTTGATTTTAATAGCAAAACATTTTAATATTTTATGTTTTTATTATCATTGTTAATTCTCTAACTATCGTAGATATCTAATA
This sequence comes from Clytia hemisphaerica, assembly GCF_902728285.1. Classification (NCBI taxonomy): domain Eukaryota; kingdom Metazoa; phylum Cnidaria; class Hydrozoa; order Leptothecata; family Clytiidae; genus Clytia; species Clytia hemisphaerica. Next base: position 1,330,218 of record NW_027103528.1, on the reverse strand, counting down.
TCTACTATAGCCCATGGGAATTAGCAGTGATTTCTCAAAAACATTTCTTGTATAAACTGTACAGCATTTTTAACGTTTTTATTTAAATCATTTGCACTGAAGATGACTGTGTCGAAAAGCTTATGCTAAATTTTTAAATAAAAGACTTTCGTGTCTAATTTTTTACTGACTTGAATGATCAACATACTATGAGTAATTTAGTTGTGAAACGAATGATGTCGTGTCATGCTCATAAATGAGCTTAATTTTGAGAAAAAGAGGCTAGCTTGAGATGATTACTGTAATTAACTTTGTCATGCCCAAAAGAAACTAAAAACTCGTTAAATAGTCTAGATGGTAGAAATTGTCTTCGAGGATGTCAAATGACCATGTGGGAAAAAACTACAGTTGACGCTCTCTAATTCGTCGTTCTACTATTCGATACGCTCCATTTTTTCGATAATATTGAAAAGCAATCGTCAACAAGAAACTCTCATAAACGACGCTCTACTATACGATGCGCTCCTTATTCGATGAAAATCCAATCCCCCTTGAAGATCGAATTAGAGAGCGTCAACTGTATATTACTTCATAGGTTCGAGTTAAATGGAGGATAAAATAATAGCTGCCAAGACTGAGACTGAGAAAAAGCAAAACAGAAGAGGAAGAGGTTCACCTTCAAGCATGGAATCCCAGCTGGCACACAACGTTGTTTCAACGTTCATCAAACGTTATATAGACGTTGTGAATATTAGAAAAACGTTGAAACAACGTTGTGTGCCAGCTGGGATATTATACAAAAAATCAACTATGTGGCTGTTAATGCAAAATTGGCGCCCCATTGGAAGTATCAGAATAATAAGCTCTTTCAAAAAGACTAATTATGTAAACGAAGTTAAGCCGTAGAGAAAAGAACAAGCCAAAACAAGCTAAAAAAGGATGGAGGACGTTCAAAAGTAAATTCTTATGTAAAAGATGAAGTCATACATTTTAAAATACATTAGAGCATCCTCCTCTTTACGATTTCTTTTGATAACAAGTCTCTGGTCAAACAGATTCCTTGTATTAGTTTCACCTTAAATGAAGCGACCAATAGAGAAAACCGCTAATTCGATATGATTCGATTTTCGGTTTTTAAAGGATCTTGGATTAATCACTAAAACACTTAAAGGGATTTGAAAAAACCATCATTGGATATGATTGGCTCTCCTATTTCCATTTTCCGATATCTCAGAGATAATATTTTCGTTTTAGGAATATTTCGTTTTTTTGGCTCCTTAATTCACTTGAGAGGATAATAGGATAATTTGACATATTGTAATCGATGTTGCGAAAATCGAATACACTTTTTTTTAATAAGAACAAAGAACAAAATTTTTGAAGCTTTCGGGTGTTCTTAACTTTTTTAGTTTCAAGTCTAAAAATGTTTTGAACAAATTCTCATTTTCAACATTTTTGAGTATTTTTGTCCATTTCACGAAGAAATCGGGTGTTTTTGGGTCTGAAAAGATTCTTAACTTGCTCTTAATAATTTGGCCATCGAAGTCCCTGTAAAAGAGAATTTGAAGTTTCAATTCTCATACTAAACAAGACGACTCGGAAGTCGAAAATTTCGCATAATATTCAAAATGAGAAAAATTGACCATAAAAGCAGGGGGGGTATCTGCTGTACAACGACGTGTTAAACGTGATGCATGAAGAATATTGTACACGAGGTTGTAGATACCATTTTACTTTTTCATAGAGAACCTAAATGGGGGGGTTTGTAACATTGAGTTTAAAGCCCGAAGGGCTAGAGTTCAATTTCTAACCTTTCTCAGGCAAGAAAAAGTGAAGCCTTTAAAAAATGCGCCGCATTTTTGACGACAGATTGAATGTAGCAATTCCTTTGTTTACGATTGATATTTTTTTCGAAATTTAGCGTTAAATTTTAGTTTCAATCGGTCATTTGTGTAAAAACCAGGCGAGCCGCTCAAGGCCGCGCAAGTTTGGTAGGATTTGTTGGCTTCAAATCTTACCAATAGGATTCGATTCTCGCCCTTCGGGGTTATACTTCATTGGTTTGTAGGGGTTCGAAATACCGTTTTCCCGTCAAAATTTTGGCTGAATCCCGGAATCCCGAAAATTGAAAAAAATGATAACACCGTCACACCAGTTTGTAGAGGTTAAAATACCGGCATAATGGCAAAAAAATAGGCTAAATATCGTCATCGTCTGATTTTAAAATACCGTTTTCCCGTCTTTTTTTCGTCAAATCCCGTAATACCGTACTTAAAAAGGGCCAATCCTGTCAGTGTGACAAACCCCCCCTAAATCCTTTCCATAAATTATCATCAAGATTCTTTTTTATAAGCGTAGAAAAGGCTTTCTATAGATGGCAATTTCACAATTGACTTCATACAGAAGAATAGTATAAATTATCCTAGGCTACAGTAGTCTAACACTTTATACTTCTTAGGAATATACTTCTTACAAAGTATACAGAATAAGTGTAACTTGCACTTCAAATGAATACTCAAAAAATAACTATACCAAAAGGCTCAATCTGAGTTAGATTGGGCTCTTCCAGAAAAAAATTGTACATGGGGGTGGAGGATATTTTGTCCGGGGGGTAGAATAAAATCATCAAAATTTGCCTTGTACGGGGGGTAAATTTGCTCTGTCCGGGGGTAATTTGGGGTGTCCGGGGGGTCAGCAGATGCTTGTTCGGGGGTAAAACCTATTGTCTGGGGGGGCCAAAAGTCACCCTGTTTGGGGGGTAAATCACTAAAAATTGTTATATCCTCCACCCCCCCATGTACAATTTTTTTCTGGAAGAGCCCATTTTTCCAAACTGAAAAATGAGAGTATCAATTAATAAACTGACTAAAATATGGCTGTTTTAAGCCCAAATTTTCCAACTGAATGAAAATATGGTATAAAAGCTCAACCAAGGCTTGTGGCCAAGACAGAATAAGGGGCTTATTTAGCACTGTCACTCAATTTTTTTCCCACCTGCTGTACCCCAGGTATTTCAGGTTCGAATTTTATTAAACAATAAGAGATATGGATATCAAAATGCATGCTTATAGAAAGGCAATGTTATGCTTATGAAAAAAAAAAACATTATTGACCTTTGGAAATCTTCTTAGCAGCATGGGGTCAACCTTCCTCCACCCGTTGACAGCCGAATACCATTGAAAATTGAAAATGATTTGTCGATGGCCCCTTCAGGAGTGCAATGTCAAGTTGAAAACAATTAAGAAAACTCCAGACTCCAGCATCAAAACAACAATAAGAATGAATAAACTCATAAATTATTCTTTTGTGTTTTGTTTTTGTGATGTTGGAGCTTCATCTACCCTGCCGATGCACCAGACTTTTGCTCATCTTCTATTGGATGCTGAAAAGTATTATTAGATTACACCGCTCAAAACTGTCTGGTGTTTGTCTAGTGTTAAGTTGCACAAATTCTTGAAGCTGGACAAGCACCAGACTTTTTCCTTTTACCCAGCAACAGTAAGAGTGATTCAAATCTGGTCCCTTGTTTTGTTAGGATTGTCCAGTGAAACAAAGTTTTCTTGGTTGACACCAGCCATTTTGTGTCCGGTGCTTCAGTAAGGCTGCTGTGCTGGCAGGGTAACCTTATTTAACCTGGACATAGTGTCCTATGAAAACAAAGGTCTATTCAAGATAGACCTTTTGCTAGTCAGGATGTTGAATAATTTAAAAAGACCAGCCTCAAAACAATGATTAAGAAAAATAAATGCATAATCAGAATAATCATGTGCTATATGTGGTCATTGTTTTTAGTGCTAGAGTTTTTAATTATTCAACAGGACACCCGGACTAGCAATAGGTCTATTTAACATTCTCCCACTCGTTACAATCAAAAACTTTTTCCAACAATGACCAACAATGACCAATGTGAATGACTTAGAAATCCTCATATAGGATATTTTTATTCCCAGACTTGTATTTATATTTAATGTTCGTACTATCATAAAGATAAACAAATTGAAAAATTGAATTGAATGGGGAATAAGATGTACTGTAGATTGATTTCCACCTTCACATGTTATGGCCAGACGGTGTCAATCGAATGAATCGAACGTCGAATCAATTGAATGCAATAGAATAATAATCGCAATCAAATAATTTATTCACTCTCGTACCGTATATACTTACACGCTTGGTCGTCCACGCTAAAAAAGCTCTAAAGAAGTGATCCAATTTAATTTAATCCCAATCAAACTTATAGAACATAATCGTAATCAAACATAATCAAAGGTAGTTTACAATCAATCAAACCAATCAAACGTTTTACTCGAACGCAATCGAACACGATCGAATATCACCAAAAATCAAAAAAGTTTGTGGTCTATATAACCGATAACCACAGAAAGCCCTATTTCCACGAAACAGCGCCTGAGGTACAGGTACAGGTGAATCATAAATTGAAAAAAGATAAATCATTTTGAAAATGACGTCATTTTCTACATTTATAAATGCAAAACTATGCAAATCTATTTCGGCAATCTATGATTTGTATAAAAAATGGCTGCTTCCATATGAATGTGATCAACGGCGAAAAGCTCTATTCATTGTTCATCAACACCTATGACTAATTGCTAAAAAATATTATACCTTTTTTTTTTTGTATTGAAGGGTTCTGTTGTTAGTTGTTGTGGGGGCTGTGGTCAAAAAGAAGCCAAAAACTCCACTGAGCACCGTAAAAGCTTATTGGTGCATTCACTAACTACACAAACATGAAATACTAAGTAGTAAACGAATGACAAACCTCTTTAAATATTCTACAAGTTACCAGAAAACATAATAAAAATATATACACAGCAGGAAAAGTGTACAAAAAGTGTTGACTTCAAGCAGCCATTAAAAAGCTTTCACAAGGAATGTTTACAAACCCTTGGTTACACTCACCTTGTAGAACCATTAAAGAAACGCTGTTATTCATCTTTGTGCGTGAGTCCATCTTTAGAATATTCTAGAATGTTCTAGAAGAACATGTGGAGCACTATGAACACGAAGAACGAGTGCTGAGTGTTAATTTTTAGCACTACGACCGCAGAAAACCGATTGTAATACTTTCGCTATGCGAAATTAATAAGTTTTAGCTGTAACATCAAACAACACAGCAAACCTCAAACTCGAGTTTTGACGTAAAAGTTCTTGAACAGGGAAAATATTGTTCTTTTACGTCTGTGTGATCGTAGAAAGATAAAAGACAATCATCTCTTTTGACCAAGAATCAAAACTATCTCTCTAACGGGTATTATCACGTTATTGGTGGACGCAAGACACATCTTAGTAATTATTCGATAGCAGTTCAAAGCAGATTGAGGTTACAAAATACAAAAATTTTGTTCGACTATTGCTATTGGTTCAAACTCCAAATCTTAAGCTAAAAATTGTTAAAAAAACATATCAATACGGCAAAACCAATCACCATAGAGAAATAACGAGCGAAAATAATGATAAAGTTTGAATAAAGAGCATTTGTATAAGTTTAAAGCTTTTATATTCATAAAGTATGCAATAAGTGTCATCTTAAGCCAAAAGTAACACGAGGAAATCCTGTGTAAGACACGTTCGGAAAGAAAAAATAAACAAAATAAATATTTTCCAAACATCTAGCGGTTATATTATCTAGAAAATTTCCACATACTTACCTCTTATTCATTCCGTATTTATTATATTATTTTGCGAGAACTTTCTCAGGGGAGGAGGTTGGAAATCTATTTGTCTCTTGATTTTTTTGAAATTCTCTTTAAAAACACATCCAAGTGATTATAAGGTTTACTTGACAGATTTCAGGATTTGGAAACTGTAACAAATTTCGCAACACGCGCATGACAATGTCAACTTGCTTCCCCGTAATGACAAGTCAGATGGTATGCTTTCTTCTTCTGCTCGTTAAGCTTTCTAAATAAAGTCATGAAATAAGGATCAAGGATGCTATTATGCTTAGATAAATATTTCCATGAAGACTTTTTTACTTCCTTCTTTTCTATTAACTTATCTTTTAATGTTCTTTACCCTAGTTGCAAGCAGACAACGGATTTCGAATGTTTTTAAGACTTGTAGTAGTAGACATTAACAAAGAGGACTAGATCGCGTTATAAGGCAACTGAATAACGAGAAATGTCACGGTTTAAATGCATCGGTTTTCTTATGTTTAGTATATGGTAGAGTGTCAAAATACATTTTACAGAGAGCATCGATTCTCGTAACTTTATATGAAAGTCATATCAGCAAGGAGTCATCTTTCAACTTTTGCATACTCTTACCTATTTTCTGAATTAACTATCCTTAAATTGAAATGAGGATAAAGAGGTTCTAAATTCTAAATACAAATTAGAGTAAAGAAAGGCGAAAAGAATCGAAAACTCTCCTGTACCATAAGAATCAGCAGAGATATAAAAAATACGTACAACAGAGTGAAGAAAACCAACGCACGAAAGAAACGAGGCATCCCATCACTAACAGACATGTTGTGTATTCTTCAGTGAAAGTTCTTCCATTTGAAGAAAGAGAAAGAGAGGTTGTATACAAGGAAAAAACGTCGAAAAAGAATCAATATGAACATTTTCTCTTGGTGAGTGAAGAATTATGATGCATTCGAAAACAAACAAATATTGCTCGTTCGTTTTCGTTTGCACAACTGCTGACTCATGCCGGAATTTATTTTATTATAGTTTTTGCATCAAGAAAACACTGCAATCAAAGAGCATCACAAGAAAAGATGCAGTAAGATAGTAAGATAGAGCTTTATTGTGGAATATTTTTTCAAAGAATATAACACTGAGTTTGTCCATTCGTTAATTTTTTCACTGTGTAAAAAAGCACTAATGTAATATCTTACGGCGTACAAAGCAGAAAGATTACGTCATGTTATTCCCCGCCATGTTATTATGCAGTTAATAAGGCCAAAGTATCAAGTGATGGTCTGACGATCCTACCGTTTACACTAGATCACTAAGAAGACTAAGAATTGGAATAGTTTAGGATGCGGGATAAATCTGAAAACAGTGGTTAGCGCACGGGGCGGATAAGCAGTGGCAAAGTTGATTACAGTTTGTTCCAAACTCTACAGCCACTTTTTTCCGTAACCGCCCTGACACCCTGACTCTGCGCCATACATAATTTCCCGCCTTTACGGACCCTCTAACGGAAGATAGCATCGTCTAGTGATGGTCCCCCTGAATTTCCTTTAGAAGGATACAAAAGAAAGAATAATAATAGGCAACATGTTAAAAAAGATAAAATAAGTAATCTGCTCTTACCTTTGAAGAAGCTAAAGAAACGGGTAAAAGAAGTCATTGGGAGCCTTGGAACGAAATTTAGGCTTTGGTTTCACTTCGCTGACCGGTGTTGTTGAAACGTCTATAAAGGATACTGATTGGCTGATTAAAGCTCTGTTCACATCATCACAAAATAATCCTGGACATTGATATTGTAAATCTTTCAGCGAACCGTAATTGATTTCGAAGCCGACAATCTGGAGAAAGTGAACGAAAAGAGTTAAAATTTTCAAACGAATTCACTGACAGTCTTTGCAGAACAGTTTACATCTCCTTCTAAACACGGAACTGAAACTGTGGTCTAACATTGGAAATATCTTATAACTAGAAAAAAGCTATATATTACTTCCAAAGTCAATGCAAGTCAAACAACGATCTCACTGGAAACTATTTTCTCAGACGTAAGTATGTATACAAGTATCGGATTCAGTTGACAATGTCAACACATTATGGTCTGTAATTATCACACGAAATTTTCTCTAGGGTCAAGAGGGAGGTTGGATATTTTCTCACAGTAAATCTTTCTGTTTGAAAGATTGCGGTTTGAAACTTTATCGTCATAAAAACCACTTTATCTCATATGGGATCTGCTTTTGATTCTCTTGCAGTTTTTTGACGTCAACAAGAAAAGAACAAGTTTAGGAATAATCTATTCTAATAGTGTAGACCCCTCTAAGAAGTACTTTGATGTCAGCAATTTTCACGGCCAGAAATTTTCACAGTTTTCGTGAATTTGCTAAATTGATGATTCGCAAAATTAAATTCCGCGAAAAAGAATAAAAACTCCTTGTAGTTTCTGGATTAATTTTACATGTTTTACATGTTATTTTTATTTTATAGCAATATGTTTCGCAGGTCTATTATTATATATTGACCTCTATGAAACATTATTATAGAGAATTACCAGAATTACAGTTCAGGCACAAGGGCCTCTAAACCGTTCTTGCACAAAAAATCTTTTTATAATATAATTTCTCACGAGGGCTTCCTCGTACCCTCCATTTAAAATCGTCATTCGATCTGGCTTTATTCATCTCGTCTGCTCTCTTTTTCCCCTCTTTGATTTGTTCCCTCTTCATTTTTGTCAAGTCGTCGGTGATACTTAATTTCGCGTACTTCTCGTGTTGTTTCAATTCAGTCAACTTCTTCATAAATCTGTAGTTGTTATGACTGTCTTTGAATACAACTTTGATTGGGCGCATAACTTTAGATTCTTTTCCAACACGAGAGACGTAGGTTGGTTGAGTCTTTAAATTAACGTCATTCAGAAGCTCAGTAACGAAATCGACATCTTCTTTATTCTCATTTTCATTTACCCCATGGATAATGATATTTGCGTCTGTCGATAGTTTCCTTTGGTCCTCAATTTGTTCGTCAATTTTCTCCTTTAGTAGCTGTTTCATGCTATTTACGCTTAATTGATCATTGTTTTTAGTCGCTTCAGCAAAACTTTTCTTTCGTGGTTCTGTTGCGGTTTGAATTTTTGGAGTCTTGTTATTAGCGTCTCTTCTATCTTGGCTGTTAGTTTTGTTTCTAGCGTGGAAAACTGGCTCTGTATTAGATTGGTATCTTGATTTTTATCTTTGATGTATTTCTGATATCTTGCCTGTAAATTTTTGATCATTGTGTTTAGACTTTTACATGCGTTGATATTCTTTTGAAAATCTTAAACGAGTAAAAGACAAATAGTCACTCTCCACTTTAAAAGAAAAACCAAGAAATCTTTTTATTCTATCTTCAGGATTCACGAAACAAAATACCCGCGTAATACACTATTAAGTTAAATGCGCGAAATTTAATTTCCGCGAATGGCCTGACTTGCAAAATCTTCTGGCCGCGAAAATTTCTTACATTAAATTAGACCCATAAGCCTTTACCGTTAGAATAGTTCTCCAAGTAAGCCTGTACCTGATTTTGAGGGTTGGCATAGAAACCGGTTTTGGAATACAAAATGCGAAAAGAAACATCGGTCATCATATTTGTGCAATAGCCATTCGATTCTGTTGGCTGAAACAAGAAAAATATTTAAGAATATCAGAGTAGAAATGATGTAATAGTTATACAGGACAATAAGGATTGAATAAGAGTATGACCCTTTAAAAGACGTTTCGTTATAATTGATTAGTAAAAAAATACTCACGGCAGCATTAGGGCGCGCGTTAATGACGGTCACCCATTGGTCAACATTTTGTGTTATTGTGTTTCCAAAGGAAGTGACGCGGTTCGGTAAATTAGTCGGTAACAGCACGTTGTCAATCTCGTTCTGCAAATTCACACAATCCTGTGTTGTCATGACGGTTTTTTCCATTCTAGAGGACAGAAAGACGTTATACAATAAAGGGAGAATGCAAGCAACGATAATGTTAATTCCCTCATCGGAGTGAATTCGAATAGGATTCCCTTCAATTAAGTACAATCGGAGCTCTAGTTTATCCGTCAAGCTTTCGCACTGCCTATCTTAACTGTGAATTTAAGTGGGCAGAGAGTTGGCTCACTTAAGTCAATGCATTGTCCCCTTTTGACTTTAAAGCAATGACTTCTTTCAATCTTTTTAACTGCCAACTTTCTGCCCGCTTTTTGTCTACTGTAAAAATAGACAGGGTGGAAAGTCGGCTATAGTTAAACGACATACTGGATGAAACACGTGGCTTGGTAGTTGATTCCGAATTTGACTTCTTCTCTCTCCATTGGATTACCACACAAACTGTTTGATGGTGACGTCATTAGTGTAAGAACATCAGCTGACTCTGTTATATTGATCTTCTCCCTGTACAAAATAAAGGAATCTAGTTGTTGATGTTATGCAATAGGTTATGAAAGAGTATGGGTCAAGATATTGAAATGAAAATTTTCGGACTATTTTTGACTTGGAAAAATTATCAAAGGGGTATTTTTATTTTGACATTTCATTTTAAGTATTATCATTCTCAATCGATGAATTATCGCCGTCTAACTTTGCCTTCTCGTTAACAATGTGAAAACATACGTTTCAGTCAGTGAGTCGGTATAACCAGTTCCTGTTTTGATGGGCAGACCAGTCAAGTAGCCAGGATTCCCACTTCTCTCTGTTGTTGTATCGTTTGATGTTGAAACCCCAGACTAGAAAGAAAATTTTTGATTACAAAAGGTGGTTAAACAAAAGAATCCTAAATTTACTAAAAATAGATAAAAAGAGTACAAAATTCATAAAAAACGACAAATTCCACCACAACCCCGGCCCAGTTAGTTTATCCTCCTTTGTTTATTACAAAGATTAACTACATATGATTTAAAAGAACGACAAACTACGCATGCGTATTATAATGCAAGATGCTTTACAGAAACAGACTGCAAACATCCATGATATGAAAAATGCTTTAATGTAGAAGCCTAAAAATTGAAATATTCGACAGTAAATGCAAAATTCCAGGAGAAATATTTCCTTCATCTGCACAATAGTCATACCTTTTCAAATTTGTAGGAAAACTTTTGCATCAATGAATCCGGAGGTGAAATAGAGCCTAATACAAAAGCTACAGAGACTTCAGAGATGGTGACAGTTGAGTTGATGGTATATTTGATGTTATATTCGACTTCATGTAACACATTCTCGCAATGTGTTCCGTTCCATGTTGGAGCTTGTGCGTCATTGAAAGGACAGTCCGTTTGGAGTCCATTTTCTATGCATTTGAGTGGCGTGGTGAGTGTTGGTTGGATAAGATTGGTATCGTTGCTTTGAACACGTGATGTTTGAACTCGTTGGATGGTTGCATTGTTTTCATTCGTTACCATGGTGAATTGCACTTCTCCATTGATGAATGATGGGTACTAATAGTGCAAAATACACAATTTCATACTACAGTGGAATAAATACAGTGGAATAAATACAGTGAAATAAATGGAATCGCAAAGTGTTTAAGAAATTTGAAAATTTCAATCGAAATATCAAGAAATAAAGAACTTTGCAGTCAAGCAAATATCAAAAATCAGGACAGTTTGACCAAAAGGTTACAGACTACTCAGGAATACTAAACAAAAACTATTCTTTAAAAAGCAGAATCATTGTAAGACAAAAGGGAATGATTTTTTTTACCATATTACTTCGAATGAACTGTACTGAACTTTCACTGTATTCTTTTAATCACCCCTCCTAAGAACCAAAAAAATATGGTGACTTATAAAAAGCTGACAAAATATACGCACTGGTGCAACTTTGAATCCATTGATGTAGGTTTGAGCATTCAGAGATTTTTTCGTTCCACATTCTGTCTGCAAGTTCCCCACTGATCGTTTGCATGTAGTTTTGTTTTGAAACAGAAACTCTGAGCAAAAGAAACAGGTAGAAAAGTGATCTAAAAGATTTGTGGGAAAACTGACTGAATTAAAAAGGTGTTTGCCGAATAGATTTTGAAATTTAGATAAAAAAACAAAAATAATGTTCCTGAGTAGTACAAAGATAGTATCACAGTTTGTATCTCAAAACTGATAAGGAACGATGACCGAGTGGTCAAGTTGCCAGCAGCCTGAAACAAGGAGTTCCCGGTTCGAATCCCCGCTCCTTCCAATGTTCAGTTAATAGATAGCCACGCCGGCTGGCCTTTGATCACGTGAAAACAATCGAAAGACTGGTTAAGGGCTCTGACCATAGTCAGAAAATTGATTTTAGTATCTGAACATAAAAGTTATGTTTTAGATGCACCCCTGTCTCAGTAACCCGGTTGAGTTTAAAAGCTCACCGGGGTGGCTAAGAAAATAACAGGATTTCACCGGGGCAGATTTTTGACTGAAAAAAGTCCCTGGGTTGGAAAATTTGAGGTAAATTTTCACCGGGGTACAGTTTTTACAGTTTTTTTTATATAAATACCAGTAAAATCTTTTGATGCTATGACTACAATTGTTATTTTATGCATCAAATTGTCCTAATGCTTTTTATACTCCCTGCTCGTAATACTAAAGCTCAATTGGGCTAAGATCGTCCCGGTCAAAAAAGGGAAATGCTTATCGCCCTGTACCGAAAAATTGATAAATTGAACCCGGATGTTTATTGGAGTTATTTTTTTATCAACCTATTTCAATGCTTCCAGTGAGTCTACATTCTAAATACAAGGTCAATCTGAAGAGTAGTTCAAGATTTATGGCTATAGTTTTCTGTTTAATTAAATCATGCGAAATTAAGACAGTTTTGCCATGATGGAAAGCTCTTCAAGTTTAAAAAGTAATCGCAAATTTGCAACACAAATTTATTTTTCTTTGTTAATTTGTACTAGTAATCGTATGGTTTGGAGTGCAATTAACGATTAATCACGAGTAACAAAGGAGAAAATAGTAATTTGCACGAGTCCGAAGGACGAGTGCAAATTACGGTATTTTCTCCTTTGTTACGAGTTAATTGCACGATGATACTCGAGTAAAATTTATAAAAAAAAGAAAAGTCTACTTTGCTCGGGGTTTTTTCGTGAGCCAAATCGGTAGCATTTCTCGAACATATACAAATTTACGCCCCGCGTACGCAGATCTTGCCAAAGGATGCTACACTCCCTATTCGGGCGCTTCGCGCCCTCAAAACGGTCGTTCCGCAAATATGGATTTGTGTTGCAATTTTGCGATTACTTTTTAAACTTGAAGAGCTTTCCATCATAACCCTAGGAACACATTTGAGATTGTTTATATGAGAATATTTTACGCATATTCAATGTACTAGACTTTAAAGCGTTTGGGTTTTATGTAATTTCACTGAAAACTGTTGAAAAATTGAATGGGTCGTTTGATACACGTATTCGCTAGCAAAGATATTTTTTTGTATTTGAGATTATTTATTGGAAAAAAATACATTTTAGTTCGTTAATTTCGACATTTTCATATATTATGGGCATTGCAACCTTCATGGCAAAACTGTCTTAATTTCGCATGATTTAATTAAACAGAAAACTATAGCCATAAATCTTGAAATACTCTTCAGATTGACCTTGTATTTAGAAGGTAGACTCACTGGAAGCATTGAAATAGGTTGATAAAAAAATAACTCCAATAAACATCCGGATTCAATTTTCCATTTTTCGGTACAGGGCGATAAGCATTTCCCTTTTTTTGACCGGGGTGACCTAAAAAGGATGATATTTGACCGGGCCTCAACTATAAATTTCTAAAATTTGACCGGGTTCAAATTTTTGATTATTTTTTGACCGGGGTTACCAATTTTCCACCGGTGACAAATTTTGGCCTGTTTTTAGGCATTTTTTTCACCGGGCTACTCACCGGGGTGGATTTGACCGGGCCACTGAATCAGGGGTGTTTAGATTCTTTAACACTTTTAACAAAGAATTGCCTTTATAAATTGCTTTTTAATCAAATCCCTTAAGAGTAATTAAGAATTCGATGGCTAAAATGACGTTATGAACTTTAAAAAGACGTTAATAATATGTTCCATCACCTTCTTTTATAAGAAGTGCTAAGTTTTAATGGGTAGTTAACCTTTTTGTTTCGAACTTTTTTCAAACTGTCCGCAAAGAATTGAACTATTTTAAATTTTGCGTAAAATTTTTCTAAAAAGATGTGTCAAAAGTTATGACTGTTTTTTTAAGCAAAATCCAGATGAAAAATTGATGAAAAACCACTATTTTGAAGATTTCGAGACGAAGAAGCATTTACAAAAATTTTCCGCAAAAATGTTTATTGTTCGGTGAAAGCATCTACTGCGAAAATTTTTTCAAAATGTTTTTTCTTCGCCGAAACTAAGCACTTCAAAGTTGAAATACTCTTCCTCGCAAAAGTCTTCATTTTCTTCTTCATCAAACTTTTTCAATGCAATTTTTGAATTTTCAGATTTAGGAATAGTTTGTCTAACAGAAAATGTATAACATGCCATAGTTTTGTTGGTTACATCAGTCAGAAAACACATTTTAAACAAGGCAATTATGAAAAATTCACTATGGTCAGAGCCCTTAAGTAAAAATTGTAAAGATGGTTCATGATTTCTAACTTACAGGCATACGTACAGGCATGTTTCTCAGCAAAACCTCCAAATATTTTTCCATCAAAACTTTCGCTTAATAAAGAATGCCTCTCGAAAAGTAGGCTACGTCATATCTTCCTTCGTTTCGAGCGTAAAACTCCTACTCTTCGGGATATGAGCACTGCTCTTGTTTTGAATATTGAAATTCTCCAGATAAATCGCATGCGCACTGAGGTTTTAATGAAACAATAGAGAGTTTCGAAACCTAAGCCAATCAGCTGTGTTTTAAACATTCTTTTATTTGAAATCTCTATTGATAAACATCTTTTGTGAAAGTTGTCTATTAATATTATGTTTAAACCTATTAATAAGCAATTCCCGGTGGGGGCTACTAGTGGCCGCCCATAGCAGTGCCTATAGACCAAGAGTAAGGCCTAAAAGCCTGGAGCGGTCTATTGTGTAGACTACTCGAAAAGGGGCTTCAACAATTTTGCAAAAAGTGAATGGATCATTTACTATGTATAAATTTGGAAACTAATCAACAATATCATTTTATGGGTTATATTTTCAAAAATTACCTAGTCTAAAAAATAAGAAATACTGTAATGTAGAAAGAACTACAAAGAAATTTAAATGAGGGTATAATTAAACTACGTAACCAGATCATACTTTATTGAAGATCGGTTCTTTAAAATAATAACTAGCAAGATAGTCAATTTCTATGGAACGTTTTTCCAAAAGTTCAGGAATCCGTTTTTAACAGCAAATCAATGAATCTTTCTTCAGAAATCTGGAAATAAAAAAGTTTTGTCTCAGAAACTTTTCGGTGCTCTCACACCAATATTTTTCTCTTCAAAAAACAGGCTGATACCTATCAAACAATGAAAACCTTTAAAAAGGGAACTAATTTTCGCTTTTTTCGCGGTTTTTCCACAAAACCACAAAGATTAAAACCCGCAAATAACAAATTTGGCCTTTTTTTTAATCCGAAATTTTGAAAAATCCCTTGGAAAATGAAAGAAACGTGTCCAAAAAAGGGCAAAACCACGAAAAATAATTTCCGCGAAAATTAGTTACCTTAATGTGCTTGATTCCAAAACTTAGTTCAAAACTAAAATGAACAACACTATTATAAGAAAATCTCGAAATTTCAAAGTAACAAATGGAAAATTTTTGAAGTACCGATTCCGTTCATCTGTTCTGCTCTGATATTAGTTCCCGTCTTGAGGGGCCTGGAATTCCCAGGTTATTTTTTTCCGAGTTATTTTTTTCCGAGTTATTTTTCCGAGTTATTTTTCATGTGACGTCATAATTTGAAGAATAAGGGAAAAGAGAATGTATTACACAACACAGCCTAAAACACATGAACGCTTGCTTAACATAGACCTCCAAAAATAAATTTTCCAATGTACAAAAAATAATAGTTTGGCTATGGAATACTTTATTATTAAAAAAAATGAATATTAATAATCACCAGGAAGATCGCGCATGACATGTATGAACTCTAAAGTTCACTGCTCCGTAAGAGGACTAGTCCGTTGATGGTCGTGATTGGCCGAAGCAAACATAACGTCATTTTTTATGTAGACATCAGAAGCCAGGGCAGTTAGTTTTGATCTCAGGCAAGATGGCGGCGCCTTTGACGGAATCAGCTGAACAAGCTTGTTAAATCATCACATTCGCCACTTATTGAATACTTTATAATAAAAACTTTAATAATAAAAATAAGGACTTCGATATTCAATACTTTAAAATAATACAGAATGCTAAAAGAAGTTGATACGTTGAACAAATTGTACATTGATTTCTTTATAAAATGAAAACAGCGCAAAAGAAATTAATTTTCAAAACCATGAATGTTATTACCAAAACTTCGAATTCTCTTCGAGCTCTGACCGGTCAAACATTTCATACAACATGGATATCCTTTTGGTTTACAGAATCTGCAAAGCTCTTTTTCTTGCTCATCCTCTTCGTCTGAGATTCCGCCCCCTCCGCCTCCTCCTCCCTCCTCTGTCATCTCCAGTTTATGATGGACAACACGCTTGACACCATCCTCTGATATCTTTAAACCAGCTTCCAGAGACATTTGATGAACGAGATCTACAATGGTGTTTTCTTCTTTGGCACTTTTCTCGTCTTTCTTGCCAAGACTCGATTTTTCAATCTGACCAGCTTTTTCTTTCTCTTGCTTTACGGAGCAGCTACCAATTTTCGAGCTGACGCCACCTACGCTGTTATTAAGCTTGTGGAAGTAAACATCATCTAAAGCGAAATGAGGTTTCTTCGGAACTTTACGTTTCCCTGGTTGACGAATAGCTGTTAGCTTAGGATGTCCAATAGCGTTTTCGTTCTTTCTTCTTGACCTGTGTGCCTTTTTAACTCGAACTTTTCCTTTCTTTGTACGTTTTACTTTTCCCGTAGAAGTGTACTGTGTATCCCAATTTGGACAAGAACTTGATCCTGGCTTTACAACATCTTTACCATCGAGCTTGATATAAGCACCAACTTTCTGAAGCCTCTTTGCGCGCATTTTATTGACTTTGCAGCCGATCACATTTGCGATGTTGTCAAATCGCCCTTTTTCTCCCATTGGCCCTATATATTTTTTGCGGTAAAGGTTTTCTGCCAAATATCCATGACAGTCACCTATATTACCACCGAGATTCAGTTCAGCAACCTTTTCAACCTTCTTTTTTCCATAGATTGTTTGATCTTTTGATGTGTTTGTAGGTTGAAGTTCGTTGGTTGTTTCATTCTAAAAAAAACAATTAAGAGCAAACGTAGTAAGAATCTGCAAGTCTCAATATATAGATTGGATTGATTGCGGTCTTCAACTATTCATGCAATTTGTTAAGGCAGGCAACCTTAAGTTCTCAAAATCTCAGAGTCCCAAACAACACTCCCACCATTTTTCACAGTGTCATTTTCTGTGTCTTCATTTGTTTTTGTCATGTTTGTTTACATTTTTCAGTTTGGTCTGCAATTTACACACTTTTCTACCACTTTTGGTATTTTTCTTTAGTTTTGTGAAATTTATATGTTTGGTCAGTATTTTATTCATTAATTTATGTCAATTCAATATCTACTTTGCATTTTCACTAATTTATTTCATTTTTTGTCAAATTAATTTTGGTCTGTAATTTATGCATCTGTTCTGCAGAATGCATAAATAGAGGTCATTTCAGCCACTTGCCTCACTTCAACAGAGACATTCAAGGAGTCAACATCAATCAAATTAGTCTCTTATCAATGCAAACTTAGTCACTTTTTCACACACTTGGTGTTAGTCTAACACACCCTGTGTACATGCTGCCTACACAGCTTTCACATTCAGGCCAGCTGGTGAGTTTTTCTATTTTTGCTTTCCCTTCCTTTGCCTTTTGCTTTCTTACAGTGGCTATTAGGTTTAAGATACATTTTTCATTACTTATTTTTCTACTAGCATTCAATTATACTTAGCTTACACATAGAACTTTGTCATTCAAACTTCAATTTTACTTTATTTTCATATATACATTAGGACTTAGTTTTTGTTCAATTTTCTATTTCAGTTTGAACATATCCAATGCACTTTACAGTGTTAACCGTTGCAAACACGGCTTCCGCCTCCCTACATTGACTCCTGTTTGCTCATCTCTGACCCCACACAATTGTATCCACTGATCACTGATCATGATGGGCTCGGGTTCCATACTCAAACACACGAAGATAAACGGCCATAAGAAGATGCTAATCAGAGATTGAGAAATTTAAGTCAATGGTATGCAAACTAGCAGCATTTTATGCTCTATTCGATGGTATCAATCGTTTCCCTCGTTTCCCTTGAGTTCAATAATTTCGACCCAAATGCCGATACTAAAAGAAAAAGATTTGAAAAGATAACACGTCAGGGTTAATGGTTTGGAGGTTTTGAAGCTGGACTCACCATAAACTGTGGCAAATAATCTGATGTTTGTAGTGCTGAATGTGATATTTCATGAGCCACGGTGTTGATCTTCTCTCCTTCATCTCGCTTGTAAAACATGGATTCGATGTTGACCTGTCTCGATGCAAGATTAATTATCCCTGGATCTCCATCTGTGGTTGATGTATAAACATAACCAAATATTCCATTTCTCTCATTGTGGCATATGTATTTGATACCAGTGTTCATTAAACTTTCACAGAGAGCAGACATATCTGCTGCATCCTGAAGCGAATACTCGCCATCCAAAACTCTCTTGATTTCATCACGAAGTACCTTTGTATACTTATTCATCACAGCCTGCTGTTCTCGGGTCAAATTTTGTCGTGCCTCTGGATTATCTTTTAGGTATTGGTCAATATCTGCCAAGGTCTGTGCATTCTCGAATAAATTCCGTACTTTATGGTGAGTAACTTCTACCGATTTCTTAATATCAGCCTCTGAAGATTGAACTTTGTTGACACTGTTTTTCGTAATATCAAAAATTGGATCCATGGCTACATCAGGTGCGACTGGATTTTGTCGAAGGTTGTTTAATTCAGTTATGGCTTCTTCTGACATTCTTTCTCCTCTTACATTACTCTCGTCGTTTTGTTTGATAGCTCCCTATAAACAAAGATTCGTTGGGTATAACAATATTTCAAAGAAAAAAAATCAAAACCTTGTAATTAATTGGATCCTATTATCATCAATTATTTATAGTTTTGTGACTGTATATCAAGTAGAAAATGAAGATCTTACCACCCCTATCTGAACTTGCATTTTCCCCTTTCCCACGTTTCTTTCTAATTAGGTTAAATTGAATTAAATTGAAATTAAATTTACCTTTCCACCGCCTCCATTCGAAACACCACCACCACCACCACTACCACCACTACCACCATCTCCATTCGAAACACCACTACCACTACCACTACCACTACCACCACCACCACCACCACTACCACCATTCGAAACACCACTATCACCACCACCACCACCTCCATCCGAAACACCTCCACTACCACTACCACCACCACCTCCGCCACTACCACCACCACCACCACCACCACCACTACACCACCACTACCACCACCACCACCAAATCCAAAATTGAAAAGCCAATTCAAGGGGTTTAATTCCAAACCAAGACCAATACTGAAATTGTCAATTTTGAGCTTAGTACTGAAACTAACTCCTACCGATGGACCAGAGATATTGATGTTTCCTATCTCTACACCGTATCCAATATCCGCAGTTGCACTAGCCGATGGGCCAGTTATTGAAACATTGCCGACATTGGCTTTAATACCATGTACATCAGCTGTAGCAGATGCAGTAACTCCTTTAACATTAAAGTTCCCTGTATTTACAGTCGCTCCTGTATTTGTCGATTCTGCTTTAAGCTCAACTCCTTTTGCGGATACATTTCGAGCGGTGACAGTTGAGGCTGACACCGAAGCATTGACAGAAACATCCATTGCTTTAAAAGAAGCGTTTAAAGCACTTTCGGATAGTCCAGTAGCATTTATAGAAGCCTTAAAATCAAACCCTTTAGCATCAGTGTTGCGATTGGCCATTGTTAAACCGGCTGCGTCTGCACTTGCTGTCGCATTTAACCCTGTAGCATTTTCATTACAATTACTCAAAGCAACACCAGTCGCGCTCGAACTATTGTCTATGAATTTCTCGTTTACGGTTTCGTTGAAATTGTATTTTAGTACAGCACTGTCTTCGTTGTCCTCGTTTCCAGCATCTTCATCTTCACTAGTGCTATAGTAATCACCATGCTCATCATCTTCACCACTATCCTCAGTTGAATCAACATGTTCTACATCATTAGGATTCTTCTCTAGCAATTCATCATGTATTCTTTCATTATTCAAGTCCTCCGATTCTGTGTCAGTTTCTGATTCTCCTTCTTCTTGTTCATTAAGTCCCTTTTCTGAAGCTTTTTCAGTTCTCTCTACTTTGTTATTTTCGTCATCATCCTTCTCCTTTTCCTTGCTTAATTTAAAAAGCATTTGGAAGATTGTTGTTGCTTTCTTCCTTGCATAGTCAGTGGTAGTTTCAAGCATGCTCATCAATCTCTTTGACATGCTGAACCAAGCATATTCGGTGGGCCCTTCGATGTACCACTGACGACATCTTAACACGGACGAGACTCTAGGACCGTAAATCTTCCTAAAGGCGTCCGCAACAATTTTCCTCCAAGACTCAGGCTCTTCTTCCAATGGTTCAAGGTGTTGCGTAATCTCGCACTTTTCATCGTTTTACGAGTTCTCTTAGACATTTCATCGATGATTTCACAAACATCTTTCGCTAACAGTTCCAGTTGATCAGTTTGGAAATTTAGTGATTTTTGGATTCTGTATTCGACTTCTTTGGTTTGGGGCTCCATCTCGACTTTGAAAGCCAGTAACTAGATGATGAAAATGACAAGATATAAACGTATAAAATGTACAACGCAGCATTTAGAAAGAAGATTATATGATAGATCGACAAACGAGACATGGAATGGTGTGTCCAGTTGACCCTTGCATTATTAAGAACTTAAAAAAAATAAAATCATTTTTACTGAAATGCTCTTCTCCGTAAAACTCTTTTTCTTCATAATCTGCAACAGAGGTAATATTCTTTCAAATAATATTCAGAGAAGACTCACCTTTGATTTCTGCAACTATCACTTTTGTCATAACCATTCGAAGCCTTCAAAGTACTGAAAGCACCCACAAAAAGTTCTCTTTATATAAAAATGAAAGTTCTGGTATTTTTTAGGTGGACTGGTTTATTTGCTAAGTAAACATTTAATCACAGCCCAAAACTTAGTGATTTACCTAGTAAATTAATTATCAGATTCGTGATAGGAATCTCTTGTACGTTTTAATTTTCCCCTTAAAAATTATCTTTGGAAACAATTAACTGGATGGGCTGGTTTTCCCAAAGTAATAGATCAAAGAAGGATTCAATCTTTCATATTTTGAGTAAAGCGGGCGGAAAACAATTTTGTCAATCAAACAATACTCTAATATAAAATGTCCGAAAATTAGCTAAAGAAAATACAATGCATACAGACATGTATTCATCAAAGCTAGCATGAATCAGACCTACAATTTATTTTGGCTGATTGTGACGACCTTATTAACTAACTTTAAACATAAGCATTTTATAGAGAATTGACTGAATGATGTTAGAAACCGGGGTGGGCACTCGATTCAAAAACGACCATATGTGCGGCCCAAATTTAGGCCTTTGAAATCGGACCCTTACATTTCAGAGAACATTTTGCAAAATTTGAGTAAATTTGAGCGAAAAATCGACCCTTACGGTGCATTTTCTTGAAATTTTTTGACAAATTTTCAGGCAAAATATGGTCAGATTTCCGAAATTTTAAACCCTCAGAGTGCAACTTTTCTCATCTTTGCTGATTTCAACACTTACAGTGCACTTTGGGAAGCTTGTAAAATATACCCTTAAGGGCCGCACGCATGATAGGTCATTTAGAAGTAGCGAATTTCATCAGAATTGCAGTTCGATTTGCGCGACCGGTTCTACATTTTCTAGGAAAAGCTACACGTCATTTTGTTCAAACTATGTTGTTTTGTTTTGGACTCAAAATCAACAATACATTTTATTTAAAGAAACCATGTTGCAAAGGTTCGAAAGTGCCCTTGAAATCAGCTACGTATTCTTTACTATCTCGTAAATGAAAAGCTTTTTAGATAGTCTACTCTACTTATGGCAAACGATAGCCATTGGCACAATAAACATAAAATACAATATAATATCCATAATACGAGTGGTCATATAAATTGAGCTAGAAAGCTCAGTAACTCCAGCCCTGAGTCCTGAGATTGCTTATAAAAATATGTGCTCCTGTTTTGAAAATCTACTGTTACGTTTGATGTTATTGCTCATATCGCTTAAACCCACCCAGCCCTCAAAAGCAAAAGGCGATCATTCTTAACGAACATAACAACATAATTTATCTGGAAAGTTAAGAAACTGGTTTTCGATAGCGACAAAAATGATACTCAAAATCTGATTTGAAGCACTGAAATGTGATGCAACAAAACATTGTCACGCTTTATACTCGGGCTACTTACTAGCTTGATTTTGATCTTCACATTCGTTGGTCAAGAAAGTTGTTGGTAATGGCAAATATCCTTGTTGGTTGTTGTCAAACAGTATATACATAGGATCACCAGCCTAAACGAAAAATGAAGGTTTATTGAACACCACAATGATCTGTGTTTGAATCTCAAATCCTTCCCGGCAGAGTGTTATAAAAGAGCAAAGATAAACTTTTGAATGATCAGCAGAAAAAAAATTTACGATAGAAAGAAAAAAGAAAATATCTGACTAAAATCTAACCGTCCATGTGAGCTGTATCTATGATTTTATATATCTGATTGATAAGTAGCGACCAAAAAAAAAACGGGATTTTTTATTCCGTTTTTTACTGCGTGGAAAAAGCCGTATATAGGCAAATTGATAATATTTCAACTTGTTTAAAAGCTTACTTTAAACGTATTTTGAAGATTTTCTTTTTCAGTACTGACAGTAGTTTGGTCCTCATTGTTCGTCATTGAATGGTAAGAGCTGCTCTCAAATTGGTCCGCTAATGCATCGAATGATGCCTTGGTTGATACGAAGGGCACATTGGAATAAAGATGGCGTGCCTCATCTAGAAATAATAGAATTAAAATAGTTAGAAACAAAGAGTTACATATTCGACAGGAAGAAGCTAAAACTTTAGAGGGCAGGTATGAATTTTCTTTTTGAAATTTTGCCATTCCAGAAGTTAATTTAAAGAAAAAACAACAAAGTTATTCTAAATAAAATAAAACTTTGTTTTTTCTTTTATAAAAATGTATAAAATTGTTTCATGATTTCATGGACTGAAAATATTTTTCTCAAGAATGGATACCGATACTCTCTTGGTCCAGTAGAAATTGTCACAAATCCCAATCTCTCAATCTTAAGCTGTACCCCCCATTAGGGTGACATTACTCTGGAAAACCGTTTCATTTTTAAAATACAAAACTAAAACTTACAGTTATCTTTATAGATACAAAACATGCCCAT
Organism: Clytia hemisphaerica; assembly: GCF_902728285.1. NCBI lineage: Eukaryota > Metazoa > Cnidaria > Hydrozoa > Leptothecata > Clytiidae > Clytia > Clytia hemisphaerica. The sequence continues at coordinate 1,306,973 of NW_027103528.1, read as the reverse complement.
TCCATTGCCTTGAGCTTGATACTTGTTGTTGGATGAGTAAAGGATGTTGTCCGACACACATACTTCCTCTATACGACTGAAAGGGAAAATCATGAGAAAATTATTTGAACAGTGGTATACAAACCTTTCCATATATAGTGCCCATTTATATTGCATCCAAACTATTTTGAAATCTTTCACTTAAAATTTCTATGGTAAATTGTATAAATTATATTTACATTGCCATTCTGTAAGTAAACACCAAATAAATTCTTTAACCAATTTGAGATATAATACATTGACCAAAATATTGTTACCCCCTAAATTCCCCACTACCTTTATTGGAGCTCAACCCCCCATTTCATTCTGAAATTCCTGTATACAGCATTCCTTGAAAAGTTGGACCCCCTTCAAATACTTTGCACAGCCATGGGGTTAATTTTTTATGTTGAAATCTTTGAATTTCTTTGGAATTCTAGTCGACTTTGATGTGATGTACATACTTGACGTTTTCTGGTATGCATGAAGAGAAAGCCAACTTATCATTTTCATTACAATCTGGATCACAGCAGCAATTCAAATCACATTGATTACTTATTAAGTCACATGTGCAATCTGAAAAATGAAGGATATAATAAATGTGATGTTGGTATTGAGGCGTTACTCTCTTTTTAGAGAGTCTTTGCCCATTGTGGATTATATTTTGGAGTATCGACAAGAAAAAATGAAGGAAAATTGGTTGCTGAAAATCAAACATTTTCAAGTGAAAATCGAGAATGAATTTCTACATACATTTTGTAGAGGAAAAAAGAAGGAAATTTCTAGCATCTAGTATTTCTGTCTCGATTCCCCGTCCAATATATAGCATCTACAGACTAATGTATTCTCATCTAATTCCATAGCCCATGAGAATCAGTAGGATTAAGAAAAGGGGAAATTTAAAGGCATATAAATCATAATCTACAAAGTGTCTATATTTGAGAATTACTAATTATTAAAGAAGAGGAAAATTTTGAAGGTTACCTTGTGCACTGGTACAATTTGCTAGAATCGCCAGCAGTGTCAACTGTAATAAGATCATTTTTTTAGATTCTATGTAGTTAAATCATCTAAATGAAAAATACAGAAATGTGGTAAGTATTATATATCGACTCCTTGGTGTCAAAAAAGCTATAATGAATATATATGAAATCTTATCTTTGAAGGGATAATCAGCTGATGGTTTGATATTTTTGGCATGTGAAATCCTTTAATGATCCTGATGAAAAGGACTAAAAACTTTAAATGTTTTGTTTAGAACCCACAGCAAGATTCTACTGATCTACTAATTTCATTCGTCTGAATATCATTTTTGAAATATGTTTCAGTGGATTTAAAAAACTTCTTAATGGATGAAAATTCAACATTGATTAAATTAGCAGTTAAAATCTTGCATCATAATAACATTATATACTTCAAAACATGAAGAAAATGACAAAACCCAAGAATAAATTATTTTTCAACATAAAAATATGTTAACTCTAAAGAACAATAATATATCTAAAATAGTTTTCTTTTTTTCAAAACAAAAATTAACTTTTTTCTTAAAAAACTAAAAATAAAAATTCCAACTTAAGATTGTGAGACCTCGGGTGAAACCCATTTTCTGAAGAACCAAATACCAGATAGAATATGTAAAGAAATACATTGGAATGTGCTGATCACGATCAATTTTATGTTCAGTTTTTTATGTTTCAGTTTCAGTTTTTTTTCAAATCACGATAGGCTGCATTTATAAAGATGAGAATAATATCCAGAATTTTATCAGCCTTGTTTAAGAAAATCATAATTCCAGCTCTTAAACTGATATCAAGAATGCTAAAATATAATTTTATCTGAAATAAATTAAAACTCTTTGCAAAACGAACTTCTTATTTCAAAAGTAGGTAAACAGTAGCTTTGCTTTGCTGTTCTGAAAATTAAAACATGTCGTCATCACTGTCATAGAAATCATCAGAATCACAATAATAGAAATTATCGCAAACATCTTCCAAACCAAAATGGTGCCCAAACATATATGCCATGTCATCATCTGAATCATAACACATATAATCACAACAATCATCGAACCAATCATCATCTTCCAAAGATCCTACTGACTCTTCATCTGATTTATCCAGAGTATCCGAAACCTTTAATTTTTTAATGTTATAAAACTGTTTTATTGTCAACAAAACACACTTTTTAACTAATTCCAGTAAATGGTGTTTGGCTCTGGGTTTGAAACTTGAATCATCACTTTTGAAAATGTACATAAACGTATCGTAGATTTTGTTTCGTAGTTTCTTTTCTTTACGATAATCAAATAGGTTGTATGCGTAAAAAATAGCTAATGCAAACTCAACAAGTTCACCTTGGGAACTGACAGATGCCTCTGGTGTTTCCATTAAACGTTCTTTGATGCTTTCCTTTGTTATTGATATTGGTGGTTTTATAGCTAGGAAACTGAGCAACTCAAACAATTGAAAAGCATCACAATCAGCTGGTAAACAGGCTAGCAATGTATATAATTTATTTTGATTCAAATATCTGATTAATATTTTCAATAATTTTGGATCAATTTCATCAGATGTGACAATACCGTCTTCCTCTGATATCGCGAACCTTCCAGATAAAAGGGTATCAATATAAGGTATTTCTTTGACAAGTTTTTCAGGGATTTCCACAACTTTGCCTTGAGTTTTCAATTTCTTGTAAACAATATCCTCTTTTTCACTCTCGCTATCACTATCTTCCGAAACGTGTTTACCTTTTTCATTCTGTCAAGAAGAAAACAAAAAAACATAAAAATTGAGTTTAGTTAATTTCAAATTAAAAGGCACTTAGATTTAAAAAAACCCTGGCTAACATATTCATAACCAACAAATTGTAAAGCAAAGAAAGGAATAGTGTGTAAACCTTAGCCAATGAACTGTAAAGAAAACAACAACAACAAAAAAAGTATTATAATTAATACCTTTGTTTCTGATATCACTACCTTGCCAGTGGTTTTGCTAATAAGAAGTGGTGGTACATCATCATGGTTCACATCAAAATCCATGTGGCAAACAGGATACAAGGGAGACACTCTTGGTTTGGCCTCCAAAACTGGTTCTGGCGGTAGGGGAGCCCTATTAGCTGAAGCTTCAGTGACTGGTTCCTTTCTCACAAGAGGAGGGAGGTCTTCATCATCGTTGGTATCTGATTCATCTTGCAAGAAAGCATTTTCGAGAAGAACAGGTAATACATTCCGTAAAAGATTATTCATAATAAAACAATGTTCTTATGTTCTAATTGTTCACTAATTCTGTTGAGAAAAAATGGAAAGGAAATTTTGTTTCACTAACAGCGAGCAAGAGAAAAAGTATAAAAGGTCGACTAGACTAGCTTATATTTGGACTAGAAGAATGTATAGATGATGAAAGAAAAGCATTTCGTTAACTTTACACAAAATTCTTATCACCAACTACAAACTGTTTACAAATAAATATATTCATATATTTTAACAAAATTTATTATTTTTTAATAATATCGAAAGAGCTGTGATGATTATGTTGCCATTTTTAAGACTTATAAAATTTAAATGGTTCACTATTAGAGGGATGCAAATCACTATTGTCACAAAGAAAGCCTAGAAGTAAATGCCATTTCAAAACATGGAGTAACAAATTTTCAAATAGAAAAAAGGGTTATATAAACAAATACATTTAATGCAAATTAATAAATATCACAAACATTATCAAATTAATAATAGAACAATTCAATATAAATAAGATTAGAAAATAATATAATATTGATACAAAAAATTATAATATGAATATACATTATCAATTATTTGATTGTGACACACTGAGTCAAAATGTGAAAAAAAATCGTTGACAAAAACTAATTGCCGACGGTAAAAAGTGACAAATTTTTTGCTGACAAATTTTCTAGCGATTAAGATTTGAAATTATTTCTAATCTGATTAGATTAAGAGAATAGGAGACAAATTCAGTTCGAGAATTTACAGCGCAAAATCGTCATCAGTTAATGGTAGCATATCCCCTCTATGTCTTCTTTTCCTCCGACACTGTCTGCGAAACAAAATCAAACCGACAATAAGAACCAGAACTGGAATTACCACAATAACGACAATGACCAAGAGAGTTTTAGATGTTTTCTTCTTTAACTCACAATAGTTCCCATGATAACCAGAGCTACAACGACATTGATATGAGTAAATTTCAGTATTTTTATCAATATCAAGCATACATTGACCATCATTTTGGCAAGAAGTATTTTTGAAACAATCATTATCACAATTTAATTTCTTTGTTAGATTTGCAATTTTCAACACTCTTTCTGTATTGTCAGATAATACAGTCTTTGGAAAAGTGCATAAGCCACTGGCTTTTATTGGATTCATTCCTCCATCAGAAAGAATGTTCTTAAGATTGCAATTACATTGTAAAGGATTGCCATCAAGAAGCAAATCTTCAATGACTGATTCACCAAACATACTTGGAACAAGAGATACAATCTCATTGTTCGAAAGATCCAAAACTTTTAGTTTCATACCATCAAAAACACCATTTCCTAAAGTATCCAAAGCATTATTTGCAAGAAATAGCTCTTCCACGTGTAATAAATGTTTTGTCAATTCTCTGCTGAAAGAGGTTAATTGATTGTGTGATAAATCAACCCATTGGACATCATGAGAACTAGAAAACAGATTATCAGGAATTTTCTGAATATTGTTTCCTGACAAATCAATCCTGGTTAATTTTAATAAACCCTTCAAACTGTCGGAATAGATTGAGTGTATTGCATTTTGACTCAAGTCCAAGTCTTCCAGGTTCTTTGTATCAGAGAAAGTAGATTCAAGTAGCAAATGGACTTCATTTCCAGACAGTTTCAAATGACGTAGTTTATTACAGTCCGAAAACGACTCTGGTGTTATTGCACTAATGGTGTTATTCTCCAGACCTAGAACTTCCAGTTGTGGCAAAGCTTGACAGATTGACGTAGGGATGATACTCAACTGATTTTCACCCAAATGAAGAGTTTTCAAAGTTGTAAACCCTTTCAGTTTATTCCCATTGAAATCTTTCAATTTATTGCTTGTTAAATAAAGCACATCAACATCTGTTGTGTTATGGTCTCTTGTTATCAAGTTTAATTTGTCTGCTGTCAATCCTTGTTGGCCACAATGCCAAACATTTTGAAGCTGGTTGTTCTGGTTCCAAGTAAGTATGCAGTTACACAAAAATGGACATGCTTTCAGTGATGTTATCGTGAAAAGTATAAGGATAACGCTCTCATGCTGCATCTTGACTGCATGTTATTTCTTTAATCTTCAAATTCAAACTGTGATTTTGACCTACTTGAAAACTAGACAGACAGAAAAATGTCAAATTTTCTGATTAATATGTTACTTAAACCCATTCTATGATTCAAGATATGAATAACCTTAACAAATCACATGATGAATATTTTAAGAGGACTGAATCAAAAAGTGTATAAATTATTAAAAATGTCCAACACAATTCTTGAACAAATCTACACACATCTATAAACAAATGACAAAACCGGAAGAAAAAGTTGAAAATTAGAGAGCTTTTTTTTCTAATTTATTTGCAAAATAACATTTCAATTCATCCAAAAAAATCTATTGAGGGCTGATAATAGTAAGATTGTTTCCAATTAACTAAAAAAAATCTTTCTTGTCCTAAAACAGATCTCCTGCTATATCCAGACCTTTTCTTGGGGAAAATGCTTGGATACCGGATAAATCCACCTGGAACCCTAAAAAGATCCCTCATCCTTTATCCGCAAAGGAAGAAATCAAGCTCAACATGAAAGATATCACCCGGTAGCTCTCACCTCCCATCTGGTGAAAATCTGAAAAAAATCCTATGAAAACCAAGTGTATTGAAAAAAATGCTGTTTCAAACCAAACCAGCTATGTTTCAATGTCATAACATTATGATGAAATTCTTTCCAATTGAATAAAGGCAGAAATGCAAATGTTGTCTACCTGTACATTTCCAAAGCATCCCCTTAACACCTTCCGAAAAGTTCCGAAAAGGGGGGCGGTCAGAAATTTTCATGAAAAAGGGAGGGGAATAGCAAGGAAGGGGGGATAGTTTGAAGGAGGGCTTACATATATATTGTAGATTATTATTACTTTTAAGTGGAATCAGAAATCTTTTCAAAAAATTGGCAACTAAGGTAAACTTTCTTCCAAAAATCACAAATCAGGGAAATGTTTTTCCAAGAATGGGAAAATTAGGCACACTCTTTTTCCAATTAGAAAACTAGGGAAATTTTCTTGCAAAAACCCTTGCTTATATTCATGACACAGTAGCCCCAGATCTTGGGTGCGGCACTTGTCCAAAGTCAAGTGCAGCACAAGTTTAGGCAAACACAGCGCCTGCATCATTGGCATGCTGAACATGCACGCCAGACTTTCATAGTTTACTTTAGGCGTACAAACTTTTGCGAGCAGAAACTTTTGCGAGGTCGAAAAATCACGAAATTTGAGATATTTAGTTTCACGAATTAGAGGAAAAAATATATTTCGCAAACATAAACTTTTGCGAATCGTTGGATAAAAATTAGAATTTTCGAATAAAAATTAACTTGAAAGTGAAAAATATTCCTTTAAAATTTGCTAAAGACGGTTGCTCTGCAACTTTAAAAAGGCACTAAAGGATAATAATATGCCGAATATTTAATATTTATTACAATTTCAAGGTTTTGTAGATTTCCAATTTTTTTGAGAATTTTTCGTGAGCATTATAACTTTTGCGAATTGCCCTGTTAAGAATTTTCAAGGACATTTACTTTCGCGTAAAAGACCAAAATACAAAAATAGCAAAAGTTTCTGCTCGCAAAAGTTTGTACGCCTAAAGTATAATGTACCAGGATCTGAATAAATTTATTCATTTTTACTTTTGTTCATGCCCTTGTATGTAAATTCATTTCAAGAGTCTTTTTCCTAATTGAAGATTTGTGATTGCCTTTTATAAATAATGGGAGCCATTCAAACTCAAACTTGTCACAGAAAATGTTTTGTTTATGAACCCATGACCCCCCTTCCTAAATTGACGACGTTGCCATAAAACCTTTAAGATAAAAAACTCAAGATGTTCAACCTTCATCTCTGTTTTGTAGGCCACAGGCATCAAAATTAGGGATAGAAAGTACATCACAATTTTTTGGTAAGCATGATTTTGCATCCGGAAAAGGATCAATTTTCAATTTCTAGCTTGTAGGTAATCCAAAAATTCATTGCAAATTGCAAAACAATGAGATAATTCGATCCTTAAGGCCATCTTTACCTTCGGCTCCAGCACGCATTACATTCATAATAAAAATAAGTAACAACAATGAAAGATTCCCATGATTAATTATCTCCTTAACATACATGCAGCAGAAAAAACCCCCTTTTTATAAAAATTCAAGGGATGTGCGGACCACCAAAGAAAGAAAAACCTGAGAAATAAACCTTTCTCGTCGCCAGACCACTTGCTTTGCTTTTCAACAGTGAAGCAATCAAAAAGAGACATGGAAAAGCAACATTTGGCATGAAATGAACTTCTCTAAATTTGACATTTCTGGTGAAAAGTTGAATACCACAAATAATTAAATTAAATTTTTACAAAATATCACCATTTTTAAAAATTAAATTCAATTTTTGGACAAAAAAAACAAAATCAGAAGTCATAACCATTTTTCTTGATTTTAGGGCGAAAATTGCAATAACACCTTCTTTTCGACAAAAACTGGTAGTCCATAAGACTTTCATATCGGCTAAAAGTAACACCTTCTATGAAAAGTCTATCATAATATCAATAGCTTTAGAATTATCCATAATAAACCAATCATAACGATGTCGAATTAAACAACAACCAATCTTAGATCTTCATATTATTTAGTTCTCGTCGTCTTCCTCAGCTGATCTCTTCATCTTCGTCCTCATCCGATTCGTCGTCGGAAATTTCATCTTCTCCAACTTCAGCTTCTTCGCTGTTGTAGGTCGCATCACAAAGTATCTCCTCAACTTCAAGGGGAAAGACCTCATCAACCCAAATTGTAGATCCGTCGTTCGACCAGCCACTTTCTGTAACATCTCCTTGTTAACCAACTTATTAATGATGATTTCCAAAGTTTGCTAACGTAGTTTGCCTTCTTTGAGTGGGGAATCAAAACTGACGGACACGGAGGAAGCATGGCCATATCGATAATTTATCCGCTTTTGGTGTACTTCTTTTCAAACATTTTTGCTCTCACTACGTTGACTGATGTTTCTTTAGCATAACCATAAAGGGCGCAGACGAATCGTTCCAAATAATTTTGAGTTTCTTCTTCCAAATCCCATGACTCTCCCAAGCGGCGAAAAGCTTCCACGAAATTTCTATTCTTCTTCATTTTATTGAAGCAGGTTGATTTTCCTTCTTTAAAGACTGATGATGATATGTAATCGTTTCCGGTAAAGGCGTGGAAACCACTCAAAGATGTTTTGTACTTGACAGCATCTTTGCCAAGGTTGCATGTCCAAAACCCTTTCCGTGTCTTCCCTTTGCCGTTGTCAAGAAAGATTTTGGTTGGATTTAGAAGACATGCTGCAAGAACAAAGATGTCGGTGTCTGCAGATGGAGATCTTAAGATTACTTTCGCTTCGGGATTTTCTTTCAGGACATAACTGCAGTGAGGGATGACCTTTGTGTCAGCTTCCTCTTGATCAGATGACAAATCCTCTGAAATAGTGACACCCGTTTGACTAAGACAATACGTAACACCTTCTTGAGAAATATAGACCTTCGAACAATTTGTGGTCTGCAATACTCTCTGATAATTGCTTCTTGTTACTTCTGACATCAGCTCAACCAATTTTGTTTTGTTTTCACCATTCCTCATGAAATCTCCGAAGTCATAGGGAAATATCGATTCCTTGGATGCGATCATAACTTTTTGATCTTTACCACGCTCATTACGTTCAGCACCTTTGATCGAATTGGATCTGTATGTGTCAGCAGCAATATCAATACGGTTGTACCCTTTTGGCAGGTCTCCGATGAATTTCGTCATAGTCCGAATAGCAGCAATCAGGTCAATGACAAAGGACTTATCTTTCTTCTTGATAGACTTCATTGAAACATCTGATCTAGGATCTTTCTTTGTCGTATCTGCAACCAGTAGTTTCATTAGCTTGCTTTTTGGTGTTTCACGGTTTTTCCATTTCCATGTGCAAAACTGAGAGGAGCCAATGGGTAGACAAGAGCTGACGGAATATCAATTGCGCGTTCATTTCTAATTGAAAACGAAAGAAGGGTACCAATGATATCCCGATTTACTTCTATTGTATTTGCAAAATATTGACGTTTAATGACTGATGTATATGTCTTGAATGTGTAGATAGGAACTCGGCTCAATCTGTCGTTCTTTGAATTTCCTTTGACACTTGACTGCTCAAATTTGTCTCGCATCCCCTTCCCGTCTATTTTACTATTTTCAAAATCTTGCTTGCAAACGATTCCTCAACCATTTCTCCAGAGAAGAAAAGTTGTATAACTCATCCCGACCCAAATCAAAAGGATTGATGTATTTCCCTTTCAACACCTGAATAATTTTCGTCACATGCTTTTCACTGGCAAGAATCTCGGACGGTCTCATAGGCTTGTATTTATCACATAGTCTTAAAGTGCCAGCCATCTTTTTTAATTCAGAGGTTGTTTTAGCTATGTCAGCTCGATTCAAACACCATTTTAGAACCGCGTCCTTTAAAAACTTGATTCCACCTGAAAATGACGAAAGAATTTTTCTGTAGTAACCCTTCTATTTGATTTATCTCCAGTGATCAAACTCAAGGTAAATACATATTGATTTTGATTGGGAAAGATTTCATATTGAACCTAATTCCCTATTAATGTAATTATTTACCTGAGGTTTTAGCATCGCGGTTGATCGACTGTTCTCCACGCTGAGAAAAAATCCGTTCATGGGGGGTGGAGGATATATTATTTTTTTCATGATTTACACCTGGACATTTTGATTTTTGACCCCCTGGACACGGGTTATACCCCTGGACAAACATCAAATCAACCCCATGGACACAAAAAATTACCCCTGGACATTGGAATTTACCCCCTTGACATTGCAATTTATTGGCATTTTTTCAATACCCCTGGACAATTCATCCTCCACCCCCATGAGCGGATTTTTTCAGGAAGAGCCCATTCCAGACATTTTGAAGGTTTCTGCGGTAAGTGTAAACCGCAGGTTACAGGTTGCAGGTTACAGATCACAGGTTACAGGTCACAGGTTACAGGTTAACAAAACACAGACCGGAAAACTGTAACGCACTCATAACATACAATTCATAACATACAACTCATAACATAAGTTCCTGAAAATATTATATGTAATGGAAATGTAATATCAAAATATGTTAATAATGTTATTTAGAAGACTTAAACGACAAATCATCAACCCCAAATATTGATAACAAATGACACTTAAATTATGTAAATAATGATGTTATCTCAAAGTATGAGGTTTTGTACGCCAAGTAACAATAAAATATTCTTCATGCATAATAGGATGCTGACGCTGCAAGTGGATATAGATTGACAGGTTTTGAAAAAAATAAATACTCCAAGAGAGCTGTTTTAGAGGGATGAAGAAGGTGACGTCATTTTATCAAAATACAAAGCAGGGGATAAAAATATTGAAACATTTATAAAATATAATCTCATTGACGCTATTTTCATCAATTCTTGTTATCATACCCAAGGTGATGCATGAGATAAAATGAGATATGACATAGTGATTGTGAAATAGCTATTTTCCTGTTAGGGGGCTGTTTAAAGCAAAGGTGAGATCAATATTCGAATATTTCTTTATTCTTTGTATATAACATACGTAACATGCGTATAACATTGAAAAGATAATTTTTTTACATGTGTGATATAGATGTAATATATAATACAAGTATTACAGGTCCGTGTTATACACGGTATAAAACGTGAAATCACATGGTTAGCACGTGGGTAGATTTTTAGCTTTAAAATAGTTCTAGATCAATAAAATACCTTTGGAATTATATTTTTGACATTAACAACTGTTTTTCAAACATTTTCTTTGTGTTTTACAGTAATTGAAGTTGACCAACACTGACCTGTGACCTGTAACCTGTAACCTGTGACCTGTAACCTGCAACCTGTAACCTGCGGTTTACACTTACCGAGGTTTCTGTCAAGCCAGGGTATCGCAGATCAACCTCCTTCATTATTTGGCCGTATATTGCTAAATGCAAAATAGAAAGGCAACATCTCATCCCACGCTTGCAATCTCATCTCGAAGTTGTTTGTTTGGACGGCTGTGTGAATCATGTGCTGAATTCTCATGATGTTCAGGTATATCATCCAAAACTGGGCTGTTTTGCCGACTTTTCCATCTCGAACATCTTGATGGTAGCGCTCGTATCTTTGTAAGAATTCGTTCCAATTCGGAGGTATCATGCCGTCAAAGCTCCCAGGGTCAGAATTGATGTCGTACAAACAATCGGGCACTTTCGGAGCTTTCTGAAATAACACTCACGCAACCCACGCACTTAAACATGGCACTTTTCAGAGATTCTTTTAACAAAAATGTTACAAAATTTACATTACAAACGTTTTGAATAACTGAAAACACTCTCTAGATTGGATTGAAAATCCAACGTAACACATTGTGTAATGAGATAAGGCTGATTATTGCTGATAGTTAGATATAAATTGGTCACAAAAGGTTTCTAAATCTATAAAGGTGTCATATTTTTCTTTCGATTAAACTGACTATAACCAAATTTGAGCCTAATTGGTGTAATTCTGATTTGTGTGAACCGCGCTGCCATTAAAGTCTCCTTGGTAGTCTTTAATTTTGAAAAAAAGTGATTTTTTTGTAAAGATTTAACATTTTTGGACATTTTACCCCGGATTTTGAGGTATTTTGAAATTTTCTAACTTAGAAACAGATAAATTTATTAGTTTAAAGGCTTTTTATTGGGAATTTTAATAGTTGTAGACTGTTTGAGGGGTTAATCGCGAGACATTAGCTCAAAAATTTGAATTTTGGTCAAAAAATGAGTATTTTTGCAATTTTTACCCCCTGAAAATTAAAAATTAAGCCTCCAGGGGATAGTTCATCCTGATATTATGATGAGAGCAATCAGGATCTATCACCACATAACCTTTGTAGTATCATAAACAGTTTTTCGTTTGCCTAGGACCACTTTTCTGCTGAAAAAAGACGATTTTGGGTTTTTTTTCGTGTTTTACCCCCTGTTTTCTTTGGTACAGAACCCCCTGGTAAATATTTTTGAATTTTTCTTTTTTCAAAATTTTATTTTACCTATTTGTGACATATTTGGAAAGTTTCAAGCAATAAAGAATTTTAGATAGTGCAGAATCGCACTTCTAAGTTACCATGGTGTTTCAAGTCTCAAGCAAAATCCCTTACAAATTGGTATTTTGGCTAAAAACACCCCCACTTACCTAGCTTACCATTTTAGTTAGCCCCCTTAACAGCCTATTTACCGTCTCATTCCTGAAAATATAGCATCTTAGCAACCCTAAACCACCATCAAATATTTTTCACCTCTTGGGGGATGCAGACCCCCCAGATCGACCTGGTCTAAAATAAAAATGTCCACATCTACACCATGCCCCCTCCCCGCTCCCCAAACGTCTAATTAATGTTTTTTTGTGGCAAGTTTGAGTTTGGATTGCTCTCCTGACACTGGCCTTATAAGAGGTCTATTTTATTTTATAATAGCCATAATCATATATTCACCCACGATATGGACTGAACTTTTTCGAAACACTTGGCAATTTTGAACTAAAAAGTCCCATGCGCATACCAGCGCATGTTTGTGCCAGCTTTTTGGAGGCAAAAATCTTAAATTTTGTGGCTTGAGTTTGGCTGCGACATCCATTTTATGCAATTTTGAATCAAACATGACCCAAAATTGTTCAGGGTATGTTTGAGTTATACCGTGAGTTGTGTTATACCTTATTAAGAGAAGAAATTTTGGCTGAAAGAAATTTTGGTGAATTTGGCGAATTGCCTCAAAAATTTGCTTAAATTTCCTCCCTTCAAATTTAGATTTATGGGCCATTCGCCAAAATTAATTCTTGCCAAATTTAAATTTCTTTCACATTAATCTCTATTTCTCCTAAAAACCCCTTTTTCATCCTTTTTAAGCTTAAATATTCATTAATTAGCTAACAAACTTATTTGAAGGTACTCTGAGGGACATAAAAACTTCAAGTCAACCTGCAGGACAACACTGAGCTGCACAGAGTTTGTTGAAATCTTGCCATGCTTGGTACTGTAAAGGTTGATTTTGAAAAAATTGCAAAAAATTTGACAACAATATAATAATTTTTAAGTCGACCTGCAGGATAACACAGAATTTGAAATCTCGCCATACTTGGTAAAGGGTGATTTTGAAAAATTGCAAAAGACTTATGACAACATCTCAAAATCAAAACACATCAAAATGACACATGAATCCAGTCAAAAATCCACTATAACAAGCATTTAATTAGAAACTGTTTAAAGAAAAGAAGAAAAGCAAAACACTACCTTATTCTTCAAGTAACAACAATAATTTGCCATTTCAACTTTGAGAAAGCAGATGCAAAATATTCAATTATACCACATGTCAAAATTAAAACATTCATTAAAATCTAACATCTTCTCTCAAAGAACTTGTCCCATCATATCAAATCCCAAAACTTGACAATCGTTTCATAGCTCATTGACCGGTTAATTGATAACAATAATGAATTTCAACTGGGCAAATTTGATCTATTCGTCTATACATTTAGAACCCTTCAGTTAGGGAAACCATCCAGGATCCTGCCATTCTATGAGCCAGCAAAAACTAAATAACACTTGTAAACTTAGGTTTCTAACTATTTTCCATCAAAAACAACCAAAAACATTGCTACTTCCCAAAGCTGAAGACCAAAACAAATTATCTTCCAAGATAACGGCGCCCTTTTGGATCTATTGTTATGGCTATCTAAAATGGTGGAAAGAGTTGCGGAAAGACAGGGGCACCCGCTAGCTTCGAGGGTGTTAACGCCAAAACAGCCAATAAGATCTTCCAACAAAAGGCGAGTTAGTTACCGCACGAGTTACGTCATACACTCCACCGCAGCGTACAACAAACGATGTTTCAGTGAATATCAATAATTATAAAAATATCTTATGTGCTTAAATTCAGTTAACTTTGAGTGCGTCATTGAAGATTAAGAAGATAAGAAAATAAAAAATGCGTTGGATAATTTTCATTGTAACAGTTTGGTCAATCATTGCTGAAAGTTTGAAAAAGTTTTTCCGACGCAAAAAAAATTCAGCCAATTAAAAGCATAGTGTGCTTATATTTACTATGTTTGCTACATCGTCTAGGCTAAAAAAAGTGCGAAAAGACACGAGCGTCAGTTTTTAAATGAGTGTTATGATTTTTTAGATCACGGTCACATACAGGAACTTGCCAATTAATGTTCCTAACTGCCCTTCGAAAAAAAGAAATAAAAACGCATCGATCTCTAAACAAAAGTGCTTAACCACAAACTAAATTTAACTTGACCTAACCATAGCAAGACAGAGATATAGTTAAGTAATAAAAAATAAGATTCTGGGAGAAAATCCTTTGTAGCTGGGATCTTTTATCGATGAAGCCCTTTATCCCAAACTCTCAAAAGACTAATGAAGCAGCACAACAACAATCACAACTACAGAAAAGATGACAAGTGTCACTCCAGCCACAAATCACTCAGAATGCAGGAAAATCTTTATGCGCCTTGAACTAAATTCTAGTGCCAGAATTTATCCTAATCGAGAAAAAGGAATAACAAAAGCCAGAAGCAAACATTCAAGTCGAAGGTTGAATTTAAAATGACACATATTCAAGTGAATACTGATAAACTTGCCTCAATAACTTTACCAGCATTTAAGACTACAGTTACAGGTTACAGGTCACAGGTTACAGGTTACAGGTCACAGGTCAGTGATGACAGGTTGACTCTAATCAATGTCATTGCAGAGGAAAATGTTTGGAAAACACAAAGAATTATCAAAAACATAATTCACAAGCAATTTCATCCATATAAAACCATTTCAAACATCAAAATTTAACCATGTGCTTTTATCGATCTTTCGCAGTTTGCGCCGTGTATAATGCAGACCAGAAAATGTTTGAAACCATATTATACGTATAACAGGTATATTACATATTGTAATGTTTGTAATGTTATATGATGGTTACATATAATAAAACACATCGCTCTAAAACTACCTTCTCAGAGAACTCACAAGCTTCTGATTGGTGTAATTTTATATCCAGCCATATTGTTATCATCACATTCAGTATGCTAAATATTTTTGGTGTTTTTCTCTTGTAAGACATGATATTATGTGATTCTGTCAATATTTTTGCCAAAAATTGTAATTATATAAGTCATTAAAATAACAATTGAATGATTAATTAGTTTCATCCTTCTAAAACCACTCCCTTAGGGACCTAACAAGCTTCTGATTGGTGCCGTTTTATATCCATTCACACTATGTACATAAAAGGAAAGAGCTTTATACTTAGTTTTAGTTATTTATATACCATTGATTTTCTTGGTGATAAAAGAGATGTTAATAATAATAAAAAACTATCAACATCACATTCTGTATTATAAATATTTTTCGTGTTTTTGTCTTTTCTTGCATAAGATTTCATGATTCTGTTAATATTTTTGTCAAAAATTGTCATTAAGACATTAAAAAAAATAATAACTGAATAATTAATTAGTTCCATCCTTCTAAAACCACTCTCTTACTTAGGGACCTTGCAAGCTTCTGTTTGGTGCCATTTTTTATCCATTCACACCATCCACATCACATTTTGTATAATAAATATTTTTCGTGCTTTTGTCTTGTTAGGCATCATATTTTATGATTTTGTCATTATTTTTGTAAGTAAGTGTCACTAGGTTGTTATTCTATTCAATTGTCATTTTATAATATCTAAATAACATGTATATTATATTACTTTTTTGTAATTTAATGCCTTATGTATTGATGTTATGTTATGTATATGTTATGATCTTATTATCTTTTTTCCGGTCTGCACTTTGTTGACCCGTAACCTGTGACCTGTAACCTGTGACCTGTAACCTGTGACCTGTAACCTGTGACCTGTGACCTGTAACATGTGACCTGTAACCTGTGACCTATAACCTGCAACCTGTAACCTGCGGTTTACACAAACCGACTCAGTCTACCATTTTTAGCGCGGTCCGAGGATTGAGCTGAGGACGCTCCGCGAACTCCTGCGCGGGTGAAAAACTTCAATCTGTCAATCATTTTCTCAAGCGAAGA
Organism: Clytia hemisphaerica; assembly: GCF_902728285.1. NCBI lineage: Eukaryota > Metazoa > Cnidaria > Hydrozoa > Leptothecata > Clytiidae > Clytia > Clytia hemisphaerica. Next base: position 1,290,569 of record NW_027103528.1, on the reverse strand, counting down.
GTACGCGAAGCGATTCTAGCTTTACGATAGTGTCGTGGGTCATCAATGGATAGTATTCAATTATCATTATCATATAGCGTCAGCCTGGGTTTAGGTCCCAGGCAAAAATTAGGTCCCCCCTGAATTTTAAGTCCCCCCAAAGATTTATGAATTTTTCGTTAGCCCCCAGGACTTTTGACCCTAGACAACTTTCAAAAAATTGATCCAGTAAAAGAGGTTTTTCCAATGTAAATTGCATTCAGTTCTAAGTTTAAGATAAATAATTGCACACTTTCGACAAAAATATTGCGCCGTAGGGGAAAATTTTTCAGATTCATGAGCTTCAATTTGAGTGATTGAAGCCAACTATTAAGCAGAATTATTTTAGCCCCCACTTTAAGTGATGAGATTTTAGCTCCCCCCAAGTACATAGGTCCCCCCAAAAAAGTGGTGTACTTCCAGCCCCCTCCTCTTTTGGGAAAAATTTAAGGTGTAACCCCCCCAACCAGCAGGGGGGGCTGACGCTATGATTACGATTATCCCTTTATTTTCATTCCTATAACTTTTGCAAAAAAAAGGAAAAATAGAAAAGTTGTATATATTTTCTACTGCTCTATTCACATACTGAATTTGAAAGATCTTCTGTGTGGCGTTTTTTTTGCAAACTTCAAAAAACTGATTTTTGTCCCGCCTTTGCGGGACTTTGGCTTAAGTGCTTGAGTGCAGCATAGGGTACAAAGTCCAAACATGCGTTTCCCGTAATTTTTGTGTGAAGAGTTAGGTCTACACTGTGTGAGGGCGTTTGAGGCGGTAGCGGGTGAAAAGGTTGTCGTTCGTTCGTTATTTGTAAGGACGAAGCCAGCTGTTGATTAAAGAGATTAATGTTACCAGGATATTGGTTCCATCGCCTACTGAAGAAACTGGTACTGTTGATGGAGTTGCAGAAGTTTGGGCAAGCCGTTGGATTCCACGCTGGTTGTTGACGAGTATAGCTGCAAAATGGTGGTTGTTGTTCGTTGTTTTTCGTTATTCAAATGATGAAAGATTGAAGAATTGTGATCAATTAAGACTGAGCTGAACTGTGCTGAAAAGGGGCGGGCTTGATGGTAGAATATATATAGGCAAAGGTAAGAATAACTAGCGGCCGAAATATACTATTTCATAGCCACCTCGGTGCGGTGGCGGGATGTACTTCATTCAACTTGGAATTAACCTGAGCTAAAAGGTTTAGCTCCAACTAGACAAACTTTTCTATTTCTATTTCTATCTATTTCTATTTGGTTGAGTCGCAGAAGGCTTAGAGGCTCATTTTCGCAACTATAGACACTTTCAATTAGCGCCCGTCAGCACCTTGAACTGACTACCCAATCCCCTCACATGGTATGGGTTGATCCGGCGGACAAACAAAGCAAAGGTTCGTGAAGCGAGTGAACCGCTGCGAGTGGGAATTGAGCCTAAGTCGCCTGTCAGTCAGGAGTAATACCTTAAATAAGGCGTATACCTTGTTCAAGTAAGAATTCCAAATTTCTATTGTTTGATACTTCCTATTTAGGAAGTAGTGGGAATATTTTCCAAACTAGGAAAAAGGGCACTCTCTCGTCTATACCATTGGAAACAGCACGAGAAACTGAATTCCCATGGTGATTTTTAGAAAATTCCACAGCCGGAATTGATCACAATCTTCAATTTTAAAACAACCTTAAAGTCTAGTCTACATGAAACGAAATCGGCTTTTTTAAAGGGTGTAGAAAGAGCTTTACACAAAAAATACAAAACAATTTAAAATGGTACCCAACGTTTTTCCAAGAAATCTTTAAAAATACCTTGAACAAGGTATCCCTATCTTAAACAAGGTATATGCATGTACCTTGTTTAAGGTACATCCTGTTATTATTAACTATTCTTCTTTGCTTCCTGTCTTCTTCCCCTGAATTTATGGCTCCAAACCTAGTTCCAAAGATAAAACAAAGATGAAAAAAGATTCCGTCTGTAGATTTTGATAATTTTTTCACTAGTTGGTCAATCAAGGACTCCTCTTTCCTTTGTGCTAAAATTCAACATGCCCTTTTTCCTTAACACATTTAAAATCGATGTTTTTTGAGGAAATCTTAAAAAATACCTTGAACAAGGTACCCCTACCTTAAACAAGGTATATACATGTACCTTGTTTAAGATACATCCTAAACAAGGTATACGCCTTGTTTAAGGTATTACTCCTGACTGCCTGTGCAGTAACTAAGGTCAATGACCACTATACCACAACGCCTTAAACATGCTTGTGTTACAACCAATTCAATAAAACATCAAATCAGAAATTGGCAGGCACACATTAGCACTGCTAACCTTACCATTGTTTTGGGTCAGATTCCACTTCCCAGGACCCAGGTCTTCCAAGATGCAAGTAGCTCGATGCTGGTGCGGGGACTTTATTTGTTTGTTTTTGCTTGGTTACACTCAGCCGGCCTCTTATTTTGACACTTTGATGATTCCCATGCTAGACTGTTATCTTACTCTCTTTATCTCCTTACCGTTTGGGCGGCCTTACAGTCTTTATTTTTCAGTAAACAGTATTATCTGGCACCCGATGTAGAAATTTTCTTCCGACACGCTAAAGCTCTGAAGGTCGGGAAAATTATCAAATTGGCCCGCTCCCTTTAGAGCTTTAGCGTGGGCGGCCGCCAATCCGCCATCGGAATATCAGATAATAAACAGTATATATTTTGTTCCGAAAACAGAAAATTTTTAAATGTACATAAAAAGAAAGAGCTTTATACTTAGTTTTAGATATTTATATACCATTGATTTTCTTGGTGATAAAAGAGATGTTAATAAAAAAAACTTACCGTAAAAAACCTATGAGCTTTTGCTTTTGTAGAAGTGACCACGATTGAAACGGAGAATCCTGGTAAGTTGCTGACTCAGCGGGATCTTCTCCACAATTTTAGATAATGACCCTCATTCAGTCAGTCATAAAAGTCTAAAAAAGGATTTGCCAACATTTGCCAGTTTGTATTTTTTTTGTTTTTAATCCATAAGTAATTGTTCTTTGTCTCCAAGTCTTTTTAGTACAGCTAAAACGTTATTTAAATGCTCTTTGAGATTATAAATACCTATAGATCATTAAAATTGTATTCTTTTGTTTTGTAGACACTAGACTGCTAGTAGACTACAAACAAGAAGCAAGAAAGAGAAGAAAGGGAGGGGCAAGGGGGGGGGGTGCCCAGACCAGTTCACCTTTCTCACTTACTTTTGGTTTTTACATAAATCCTTTTAGACCATCTCGTAGATGAGCTTGAAGTCCTTTTTTCAGTTTGTTTTCACTTTTAATATTTGAAAGCTTTGTCTTGGAATAATACTGTGCGTGAATGGTGAATGTCAAGATATCAATTATAATGTGATCATCAAAACAAAGGGTGCATAGTAATGACAGTAAAATAGTCCAAATCTATAAAATAAATAATTTTTTTTTTCCGACGTCACTTTTGTCAGAAAAAGAAAGATTTTAGCGGAGTGTCGAATGTTGAATAGAAATAGAGATTCACTTTTATCTAACATTGAAAATTTTTTTGAGAAAGTGATGTATTCACGTCTCTCTGATTTTCTTGAAAACCATAATCAAATCTACTCTCGACAATTTGGTTTTCGTAAGGCTCACTCTACTGACCATACACTCATTAATATTGTCGAACGTATCCGAAACTATCTTGACAATGGTGGGTTTGCCTGTGGTGTATTTGTCGATCTACAAAAGGCTTTCGACACAGTTGATCACGAAATTTTACTTGAAAAACTCGATCACTACGGAGTCAGAGGCATTGTTAATGACTGGTTCCGATCTTCTAGTTCTAGTTCTAGTTATGTATTTGCATAAGACAATTAAGCCTAATCTCGCAAATTCTACGTAAAAATTACAAAAATGAAAATATTTTAAATGTGCTGTCAGCAATAAATATATTAAAATATAAGTTTAATAGTTATGTATAAAAGTTTGTTTATTTAAAATCTAATATAAATAAATAAATTGTATGTAAATATAAAAAAGCTAAAATATAAAATGATCTTAATGCCGAAATCTTAAATTTTAAGCAGACAGATTTGAGTTGATTAGCTTGCATGGTAGATTAGTGTGGAAAAGTGTGAGAATTTATTCAAAAACTAGCAAAAGGATTTGAGTAAGTAGTTTAGTGTAAGTTTTATCTATCTTAGTGATTTTGTAAGAGTTTAAATTCCTAAAGTTAAATTTTCATCTATTTCTTTTTTAAATTCGTTTTCATCAACAAGGTTTGCAACATTTGATGGCAGTTTATTCCAGTACTGTACGGTGGAGGGAAAGAAAGATGATGAATAGCACTTAACTCTCCCTTGAATCGGTTGGAATTTCACATTACAACAGCGTTGCCTCTTTGGGTGGGTTTTTAAGTCAACAAACTTTTTACCGGATGTAATATCGTGTAGCATCTTAATTTTTGATTTGTATCTCCTACCTTCAAGGGTTTCAAGGTCCAAAGGCTTTCTGAGGGATTCTGGGCTGACTTCATAACTCCACTCATTGGCTATCCAGCGTATTGATTTTCGTTGAATCATTTCAATTTGGTGAATTAAAGATTGATTATCTACTGGATCCCATACCGTACTTGCGTATTCCATCAATGGTCTTATGAATATTTTATAGCATGTTAGTCGCGTGTTTTTGTCAGTCCATGACAAATTTCGTTGTAAAAACATTCTGGTGTTGGTTGCTTTTGATGTAATGCAGTTTATGTGGTTATTCCATGTTAGGTTCTTTGAGATGGTGATACCAATGTACTTTGCTTTGTCAACAGTTTTTAGTGTTTGACCATGAATATTATATTCTGAGTCAATGATATTTCTCTTGTTGGTTACTCTCAAGACTAGACATTTATCAGGATGGAATTGCATTGACCAATTTGTCTCCCAGGAGACAAGATTGTTTAAGTCCTTTTGAAGTTGTACAGCATCTTCAATCGAGAGTATGGAACGATAAAGGTATGCATCATCTGCAAATAGAGCTATTTTTGATTTAACTTTGCCGGGCAAATCGTTTATGTAAATTAAGAAAAGCAACGGTCCAAGGACTGTACCCTGAGGTACTCCAGAAATGACTGGTGAGGATTTTGATGATTTCCCACGTACAACAACACACTGAGTACGGTTTGATAAGAAGTCCCTAATCCAGGACAAGATATCGCCGTTGATTCCATAATGTTTTAGTTTAATGATCAGTTTACGATGACAGACTTTGTCGAAAGCCTTACTGAAGTCTAGTAGAATGCTATCCACTTGTTCCTTATTGTTGATAGATTTTGCTAATGAATCAATTGTTTGAAGAAGTTGAGTCTCACAGGATCTCTTTTTGCGAAACCCATGCTGAGTATCCGTAAGAGAGCCATTGGCTTCCATGTGATTGATGACATGACTGTGTATAACATGTTCTAACACTTTACATGTGACTGATGTTAGGCTGATAGGGCGGTAATTTTCTGCTTTCGAGCGGTTCTTGTTCCCACCTTTGTAAAGGGGGGTGATAGTTGCATGTTTCCAATCTGTAGGTATTCTGCCTTGTTTCAGAGATACATTGAAAATTAGCACAAGGCCGTCTGCCAACTGGTCTGCACATTCTTTCAGGACTCTTGCACCTATCCCATCTGGTCCACTGGCTTTGTGAGGGTTTAAATCTTTTAGAAGTTTGATGATTCCGTTTTTGGTTATGACAAGCTCATCAATTTTGACACTACTAGGTGGTCCATTAGGGGTTGGGGTGGTACCATCGTCTTTGGAGAATACACTAGTGAATTGGTCATTAAGAAGTTCAGCAAGTTCTTTCTCATCTGTGTGTACGACATTTTTATTATCAACTAACGGTGACACACCACAGATATCAGTCCGTTTTGACTTTACAAAAGTGAAAAACCTTTTACTGTTCCTTTTGTCTCCACCAATGTTTTCTTTAACATAATCATGGTAAGCTTTCTGGCAAGTTTTCCTAGCGTTCTTTTCAGCCTGTTGAAATTTGGCCCAATCTCTATCTAATTTCGTTCTCCGGTAAACACGATATCTTTGTTTCTTTTGTCTGACGGCTCTTTTTGCAGGATACATTAAACCAAGGTTTGGTTGAAACGTGTAGAAGTAATCTTTGTTGGGACATGCTTTGTTTGAGATCTTGATATAATATTTTTAAGAGATTCCCATGATGTATTTATATCTGTTTCTGTTGTGGTTGAAGTACAGAATTTTTCAATGTCGTTTTTTATATCTTTCTGCAAAGCGTCAATGTCAGCGCGGTGCCATAGATGGATTTTACGTTGGGTCGGTTTAATTTTTTGTGGGTGGCAGAAAATGTCTGCAATTATGGAAGTCCTCATGGTCACTAAATCCTGGATGTGGCTCACAACTTTCAGTAAGGCCAGGGCGGTTTGTAAGTACTAAATCTAGAGTGTTACCTTTCCGTGTTTTTAAAGTTTACAATCTGTGATAGATTGAATAGGTCAAATATTTCGAGAAAGTTCTCATTCAATTTCTTGAATATTGATTTCCATTGATGGTATTTGACTCCCAATCAACATCAGGAAGATTAAAATCACCACATACCCAATGAGGATTCAGTTTTTTACTTTCTTATGACACTGGAAATACCTTTTATAAGTTTGGTATTGTAATCCTCTGTACTCTTAGGTGGGCGATAGCATGCTGTGAATATTACTGGTTTTTCAAAGGAAGCTACTACTTTGATTGACACGATTTCAGCTTGCTTATTAAATCTGTAGTTCCTCAACAAGCAAGTGTTTTTGTAAATTATGATTACACCACCCCAACCATCATTTCGATCATGACGAGAGGCCATATAGTTTTTGGGAAGAAATTCTGAGTTCTTTAAGTTGCAGGAGAGATGAGATTCTGTGCCAATGTGAGAATGTCGATATCGTTATTATGAAGGTAATTCCCCAGCAAGAGTTGTTTGTTCCATATGCTTTCGAAATTGCATACTGAGATACGGAGACGCTTAGCTTTCTTTTTGGGTATGCTGCTGTCGTTACTGCCTGATGAGCTGTTGGATGATATGAACTGTCAAATAAACTATTTGAAATGTCTTTAAGCGCACAATTTCGACAAAGCCACTCTAGACTTTCTTCTTTCTCGTGACATTCATATATTTGATGACACATAGATGTGCAATTTAGATGGAACCATTGGTCACAGGAGTCACAGGCGATGGAGGCTCCAGAATATACAGCTTTCTTGCATTCACCGCATGGATATTTCAGATTTGAGGTTGGACCAGGATTCAGTTCAACTGTTCCACTGATGATCAACAATAATTGTTGTAACAAGCCACTGGTATGGATTGTGTGAGGGTGGTTACGCTGTTCCTGGTAAATAAATGCAAAGGAAAACAGCGAGATTTCGTTCTTAGATATAATTTTGCAACAAAGCAATGAGTTGTCTTTGGTTAGTGATATTTCACAGCTAGTAAACTGCCAACAGGTTATGACAATAGATATCATTCGTAAAGCATTCATATTTAAGAGTAGAATAGATGAATCAATACGATGTAAAATATTTAAGAGGTACCTGCTCAGCTGCACGTGGGTCCAATCTCACGTACAGCCGGTCCAAGGTTATTTGCCAAGACCTCAATCAGTCAATTATATCACGTCTTCTTATTTGTCTGTCTGTTTCTTACCTCACTAACCGCTCCCAGTATGTTTCTCTTGCAGGCTCAAATTCCCTTTTAAAATCTATTAATCACGGAGTTCCTCAGGGTTCAGTCTTGGGTCCTCTGCTGTTCTTGTTGTATATAAACGATCTTCACCGCTGTATAAGAACCTCTGAAACCTATCATTTTGCTGATGATACTCATTTACTAAATTTTTCAAAAACTGTATATATATGGAGTCTTTGTGGGAGGGTTAATGCTGATCTCAGAGTTTTAGTCAGCTGGCTTAATGCCAACAAAATTTCTTTGAATGCTAGCAAAACTGAGTTTGTTATTTTTCGTTCCCCTTGGAGACAGATGGACTGTATTCCAAGAATTAAGCTTTGCGGGAAAATTCTATCACCAAGTAAGAGTGTAAAGTATTTGGGTGTTCACCTTGACAATCATCTAAACTGGAAGGTTCATACTTCTTTCGTTGCTGCTACATTGAAAGGGCAAATGGGGCAATATCCAAACTTCGTCACTATGTTCCAATTCACATCCTTCAAAACATTTATCATGCAATTTTTGCTTCTCATGTTCGCTATGCTAGTCAACTCTGGGGACTGTGTGACAATACGGTCACACATAGAATTCTTACTCTTCAAAACACTGCACTAAACACTATACTAAGACTCATGACCTTTAGTGAACCAAGAACTTCTGCCACTCCCCTGTTTGCTGAGCTTAAATTACTAAAAATCTTTGATCAGGTGAAAGTAATGAATATCTTATTTATTCAAAAATACCTCCAGGGTAATCTTCCATCTGATGTCCTATCAACACTTAATTTTGATGAAATTGATCACAAAACTGGCACCAGGGGCAAAAACTATTAAATACTAAAAATTCAACGGTCAAAAACCACAAATTTTGGACTTAACTCTTTCTCTCGTCTTTCGTCAAAACCAAGGAATGAGTTACTAATAAATCATCCTGACACTGATTTTCACAACCTTGATACTGATGAACTAAAATCTTTAGCTACAAAATTCTATTTAGACAAATACAAAGCTGAAGACGAATAATCTTTGTGTGTGTGTGTGTGTGTGTGTGCGTGCGTGTATTGTGTGTGCATGAACTTAGTGTGTTTTCCCAGGGTGGGAGGGGGTGGGTTGTGTAACAGGAAGAACTTTATAAATAAAAACTACTGAAAAGAAATTTCATAAAATAAAAATAAAATTTTATAATTATTTTTGTGTCAATTAATATTATGATAATTGTTTATTCATTTTTTTTCTTTAGTTTCTGTAATAATTTTCAGTTCTTCTCGGTTCCCCCTTGTATTAGAGAAATCTATTTTTTTTTTTGTAAGGGGTATCCGCTGTTTCAACTTCAGTTGCTAATCTGAGATGTCTGTGTTTTGTGTGTGTGTGGTGTGTGGTTTGTCACCAAAAACTTTGGGGCAGGCTGGAGACTTCAAAAATGGTCCGATTGGGCTGAAATTTTGCACACTTCATCCTTGGGCAAATCCCTGGGGGTGTTTTTTTCATTTTTTCAAAATTTTGATTTTTGGGGCCTGGGGACGAGTTTTTTCGCCAAAACGAGGCTAAAACTTTGGGGCGGTGGAGACTTCAAAAATGGTCCGATGGCTGAATTTTGCACACTTGATCTTGGCAAATCCCTGGGGGTGTTTTTTTCATTTTTTCAAAATTTTGATTTTTGGGCCTGGGGACGAGTTTTTCGCCAAAAACGAGGCTAAAACTTTGGGACAGGCTGGAGACTTCAAAAATGGTCCGATTTGGCTGAAATTTTGCACACTTTATCCTTGGGCAAATCCGGGGGTTTTTTTTCATTTTTCAAATTTTGATTTTTTTTTGGGCCTGGGCGAGTTTTGCCAAAACGAGGCTAAAACAGGCTGGAACCTTAAAAAAGGTCGGATTTGGCTGAAATTGGCACTTGTTCCTTGGGTGAATATCTGGGGGTGTGTTTTTTTCATTTTTTGAAAATTTTGATTTTTGGGGCCTGGGGACGAGTTTTTCGCCAAAACGAGGCTAAAACTTTGGGGCAGCCTGGACACTTCAAAAAAGGTCGGATTTGGCTGAAATTTGGCACACTTGTTCCTTGGTGAATATTGGGGGTGTTTTTGTTCATTTTTTTGAAAATTTTGATTTTTGGGGCCTTGGGACGAGTTTTTCACCAAAACGAGGCTGGCAGCCTGGAGACTTCAAAAATGGTCCGATTTGGCTGAAATTTTGCACACTTGATCCTTGGGCAAATCCCTGGGGTATTTTTTTCATTTTTTCAAAATGTTGATTTTTGGGGCCTGGGGACGAGTTTTTCGCCTAAACGAGGCTAAAACCCAAAATGCTATAATTTTTCTCAAGCCATTAAGTTTACAATTGGGCCTACAAATGATTTCAAAGATACTGAAGTTGAGCCAGTGCGGTTAGCACGTTCGACAGTTGAGCTATAATCTGAGAATGTCTGTATGTATGTCTGTCTGTATGTATGTCTGTATGTCTGTATGTCCGTCCGAAAACTTTAGGGCAGGCTGGACACTTCAAAAAAGGTCGGATTTGGCTGAATTTGGCCACACTTGTTCCTTGGGTGAATATCTGGGGGTTGTTTTTTTTCATTTTTTTGAAAAATTTTTGATTTTTGGGGCTGGGGACAGTTTTTCACCAAAACGAGGCTAAAACTTTGGGGCAGCCTGGACACTTCAAAAAAGGTCGGATTTGGCTGAAATTTGGCACACTTGTTCCTTGGGTGAATATCTGGGGGTGTTTTTTTCATTTTTTGAAAATTTTGATTTTTGGGGCCTGGGGACGAGTTTTTCGCCAAAACGAGGCTAAAACTTTGGGGCAGCCTGGACACTTCAAAAAGTCGGATTTGACTGAAATTTGGCACACTTGTTTCCTGGGTGAATATCTGTGGGTGTTTTTTTTTCATTTTTGAAAATTTTGATTTTTGGGGCCTGGACGAGTTTTTTCACCAAAACGAGGCTGGCAGCCTGGACCACTTCAAAAAGGTCGGATTTGGCTGAAATTTGGCACACTTGTTCCTTGGGGAAATTCGAGGGTGTTTTTTTTCATTTTTGAAAATTTTGATTTTTGGGGCCTGGGGGTGGGGACGAGGTTTCACCAAAACGAGGCTGGCAGCTGGACATTCAAAAAAGGTCGGATTTGGCTGGAAATTGGCACATGTTCCTTGGGTGAATATCTGAGGGTGTTTTTGTTTGTTTTTGTTTGAAAATTTGGATTTTGGGGCCTGGGGGGGACGAGTTCAGCCAAAACGGACAAAGTATAGGTGCTACCAATACTAAAGGGAAATGTTACATTGGGGGCCTTCTAATAACGGGAAAATCTGAAGTTGAGCCCAGTGCGGTGCGCACGTTCGACTATGTTGCAGCGAAAATATATTCAATTCAATTCAATTCAATTCAATAATATTATAATAAAAGTTCATTTTGGCGGCATTTTGACATAATTAGAAATGGTAATGAAGGACCAATCAAATTTGCGTAAAGATAATTTATACCAAAAAGAATGTACCGTCTTTAATGTACCTTTTTGCATGTTCAGAATTATTATTAATAGGGAGGTCGGGCCTTACGCGTGCAGCAGTAACAAAACATAGATTTTCGAAAAAAAATATTCAAGCTTACATACCTCAAGGAAGGAAACCTCTTTTAACATATTTATTTTTTCCAAAGTGTAGAGAATTTATTCAGCTTTCTTTTGCAGAAAAAATCAGCACATCATGTCTTCATTTTCCTTCAAAATTTGAAAATGTGTATTTTTGTATTCGAAAGACAAAGTATTTTTCTAATACCAGAAAGTTTAGCTTTTGAGACGTACCACGTTCGTTGGTTGGAGCATACGTATATTTTTCAGGAAGTCAAATTATGTACTTAAAATGCGTTTTTTTCATTGAAAAAATCAAATTTTTTTATCGAACGTGAATTTTTTAGAAAGAACAATGTTTTTTCTTTCCAAATGTGAAAAAAGTAAGAATCAAGCTGTTTCCGGTGGCAAGCGCTAAGGGAAAGATTATGGTGTAATTACCCCCGTTTCAGCTACATCTACATCTACGGAAAATAAAACTCACACCAAACCTCTCGCGCGGAATTTTTCATAAAACACTTTCGCTTTTGGTGCCGTAATGAAGGTACAAAATGGCTGGCGATGTGTGCACGAAAATGCTTGAAAAATTAAACTTCAAAATGGAATATCTTTGGAACTTTAAAGAATTGGAAGGTAAATGACCCCTCATTTTTCTTCTGATGGTTATGGCTTTCCATTAAACTTGGTTTGGTATTCTGCAAGTAAGTTTGAAATTTCCTCTGACCACCCTATATTATGTAAATCACAAACTTTAATTCCAGTCCCCCCCCCCAAAGAAAAAAGAAAAAAAGAAGGATAGTACAAATAGCTGAATCCAATTTCTTGACTCTTGAAAGCCTAATCCTAATAAGCTTCCCAAAATTTAAGAAAAGTCGGGTTTAGGGCTTTCCCATTCAAACAGTTTATTCAGGTCATGTTTAAGTTGGTAAACGTCATTGACTGACTCAATTTCTCTGTATATATAATATAGGGCATCATCACATGGGATCATCCCCTCCCCCAGGAAGATGAGGGGGGAATCAGATTTTGGTGCCAGGGGGGAAGTGAAAATTTCGAGCTTGATGGGGGGAGAAAGGCAAATAGGGGGTATATTCAGTCCTCTACCTAGTGGGGGGAGTAATAGGATAAATACAGACCTTCCTGGTGTGTTTGGGCATTCAGGCTTATGAGCCTGTCTTTCTAGGGATTTTGAGAGTCTTTTCTTTGCTATAGTAGCTTGCGAGTCTGGATCATCACTTCACAACCCTTATACAAAATGGCTAGGGGGATTTCCCAATTGGGGGGAGCACGAATTTTAAAGACAGGTGGGGAGGGGAAAGTCCAGATGGGGGATTTTAGCTCATATTAGGGGGGGACCAAAAAGCTGGAGGACGCCATGCATCAGCAAAAAGACGAATTTGAGAGTTCACACACAAGACAAATTATGTAAACAAGAAATAGAAGTGGGTCCAATACTGTCCCTTGAGGAACACCAGATATAGCAGTTTAAGCAGGTTTAAGCATAGACTGCCAGTAAAAGTTTATTGTGAAAGTTTCATTTTCTTTTCTCTTTTTTTATAGATTTCTTTTGTTTTTGTCTGATAAAACTAACCTGAGATCAGATTTTGGTTGTTTTCTGCCCACCACGCTGAAACACTAACTAAAGGGATGGGTGAAAACATAACAATCTGACAAATATGCTATTTCAAAATCGTAAGGACCGCGTTCGTTTAAAAGGACTGGAAATGACAACAAAGTTGCGTGATTGTGTTGATCAATAAAAATCAGTTTTTGACTTTCCTGAAGCACAGAGGTTTACCGTACGCGTGAGAAAATTATGAACAGCTGTTATCAGGTTTAAGGTTACAGATAGGGCAATTTTATTATTTTTAAAAAGTATCATTAATTGTTTAGCATCCTTTTTTTGATGAAATTGGACTGGAGTGGTTAAAGAGCAATTCAATGGCTTTCTAAAATATGTAATTACTTTTTCGACATATTTTTCTAATTTGGAATTATGACGCGATTTCAAAAGACAAATTTTGAACTTTGACGAGTTACTCTTCAAAATCTACTGAATATTTTTCAATGAAACCTTTTGTATTCGAAAGCCCTTGTTCTCCCCTACAAAACAGTGCTCCGCTTTATCATTTACACGCCCCATTCAAAAGATATTTAACTTTTCATGTTATGCAATGTTAAAAAACAGGTTTTTTCACGTTAAAGCGAGTTTCTCCACAACAAAACCTCGAATCAACATCGGAGGCACGGTTTTGCTATTCACCTTTTCTGAATAGAATGACGTAGGTTTCAGAAATATCGACCAACCAGATCTTGTAGAGTAACCTTTCAAAGTTGGTATGTACACTGGATTTTGAAGAAATTGTGATTTTAGATATTTCAAAATTTTAAAATCTTTTTATCTTTACCAAAAAATTCCCCCTTTTTTGAAAGTAAAAAAGACCATTAGCCATTTGGTAAAATTTTTAGCAATGGGATAGCAGAAAGGGGGGGGGGGGTAAGCCAGTCCAATCTTTTTTTATTTGTTTAGTAGGTTTGAAAACAAATTCGATTTCCTAATTATTTGCTTATTTACACTGTTTCTTTTTTCACCGTATTATGGTCGGATTTTATTTTGTTTTAAAAGGGGGGACCCGGGGTAGCTCCGGGTAGGGGGGGGGGGGTAGTGCCCCCCCGAACTATGTATCGAAAGAAGCGTCGCTTTAAACTTCCCTTTACAGTTTTCTTTTACAATTCGAATAAAAGGCTCAATCAATAGGGATTATACATCGATAATGTTTTTAGCATTTTTTGCAATTTTGATACACTTTTTTTTATGTAAAAAAAAGGATTTTCTTTAAAGGAGCCCTATCTGTAACCTTAATGAAACCTAATTTTGATGGGATAAAAAATACTTCAACTATTTTGTCTCAAGCTTCAAACTTTAATTTGATTTATGTAATTGACTAAGGATTTGTGATATGATTCAGGTAACTCTCATCCTTGTTATTGTATATAATACATCCTGTAGCAGGGGGGGGTCGGTAGTAAAATCTCAGACATATATGAGTAGTAAAAGGATTTTTACCCAGACTCTTGGAAGAGGTATATTACTACCTGGTAGTAAAAGTTTTTGGGACAATTTGTCATGGAGACCACCTATTTTTTGGTTTGCTTTTTGGACTGATTTTCCAAAAAAGCTATAAAATGATTATTTCTGTGACACATTTTTCACTTACTGTAGTGCAAAAATTAATGTTTTTCCCTCAGAATTAAAGTCTTTTTTATATGGATAAAAAATTTCGAGAATTTTTTGTTTGCAGCAAACAACTTTCCACCAGAAATTTTTTCAAATTACTAAAATTTTCAGATTTTTTCAAAAAAGTCATCCAAAAAATTTAAAGAATTACAAAAATAGCTCCCTGCCTGTAGATGATTTATGCGGCTTTTTCTGAGACCTGGATTTCCTAGTGTGACTTACTATCAGATTTTTTTTCATTAGAAAATCACTGTAGAGGCTTCTTGGATTTAAACATCAAGGAAGACTGCAAAAAATCATTATTTCATACTCAAATCAACCCCCTGACAAACCAATTGAAATCGCAGCTGGCCAACTATTTTAGCGTGACAAAACAAAAGATATGAAATTCAAATAGTATAAGATTTAAATCAGTAAATAGGGTTTTTCACTTAGGATAAACAATAAGAAGACTTAAAAGATCAGAAGAAGCCGCACCCCTTGGCAATTTGCGTTTTTATGTTCTAGGAGAAGACTTAAAATTCATAAACTTCATTTTTCGTTTTAAAATAATTTTTTTCAAATGAAAAAATATTTCAAGTCTACACACTTTTTTGCGATGATAATGGCTTTCATTGGCTATATTGACCAACATTGGAAAACCAAGTGGAACTTTTGAATTTAGTAATCTTCGAAAAGATCTCTGAGAAAACCCAAAAAAAATCTTTGTTGTGACATACATGAACATCTTTCCAATGGCATTGTGTGTACATTTGCAATGGGTTTTCCATACCCAGTGTAAAAGTGATAAGACAGTTCAACTCTAACTCCTAATACAAAATCTATGGGAAACGCAGGTTTTTGACAGAACATCTTCTCTTTGATTGTTAAATGATAAAAGTGTCATCGTTATTATGTTAGATTTGACAAATTGATGTTTGCGTAAGTATGCACTTTTCAGTTTTTTTTCCCATTGAAGAATCATATTCTGGTTTTTATGTAGAAAGATGCTCTTGCAGCCTTTGTCATTCATCTGGAAACCTCTCGTACCAATGTCCAGATGGGTTGTCTCTATTTCATTTGACACTTTCAGATGAGATTTTACTGCACTCATCTCAGATGGAAAGGATGACAAAAACAAACAGGCTCTTGTAGAGCTTTAGAGCTACACTGTATAATGTCATTGGCAAAACATGCTAATTTGACCTTAAAATAAAAATAGCTATATTAATTGGGCAGTTCGACAGCAAATTACTATCTGCATATTATATACGAATAAATTGACCTGTAAACCGAAGAGAAAAAAGATACAATACAAGGGTGAAAAGAACTAACATTTGGGAAACATTTCCACCCTTCATAGTTTAACAGTCTTTTCAATGTGGAGTTATGAGACAGGATTCTGGAGGCAAGAAAGATGCTTTGGAAGTAAGTATTAATCTTTCAGAGATTAAGGCAAAAAAAGCAGTTCAATTGTTATTTTGCTTATTATCAGTAAGTCAGCTTTAAAATCAACTTTATCTTTGATAATTTTGGAACAGGGACACGGTACAGATTTCGGGCTAATTGCCTTGTCAGAAAATATAAATTTCAATGTCAAAAAGAGAAAAAGAAGACATTATCTAGTTCAAATCAATCCAACCTTACTTAAGTTAAGAATATTAGCCTTTCTAATCTTTAGAGAATCAAAATGAAGAAAACAATTGTGATCATTGGAGGAGGAATCGCAGGCACCTCATGTGCTGAACACATTCTGCAATGTCAAAAATATTATGACAATAATTCAAGCAGTGTTATCATAATCACTCCAAAAGATGTCATTAAAACAGCAATTACGAAGAAGGAAATTTCAAGAACCCTCACCGAAATTGAAGTAAAAGAAAAGAAGATTTCAAAATATGATGAGGAAGGAACAAATCTCTCAGTTAAAGTTGGTACTGCTGTCCATATAAACCCTGAAGGTATTACGCCTTGTATATTAATTTTCTGTTATCTATATTATAATACTCTTAAATCGGAACTCTCCTATTCTTGCATGAAGTTTTTTCGTTATCAATTTTTAGGCAGACGGAAATTCTTTTCCGCGTCTTTTCTGTATTAATCCTTCAATTGGTCAATCTTCTGCCTTAAAATGAAAGCCGTGAAAATATGTTTTTTTTCTAATCTTTATGAACATTTTCAAGTGCACTTTGAAATTGAACACTCATTCTGTTTTTCTTTTTGGACCTACCCCGGTGGGATGGAGGTCCTATAAATTACACGTTTTTTTTTCTTTAAGAAACTAGTTTTCCAAAGCAGCCTCAATGTTTCTTAAGAAATCGGCCTTTTGAGCCTTAAATGTTTCTAACATGTTTCTAAACTTTGTCAAGCTTAAAGGACGCATGTCGATAATACAATAGTTTAATTGACTAATCTACGATACTTTTCTGACTGTCTCAAGTGTTTCTAACTGTTATGTATGTATATTTCTGGAACCTTGATTGGAAGGTTCTTAAAAAAAACGAATTAAAAAATGCTATTTTCTCATTCTCAGCCTCAGCATGTTTCTTAGATGTTTCTTAGTTTTTAGGCATTCTGAGCCTCATGTTTCTTAAAAGTGTGTTTCTTAAAAAAAAAAACCTGTAACCTTTGTCCGTTCGTTCGTTCGTCCGTTCGTTCGTTCGTTCGTTCGTTATTAGCTTTCCTCGTGATTGGCTCATTAGTTTTTTTCTGATTTTTTGCACAAAGATGTGTAACTATAAACCCTTTGATGTGACGTAGCCCGATTTTCGAAAAAATAATTTTTGGGCAAATTTGGGCTAAAAAACGGGTTTTTTGGACTTTGTGAAAATTTTTTTGCATGAAAGTAGGGTACCATCATAGGTAAAATATGGCTCAAGCAGATTTTTTCCAAAAAATTTTGGTGGCTCAAAAAACGCATGTTTATCTATAAGAATCACTATTATTAAGCATACATCAATGTTCTTAGCCAAATTACTCAATTTTTTGATGAGATAGATTTTTTTTTTTGCTCACAAAGTCTTGAATATGAAAGAATATTTCAGAATATTTCAATTAAGACATTTTGTCTACATAATTTTCCTTGAATGACACAGAGAAATGTTTTAATTAATGTTCTATTCACTACACAAGAAAATATTGTTGTTCATTTTCCTTTGAAAATACAAGAAATCGTTTACATGAGAAATATGTAGAAATATAAAAGTAAAATACAGCAAAGCAAGCTTAATAATCATGGTGAAGAGTCTTCTCGGACAATGCCGGGATAGGCTAATCTATTTTTATAGGGGTAGCATCATTCTTGGAATAATAGAGCAAAACATTTGAGGAAATCAAACAATTACTTTCACCATTAGTTCCTTGTTAAAGGTTTCTATAGCTATAAATACTGATTTGAATACTGTCGGGAATATAATTAGCCATGATATCTAAGCAGTAAATTATTTTCCTATTTTGATGTTTCTACTATTTACAGCTTGGTCTACCTAGATGCTATAGACCAGGGTTGGTAAATTTTTACCTTAACACACTTTTTGAAATGACAAAGTATGCATGCTTCCTTCTGATATTGGAATGCAAATGACTTTAGGAAGACTGGCGGTAAAGAATCATAAAAAAAAAGTATATCCAGGCTAGGGGATATAATTATTGGACCAAAAGCTGGTGTTTTGAATTAACAGATTTGTAAAGTGGTTAACTGTGGTCGAAATCATCGAAATCAAGTTTACCCCAAAAATATTTAATCATTTACCTTATCTGCCTAAGTTAGTTCTTTGAGGGTTCCATTTCTTATTCATTTTCAGGTAAAATCATAACATTGAAATCAGGCGAGAAAATAGGATATGATAAAATATGTATTTGCACTGGAGCTAGACCAAATGTCATTGCAGAAAACCCTTACGTGATTGGATTGCGAGATACAGACACTGCAAATGAGCTGAGAAAGAGATTGTCATCTGCAAAGAAAATCATCATTGCAGGCAATGGAGGTATTGCTTTGGAACTAGTGTAAGTTTTTTAAAAATATTTTTATGATAATTATTTTAACTAAACACAAAAGAAGATATATATAATTAAATTTTCATGGGTCGTTACCCGTACTGTTTTTTCTACTTGTACTTTTTATATATTGCACTATATCAAAAATGAAAATGGAACCCAAAAAGATGCACACTAAAGAGACACTAGCCATCTAAGACAAAAAGAAACCCGAAAAGTGGGCCACACACGACGGGTGTCCTGTGTAACCCGTTTTGATGACGGGGGTCTTACTTAGCCTGTTTTGATGACAGGTGTCGCCTAGCCCCGTTTTGATGACGGAGGCTAATAAATAAACAGGGAGGTTGCCCTGGCGAACCTTAACACCGTTGGGACTACAGTGTGCGAACCTAATCCAGATCTAACTGGATCCTTGACCTTAGGGGATGAATCTAAGTAACTGACTACTGACATGCAAAGGTTACGGAGTAACCCTACACTAGAACTAAACATATCATGATGCATCCCAAATGACCTAATCTCTGGTTAACAGCCTTGCCCAGGAGGAACCATGAGATCAGGATCCGTCGCAGCAGCAATCACCACGTTTGGATGAGAACGTAGTTGGTAACTAAAAAAAGAAAAGGAAGAAGCAGAAAGCAGAACCAAAATTACAGGGGTTAAGGAGAGGGTGGGAGGGAAAGATTGAAGTTGTGATCAATTGAGACTGAGCTGAACTGCGCTGAAAAGGGACTTGACGGTAGGATATATATATAGGCGAAGGAAAGAATAACCGGCAGCCGAAATATACTATTTCATAACCGCCTTGGTGCGGTGGCGGGATATACTTCATTCGACTTGGAATTAACCTGAGCTAAGGTTTAGCTCCAAATAATTGTTCTCAATTTATTCGTCACGATTGACTGAGGAACCTTTCGCTTGTCGGCCAACAACTCGGATAGTCGTTGATACGATAGAAACGAATGCATTCCAGTTATGTCTACTTAAAGAGCACTGTAAATTTTTAGGGAAGTTTGGGGAATGGTAATAAAAGTTACATCATGTCATGAGAAATTTAATTTTCGTTTTCTAAAATATTGCTACTAGTAGAGGGCATTTTGTAAAATCGCTCGACTGTTTTGTTAGAAGCACTTGTTATACATTTTTGGAAAGCTAAGGGGTAGGGGAATCGAAATTATTATGTTTCCAATTTTTTTTCGGACACTTTGGTGTGATTTTCGGACAAATATGACGGTCTCAGGCAAAAATCATAGGGTTAAAAATTAATGAAAATTTTAGTTCGAGAAAACGGAGACCTGTTGTATATTTTTGGAAAGCTCTCAAAAAATTAAGATTAGAGATATATTGCAAGTATAGGTGATTTCTGTACCTAACTCGAGATATTAACCCTTGAAAACCGTGTTTTTCAGCCAGAAACAGCTATTTTGTCCAGTTTTTGCGCTTTTTGGAGCTCAATATCTCGAGTTAGGTACTGAAATCACCTATACTTGCAATATATCTCTAATCCTAATTTTTTGAGAGCTTTACAAAAATATACAACAGGTCTTCATTTTCTCGAGCTAAAATTTTCATTAATTTTTAACCCTATGATTTTTGCCTGAGACCGTCATATTTGTCCGAAAATCACACCAAAGTGTCCGAAAAAAAATTGGAAACATAATAATTTCGATTCCCCTACCCCTTAGCTTTCCAAAAATGTATAACAAGTGCTTCTAACAAAACAGTCAAGCGATTCCAAAAAATCGAACAAAATTCCCCCTACTATACCGTCAATCGTCATCAAAATATTACATTCTCATTACAACATACAATATCGAATAATTTCGCTATAGAGCGTTCAGTTATTATACATTTTCAAATTTTCAAGTCTTATCTTTTCTCGATAGAAATCCATATAGATCCTTTGGGGTCTTGAGACAGTGAGAGAGGATCTGGGATTACTTCTTCAATGGTCTTAGAGCATGGCACAATACGATATTTGCTCAAGATTCTGCTGATGATTATCTTCACTTTCATGGTGGCAAAACGTTGAGCAATGCAATTTCGTGGACCGTGACCAAAGCCACCATAAGCAAATGGGTGTCTTTCTGCTTTCTTTTCACCACTGAAATTATCTGGATTGAAAGCTTTAGGATTTGGGAAGTATTTTTCATCCTTCACGACTGCTGGTTGTGCGAAATAGACATAAACATCCTTTGGTATCACCATTTCAGTACCTGGAACCTTGAACTCGTTGATCGAAGCGCGTTCTAGATGAGTCAAAGGATACATTCTCAAACTCTCTTGAAAGAATTGTTCCATGTAGGTCATATTCATAATAGTGGTATAATCGGCCTGATCAGAACCTGTCGATTCCATTGTTTCTTGTATCTCCTGGTACAGTCGTTCCTGGTAATCCTGGTTCTTTGCAAGGTTGTACAGCATCATGGATGCTGCAGTTGATGCTGTATCAAAACCTGCCAAGAACATCACCAACGAGTTTGCAATAATGATCCTCTCAACTTCATCCTTTTTCAGCTCAGATTCTGGTTGCGTATCATTGGTAGACTCTTCTCCATCAGTGGTAGAGATTTCCTTCTTCAGAATATCAATACAAGTGTCAATAAAATCGTTTCGCTTCAACCCGCTCTCTTGTCGATCCTTCATTGCTTTCAAAACAATTGCTGCAAAGAAATCTTCAGATTTTCTATCTAAAACATCCATATCAAGCCATTTGAACATGCTCGGCCAAAACATATATAGCATAAATTTCATAAAAATACTAGGAGTCATTGTTTTCCCAAGCAATGTGTTTGCATTCGTTTTAAACATATTTTCAGGCTCGTTGATGCTGTCGGATTCATAACCAAAGCCGGTAGAAACGATGACATCCAAAGCAAAATTCTTCATCAACTCTTTCCCTTCGATTTCCTGACCAATATTCTGCTCCAAGAAGATGTCACAATGATCTGCTATCTTATGTATCAAAGGAACCATAGCTTTAAGTTTTCCACTGGTGAAGATAGGGGTTAAGGAGGATCTAACGGTCTTCCATTGTTGACCACGCAGCTCTGTCAACATCATTTGAATGTATCGATTGTTCTTTGAATGTGGACTGATTGGATTTTTCTGAAGAGGTTTTCTCTCTATGAAGGTATCAAAGTTCTTCACCAGTACCAACTTTGCCAGATCTAAATCTCGAATAACGATATACGGATCACCCCATATTCCATAACACCCGACTAATGGAGCATCAGGGAAACTGTTATAAGCATGATCAGTTAGTTCAGCGAAAGCAATTTTCTGTGAGAATAGATCCCACGTTCCCTTACTTCCAAAAGGGAAGGTTCCAGGGTCAGATGGTATACCTCTTCGTTCCCAGAACGTCATTTTATGTCTAACGTATAAATAGAATGCAGTAAATGCAATCACAAAACTGGCAAAGACGATTTCCCACATTCTGTCTTGACAGATTGAATCTCTTTACAAAAAAAGTTAACGGTCTCTTTTCTCGAAACCTCTGATGTGTTCCTCTTTGCCTGTGTTGATTCTGTTTTGAATGTTTTGATTTTTTGTACACTTGTTGTAAATATCTCCTCAAATTACATTTAAATGTCTTGTTGCTATATTAAAATGATCCAATAATTATCTCAATTGACAAATTCCATTTGTTGCTGGAACACAAATTAAAATGTTCTAGAACCTTTCCATTTTCTTTTAATCTTGCTCTGCTGTACAATCTCTTCTCTCTTATGAGCAAATTTTACAAAACATAGACAAATTGATTTAATATTTTTTCATCATGTTTTTTTGCAAAAATGTCTAAAGCAGCATTTATTATTTATAGTTCGCCTCAGATTAGCTCACTCCTACGTTGTGATTCAAAATACCTTTCACTCTCCATTGTGTTGTTTTTATAAGTTAATCGTTTTAATAAGTTTTTTATTCGAAATCTCATATAACTGAAACTCGATATTTACCCATCAAAGCAAGTAGCAAGCCAAGCTTATGTTTATATAGATGTTCGACTTTTATAATTAGCATAACAAATATTTCTAAGAATTTCCATCTATGTGTGCTGCCCAGCTACCCCCCCCCCCCCCGAAGCAAATAACAACAACCTACAAAGCAATATCATTTTAGATTTAAGAATTCATAGCTTGTAAAACTTCTCCGAATCGTCTTCTTGATACTTTTAGGTATGAGGTCACTGGGTGTGAGATTGTATGGTGCATCAAAGATTCCACCATCGGTAACACATTCTTCGACGAAGGAGCAGCACAGTTCCTGGTTTCAAAGCTAGAAAAGAATTTACCAGAATCCCAGAAAAATCTCAAATCCGAACAAACCATCTTTAAAAGGAAAATATACGGTGCCCAAAAAGAATCATTGCAGAGAGCAGGAGGTAAATTTGTAATATTTTACTGAATTCCTTTTTAGGTCACAGTTAAATTCTACATTAAAAGGACGTATCTTACACCTTTCTGAGAATTTTCGCAGATAGTTAGGGCAGAAAAAGCTACTAATAAAATTCGAAAGACTGGAGATATCTAGCATATTCTAAAAGGGTCATTGTTTGATTACTCTTGTCTCCCGAATAGACGGGGGTGGGGGGTCCAAATAAGCAGGGGGGTAGGAAAATTTTCTAAATTCTAATAAGCGGGGTGGATGGAATAAGAGGGGGTGGGGTAATTTGAAGACATAATTTTTTTTAACTGATATCAATTTCAACAACAAAAGTGAAACTTTAACAAATGAACACGTAAAATAAGAACCAATACTAACAAAAAGGAAAATTTTAACAACTTTAAGGTCTATCTACACTGTAATAAAAAATTTAATTATTCAAATTTAATTAGCGGGGGGGGGGGGGTCTTTAATAAGAGCGGGGGGATGGATTTGTTTTGCCCTTAACAATTAGCGGGGGGACGTCTATTCGGGAGACAAGATAGGCTGCGCGCATCCCCAGAATTTATTTTGTTATAGGGGATGCGTATCGTGTATGAAATTCTCGTCCGAGAGTTACCTCAAATTTGGGGTAACCAAAATTTGCATAAATTCGCATAATGTCGTCACATCCAATCAAAGAAAGAAAAAAATGAAGTCATCGTGCTGTTGTTTTCATAATTATCAATTTTCATTCATTGAACAAAGAAAAAAAGAAGTCATTGTATTGCTATGACGCATAATCAAAAAAGAAAAAAGAAAAGACGGGGGTAAGTTGGGACAGAAATATTTTAGACGATACGCATCCCCTATATCAAATCATATTAGAGGGGATGCGTGCAGCCTAGAGACAAGAGTATTCGTTATATTAATGTTATATTTTCTTTCTAGATGATTTTGTTGATGAACATTTACATGGATCAGCCCTTGGTCCTGATTGGAGCAGTAAACAAAAACTGAAAGGCTTGTTAGAAGAAACAAGTGATAATCATACTAAACGACGAATAACTATCGAACACGAGTGTCAGATTACTGAAGTTTGGTGTGGTTCGAAAGATGAGAAAGAACCTGAAAATGTATACGCTAGACTATCAAATCGGAAAGTTATCGGTGGTGATTTTATTGTCAGTGCAACTGGAGTTCAACCATATGTACCTTTTGAGATAGATTCTCTGAGGCGATCCTCAGATGGAGGAATCCTAGTCGATGAGAACATGCAGACGAACCTGACAGATGTTTATGCTTGTGGTGATTGCTGTACTTCGAACTGGCAACATAGTGAAACCTGGTTTCCAATGAAACTCTGGACACAAGCCTGGCAAATGGGTTCTTATACTGGGAAATGTATAGTGAACGATATCGTTGGTGAGGAATCGTCATTAGATATGTGTTTTGAATTATTCTCTCACGTGACTACGTTTTTCGGTTATAAAGTGTGTTTATTAGGTTGTTTTAATGGACAGAAAATGGCGAACTCAGAGTATGAGGTCTTACTACGAGTGACGAATGATGTGGAATATGTAAAGGTCGTTCTTAAGAATGGTCGAATGAAAGGATGTGTTCTCATCGGTGAAACTGACCTGGAAGAGACTTTTGAGAATTTGATACTGAATGAATTGGATGTTGGCTTCCTTGGTGAATCGTTGCTCCATCCTGGAGTAGATATTGAGGATTATTTTGATTGAAAAAATAAATCGATTTGCTATCTTTTTAGGCTTCTTTTAGTATAGATGATCTTCTTTGGTAAGTATAGCACTTAGCAATTTTGTTACCGCAGTCGGAGGCGACCCGAAGGCTTCTCTTTCGATAGCTACCTACCTGAAGGTAGGGGAGGGCGCCACTCTTTCTCCCTGGATTGCTCCACTTACCCTTGATCCTTCACTTAATTGCTGAACATTAAGCAGATAGACATCGAGTGCCATTTTGAGAATCTTTGGTGTGACCCGGCTGGGGGTTGATCCCACAACCTTGCGAACCGCAGCTGGATGCTCTACCACTGCACTACGGTCGCTTCAGTGAATCATACAACAAGTTTTTCCCCATGTTCTGTTTCAGAGTATAAAAAATAAGAATACAAAAATAACAAAGATGACCATCACTCAAAACAGGGATGGCTCGAAATTGTGAAAAGCATTTTGTCAAATTAAATCGAGTCTTTCTTGAAGAACAATGGAAAAGAGACGAGGAGCTGAAAAGACCACCTTTATATAAACTCCAGACTGCTGAAGAAGTTCGGAAATGGATTCCGAGTATCTCCAAAGAGATTGATTATTGTTTGCGCCAGTTGAGCGGTGCTAGAGGACACGAATACCAAGAGAGCAAGAAAAAAGATTTCGAACAGCGTGTTCAAGATTTGGAAAAAGAACGTAAAAGATTCATTCAGAAAGTCTATCAACTTGATCCAACACAGAAAGATAAAGGTGTGCCATGGCAACCGAAGTCATACGTCAGTAAACGGAAACTTGAGAGCGTTAAGGATGGTGCTTATAGTTCGCCTACAACGAAAGTAGAAGAATCCAAAGAATCACCCAATGAAACAGTTCCAGCAAAGAAAACGAAAAGAAAACCAATTGTGTTGAATATTCTGAACAAAGAGAAGGAGGAGAATGGTGACGAAGATTGATGAAACCTTAAAAAGTTTGTTCTCTCGAAATGAATATTAATGATGAGCTAAGGCGATAATACCCTATTATTGATACCCTGACTGCGTCATTGGAAAGATTTGTCTGGCTAAGAAAACTGAATAAATAAAGGATTGGTCTGGTTAATAGTAATAAAAGATTCCAGTCTTGATATTACCGATCACATCAATCACTGTAACCATTATGTTTTTATGAAGAGCGGAAGACATTTCTAGTTGAATGGCGCTAACAAACATTGAATGTATTCCTTTATGTACGCCACAAACGTTTGAACGTTTTTAAGCCAAATATAAATGGTCTTTTCATGATTTCTAAAAGTTCTGTGGTTTTGCTCTGAAATAAAATAGTGAGGACCAACGGTTAAATGAAGATTTTTTTAAGCTTCCGAGTACAAGCTATATACACTCTAATTACTTGTATCTAATTATCTAATTACTTTCGATCTATTTTCTAGACAGTTAAGAAATTAACAAAAAAACTATAAAAATGGCGTCTTTATTTCCATCATTGAAACCATCGATCACCAATAAAGTGTGGTTTACAGTGGACCATAACAACATTGTGGAATCTGATGTGGAGTTGACCAAACAAGAAGAAGAATTCGCCAAACACGAAAGTGATGATGTCAATCAAGGGAAGAATATCTTACCCATTGGAAAAGAAAAAGAAAAGATTGAAGATCACGGTGAGTAATGAAAGAAGGGGAGGAAGAGGAAAAGAGGAAGTTTTGAGAAGAGGGAAGGGGGATTCTTAAGAGGAAGAAAGCTTGGTGAAGAGAAGAAGAAAGAAGATTGATGAAGGATATGGGAAAGGTGATGAAAAGAAAAGGGAAGAGCGATAGAGTACAGACAATGAAGTAAAAGCGGGAGGTTATGAAGAACAAGAGAGACGGTTGGTGAAAAAAGGAGAGGGAAGTGAATGATGAGAAGAAGGTGAAGAGGGAAGGGGAGGGAAGAGAGAGGGAGATGGATAGTGAAGGGAGGAGAGGGAAACCGATTAAGCAGAAGGGGAAGAATGACCAACCTTTCTTTCTTCTTCAAGGTGAGGAAGAAGAGGAGGAAGACGTTGAAGATGAATCGAATGAAGAAATGGAAGAAGAAGATACAGATGAAGTGGACACCGCGTCTAATGGAGGAATGAGTGACTCCATCAATGAAGAAGAGATGTTTTAAGCGTGAAATATGAAAGTGGGTACCGCATCTAATGGAGGAATGAGTGACTCCATCAATGAAGAAGAGATGTTTTAAGCGGGTACTGCTTCCAATAGAGGAATGAGCGACTCCATATCCGCGAAGGATGAAGTGGATATATCTTTCGGAAACTCGCCAATGAGTGAAAACGAGATTTCAAGATGATATCTGTATTTGGCTTCTTGTGGCTAAGTGATGATATTTCATTTTTGCTATCTTGCTTTTAAAAGTATCTTTCATATCAGCTCAAAATGATTAATGACAACAGCCAGAATACGAGCTCTACTGGTAGTATACCACCCCCTCATGATACATTAACCTTGAGTAAATATCTCAATATCTATTCGGTTTCTTCGTTGAGCCGAATGTAACTAGTTGATAAGACGATGTTGAGATTAACAAGGATGGAATACCTATGATAGTGTTAAAATGTTCCAGGGATTCTGAAAAAAATTCAAGAACAAAGAGATAATCGTAACTTGTTCGATGGTGATCTGGAACTTGTTTTTGTTTTTTTTTAAGAGGCGTTAAAACTTAACATATTTGTTTGGTCTTTTCTTATCATTTTGATAGGATAATTTATCAAGAAAATAGTTCAATTGTTCTCTGTTTTTATGTTTTCATTTTCTTTTTGTCTCGATATTTCGATATATTTTTCTTTGTCACAAAACACGCATTACTACACTGCAGAATAGCTTTTATTTCCATCGCCTTCAGATTTCATCATCTAAGTCCAAAATGATTTTTGCTTATTTTTAAGCTGTCTGAGATAATATATATGAATATCTTCTAAAAATTAAATCATTCCTATGCTACCTAATAGTTGAAGCACCTTGCTTTTCTAGATTAAGGAATGGCATTTGCGTGCCAAAGAAATTCATATTTAAAAGAATTGGTTTCAAAAGTGGTGACATGTACACAAGTGAAAAATGGATACGAAGTTATTCTCAATGATACTGTCTTCTTCCCTGAAGGTGGTGGCCAGGTATGTTTTTTGATCTCATTTGGTCTTGGTGTTTTATATTTCAGTCGTTTTCATTGCATAAGATCAAATAATTTTAATGCAGTCATTAAAAATAACACGTGCCGTGTTTTTGTTCTTTAATTTTTTTCGGTGAAACAAATGCCGGTGATTTCCATGTTTCTCAAAGTATCATGGAATTGCGTTGACATTAAAATTTTAATTGTTTATAATTGTTTTATTCATCTCTTGAGACTTTTCATTTTATGTCTCAACAGATACGGTTTTCTAGGGAAAAAAAAAAATGTTTTCTTAGGTTATTCATTTGCAATTTGTTTTAGATGAGGAAGGAGTGTTTGTAGATATGTTGATAAAAAATTTATTTTTTAAACGGATTTTTAATTCTTGTTTTTATTGATTTTAGACCTGAGGATGATCGTAAGATCGAAATATATATAGTCACAAAAATAAAATGTCACCATTGTTGGTTCATTTTGAATATCTTCTCAAAGTATCATTATTTTATTTTTACTTTTTTAGCCGGATGACCACGGAAAGGTTAGTTGATAGTTCTATTTAATTTTTCAAAAAGTTTGCCTCCTTTTCTCCTTGAGTCAGAGAGAAACAAACAAGTGTTCTTTTCAACTTTAAGAATATGTCAAAGACTAAAATATACTCCCAACATTACGTTTCCGAAGCTCTACATCCTTTCATTGTTATTACTTTCTTGTAAATTAAAAGAATCTTTCACGTATATAAACTTCCGTGAATTGCCTTGTTACGAATGACATTAACTTTCGATAAAGAGACCGAAAATCGAAATGGCGAATGTTCTAAATTTGATTAATCCTGTACACCTTTTTTCAAACATACAAAATGTTCATGTTTCAGATCGGAGATGTGAACGTATCACGAGTGATAAGACGTGGTCCGAAAGCCATTCATGTGACGGATGGACCTTTGAGGGAGGGAGACGAATTGAAATGTTCGATTGATTGGAAACGAAGGTTTGATCATATGCAACAACACTCAGGTATTTTTTAATCATTTTATTGCAAGGAGTGGTCAAGTGGTAATGAAATCAATAATTGTAACTTTTTTTGAAAAGAACTCAGCGAAAATCTTACTTCAGTTAAAATCTCTCACGGACTGCTCATCTTGTGGCTGTCGGTGGATTTGGAGTAAGGGAGTCTATCCTCTTTTCTATTTGTGCTATACCTGGAAGATCGAATGCTGAGGTGGAGCACGACACCTACTCTCAGCTCCCGGTTACTTATAGCCTGAATTGCAGACCTATATAGACATACTTCTATCCATAAGAAACTCTTTTCGCTAGAGGATGAGCAGCCTAAGAAACTTACCGCCCATACCAGATTACTCAATTTAAGCTGCTCATTCGCTAGTAACTAGGGATCGAACCCACAACCCTTATTTGGTAGGCCAATCAATGTTCTACTGACTGAGCTACCAGGCCAATAATTGCAGATTGATTGATCCTCACTATAAGGGTTTTCAAAAGGCTTGAAATTATATATCATTACATTCTCTTTTACTTCAGGTCAACACCTGTTGTCAGCAGTTTTGGATGCAAAATTTGGTTTCAAGACAACTTCTTGGTAATAATTGATATGAAAACGAATCTTTTCCATTTTCATGTCCATTTTTCAAGATTTTAAGTTGCTAATAATTTGAGGAACTGTAAAAACAAAAACAAGCAAAACTGCTGTGAAAGCCCTCACCATATCAATGTCTAAAGATAAAAATTTCCTCTCTCTTAAAGGGACCTTGGTAAAAGTGTATCACACGTGGAGTTGAACACACCGAAAATCAGTTCGAAACAGATGAGTGAGGTTGAAGATGAATGTAATGAACGAATAAGAAATGCAAAAAATGTTCAAGTTCATTATCTCACTAAAGAGCAAGCTATGGACCTTGAAGAGGTTTGTTTCTAGCTATACTTTCCATCTCCACATAACTTTCTAGTTAAGAGCCTTCCTAGGCCAAGCCCTAATCTCATAACAGATCATACGTGCTAAATATTAATTTACAACCGCGTTACTTTTTGCCTGAAAACGAAAGCACAAGGTGCAGATTTTGGCGCGATTTTTTAAAGTCTAGATTTTCTTTGTTCTTCTATAGGTCAAAACGCGTGGACTACCTGATGACGTCATCGAACCTATAAGGGTCATCGAAATTCATGGTAATTTTAATACATGGCAATATTTTGATCCTTAATATCTTGTTTCATTTGCTTCTAAAAGTTGCCTGAATCTTATTACCAAGAATGTTATTTCTCGACTTAAATTTCTAAAAGAGCGTCTTGGAAACTGTTAGTTTGATCATTATATTGTAACTATTGTCCTTCTCTTAGGTGTGGAAAAGAATATGTGTTGTGGCACTCATGTAGAAAACTTAAGTGAGTTGCAGGTCTGTACCATCAATATTTTTCTTATCGGCCCTTTTAACGCCCGCCCTTGTTACGCCAGTGGCGAAAAAATACCGCTGATAAGGTCTGGCGAAAAAAGGGCCGATATACGAGACTTATCATATCGAATAGCATTTATTGAAAAAAAGTACCCTTGAGCTACGGTGCACGATGATAGCAGCTTGTAGCAACAATTTTCCCATTGATGATGATAGATAATCAAATGTCTTATTAACCTTTTAGATGATCAAATTACTTCACACAGAATCGATGAGAGGCGGGATTCGCGTTTTCTTTTTGGTGGGAGACCGAGTGTTGAATAAAGTTGCCATTGGTTACGATGTGGAAAAGAAACTGACAAAGCTATTGAGGTAGGTTTATGTTTTTGAAATTTGTAGTGAAAGGAGGTGAGATCTTTGATTAACTCAGTATGAAAAGTTTTCTCAAATATTGGAAAGGTCCAGCTTTAATTCGTTATATCTCCGGAATTAGAAGAAATTAGAAGCTTGTTCATAGCTCTTTAAAAAACTAAGAGCCTTCTCGTTTTTTTGGGGCGCCTTCGGGTGTCGCTTTAAAGAAGAAGAGCTGGATGAACGGTGGTCGAGGGGTTGCCGTGCACGGAACTGACTGGGTTGATGGAAAGGTGCGCGGTGGTAAACTTCAAATTAATTCTCTAGAAGACAGAATCTAGTAAAACAGAACCAAATTTTGCTACTTTTAACTCACTCTTTGGACGTAATATGCTGAAAGAACGGTCAGAATCTCAAAAAAATGTTATCGCTTTTTTGCATTTCACTCAATAATTTCGATGGCAAAAGAGAGTGAAACACTTCTTTCTGTCGAACCACGAAATACAATTCGTCGAATTTCCACAATGGAAGTCTCAAATTCAAACTGGGCGTTACAGGAGGGCTTCGGTTCGCCTTCTTTAACACCCCATGTCGGATATATCATTTATCGGTCTTGAAAGGGTCAAAGTAAAATGAAGCAAATTACTCAAACCAAAACTTTTCATCAAAATGGCATCTTTTTTATTTCAGCTGCGGCATTGATGAACATAGTGATTCTGTTGAAAAGTTGAAAGGGAATTTGAGGGTCTCACAAAAGGTAAGCAACTTTCTCATTTCATAGGCATAACACAGCATAATCAGGCTTGGTATTTGGTTTGATAGCCTTGGGGTACTAGGTTTTCGAGGTGACAGGTATTGTCCGAGCCTAATGAGTCTCAGAATGCCTAAAAACTTAGAAACATCTAAGAAACATGCTGAGGCTGAGAATGAGAAAATAACATTTTTTAATTCGATTTTTTTAAGAACCTTCCAATCAAAACAAATGTTTTTTCTTCTTTGCATGAAAATAGGCTGATTATGTCGAAAAGTTTAGAAACATGTAAGAAACATTTAAGGCTCAAAAGGCCGATTTCTTAAGAAGCTCCCCATCTGGAATCTAGTTCTTCTGAAAATATTCGGAGTTTATTATCATACACTTCGTGATGAGTTGGGTCATTATGGAATCATTATTGATAAAATGGCGATGATATTTTTTCTTTTCTTCAGTCGAACAAGAATTATTTGAAGGAGCTCGGGAAATTCGAAGCCAAAGAACATTCACTGAAAGCCAAAGAAACGTCCTATATTTTCCACTTCAGGTAAGTTGTGTTGTTTCAATTTCGAACTTCAGACAACAGGATTGAATCTTGTAGCCAACTTAGACAAACTTCGTCAGAGAGAACATCCGTCAGAGAACTTCTCCAACTGCAAAAGTTAACATTGACTAAAATAAATCGATAGCTTTTATCAAATTTATTCAGTTAGGACGAAAAAAACTTTTTGACCAAAACATTCGTCCACTTTAGACAGTGTGACAACCAGGATTCAACTGAAATACTGATACAGAGGTGTAAAAGAGATACATGGATAAACGAAAGGGGTATTACAGCCAGGACATTTCGGAGCTTTAGACGATAATTTATCGGGGACTAAAGAATGCCATTTGTATTTATAATTTTTCAGGGAAGACGCCGATATGGATTACATTTTCTCCTTTCTCAACGGACTTGCAGAAGAAAGCAAGGTACTATGCTTCTTTGCATCCTTTCCATGTGGCAATAGATGCTTTATTGTGTTTCCGGCAGTCAGAAAAATTTTGAATATTGGTTTTGAAGGGAAAAAATCACGTTGAAAAATGCTCCGTTAGAAAGTTAATCGTAAATTATTGATATCGCTATCGTTCATATTTCAGTCGTTTTTTGACTTGCTTTCTGTAAGTGTCTTAACTGATAGAATTTCAGCCTTCGTTGAGCATACTTTCAATTTCAAATGAACCAATTATCTCTTTCTCGTTTCATGCTAACAGGACTGGATTGTTTTCGTGAGTGCAGGAACAGTGAAGAATGGTGGACAATTTGTTTTACGAGGACCTGAACAAAAAATCGCAAAAATTTCTAGCGAGTAAGTCTGAACAAAATTCTTAAAAAAGTAAATTTGGCCTTCGAGTGAAAAAGTTGCATTTTTGCTGTTCACAATTTTACTGCTTGTAATATTTATAACCCTTTCGAAGATCCATTAACGAAAACACCTTAAAAGGCCAACAATTCCAATATCTTTAATTTGGCTCAAACGATGGTGCCTTTTTTCAAGGACCCTTTTTAGCAGCAACTTTCAGAAGATTTTCTATGCCAAACACGATATATCACCTTATTTGTTTTAGTTCGTGTCCTTTAAAATCATTTCATTTTTCAGGATTGTAAAAACGATTGAAGGTAAAGGTGGTGGAAAGAAAGGACAATTCCAAGGCAAAGCCAACTCTTTCAAAAAAGTTGATGAAGTCGAGAACATCATCCAAGGAGCCGTCAATGAATCGTGAATTTAAAATATTTGATAAAAATCACCAATAATGAACTGAATCTCCAAGGCTCCCGATACAAGGATTTTTTTCGATAAAGACCGTTATAATACGATACAATGAAGTCGTTCAATTGGCTGGAAATGGATAATGTATTTTCATTAGGAAAAGTGTCAATAATGTTTTCCTGTAATGGAAATAGACCATTTGTATTCGTACAAAATACATTACCAATTAGATTTGATTCTTTTTCTGGCTTAACTTTGCTTTTTGATGATTTTTGATGACGTTGAGTCCAGACGTCATCAAAAGGAGCATTTGACGAGGTCGCCATCTTGAAAGAAAAACAAAAAAATTCGTAAGAACCAAAAAATTAAATTTAAGGGATCTGACCAAAGTGAATTCTTCATATTTGACACACGAAACACGAATTTCTGACTGCCCACAAAACTTTGGCATGTTTTACATTTTTTTTTCATTTTCTGTTAGGCCAACTATCTTCGAATCTGAATTTTTTTTAAATCGCAATGAAAAATTTTGATGACGAAGAAAATGAAGGCTCTTACTCTTAGGTTCCAAATAAACGGGGGGGGGGGTTCGAATAAACGGAGGGGGTTGAAAAATTTTCTACATTTTAATAAACGGGGGGACCTAATTGCCGAGGGGTTGGAAATTGTACTTCTGAAACCCAAAAATAAGGTAAAAATAGGCTAAAATCAGGCTATTTAGAGCAAAATAAGGGGCCGTCTCTTTGACAGCTGAAAATATTCTTAGAGATTAATAAACGGGGGGGTCCTAATAAGGTCCGGGGGGGTGGAAAATTTTCGAAAAATTAACAAGCGGGGGGGGGGGGGCGTTTATTTGGAACCTAAGAGTACGAAGAAGAGTATTTCAATTTTGAAGACCTTATTTTCAGCGAAGAAAAAACAATTTGAAAATATTTTTGCGATAGATGATCTTTTACAAAACCAAAAATAGATTTTTTAAAAATTTAAAAATTTTCGTAAAAGCTTCTTTGTCTCAAAATCTTGAAAATAATGATTTTTAGCAAATTTTTCATCCCAATTTTTCAAAGAAAAATAGTCCGAACTTTTGTATACACCAAATTTTACTTCAAATGACCGGGAGTTCGAATAACTGAAAAATTCGTTCTCCTGCCAGATTTTCAACTTTCGGTATTCTGTTATTCCTAATGAACTAAGGAAATGTGGAAAATAGTCCATTTCAATATTTATTGTTCTAAGTTAGATATTTTAACGAAAATGTTTGACCTACCTTTTGGGAGCCTTCATAACCCGACATAAAAAGTCTGTCAAATTATATAATACTTTTTGTACTTTCATAACATGAAAGTATTACCTGAGAGATGATTAATGTTGGCATTTTAAGCTTTTACGACGTGTCCCAGACCCCAGCCCAATCAGAAAATTTGCCTAAGTTTGGAACAATAGAATTTCTATGCCAATTGGGAATTTAGTAGAAATTTTTGACCCGATGTGGGAAAAGTTCCACCGGGGCTGTGAGGCAGGGGTGTTGTTACATTATTCACATATTTTAACACAGAATCTTCAACCTACAAAATAAAAACAACTTTCTTGTCTCTTCTTTTCGTCCTTTCTTTTACTTTTCATCATTTGTAGCAATAAAAATTAATATCTTTGTTAATTTTTTGTCAGAGTATATTTCTAAAGTATGAATTTCACTTAGAGAACAAAAATTTCCGATGAATACTGAAATTTCGCTCTCAGCTACCGAATCTTTTCACCTACATTCTGGGGGTTAAAAAGCGAAAAAATCCAATTTTCAGAATAAGAAAAGCTCTTTAGAATATTGTTTTGGCATAAAATATTTCTAAAATTTCCTGTTATAATTAATTCAATCGAAAAAATATCAACATTTTACTATTACTAGATTTAAAGCCATAAAACCAAACCTACATTCTGGGGGTTATAACGAAAATGGGAGTCAACTTCAAGGACCAAAAAAAATAGCCTATCTATCAAAAGTAATGAAACTAACCCCTGGGAAAGGGTTTTGGGAGTTCAAAATTTCGTTCTCTCAGGTCTGATTCAAATTTCACCTACATTCTCGGGGTCGGGTGCTGTAGGCAGATCCGAGGGGAACGCCATCTCATTTCGAATAACCTAAATATTCGAATAAGTGCAGAGTCTACTGTAGTTCAATAGACGATATCGGCTTTCCAAATTCTCCCCAAATGATTACCCATGATGCATTGCGCAAAAAAATTCACAGAAAGTCAATATCGTCTGTGAACTTTTTGCTCAATGCATCATGGGTAATCATTCGGCGAATTCGAAGAATTCGGAAAGCCGATATCGTCTATTCTTTGTGGACAATTTAAAAACATTCTAAACAAACAAATTGATGCCCCATTAAAACTTAGCACTTTTTATAAAAGAAGGGGAGATAAAATTTGAAGTAAACGTTTTACTTTCAGGATTTTGGGCTGTAAATTAAAATTGCTAAGCATTCTGAGGGTTTTAAAAGTTTCTTGGACATCTTTTGAGTCGTCGAGGAAATATATTTTACCAATGTCAAGTGGTTTTTCTACTTTTTTTGGATTCGTCGAAAAGTCATCAACAAGCAACATGCTGAATGGACCTACCAGGGATAGATTGTCGGAAACATGCTTAATGAAGATGAAAATGTTTGAACTAAAAAAGAAAGATAACAGCATAGCATATAGATGCATAAGCTTGAAAACAAGTAATTGTTTCACATTGGCTTACCGATGTTTTAGAGGTAAAGAGCCCCATATAAAATGATTTTTAAATATAAAATCTAATGAAGCAACTTCCAAAATATCCAAAATTTGGCTAAAACTTTTTATTCTTTTTTTTTTAATCTTAAGTCTTACATTTAAAGGATTACAATTTCGCATCACCGTGTAAAAAATCAGGACACACTAATGAAGCAATCCACCAAAAAGTCTAGAAAGCCCTTTTATATGCACTTTTTGTCCCAAATTCGCCCATAAAATTTTTTTTTTCGAAAATTGGCACGGCTGGACGAACAAACGAACAAAGGTTAAATTAACGGACTTTTAGAGGATTTTTTAAAAAATCCGACCAGGAGTAAATTTTAGTCTCATTAAATCAGGAGAATTGACAAGGATTAATGAGTAAAGGAGATCTGATTCAATTAATCTTTTTTTTTTAATTTCAATTCCAATATTTAACATTTAATACAAAACTAAACAGTAGAAAATTATATTACTAATTTGTTCAAGAAAACAGATACCGTTGGAAAGATAGTTCAGAGCACAATAATTTTTAAGAAGAATAGTTTCAAAACCTTTTGACAATGAAGGTGAAAATGAATGAGGAGTTTTTAAAATGAATTCTTGTTCTTATAACAATACCAGTATTTCAATTATTTAAAAAGCAAGTTAAAATGCTCAATCAAAATTAACCACCATCGTCATGAAAAGAATTTCCGTCATGTCGTAAGTATAGGTTGGCGGTAAAAGGGTAAAAAGTATTCCACAATTCGATAAACTTGAAATTATTTAAACCTGTTTACCTCCGGAAAATTTAAATTAAGAAAAATCAAAATTCTAATCTAAAAATGATACATGAAAATTCGAATTTAAAAAATTCGGGCTATGCTATTTTTTATAAAATGTTTCTCAAAAAAATGAAAAATTTAAATTAACTTTTACAATTATCTTTTCTGTGTTGAAAATATTGCGAAAAGGGTGGAATTCTAGAAGGCTGTGCTCGCAAAAGTGCACTGCAGTTAAATTAAATTGATATCAATTATCAAGGGGTAATATAAAAATGAATGAGTTAAAATGTTAAATCGTAACATAAGAAAGTCGCATAAATTATATCCCTAGACCAGCAGCTTTCAATTTGGATAAAAGTATCTCCGCTTTCTTGCATTCCTAAAACGAGAGAAATGGAGGTTAAAAGAATACTCTTTGTTGAAGCAAGGGATTGTGGATTGTTTATTAAAGTAATTAGCAAAGCATTTTGAAGAAATAACAAATGTCGATAAAAAACACATATCGTTGCAAGAAAGCCTTAAGTAAATTTTTGAAAAAATTTACTTACCAGTATAGTCATATTCAGAATTTCAATTTTTTGGAGCAAAAAAGCCGTACTTTAAAGGCTGTTCGTTATGAACAAATCGAGAAAAATTTACTTGTGGCTTCTTGCTCTCAAGCAACGATATCTAAAAAGTATCTTTGCTAGAATCAAATCATTCAACTAAAGAATGTAAATGAAAGGTACCTCTTGGAAATCTCGGACAGTTTTATAATATTCTCTTTGTTTTTCAACCAGTTCCATTAGTGTCTCATTGCAAGCATATCTTTTATCTTTTTCTTGTTTCAACTTTTTCTGAATTTTATCTTCGGTCGCTTTAACGCCTTGATTGATTTTCTCTAATTGTTTTAAGAATTCTTCCTTTGACGTGTCTGAGCCTTGGCTTGCGCTAGAAGGAAGGAAGGTTTTTATGATAAAATATAATGCAAAAATTCGTCTGGTTGACTGACCCGAAAGCTATTAAGAATATCAAAGTGCTAATACCAATGAGCAATGATAAATTGATAAATTTTGATTTACTCATCGGGTAGGAATTCTAGCGAGGAGATACATTTTTCTATATCTCTTTTGTAGTTTATGTCAGTTTTGACAGCTTTTTCATACGTAAAAACTAAGGAAAGATGTTAAGAGGCTGTAAGAGGGCAACTTACTGTTCAAAAGTATCATGGATCGAGTTCAGATACCCAACCTGAAAAACCAGAGCGATTTATTTTAACCAAAGCTGAACTTTATGAAGAAATGCTCAGTGTCGTGCGAAGTTCAATGTTTAATGAAATTGTGAATAAGAAGATAATTGTTACAATCTGTTAAAAGATTAACCATCGTAACAAAAATAGAGAAAAATCATCAGAAAACAACGTTTAGTCAGAAGTAGAATTACCTCTTTTTCTAAGTACAATTTGGTATCATCTAACGTATTATATAGTGTGTAGAATTGTTTGGTCTCTTTGTGCGTTGATCCAACTGGAAGAAATATGTGAAAAATCATTACAGTGATACGCAAAACTATGTGTAGACTAGTCAATGTTATAATGAAAAACGTAAAAAGTTTTGTTCGCATTGAAAGCAAGATTTGAATTAACAGGGTTCAAATTCAAGAGAGTTCGCTTACATTGGTTATAGAGTTCAACAAAGCGACTTTGATATTGTTTGAGTTCTGCTCTGGTCGGTACATCATCGATTTTCCATTGCAAAGATGCGATCTCTCGGTTTCTTTTAGCCTAAAGAACAAGCAAAAGGAAACGAATTAATTAATCTCGAAATTCGGATCAGTGCAGAAAACATCTTGTAAAATAGTCCAATTTTCAAAAATGAGACCGAAGATCAGAAAATTTACGCCACATCATCATGAACACAAACGGCAGATTCTAGCAGATTAATCTTTTTTGATATTTTAAAAGGATCTTTAATTCATAATTTGAACGCATTAACTACTTGTACGAATTCCAGGACTTTATTTGGAAATAGAGATTATGTTATTTCTACTACTTACCAGTGCCAGTCTCATTTTGCGTAATTTTTCAGTGTCGTTATCAAATTGTTCGTTGATGACTCTCATCCGTTCCTAATGCAGAAATCAGAGAAATTTGAATTTTTTATCAAAAAAAAAAATGGCGAAGCTATCTTGAAACTGAAATAGGTACTAAAATACAATCACGACCTTTTGAACATAAAATTTCTTTTAAGATTTTATTAGATTCGATATGAAAAGTTAAAGATACGAAATGAACGGAACAATTCAGAAAAATGCTTTGGACAATCCCAGGTTCTCCCAGTGTTAGGCTGCGCCACTTATCATTCTTAGTGAAGATATCAGCCGATCCGAGGAAACAAAATAAGGTACCGCTTCCGTATTATCTCCTTCGTTGACGATTGCTTCCAATTTCGACATTTTCTCCTCAATTTCTTTCAATTCAACCTGTTAAAGCGAAAGATTAGAGTTATTGAATTTACGATGTTAAAAGTTTTACACATTGTCAATGTTTCATTTTCTCTCGTCACCGTCAGGTGAATTTTTATCAAAATTGTCAAAACTCTTTATTGAAAGATTTAAAGTTGATTGTTTCTTCTTTTGCTTGGTTTAACGTCTGGTAAAAGTGTCCGATTCATACCTTGCAGTGAGCTTTGAACTCTTGTTCTTGCTTTTTGAGACTTTCATTCAATGCCACGAGTGATTGTAATTTCGACAGAGTACTGAAAAAAGTTCAAAAAATTCATTTGAGCAAAATCAAGATACAAGTGACGAATGACAGCGACAGCGCCATAGATTAGAAAAGATTAGCCATGACAATTATCAGTCAACCCCTTCATTTAAGAACAATTCTTTCGGCTGCCGATAATTTGATTGAGAACCTCATTAAAAAAAATGGCACAATGCAAAAATAGATCTTGAATAGACCTTTCCGATGAACCCGATCCTATTTTGCTTTAATCATTTGAAGTTGATATACCGTGGCTTTGGAAAAATCCTAATATTTCCCACAGTACTTAAGACTGAAGGAGTTAAGATTAGTGATCTTATCTGTGTTGAAAAACCCTGAATCACTAATTGGAAACTTACTGACCTTTTCGTTTGTTCTGATTCCAATTCTTTCAATTTTTCTGTTTCCACATCCAACTTCTCTTTGTATTCCATTTTCTAAGGATGGAAACGGAACAGAAAAATAATTAATGATGGATGCACATAAGGAAATAGAAAACACAATTCGTAACGAGAGCTTTGACCGAATTATTTACAGTAGAAAACTTAGGATGATTCTAAAAGATAAAAAACAACAAATCTACACATGAAAGATACTTTAATGGGATAAACTTTTGCGGGGATTTGTGACTTTTACTGTAAAATCATGCATGTTGGTTGTTGAATTAAACATTATTTGCGCCTATTTGATGCAAGTAGCCACTCAAATAGTATTTATTTGACATACTTTGAATTTTGTTTAGAAATATTTCGCGGATGAGGCCCTTCCAAATTTCCATTGGGAAATCCGCGAAAGTTTATCCCATTAAAGTAACCAATCCTTGTATTCAGGCAATGATGTTCAATCAAGAGTAATGTTCACCTTTTTATAAACTTCTCTCGTTTCATCTACTTCATTTTCAATCTCACCCAATTCTGTGTTAGCCTAAAACAAAAAGAAGTTATTTTAAAATATCAAATTTTGGGTATTTCTGCTTTAGTAAATATTTTCCATGATGCGATAAAGCTTCTAAATACAATCAATAGAAAAAACCTTTTGTAGTTTTTCCTGTTCGGCAGTAATAGCCTTCTCCAATGCGGTCACATGTCTCTTGTGCGTTTGAAGACCACCAGATTTGCCCGCTTTCATATCGCTCGCTTCCTGTTCAAGCTCTGCTTGTCTCTGCAAGTAATCTTTTGCGATCTGTGAGATTTCTTCGGATTTCATACCAACGATGGAGCCGACTGCTTGCGATGAGATCATCTAAAGGAAGAAGTTATTTTCCTAATTGGTATTTTAAGGAATGAAAACCACGACTAAAATTGGACCAGACTAGAATTTCTGTCTTCTTGGTTTCAGCTTGAAAATAAAGAGGGATGTAGATAAAGTCTTAGATTTGTCTCTTACTCACGAATATTTCCAAACAGTCCCTTTGACTTTGTAGAACGAAATACGGCACTTTGAATAACATCTCATTGAAAAAGTTGAAGGGGACTGAGCTTCCAAAAAACGCAGATGAGATGGAGTTTTTATAAAATACTTCAATATTTGGTCATTTGAAGTAACAAAAATGACGCGTTCTTTAGAAAAAGTAACAAAATTGTTTTATTACTGGTTAACGACCAACCAAATCAAATAAAATCTTGTAAAAACACCATCTCGTCCCAAAAAACGTTACAATAAGAAGAACCTGTTGAATGTCAGTTTCGGACATGCCCTCCATGAGGAGTTTCAATTTCTTTTCTTCTTCTTCTTGATTTTCTGCTGACTCATCACCTTTTACTTTTACCAGGCCTGCAAAAAATGGAGAAAAGACCGATCCTTCAATATGTTAGAGCTGTGATTCAAGATCAATTTGATTATTTCTTTGGTGATACTAACCCACCTTCATTCGCTTACTGATGTGATTTGAGATATAAAGTTTGACACAATTACAAATCAAGCGTTAGGAATTATTTGACCTACTTTGGATGAAAATAGTTTTGATATGATCGCCAGCTAAAATTCCCCTCACAAACCTGCAGCAATGGCTTTTTGTTTGGCTTCTGTTTCTTCCTTGTTTGCTTTACTCCCACTGAAACCAAAGCGTTGACCGTATTCTAAGAGCGTGCTTTGAACTTGTGTGTCTTCATCAGCTTTGGCAAACTTGGAGGGCTTCTTGAACATTCGTTTTGGCTTGTATGATTCCTGTTGCATTATAAAAATTAAATTTGGTTGAATTTGAAGGAATGCGAATTTTAGTCCGATAAGGGAATAAAAAAGCAATAAAACAAAACCACTGAAATGACACATTATTGTCAATAGTATTGTAGCTTTTTCTACGCAAGTATGTTTTTCACAGGCATAGCATACAATTTTCAACCGGAACAATAAAGGATTAAGAAAATCCACTATCCGAAGGATGCGACTATAAAGAGAAGAGAATCATTTTACTGAACTTAACTGAAAGAACAACTTCATATAAATGAAGTAATGAAGTTCGGAGTTAATGCGATCTTAAAAGTTTTCTTTTCACATATCAAAGTGTCTCCGTTTCATGTCAGACACATATTTCATATCAGGACAGTGTCTGCCTTTTATTATATTTTGCTGATATTAGCAAAAAAGCGTTTTTCTTTTCCTTGTTCTGACCAATCTTGCTCCACATCCGTGTCAATCCAATGTGAAAAAGCTTGTAAATTAAAATTGATGTGTAAGCAAACGATATCACTCTTATTCAAAAATAAAACCTTTAAACGATTTTAACAAAAATAATCAAAACCTTGAATGTTTTGACGGCATCAAGGGATAGGAATTCTTTTTCCTTTGCTTCTTCATCTTTGGGCATGGAATATGATTTGTGAAATTGATTAATTGAGTATTCACGAATCTTATCACCCAATTCTTCTCGAACTTCGATTGCCCTCTTTACAAGCCACTGAAAATAAAACGTCAACATCATAAAATTAAGTAAAAGAATTTTTGAAAGTTCTTATTCTACAGGGGTCAAAGACTTGCAACGTTACAAATTGTTCTAGAAGCTCATTTTGGGCTTGAGAGAGGTAAATTAATGAGTAGATTAAGATTTTTCTAAGGAGATGGTTTCTGTTTAGGAAATCTGGCGTGATTCGCAAAAACACCAATTCGAGTTTTTTCGATGACGTCATAAAGATTTTATTTAATGACTTTTGATGAAACAACAATTACAAATTTTGACCAAAGGTGCATGTTATATAAATTTTCAAAATTATGATCCATCAGAATTTTTTAAGGATTTCAGTTTTTTAGCAAAAAAAACGATGACCTCATCAAATTCGAAATTCTTTTTTGAAATTTTCAGTAATTAAACTAGTAATCAATGATTTGTAACATTAACATTGTAAGCTTTTTGACCCTGATTATCTCGAAGTTACTATAGTATTACGGAGGGAGATGTAATTTCTAACCAAACTGTCTTTTTTTCAAATATTA
Source organism: Clytia hemisphaerica (assembly GCF_902728285.1). Lineage (NCBI taxonomy): Eukaryota > Metazoa > Cnidaria > Hydrozoa > Leptothecata > Clytiidae > Clytia > Clytia hemisphaerica. The sequence goes on along the minus strand of NW_027103528.1, from coordinate 1,247,907 downwards.
TTAACAATGTTATGAATATAATTGTGTTGGTGATATGGTACCTGGATGACAGGAAATATATGAATGAAATCGAGCCCTTGAATTTGATGAGGTTCTATGCGATGTGGACATTTCATCTTTGGTAAAACTGCAACAATCTTCTCAGTCAATGCACTATGAATAAAACAAATGAAGGAGTAAAACAACAGTTGATTTAACTTGATGATTATTACTATGAGGGACTATGAAGTACCGATGTGGCCAAATATGTGTCTTTTTGGTGCTAATAGTAATAACAATGGTAACTATGGCATGTTTAAAGGCTACAGTAATTTGAGCCTATCACTGAATGGTCAAACTCTGGGCTATTTATATGCTTTCAAATACTGAATGGGATGCTAAAGTCTATTCACGATAAGTGTGCACTCTTTTTTCTTTTACCTATAACTTTCGAAGGAATTCTTTAATCTTTACAAATTTGGTATCATTGGAAAGATATTAGTGAGTGGAACAATTTGAAATAAAAAAATCTTTAAAAGAATTCTGAACATGAAGATGAAAATGAAGAAGAAAAAAATGAAGATCTTGTAGAAAAGTGCTACAGTATAACTATCATTTTCACTGAAGTGAATCCTTGATCATCGAACGTCATCACTGTGAAAAAATTTCTCAAAAATAATCATTCAGTCAAACGATATCAAACAAAGTTATAAGCTGATTGACGTCTAAAAACGCTGTTTTTGCAGTTTTTTGCTGTTTTTTGGGGTCAATCACTTATTAACTTTGTATCATAACTTTATATTGAATAAATATTTTAATGAAATTTCTTCACAGTGATGACTTCTTCATTTTCATCTTCATTTTCAGAATTTTTTGAAGATTTTTTTATTTCAAATTGTTCCACTCACTAATATCTTTCAAATGATACCAAATTTATGAAGATTGAAGAATTCCTTCAAAAGTTATAGGTAAAAGAAAAAAGAGTGCACACTTATCGTGAATAGACTTTGGATGATATTGCGGTAGAGAAATAAGAATCATGTTTTAATGTAGGACAGGGAGTTTCTTTTTAAATGAATATGGATTTTTAAGAATCGTTAAACGATCCAATGCAAAATTGAAAAAAATGGGACCGTACAGTTTTTATTGACAGTCATGCTTTTTTGAATCTAACATAAAGGAGCTGAGTAAGCAACGATTTATAAAATGAAATATTGAGAGTATCATACATTTTCTGACCGATTGTAGAGTTTTCTTGAAATAAAAGGTCGACATCAACATCGAAATCACACGTGGTAATACACCATGTCATACCACCAACTACCTATCCAAGAAATTTATAATGGGATTAGTGCCATCCGAAGTATTATAAATTGAAAGTGAAGCTTACATTCCAATTGCCTTCCAAAGAAGTGTATAATATGATATAATTATATTGAATATATAACGAGTATGTAATTAGCATTTTTTATCAGAAAAACTCTCGGATCCCTCACATTTCCGACATAGTCTTTGTGAAAGAATTAAGAAAAGAAACTAATGTAAGCCAATCCCCAAAAAAAGTTAGTAACAGATGGACAAACCGACAAATGAACAGACAAGGGTCGTTTTAAAGGACCTCGAGGTAGATTGAATTAAAGAAAATAAACAAACCTTATCGAAGGGAGATAATCCTTTAATTCTTGCTCGAAAATATCCAGCAGCAAGAAGCAAATCAACTGTTTCATGAAACTTCTTTCCCTGCTCCTCATCTTCCCGTGTTTCTATCTAAGAGAAAAAGTTTAAAAGCTGGAGGTACCATCACAAATGCTGCTTAGTACTTGTGGTTAGGAGAGAGTTACCAGTCATTTATCATTTGGAACTCTGTTGTTAATATACAAAGTCCAAAAGTTAAAAAAAAGAAGTCCTTGAATTTGAAACATTTTGCTGAAGCCAGCGTTAAGCAAATTCATAAAGAGCATTTATTAAAGAAGGTTTCAGAGCCAGATTTCCCAGCTAAAGTTGGATGTAACTACTTCAATTACCTTTTGGGCCATGTTTGGTATTGATTCAGCCATTCTAGAATGGAAAAATTGAAAAATTTTAATGATAGTTTCCATTGAATAAATTCAATCCTGTCACATAGCCCATAATCACTCTCTCTACAAAGGGTTCTAGACCTGTCTTTCTCTTCTCTGACATCAGTCGAAATTAAAATTACAATAAACTTCTAGATTATTATAAACTTCAGCTGAAGAAAACTATTCATCTAAGTTGATAAATGCGTATATATTTTAGGGAAGAAATTTTGGTGGGATAGGGAATTAATTCAGTGAATGGCCAAAAGAGTTTTTCCAGAGGGAATAACCAAGGCCTTTTTGAGGAATTATAGTCCGGGGGACAAAATATCCCACCCCTCATAAAATCTTTAAAAATAATTGAAGCAGTTTTTTGTGAGAACTTTTGCAAAAATTTCCAAAGAATGGCCTAATAACTTTAAACTGCTATAGCTCTTGATGTAGAAAAGATTTTTTAATTCAATTAAATTCCTCACAAACAATTTTAACTAGATTGCCAAAATTTTCATTGCCCAAGACAGTCCAGTGCCCCAAAATTGTCATAATTATTTGTTTATAAAATTTGGCGCCATTACAGGGGGGGGGTCATGCAGTTATTATATAAACACTATGACAATTACTACCGTGGTGGTATATAAACCAAAATTTGGGAAAACAGTTACTAAACAGTGGACTAACTGCAACATGGGTGGTGCCTAAGCCCAAAATTGTCGATTTTGGTAGGATATGGTGTACTAAGTGAGCACATTTTTCAATTTTTCACTTAAAATTTTAGGTTTTTAAAAATTCCGGAAGCAAAAAAATTCAAAACATTTTTTTCAAAAGTCAAAAAAAAATCACAATTTTTTTTTCAATCAAGGCATGAAAGATATTTCAACAAACTTGGAAAATGATTGAGATATTTAACTCTTGAACGGTCGTTAATAAGACGTACCCAGTAAAATGGTATCAAAAATGAGGAATTCAGTGAAAAAATTGCCAAATTTGGCATTTTTGGGGGTGGTATACACCAATTTTGAGGGTAAAATCAGTTAGTACACTATGGAATAACTGCAAGGGTGGTGGTGTCTGTAGAAAATGTCCAAAATTGCAGTTACTCCACATAGTGTCAAGGAGTAACTGCAAGACCCCCCCCCTGGCCATTATGATAATATGATGTCATCACAAAGGAAATTTTTTTTTCTAAATTTTCTTTTCTTTGATGTTAACTCATTTCCAAAATTTGAGTGCCATACCGTAATATGTTGCAAAGATATTGATGTTTATAATTTGTTAGAAAATCCACATAATGTGAATCTCCAACAAGCGATTTTAAGTACATAAAAAATACCGGCACTCTTGTTGAGTCTGGCAATCCATCAATTACAGCCGGCAAAAAGTCAGTAGACAGTTTGCCAGCATCATTAGTGTAAACTCAACAAATGAAAAGCTTGTAAATTAAGATTGAAGAAAGAGTATAAGCAAACGATATCAATCTTATTTAAAAACAAACCTTTAATCTTTCATCTACAAGATTAAATTTTAATCAATAACCAACATTGTGTATATATAGTCGAACGTGCGCAACGCACTGGGCTCAACTTCAGTGCTTTCAAACTATTCATAGGGCCAATTGTAGAACCCCAGATATTCACCCAAGGAACAAGTGTGCAAAATTTCAGCCAAATCGAACAATTTTTGAAGTCTCCAGGCTGCCCTAAAGTTTTAGCCTCGTTTTGGCGAAATCTCGTCCCTGGGCCCCAAAAATCAAAATTTTCAAAAAATTAAAAAAACATCCCCAGATATTCACCCAAGGAACAAGTGTGCCAAATTTCAGCCAAATCCAACCATTTTTGAAGTCTCCAGGCTGCCCCAAAGTTTTAGCCTCGTTTTGGCGAAAAACTCGCCCCTAGGCCCCAAAAATCAAAATTTTCAAAAAATAAAAAAAGCACCCCCAGATATTCACCCAAGGAACAAGTGAGCCAAATTTTAGCCAAATCCGACCATTTTTGAAGTCTCCAGGCTGCCCAAAAGTTTTAGCCTCGTTTTGACGAAAAACTCGTCCCCAGGCCCCAAAAATCAAAATTTTTAAAATATGAAAAAAATACCCCCAGATATTCGCCCAAGGAACAAGTGTGCCAAATTTCAGCCAAATCCAAGCATTTTTGAAGTCTCCAGGCTGCCCTAAAGTTTTTGTGACAGACAGACAGACAGACACACACACACAGAGACAGACAGACAGACAGACATTGTCAGATTGTAGCTCAACTGAAGTTGAGAATAAGTTTATATTTTTGCATAGGTTTTTTTGCATATTTTCAAAGGAAATCTGACCATGATTTATACAAATAATGGAAGATGTTGGGTGACAACCCACAGTATGGCCTGAACTTATCGAACCACTTTGTAATTTCAAACTTGAAAAGTCCTGAACATGACCCGAACTGACCCACACACGCTCAGTGTTTTGGGCCTGGTTTTTGAAGGCAAAGATCCCAAATTTTATATGAAATGTTTTGCCTAACATGACCCCTTTCTGGGTAAATGTTTGGTGTTTGGGCCATATATACTTTTGACGTATTGGCGTATGGAGCGGATATAAAGTTAAATATTGGCGTAAGTCAAAGCTTTTGAAGACAAGAAGAGCACCGCCATTCTAACGCCCTGCAATTTTGCAGTTTCTTTAGCGGAAGTTTTTTAGGTGTAGATCTTAGTTTAAACAAATAACAATTCGGCGCGTGGACTTTGCATTGTTTCCACACTGGGATCAAAGTAGAAATCTCACCCTGAAATTACCCATCCTGCCCGTGTAAACTAACCATAGCTGCAAAATAAAATAAGTGTTCTTTTCTACCAGAATCTCCCTAGCTATAGATAGCTGAGAGGCTTGGCCTACACACTGTCTATATAAAAAAATCTCAACATGTGTATTATATATACAGTACATGAGATGACAAATGACAGCCAAAAACAGAGGAATTCTGCTCATGTAAGCAAAAAGCTCATGCACATGCGTCTTTTTTAACTGGTTAAAGCATTATATTAATAATCTACTCAAAATTCTGCTTCCACTGATATATAACATGATAAGGGTTATTTTCAGGTTACTTGGATTTTGACCTAAAAAGGAGCCAATTTTGAAAGACTGACTCAATTTTAACATTAATTTTTCAAAGTATTTAATCGCATTGTTCTTGGACTATGGCAAACATTTGGCGATTGTTGTTTTTCTTTTAAGCATCATCTTTATAAGTGATATTGGCTTTCGGCGATTGATTCTATCAAAGCAACTAGGGGACAGTGCTATAAATGAGGAAAAATTTATTTTTCTTATAAGCATCAATTTTATAAAAACACAATTCATAACTCTTAAACCAATAGACATTAGCTTTTGGCGTTTGGTTCTTTCAAAACAAACATAGGATAGTGCTTAAGCTAGAAAAATTTTTTCTTATAAGCATTAACTTTATAAGAACACAATTCTTAACTCTTAAACCAATGATTATTAGCTTTCGGCGATTGGTTCTATAAGCAACTAGGGGACTGTGCTAAATCAGGAAAATTTTGTTTTTCTTTTAAGCATCAACTTTATATGAACACAATTCATAATTCTCCAAACAATAGATATTAGCTTTTGGCGATTGGTTCTTTCAAAGCAAACATATGATTATGCTTAAGCTAGAAAAATTTATTTTTCTTATAAGCATCAACTTTATAAGAAAACAATTCATAACTATTAAACCAATAATTATTAGCTTTCAGTGATCGGTTCTTTCAAAGTAAACATAGGATTGTGCCTAAAAGAGAAACATTTATTTTTCTTATAAGCATCAACTTTATAAGAACATAATTCATAACTCTTAAACAATATGTTTTAGCTATTCTTTGATAAATTAAATCCCTGAAAGCCTATTCCACTTAAAAAAATTCTTGTTCTATAAAATTCTTATAAACTTATGTTAGATTTAGGAAAATTCCCTATTTCTTTCCATAGAGCCGTTGCAGAATGTCGATTCCACTTATATAAAAAATAAATTTGTCTCCTTTTAGATGGCTTTAAAGTTGAATATTTTGCCTTAGTTTAAAATTTGTAATTGGGGAAAATAAGAAAAGGCATGTATTTTTTTTAAATATCTTTAACAATCAGTGTCAAAATATTCCTGAAATATATAACATTCTTCAGAATTTAAAGTTTGAGTGAGAATCACAACTTCAATAATCCCACTCTATTTCATTGGATAATTCAATCAAATACAATGACTTTGCTTGTAGATCGAGCCATGGAAAGGAAAAGGGAGTTTTTTATCATAAATTAGTCCATGTATTGGTAAAAACAACCAATAGAATTTTACTTTATCTCACTGTAATGTAAAGAAATGCAATCCATATCCACAAAATCAATAAAGTTTACATAGGTGCGACTATCTCGAGTCGAGGTTCTATCGAAGATCTCATTATATTGTACTTTTTAATTAGGTTGTACCGATAGGAAAAATAGAAAATCCGAATCTTGGGCTTACCTTGCTAGATGGGTTCACTTTTTTTCAATTTCTATTTTAGGTTTCTGATTAACACTGATGGGTTGATGTATCATGTAGAAAATTAAGACTTGATTCCACTCTCATAGATTTTTACAGGCTATTGAAAATTTTCCATCACAGCATGACCAAAACTCTGACCTAGTACTAGTCTGTGAAAAAATGGATTTCAAGACCTCAAAATCATAGATTTAACCAGTCCAAGTCCATATAAAGTTGATTCAGCTTGCAAAAGAGGCTTTTTGGTTAATATTTTGAATCCATACCTTTAAAAAATCCTTTAATAAAGGCATATCATTCCGAAGCAGTTTTTTCAGCACTGTAGCAGCAGGTTCAGACTTAGCCTATGTTGACTTTTTGTGAACATATGCATGTTATATATCAAATTTTCAGAAATTTTATGTACATTTCAAAAATGGTTAGAAGGGTTGAAAACGAAGTCAACGAGAAGAAAAACCAAAACTTAATTATTTTTTCTCTTATTTGTGCCCGCAATTTTACAAAAACCTAAAAAGTGGGATAAAAAGGTTTTTAAAGCGACTTTAAGCTCTATTTTTTTTTGCTTTTTGCTAGAAAATACCACAGCTTCCCATAAAAGTAGGTTTTAAAGAGATTTGAAGACCTTCAATTTTTGACAATTTCAAAATTTTTGGTTACTGTATGAGCTTTTTGCTTTTATACTGTAAGTATTGGTTAGAAAGTATGGATCTCCAAACTAAGCTATAGACTGATTTGACAAAAACCAGTTAGTTAGTAGGGACTATCTTCAAGCAAGCAATCTTCCTACTTCCTGTTCCTAACTGCCAACCGAACGTTATCGAACCAATTTTCGTAATCGAACAATCGAATTTCATTGAACTAATCAAATGCTAACTGTTCGATTACCGAACCAAATCAAACAGTAATTGAACTTTACCGGAAATTACTGTTTGATTATAGTTTGAAAACAATATATTGTTCGATTAAGTTTGTTTAGAGTTCAAATAGAGTTCTATTAGTTTGTATAGCGACTCGAAGTCACAAAACTCTTGTTGACGTCAAACCAAATGTTTCATTTTTCCGTGAACTTTGAACCCTTCTAACTTTTTTTTAATGTATGCTATGCTAAAGGGTTCCAGTTTTTACGGGGCGGGCGCCAACTACTTTTGCCCCACCCTGATGATCGAGGTTCCGAGGTTTACTGTTTAATTGAAATCGAACACATCGAACAGTATCAAACACAATCAAACTTTATACAACTTTACCAGGATCTCGGTTCAATAACTGCTTGATGCGGTTCAGTAATCGAACAGCTGTTAGTCACACTAGGAAATCTAGCTTTCAGAAAAAACAACATCAGTCATCTACAGGATGTATTTGCACAACAAGGATGAGAGTTACCTGAACCAAGTTCGCAAGACAATTAATTAAAAACTTGAAAGTTTGAAATAAAATAAAACGTGCAGCAGCCAAAATCAACCAACCAAAATTTGTCATACAATAGACCTTTTTTTAAAGAGGCAGCCATATTGAATAATTATGTACTCCAGCATAAAAACAATGATACAGCCATGCATAATTATGTATCATGCATATTTTAAAAATTATGCATGGCTGTATCATTGTTTTTATGCTGGAGTACTTAATTATTCAACATGGCTGCCTCTCTAAAAAAAGGTCTATTCCCGAGACCAGCGCTTTGATTTTTAAGGCCTGGTTTCTACGCTAAAGTAAAAATAATTCCGCATATGTAAATGGGTCATTATTTGAGGTCCGGCAAAAATTCCGGGAAACAGCCTATCCAGAGTGGTGCACAGATCTAGATGGGTTCCGCCTCCCTCGTAGATCTTTTTCTTGGGAAGTTTGATCTTCAAATTAGTTTTCAAGGTTGGCTTGGCTCAAATTTTTTCATCTATGGCTCAAATTTTAGGCAATTTTTAAAAGTTTTTGAAAATGTTAATTTCATTAAAAAGCGCAAAGGACACTAGGACAAAAAGAATTCACCGACAAAACAAAAAAAACTATACCGTCAGCACACACAGACAGGTCTAAACGGGAAACATTTGAAGATTTTGAGCTATCAAGGTGTTACTAAATCATCCTTTACATATTCTTTCTACCATTTTTTAGAAAAAATGGCTGATTGTAGGTGAAAATGACGCCACACACAGAATCGATCATATAGCGCCACCACGGGACCTAAAATCCAAACTTTTAAAAATCCAGCCTTCCTCCCTTCTTAAAAACTTTCCTGTATTAGATAATAAGCAAACCATTGTGTGAAAGATAGAAGAAAATGCACACCTGTGACTGTAACAAACCAATGCTGGTTAGATTGAACAAGTTGTTGTTGGTTCGAGTCAGATAAAATCAGAAAAAATCAAGTGACTTGGATTTTCCTCTGCAACTACACTCAGCACTCTTTCTTCGTACTGCACAGAAATCGGGAAAATGAATAATCGGAATAACATTTTTAGCGCGAAAAATACCGAGTTTATGTATTTGCCAGTTTGCAGAGTATGGCAAGGCTGCACCACAGATATCTAAGCCCGAAGGGCTAGATTTGCAACTTTAAGCTTTCTCCAGCAAAAAAAAGTGAAGCAAAAATTTGACTTTTTAAATTTCGTGCCGATGGATAGGATCTAGCATTTTAATTGTTTTCGGAGCGCGAGATAAAAAAACGTAGGCGGCAAACGCTATTTCACATCTCTCAAACCGGTGAAATTGCATATTTTAGTCACGTGACTCTGGTAGGAAATCCTTCCAAAGATGAGCTTCACTTTTTGATAAAAGCCGCAAATCTAGCCCTTCGGGCTTTACAGATATCTGTGGGCTGCACTCGAGGAAAAATTTGCAAATACCAAGTTCCGCACTGGAAGAACGCACCTGATAAATTTTGGTCCGGACAAGGTGCACCTATACCTAGGAAATTCGCCCAAAAAGGCAAAAAAATTGCTAAAATTAGCTGCACTTGAGGAAAAAATAGCCGAACTCTGCACTCGAGGTTAAAAAACCGTCTGAACTTGCACTTGAAAACCTCAAATTTTGCACCTGCACTTGACTTTTTCAGAGTTGTGCACTCGAGATCTCGAGCAAACGTACCACACTCTGCAAACTGGTGTATTTGCACTTTTGAGGACGGTAGAGTGACTGAAGCGATTTGGAAAAACCCGCAATTCCGCCCCGCAAAATCGAGGACGGTAAAAGTGCTAATTTGCCGTCGTCATCAGCTGGTCAGGATCTACTCAAATTAGAACCTTACCGTCTCCGTCGCTGAAAAACACACATACATAAACTCGCTATTAAGAAATCACGGCCCTCCCACTCTAGACTAGCAAGCGTCTGTCTTTCCTTGGACACAGCAACGCGGGAATAGTGCTTATAATAAAGAGTTCTTATAAAAAATAGAAATTGCCGCGGGAGAGTGGATTGGAAAGATTCAGTGAACATATATAGAAATAGATCCCATTGGCAGCGAAATACAACGACGTGGTTTACTAGTCTACATTTGCTCTCGAGATCTCAAGTGCACAACTCGGAAAAAGTCGAGTGCAGGTGCAAAATTTGAGGTATTCAGGTGCAAGTGCAGACGGTTTTTTAACCCCAAGTGCAGAGTTCCACTATTTTCCTCCTCAAGTGCGGCTAACTTACTTTAGCAATTTTTTGCCTTTTTGGGCCAATTTCCGACGCATAGGTGCACCTTGTCCGGACCAAAATTTATCAAGTGCACTCTTCCAGTGCAGAACTTGGTATTTCCGAATTTTTCCTCAAGCGCAGCCTTGCCATACTCTGCAAACTGGGCGCCCTCCTCTGACGGGTTTCATTCCCTTTTCTATAGTTTAAACCAAAAGTCGCAGAAAAGTGCCTATTTTGTTGGTGGTCACGTATAACGTAGTGTACTGTAGTAAATGAAATTTTCCGTAGATATCGGTACCCTGGGTACCAGAGGCCAAGTTTTCATAGAGAAAATATCAATATTTATTCGCGAGCTGTGATACTCACGGTAAGATTTCGAGTCTGCGTCAACAATTAAATTAACTGATTCGCTGAATCTTAAAATTCTGATGTCATTGAGCCAAAAACCAATTTGATATCAGTGCTCAGAAAAGCATTTGATTGTTGAGGAGCGGATTAGAATAGAAAATGTTTGTCGGGAATGAAAAAGCTCTAAGATTGTCGATGAAAGAGGGGGGGTGTCTTCTACCTTAAGGGAAGAAATTTTCGCGAATCAAGTTTCAAAATGGCAAGTTTCGCAGAATTTAATTTCGCGAATGAGCCGATTTTAAAAGTTTCACGGGATTTAATTTCGCGATTGAGAAGAAGTTATCAGCTTAGATTAACTTTTAAGCACCATGGAGTTGTTTATATTTGTTTATATTTGATAAAAAATACACGTTATAATGCTTAAAAATCAATTGTGTCCATCTTTTTTGATAACACCTGTTCAAAAACAACAAAATAAAAGAAGAAGAAAAAAAATCGAATTTCGCGATTTAACAATTTTGGTGTGTTTCGCGGAATTTAATTTCGCGAATTACGCCCAAATTCGCGAAATTAAATTCCGCGAAAATTTCTTCCCTTAAGGTACAACCAAGTATTTGAAGCCAAAGTTATTTCAACCACAGTTCTTCTTTAGCTTTAATGATGACGAGGATAACTGGCTTTTCCTTATACATATCCAGATTTGTATTCGTGGTCTAGGTTTCTGCCTACCCGATTCCCCTCGCATAACATGGGTGGGCCCACGCAAAGGTACATTCACTTTCCAAGTGAATCGCAACACTTGGTGGGTATCTAACCTCGACCTCCTGAACGGCAGTCAAGATTGATAACCACTATACTACTGCACCGCTTGTGGCGAGGAGCATTATTATCCCATTCACAGTAATTAAACGAGAGAGGAAATTACAATAGATTAAGTGGTATAATATTTATTGATTTCTTTTAGTTTTTCTATCTTTGTTTATGTTTATATAATTTTGAGTTGCTGATCTCATATAAAAAACAGGTTGGGCTGTTTCCAGAATACAAAAAAATAATCCTGTGAAAGTTCGTTGGGTTTATTTCACATCTAGTGTCACTCGAATGTTCATTGCAGTCAGTTCCGCAAGTAAATATCGGAAAACATACGGAACGACCATTTTTGTAATATGGTCTCCATTTTCACACGTTTTGCAAATCCATTGGTTTTTATCACAGGAAATCTTAGCGAGTTCTTCAGGTATCTTGACGAACGTTGGACTGATCAAACTTCCACATTTCGTGCAAACATGAGTCTATAAAATGAGAATTTGAAGGTAGTTTTTATCTTACATTTTAGTCTTTTCCGAACTTTAACGTATATCACATAATTCTAGCTTGATCAGCAATTTAGTCTGACAATAATACTATAGGCTATCACTATTAATAAATTTTGAATTGGATAACTGTTTGTGTTTGTTGAAAAGATATTCACGAGATTATTACCTCTGATTTATCAGAACAATTGAAGAGTCTGTCATGCAAAAGGAAACCACTTCCATGTGCAATCAATGCATCTCTCTCCATTTCTCCAAATCGAATACCACCATGTCTCTTCCGACCCTGTCAAATAGCAAGTTGTTGATGTATTTCATTTATTTTGGTAATGTTTCAAGAAATAGGGGACGTTCTGAAAAAGCTCTCCTGTTGTTTTGGATTCTTCAAAGGTCCATAATATATATCTTCAAATAGACTTGAGTTTGAAAGAATGCAGAATATTCACCTTAAAAAAAGGGTCAAACATGGGGCAGCCATGGGTATGAAACTCTAAGGAGTTACCTTGACCGGTTGATGCGTGAGGACGTCAATTGGACCAGTCGTACGGACCTGTAAAAAGAACACATAGATAAATCATAGCTAAAAATGTCATTTCGCGTTAATACTGAAAAGGAATTCCTCTACATTTACAAAACTATGAATAAATTTCGTAATATTCATGATGGAATGTTTTATACGAATGCAATAAAAAGAGCGAGTGTTTGACACTTATGAAAATAATACTAGTGGCAAACAACACCCGAGTTATTTCGGGTGCTTCCGTATAAAACATTACGTCATGAATAACAAAAACCAATCTACATCTACTACTAAAGACTTACAGCACGCGCAATCTTCGATTCTGAATCGGACAACGAATTAGATATCACTGAAGTATTTTCATTCTACAAAAAGATATTTCACAGTACACGACCTGTCCTATCTTTCATTCGAGTAATCTTCAAAATTTATTTTTCTTCAAAAAATTAAAAACATTCGAGTAATCTTTCAATTATTTAATCAAACTTGCATCACTGAGAAACATCACTTTGTATTTCCTATTCCTATAGAATTTTAACTTAAATGACTCTAGGAGCACTAAATAAAAACTTATTTTTATGATACCTTACTAGTGTAAAAAAACGATATACTTTAGGCGTACAAACTTTCGCGAGGACGAAAAATCACGAAATTCACGACTATTTACTTCCGCGAATTTAACGGAAATAAACTTTCGCGAATCAAGACGTAAAATTGAGAATTTTCACATGAAAAAATGGCTTAGAGGGACAAATACTTCTTGGATTGGCTTGAAACATTTGTCCTTTGACTCATTAGTCTTTTAACATGCCAAATAGTGTCATAAAAGTTACATTTTATTCAAAGTATGAAGTTTTACAGATTTTCTATTTTGTCAAGAAATTTTCACGAGCATAAACTTTCGCGAATGGCCCTTCCCAGAATTTTTAAAGACATTTACTTTCGCGAAAAGGGCCAAAATTCGCGAAAATCGCGATAGTTTCTGCTCGCGAAAGTTTGTACGGCTAAAGTAAATTATCATTTATATCAGCTGCTTTGCAGAACGTAGCCAAATAATATGAAATGTTTCTATGAGCACTAGACAATGCCTACCTGATGACACCTTAACAGTTTACCATGGTATACGCTATCACTTCCTTCAACTGCTTCCGAATGTTTAAATATCGATTATTCAACTTACTTGAAATTTATCGGAGACCATGTGACGTAGACGTTGATAGTAAACGATGCCGACGAAAATACTGACGCCCATCTCTTGACCATTAATTCCACTGTACAAAGTCTCGTTGCCGTAATAATTATAACCAGCTGAAAGAAAGTATGAAAAATTAAATTCTTTCCCGATAATTAAACGCTTTTTTTATAAGAATATCTTCTATAAGAATATCAGGGTGAAAATTGGCCAAGTCGTAAGAATACCCTAAGAATACCCTTTAGGGTGAATTTCATAGAACTTAATAAGAATACAGTCATTTTGTATTTGGTTAACATATAAAACCACTTCCTGTGTTAAAGATAATTGAAAGCTTTGAGGAAGAAATGTAACTTTAACCCAAATCTTCAAAAGTCCAAAACCCTCAAATTGATCATTTCTCATGTTTGTAAAAAAGTCAATTCTAAAAAAGTAAGAATACGTTAAGAATATTTCATCCTCAATTTTGGCAATTTCTTAAGAATCCTTGACCCTCATCCAAAGTACACTTTCTTATTAAAAAAAAAGCGAAGTCACCTTTTAGCAACATATCACCCATGTAATCAGCAGCAGGATCATCTTCCGAAAACTTGAAGGGCGTTGAATCGTGGGTGATACCGTGAAGGGCGGCTGATTTGCCCGCCATTGATTCGATCATCATACCTAAAGCAATAACAAACAAAAAGTTAAAATGATGTAAAAATGATCTATGTACTGGATAATAGACAAGTGAAATATATTTCTCAGTAAACTAGAGCTTTAAGAATAAAGTCGTGGGATCCCTTTGTAGGAGAACTGATGCTTTTGAAAAGACCTCACGAACAGAGTAACTTACCGATAGTCATACGAGAGGGGAAACCATGAGGGTTGAACAAGATATCTGGTACCATACCACTCTCTGTGAACGGCATATCATGCACTGGCCATTTTTGACTGAAACAAAATTGAGTTGAGTGATGAAGATTTCTGATACAAAACCAAGGAATAAGACGAGCATATGTTTGCTTAATGACTAATGTTGATATGCGACCAAACACGTGTATACGGATAGCTTAACCGTTGGAGATATAATTTTGAAGGGAATAATATAGCAAATCCTTTCAATCTTTTTTTGAAAGATTGAAAAATTAAGAATTTAAGGAGAGAATTTATCTGGAAGAGTTTGCTTCCTAAAGGGACCAGAAAACTTGGTTAAAGAATAAATATGAATTTTTACCTGAGAATCCCTTTTTGTCCGTGCCTACTGGCAAACTTGTCACCAATGATCGGATTTCTCTAAAAAGATAAAAGACCGATACATAAATACTGATTTGTCGAAGCATATTTGTCGTATCTGTCCTGTACCAATCGGGGTATGGGCATAAGATAGCTAGGATCTAAGATCTTGTTAAAGCCAAAGTGTATTATAAAAGCAGGAGCTTTCAAGGAGTTAGAAATAAAAACGATGTAATACAAAATTTTCTTACTCTTATTCTCAACTTGATAGATACTCTGTCCATTTTACCGTCGCCGAGATTATTGCCCAAGATCTTCACCTATAATAGAAGAGTTTCAATTTGTCACTTATCGCATCTCACTTAATAATTGTGGAGGTATACAAACTGATAAGAAGACTGTATCTAATTTCATTATTCCTATTTAAAAAGTTCTTTGAAAGATACAACAAAAGGGAGAAACTGAGTGTCAAAATATTCTTACATCCTCAATGTAGGCTGGCTCCATGCTTTTATATTTTTTCACCGTGTATTGTTGATTTGCCGTGTTGTAGTAGCTAGATAGATAGATGAAAGTCGATATTTTACGTGATAGTCCAGGACCTAACCACGGCCGGCTGGCCAGCCAGCTCGGCTATCTATGACCTGAATCCCTGGTTTGTGGCACTGACGCCTTAGACCACTTGGTCTCCACAGAGCTGTGGGTAACAAGTAAGGAGTTTCTCAAAAATTGTGCTAAACTTTGATAATTAACCTGGTTTCAAACAGTTTGTTAGTTTCATGATTGAGGGGATATCAGTGCGAGATTCTAACCTGTAATAAGGTTCATCTTGTTGCATGTAACGCCCGATCAACGGTAATCCGTCTAAATCTATTTTTCCATTTATTACAGGTCCACTTTTCGGATCCGCACCTGAAATTTAAAACCACCACTCAGGTTAATTGCTGAAAACGCTGTATTATTTATACATTCATTCATCCATTCAGCTCAATTGATTTCGCTGCGAAGCATGTGTCTCATTTTGTATGACTTGATAAAAAAATGATTGTGAAATCCGAGAACGAGTTTGTATGCGGCAAAGCTAATACAGTTTCAAAAGGAAGTTCGAGCCTTAGGCACATAAAACTGATATCGTCAGATAATAGCTCAATTAAACAAAGAAAAAATTACCAAATCGTGTCGTCGATGTTCGGCCTTTCTTCTCCACTAGGTTTATTACCTGTCGACAAAAAATGAACTTTGAAATACAAAAAGAGTACAAAAGTCCGTCTCATAAAGACAGTTCACGAAGAAGATGGCCATTTCGCGCTCGTTGAAAAGAATACCAAACAAAAAAAACCAGAAATATTTTGAAAAAGAAGATGAAATTTTTTAAAAGCATCAGGCATTGAGCGCAGCAGATTTAAAATTTAGGTGTTTTCGTTGGTAAATATTGCAATTCGTAAAGGACTTAAAGACAAGACATATTTTAAGAAGAGTCAACCGCCTCTGATCAAACTAGGAATAGGGCTATAGTAAGATTACCAACACAAAAAATGGGGACAATATGAACAGACCTCAGTCTTGTAGATTTGTCCATGAGAAAATCCACGATCGAGAGAGCCTTTATTGATAATCATAGCATCTTCCATGTCGTAACCCTGAAACGAAATTTAGAAAATATAAACATTTTAACACCAATTTATATTGCGGAGATGAGCCATTGTTCTAGGGGTCTTTCGATTGAGACGACCAACCCGTTTCTATATTATATAAAGGCGAGTTTATGTACTTGCACTTTTGAGGATGATAGGGTGACTGAAGCGATTTGGAATAACTGGTAGTTCTGACCCGCAAAGTCAAGGACGGTAAAAGTGCTGATTTACCGTCGTCCCCAGCTGGTCAGGATCTAGTCAAATTAGAACCTTACCGTCTCCGCCACAGAAAAACACACAATATACATTGACACGGTATGAACTGAGTTAACAGATCATTTGAAGAAAGAATAATTGCAAATGCAAAAGGCTTACCATACACTTTTCCTGTCTAATTAAGTAACTGTAAATGAAACAAACTAAATGTTGCTCCTGGAACCGCTGATTAGAGAAGATGACGCCCTAAGATCATTATGGCCATCAATGTCGAATGAAAAACTTGAAAAACTTGAATCTGAATAAAATTTTGGATCCAGTAAACACTTCATTTTCTGATACCCCTTCATCATGATACAGAGAAAACATTAAAAAAACTTACGGTATACGAGATAACAGCGACAACAGCGTTTGTACCTAGTGGAAATTCGTCGACTCCGTAATCGTTGTATCGTTCGTTTCGTACAATTGGTGCTTGTGGCGTCTATAAGAAAAATACATTGTGGTTCTCTATCCATGTCTTCAAAGCGAAAGTTACAAAACAAAGAAAAGTATGAGGGTTATTCAAGATATTCGTGACGTAATGATTTCTACAGAAACACCCCGGTTTTTGTAAGCAGTGGCAAATTCAAGCTAGAGAAAAAATTGTTTAAATTTTGCCACTACTGGGAAAGTCGAAATGTTTCCGTAGATATTGAAGTTTACCTGTATACGGTACATCTTGTTATCGGAACGATGTTTTAGCGCTTGACACGGTGTTCCCATGGTTTGTTTACCCATCTAAAGAACAAAGATTTTTTTAAGAGAAAACAATGGAATGATTTAGATGTGAGTTTGGAATATTTGAAAATTTAAAGTTACAAAGTAATGGTATTTACAAGGTTACATCACTCAACTTAATTGAAGAAGGGAGAGAGAAATGCAAGTATTGGTGATGGACTCTTTGACATTTTAAAGGATGATCAAAGAACTCATAGAACAACTTTTTCATTCACCTGACACTGGTACATGTTACGTGGAGATTGATTGAAGTCAGAATAAGGCGTCAAATTTGCAAGAGCACTCAACATTGAACTTGGACCCAACTCAAGATGTGTGGTAACGTTTTTAATGATCTCCTTCTTGCACACTGCAATATCCATATACACCTGTCGATCAAGAAGAAAACATTTTATATAAGCTTCCCAACAAACCAAGTTTTAAGCAGAATAAATCCTGGTAGGAGAATCTTAAACTTTACGGCAGTGCTTTGAATGAATCCGTTTAAGCATAATTGCAACGATTTCCTTTTTTAAAGGAATAGTGGTCAGGAAATTGACACACAAGTGGGAGATACCAGGGGGTGAAGCTAAATACACTGTAAATGTTAAAGCTAATCATCTGGTGAAAGCAGCACTTCTAGCTTAAATGTTTGCTCAGATATTACTGGAATATATATGCCAAACCTGTTCAAAAGAACCAATGTATTCGACGGTTTTAGTGCGTAAGTTGGTGACAGGTCGTATCATACGGGCGGGTTCCGTGAATAAAAACAGACCGGGATACTGTCCGGCGTATTTCGTCTTTTGAATCAAACAAATCTCCATAGTTGAAGGGATCTGCAAAAGATGAAAGATTTTTTACAATTAATTCATATAATAAGTAGCCATTCTTTAATGATAAAGTAAAGCTTTTGGGTAAGACCATCTTATTCGAATTATAGAGAGCATTTTACGTTACTTTCAAGCTTAGGGGATCAATGTTTTAGTTCGAATCATAGAAGTTCGGATTAGAGTGAGTTGACTTAAAAGTAACTCACCCCTTCTTTGCCACTAGCTTTAAAATATCTCAATTGAGCAGCTAAATCTTCGGCACGATTTCTATGGATTCTTCCCACAACATCTCCATCCAAAAGCACCGTGTAACAATCTGATAAATTGGGAAGTTTGGATGCTTGGTTTTCAGGATACACACCGAGTGTTAACAGCATTTTTCGTAATGTGGCCGTTGGTCTGATCTCGTTCTCCACCTACACGAACCGGCCAAGAGTAGAAAGTAATACGCAAATTATTGGGTAGAATTAAGAATATAAATTTGCGAGTGCAGATGTCTCCTATCTTATTCGTATCGGAAATTTACAACTGATTTCACCCAACTTGTCCATTGAAGAAAAGTGAAACCCTGATTGCTATTTTTTCACAAGTTTGATCATGGTCATTTCTCTCTGATCTGTTGTAGATCTTTCCTCCTCAATTATTTGTCGACTGTAACTACTACAGTATTCAAAAGAAAGGACACCAACCAAATCACCTTCAAATGAGCCCTCGTATCATGAATCAGTCAAGAGATGAGACGCAAAGAGACGTTTTACCTTGCATAAAGCAGCCAAATGGTTCAACAGACCACATGGTGAACCATCAGGTGTGTGTACCGGACACATAAAACCCCAGGCTTCAGGAAGCAATTTTCGGACACCAGTAGTTCTCATTTGAGCGAAGAAAGCACCACGATGAATACAACGGAAATGTGAAAGGAATCGCATGATGTTCAACTTGTCCGCTACAACCGTTAAACCTGTATTCTAGAATGGAAAAATTGGAGAAATATAAATCACTCAAAGCATGGCGTTCCTCAATGAAATCCAGGATGTGTACAGTGTTATTCATCTAGATCCAGATAAATTCTAGTTGGAATTTTAATTACTAATTTACACTTCAAAATCATTGAATTCGATATTGGAATCACTTTCTAACGGCCTACACTGTTTCATTTTTTTCGATACTTTGATATAAGCCATCCATTAACCAAAAGATACCATGATGAAATCTGTTGAAATCTATATAAGATGATTAGAATCTATTCGTTTCTGTATGTATTTTACCTGCATAAGTCCAAGCGAGCTTTTGGATGAAATGTTTCCAGTACTAAAGAAGTGTTCAACAGCGTTCGAAACATTAATGGTTTTCTGCATCCAAGAGAGAAGCGTCGCTTGATTCAATTCGAACTCATTTCCCATCTTCTTCATCCCTCTCAATAAACCATAACGAAGTGACGTTAGCCAGGTCTCCAGCTTATCCTAGAGAGCAAAAACCATGAAATTGACACTTATTAAAAGGTTTTTGGGGATTGATTCGGTAGATTTGCGTAAGGACTTCCCATACGATAGCTTGTGACAAACAGACACTGTATTCTTCTAAGAACCGTTCCGTCTGTAACTTTTTTTTATTATTCCACCAATGGATCTTGTGGAAGATTTACAGTTTCGTGGGGAACGTCCAAGAACGTCATAAAATCAAGATATGTAGAATTGTAGATTCAAGAATCATACTATGAACCAATAACAATAAAACGAAGAGAAGTCTTGAACAATTATAAGAACCAAATAGCAAGTAAAAAGAATTTAGGATTGGTCAGTCAAGAGAATTGAACCAACCTTGAGTACGGTTTGAAAGACATGTCCACCTAACAATACTTCTTGGTTCATTGGATTATCAGGAGTTTCAACGGCACACTTCTCGTTCGCCAAGTCAAATAGCTTCTGTGTCATAAACCTAAAACAGATCACAAGAAATGACTAGGTTTTTTCCTGGGAATCGATTTCGCCGTTGTTGCTTATTTAATTAATGCTTAAGTTCAAGATTAAATTTAGTTAGAGAAGGCTCCAATCTTTAGTTTTAATGCTTAAGTTTCGAGGTCAAATTTAGTTAAAGAATGCTCAAAGCTTTACTTCCGCAGAGCTTCGGTAAATATATGAACAAGGTTTTGACTTTTAACCATCCTTCTATTCTGCAGTCAACTTATTAAGTGCTGGCATCATATACGAGTGTCAAATTGTTACGGTCCTGTACCTGTAGGTCGAATCTAGGATCGCCGCGATCTATGTCACCCTTTTTCCCCTGTCTTCAAAAACCTAAAAAGTCCAGATTGGCATTCTTTCCTTAGTTGGGTGGGTAGGCGCATTTAAAATCAAAAGTATTTGAAAATTTGAAGTTACAGAGAAAACGCGTTTAATGGGTTAACAAGTCAAGCAATTACTTACACAAGAAGGTTGAATTTATCTTGATTGTTATCGAGGTGAGGTAGAATACAATTATTGAAAAGATAAATGGCCACTTCTTCGTCCGTAACCCATTCGGCCAACGAAAACTTGATTCGGAATCGTTCACCTAATGATTGGGAGAATAAAGTTTATGCACATTAATGGAAAAGGTATACTTGGAAACCTTCTGTAACCTTGTAAACTTTCCTCATTCAACAAGCATGCAATTTTATAGGAGTCGATGAAGGTGAGCCAGACATTGCCTTTAAAATGGAGTCTCATAGTCCTATGGAAATGAAAACGAGCAGCGATTTATTGTTTTCCCCAATGAGCTTTATATAAACCCTCTGCAGGCATGGAAAAGCGCTAGATCAAGCCAGGCCTAGATATTTGTAGCGCCGTTTGAAACAGAAGGTAGCACTGCGGCTTCTTTAAGGAGACCAACTTCAGAATAACTCCGTTCATAGATGGCAAAAAAAGCTTAGTCCAGGGTTTATAAAAGTCAGTGAGTTTCCCTCAATATTTCTACTGTAAATTTAGATTCGTATTTCATCTTACCAATATATTTGAGGACTTCTTTTCTTGTGAGCAATCCTTCATTTTGAAGGACACGAAGCATATTGGCTACAGCATCTTTGAAAAACACATTTTCTTCTTGACCTTTAACGAGGTTGGTGTACACATACTGGTCTGTGTTCGGTGTGAGAGCCTGTTCATTGGGAGATAAAAGCGATTTTATTACACATAAAAACATAAAAAATACGGGAAAAGCATCATGAAAGCATTCCAAAAAAGTAAGTTACCGTACATCGGGTGAATTTTTTTCATTTCTAGGAATTGCCAAAGCAATACAAAGGGAAAGAAATTAAAGAGTTTGGGTGGGTGAAAAGTAAGTTTAATTTGCGAGGCAACGTATTTTTACCAGTATCCCTGATGAAAATCTACAGTGGAAGTCCCCAGGAATATTTTACAAGGAATGGCAATGAGGAAGTTTCGCTAATGCACATGCTGAACGATAGGTAATTGAATGTTTCAATTACTCATAAATGAAAACGCTTATCTGTCCAACAAAAACCACAGAACTTGTGTTTACCTTGAGGACGATGGCAAGTGGTATAAAGAACTGTTCTTTTCCATGGATGAATGAGAAAGTACATGTACCGTCATTGAGATAGTGAAGAACACTTGTGTTTCCTGTCTGATCCTTTTGTACTGACCGAATGGAAACACCAAACTCAGTAAATAATGGACCACGCTGCTTCCATGAATTTCGCACCATAGCTAATGGCTAAAGAAGACAAGTATTAGAGAGCTAAATGATATCATGAAGTAGGAGTGTGTCAGATTTCAAAATATAACACGACTTTAACATGTGTCAAAGAAATGAAGACGGAAGTGGCTTTCACAAAAATTGCCTAGTGTTGCGGTACAGCTCTTGAATTTTTCTCTCATGGCATCATTATAAAAACTATATAAAATTTGTTTGATTATAATGTCGAATTTTGGCTGCTGAACAAGCGCGATAAGAGTAAATGAAGTTGAAAATGCTATTGTAACATCAAAATTGACTTACATAGTTTCTTCTGGGCATGATAAGCATACGAATGATTCTTTCAATTCCATTGATGATAAAATATCCTCCCATTTCTTGTGCTTCTTCGTGTTGACGAATCAGTTCTTTTGGTGTCAAACCGTGCAATGAACAATGACTTGACTGAAGTAAAGAAACAAAGGATAAAAAATCTTGCTCACTGGTTTTTTAACTGGTCAGACTTTTTTCTCTGAAGACTGCAATCTTTCATAGTCTTAATAAGATGAATCCTTTTTGAAGAATCTCAAAGTAAGTCAAATGTAAGCCACATTACCTTTCAGAAACATAAAGTTCCTTTTATTACAGCGAATGTTAGTATAAATAAAGATATTAATCCAGATTTGTAGATGAAATTTTTGAGACGCATCTTTGATTTGAACAACTTTAATGTAAAGCGATACGCTTCTACGAGATGCCTGAGACACAAGAATGTGCAGAACTCTTCGCAAGACTGATTATCTGGTCTTTTTAACCCTTGAACCAATTTAAAATGATTGACTAACCTTGACCATCATAGGTACCTTGCCAAGTACTCTACTAGTATGTCCTTGCACTTGATCCCCAATCTTCCAT
This sequence comes from Clytia hemisphaerica, assembly GCF_902728285.1. NCBI lineage: Eukaryota > Metazoa > Cnidaria > Hydrozoa > Leptothecata > Clytiidae > Clytia > Clytia hemisphaerica. Next base: position 1,225,119 of record NW_027103528.1, on the reverse strand, counting down.
TGGACAGTCGCTGTAAGGTTTGCGCCATAAGTACAATGTCTTTCCCGACATTCAGCAGGATATATCCTGGTCGTTTTGGAAGTCACATCTTTTTCATCTACCATTGGATGCCCAATATCTGCATTCTGAATCGAAATAATGAATTAAAATAAAAATCACTTCCTGCTATCTCCATTTATTGAAAACAAACATTTTCGCATTACTTTCAGCTGATTAAAAAGCATTATGGGCTAGTTAGACTACACAATATATTGACGAGCAATATTCGACAATATGGTTTGCAGACCCTAATGTTAATTAAGTAAACAACAGGTACTTTATTTAAAAGAAATTTTCTTTCTGTAAACGACCCTAATTATTGTTAGAATAATTGCAAATCTTTTCAATATGTTGCCGGCGCACTCAGCAATATATTGTCACTAAATAGCCTGACAATAATATATATGTGAAGAAATTAAAAGAATTTCTGTTCAACCATTTTCTTTCAGGAGATTTGGGTGGCAGAGCAGCATATGGCTTTCGTCCTTACTAGGACTCGTCAGCGCTGCATACTGCTAAAAATATTCACTCTAGAGATTTGGGTGGCAGAGCAGGTGTATGCATTTCGTCCTCATTGGGACTCATCAGCACACTGCCTACTATATACAAATTATTGTGTAATGTGTATAGCTCCATGGGGCTTCAAGAAATAAGTAACCAAACTTACCAAATGCCTTCCCACAAACCTAGATGTATAAACTTACCAAGAATCGTATTTCAGCCCTCCTACCATCTGGCAACTCAAAATGTTGAGGTGGAATAAGCTGGAACAGAAAATTGAAAATGGTTTATTGAATCCAGAATGTTATACACAAGTTAATTTGACATATTATATGCACATGCTAGAAGTATATAATACATGTTTCAGCATGTAAGATATTAATTTTAAGTAAGTGCGATGCTTTAAAAGGAAATATCCTTAAATTTCAAAATTGTGTTTTGGAGTCTAAAAAAATAAAGCAAAATTTGGACTATCCTTTCGAATTTATACCTATAGCTTTTTCCGCTTGGACTTTTGACAGATGGATTTCAAATGGTCAAGTGTTTGCTTGATTTCATCCAATAATTCTTGAGAAGGATCCTCAGTGACGAATTGTCGTAGAAATTCAAGATTCTTATTGATTGAATGCCTTGATTCTTGTTTATTTTTGCTTGTTCGAGCATACAATTTGAATTTCTTCTTACTCCCCTCTGGAAGTTCAGATTCAGCACCAGGGGTCTGTTGGCAGTGTGACACACCCATTTCAAAGGAGTGAACTTTGTGAATGTGGGCGCAAATATCGTTAACATCAGTTTGACAATTACATGTATACATGTGTTCACACAAGCCAAAACAAAGCAGCTCCAAACATCTGATTGGACAAAATTCTTCCAAACAGCCATCAGAGTTCCAATTGACTTCATAAACTGATTCATCGTGAGTAACAAACCATTGTGTATCAGAGACTTTGTTCATGTCTTCATCGGAGATGCCGAGAGATGTGACATGAGATGAAGGCTCTATCTCAGCAAGCTGTTGTTGGCATCTTTGTTTCAAATACACTGAATGGTCGTTATTGAGTAAGGTATTGAGTAAAGTACCAATGGAGACTTGTTCTCTCAAAGAACCAAGCGACAATCGTAATGATTGAATAGTTGTATTGATGTGCATGAAGATATCACAGTGATGAAATTCTGGTTTGCGGTAACATAGTGCCCACTTCTCTGGTTCAGTAAGGTAAAGGTCAGCCATGAAGGTTACAATACTGAGACATTTGACCTTGTATGAATGGAAGAAATCTGAAGCAATATCTTTGAAGTTTTCAGGGTCTCTTTGTTCGATCAGTGCCACAAGAGTAAAGTAAATTTGATGTCGAAGTTCCTCCTCCTCAGGACACTCAGTGAAAAGTTTGGAGAAAACCAATTTGTGGAAATGCCATTTGGAATAAATGAATTGTATATCTTCACCAAAAACATTTTGAAATTGTTCCACACCAAATGTGTCCAAAGTTGTCATTACAAGGTTGATATTGGGAAGGTTGGTGCAACGAGCTTTGATTGCAGTGAAAAATTCCGTAACAGCATTAACATCTTTAACGCTTGATATCAAATGGGCAACATTGTAAGCCTGTTTTAGTTCATCAACAACTTTCAATGTCAAGATGTAATAAGGTATGAATGTGGACGGCATTGCCAGTTCAAAAAGCACAATCCCTGTTGCATATTTCTGAAACAATTGGCTTTGTTCCTTCGTTTGAATCCCAAAGGTAAACGTTTCGGTGTCCAAATTCGGTCCATCTGTTTCAATCAGAGCTTGAGCTGGTTTATAAAGCAGTATAGGGTTGAAGTCAGGTGTTGTGAGTGATTTCAATCGGTTTTCTATGGTTATTGATGTAGTCTTTTCATTGTTGCTTTTGGGGAGGTTTAATTTCTGTTGAATGTATCTGACCCGATGTCTTTCCATGAAAACTTTCTGCAAAGAACTTCCGCTCGGTTCATCAACTACTTCCCGCTGCAGTTCTGAGATAACATCATCTATTGATTTATTTTCCAACAACTTTTCTTTGATTTCATCCTTCATTTGGTTTGAGATGGGTTTATTTTTGATGTCTTCACAACAGATAGGGTGATTGTGTGACTTAATGTACTTCAACGATACGTCAACCCTCTTTTTGGATGTCTTGATTGTGACGAGCATACGTGCAGGACAAACTGGATGCTTCTTGGCTTCTTTTCTTTTCCCTGTGGAGTTTTTAAATGCAGCAGGTTGTCTTTTTCCTTTATATTGACAGACATATGTTTCATGTCGTATGCCATTTGACATAGCCCTAGATTCTTTTCTCGGGAAATAAACAAAGTTTGTTGTTTCCTCTAATTCTTTCCATTCAAAAAATTCTTCCAAACTATCAAATCTTTTGGTTTCACTCTCAACAGCAATCTTGTGTTCTTCTTGCAAATGTTGCATCATTCGTGATTTATGGTAGAAAGCTTTGTTGCAACCAGGGAAGATACACTTGTTCTTCACATTGGCTTGGATACTTTTATCAACCAGAGTCAGCTTGTGGACTGATAGATAGTGTCTTTTAAAATTGTCTTTCCTTTGGATTTTGGACGGACATTTATCACAATAGTACAGCCCATCAATAAACAAATCTTGAAAAGCTGTCTCCTGATTTTCATAATCGCTAATGTTGGTGTCAGTGCTATGGCCCAGGCCTTCTGTTTCATTATCGATAGTTACACCCAAGTTATCACCATTCCCATTGTCATCAATTGAGTCACTTAATTCGGTAGATTCCTGAAAGGTGGAGATATTATCAACCAGTTCAACTTTGCATCTTTTTAGTGGAATTTCATGAATGTTTAAAGACGGATCCTTGCTGCTTGTAGGTTCTTCAGTTACTATAGATAAAGATATTTCAGTTTGGTTTGAATGTTTTGCTGTTTTTCCCTGGAACTCAATTTTCATGGTATCTATTCCATCATTTTGACTCATTCTGCTGCTATATTGTTAGTAGATTGGCTATCCAAGCAACTTTCTGTTTTTTAACTTTGTTTACTTTCACTAGAGAAAAAATGATTGGAAATTAGAATTTTGTACCATCAAATAAAGTGAACTTTGACTAGTCTAGCCAACGAATTCTTCAAAACATTCAAAAAAAGCTTTTTTTAAAGAGGAGTCGTGTTACTTGAGATATGACAGGAAAACATTCAGACATACAACTCAAAAATTGACTACCTTGTACATCGCAAGAAATTTTAACACTTCTTAATTCAATGCTACCAAGTTCAAGCCAAGACAAATTACATCAAGTTCCTTGATAACGTTTAACAAGCGATCCTAGACGTCAGAGAATATATCTTTTATCATAGACGTAGGAAGATGACTGATGAACTGTGTTTGAAGTTATGCTGTTTTTTATTAATTTCAAGATTCGATGCAATTATTTACAAACAAAACGTCATTTTCATACAAAAAGCCCATCGTCATTTGATAGATCGATTTTTCAATTTTTTTAGCACTTTTTGAAAGTTAATATTTAATTCGTTTCGTCACAAGTGACCCACCAAAATCTCTTTCAAATCGATTCCTTTTAATACAAATTTAAAAAATGAAACTTGAGAAAATTGAAATTAAAGTGCTAAACTTATTCGCGGTGCAACCAGCAGGTAACAACTATTTGATGACACAATGAAAAAAGGTTTACCAAAGCCAATGGGATGAAAGGGGTTTATCAAATAAGTGAATACATAATTGAAGATTTCTTGTTCAAAAACAGCTGTGCCTTAGTGGCTTGGCAAGGATAAGTATAAAATAAAGTTATTACAAAAAGATGCACTGAAAAAACCTGTCTATTTCTAGCCTCTAAAAATGATCTTAATCACGAAAGGTACTCTTTTTCTCAATAAAACGAAACATAAGCTACAGGGTGTTTTACAAACTCAAAGAATTTAAAAACACAAGCAAAAATGGAACTTTTACACCCTTTTTAATATATCAACAAACAGCAACGGAGCAAGGAAGTCAGGTTGTTAGAAATTTCGGACAGAAAGTTAATGTCAATCCAGGTCAATTTCGAAAAGCATTTTGTGTAGCACGGAAGCCACACAAGACTATAAAAAAACTAGCATTCATCATTTATCAGTATAAGCTTTCAAAATACACAAAGTTTCAGCTTGTAGTCCTTTTCATAGAGTTCTGAATAGGAAGAGAAAAAGTTCAAATGGTTTTTATAACACTATCGATGCTATGCCCTGCAACATCCACATAAATTTTATTTCTGAAAATAGCCATATCAGCACACTCATCACTTAATGACATGTCATTACAAACACGGTAAATGTACCATAAACAACGAACTGAATAGTTACGAGCTTCACTCTCAATCACTTTTTCTAAAGATGCAAGAGTCCAAGTTTGAGGTGCTGGACGAGTTTGATCAAAAGGTATCTCAACAACCATCAATCCAGCAAGCGTAGATTGTAAAGTTTTAACATACTCCTCACTTTCGTCTGAAAGATTAGCAGGGTCTAAGTAAATAATAGTCTCATTAAGAAGATCAAGAATAAATGCAACGAGGCGATTGTTGTTTCTCCAAGGTGCTACAACAAAACGCTTCTTGTTTGGTCCACTGACATCTTCAACGTTCCAATAGCGAGAAATATAAGGTGTGTTTGCAGCAAGGGCTTCCATTTGTTCGATCGTTAGGTAGAGGACAGGAAAACGTTGTGCAAGATTGTAAAGATACGAATTGACAACGGAATTGGTGAGGCATCCATGGGTGTATGTGGGCATTAGCTCCTTCATTTTGATTTTCTCCTCATCTGACATACTGGTATCAATTGCTTTGATGTCACACATGGTCAACGAGTGCGGTCCATTTGATATTATTGGTTGTGTTGGGTTATCGACGGAGGTGAGTGGTGGGATGGTCTTTTCTTCTTGTTTGATTCGAATGGTGGTGGTCTTTGCAAGTGGTTTCTTTTTAGGTCGACCACGTCTTCCTTTTTTGATGTATCTTGGTGTCCATTCTCCTCCATCATTTTCATCTGGTTCTTCATATTCTATTGGATGTTCTGAGCCCTCAACAGTCATTGCTTCGTCGTCACCCTCTTTTGCAATATAGACTCCTGCAGTTGATGTAACTTTCTGACTTAGTGTTCTACGATATTTCTCATCATTGGCAATGTTGACACAAGTGTTCTTTGACTTTGCTAGACGTAACATTCGGTCTTCAGGTGTTTCTTCAGTACTGCCAGTAATCCGCTTTCTGAATGTGTTGTAAATGGAAGGGTTTGGCTCAATCTCAACGATGACAGGAACACTGGTGCCCATTGTCTTTTTCTTTTTAGCTGACCTGACCATGCTTTCGAATTCTTCAGCATATTTCTCTGTTCGCTTCCTCTTTCCTTTGACAACCTCTGATAATTTGACTTGAGTTGCTCCGATACTATCAATCACATTACACTCATCCAAAACTTTCTTCAAACCAGTTTCAATGAAATCCAAAGAATACTTCTGAATATTGTCACTTTCCAAAAATCGATACAATTTGACCATTTCCATCTTGATTTCTTTGATCTTCTCACGTTTCTGTTTGTCCAGTTCAGTATTTGAATTGCCTGGGTTTACAAGGTTGAGCTTCTCTGTTTCAGTCTTTCTGGTTGATGGTTTTGGTTTTGCAATATTTGCAGCATCAGCAGTATTGACAGTACTACTAATAAGTGTTGCTTCAGATGGTTTTGAAGTTTCATCTTTCTGTTCATCAGTGTTGTTATGAAATTGGCTGACACCAATCCTCATGCTGTGGACTTTATGAATATGCCGACAAGGAGTGACAGGATCTCCATCACATGAACATGTGTATAGATGACCACACAAACCAAAACAAGAGAGTTTCAGACAGCGCTCTCTACAAAAATCTTTCTCACAGATATCTGCTTGCCAATTAATAATAAACGTCTCCTCTTTCATGTTCTGTAGGTCGGCTGGGTCACGTTTGGTGGTTTTGACAAGCCATCTGTTTTCAGCACTGATGTGTTGTTGATCTTCATGCCAAGAATGTGTTCTGATTGGATAAGATGAGGTTCTGGAGGATTCAACATCAAGTTCAATCCTCTGTTGAAATAATCATCATGCTCAAACCTTAATAGCATATCCAGCATATCGTCCAGTGACTTCACACGACGATTGTTTTTGATTTCTTTCCTCACTCGCTCGTGAATTCGATCAGCATACAGGACTTCATCGCAATCTGCCAAAGGGTTGTTCCTGTAACAGGATGCCCAAACTTCAGGTTGACTCAAATAGTTAGTCATGAAAAACGTGATGAAATTGGGACATCTATTTTGATAATTGTTGACAAATTCAGTTGCTATGCTTTCGAACTTGGTAAGTTCCATTTCTTCCAACATGGTGACAAAGATGAAATAAAGTTCTTGTTGAAGAGCTTCATCTCCAGCACATTCTTCATGGATCTTTTGACACCAAGCACGATGGAGGTTCCATTTGCAAAGTAGATGCTTGACATCTTCCCCGAAAACACTACGGAAGGCGTAGTACTCATTGCAAGAATTCTCTGTCATCACAGCATTGACTTTCACATTGTCATTCACTACACGATTTTGGATTTCCCGGAAGAAGTAGAATAGGACAGTTTCATCTCTTGAGTTGCTAATGAGGAATGCGACTGGGTAGCCTTTGTTGTATTCGTCCAGAACTTTCAGTGTGATGATGTATTGATTTGGCGAGATGATTGCTTCTGTGATATCAATGAACACAATTTTGGAGCCATGCTTGACAAACATATCTTTCTGTTCCTTAGTTTGAATAGCAATCATTGAAAGATCTTGTGATCCAGCTACATTGTCTATTTCTTCTGGTCCAACTTCAGCTTTGGAGCCTTGTTCTTTGTATAGAAGCACTGGTTGGTACGTTTCATCTAACAACTTTTGTATCTGGATTGCAAGTGGTTCTGGTTCCAAAGCAAAGTTTTTGGACATGCCTGGCTCTTTGATGTTCATTCGCTTTGCAATTGTTTTTATATTCACAAGTGTTACAAATTGCCTCTTTGATGGAGTAAATCTCTCTCCTCTGTTTTCTCTCAAGTTATCAGCACTCTTCAGCTCTTTATAAACTTCTTCAGAAGTCATCCCAACAGCAAGCTTTTGTCTGATCTCGTTTCTTAACCGATCAGGCATTCTTCTATACAAGAAGTCTTGGAAACTAAGTTTATGGTTATGTGATTTACAATACTGAACTGTGACTCGACCAGTTGGTTTATCAAGTCTTGCTCTCATTCTTGCAGGACATATCTTCTCTCCTATTACAAGATCTTTATATTTCTTTTGTTGACCCCCTTTGTATTTGTAACCAGCTTTCCCTTCTCTTTGACAGGTAAAATTCGTTAGCATATAGTTCTTTGCATTTGTGTGCGTTGAGTTTTTGGAAAAGTGTACAAAGTTGGCATCCTCCTCTTTTTCCTTCCAGTCAAGGAACTCTTCCCAAGTGTTGAACACTAAATCTTCTTGGACGCAAGTGACATTGTGAGCATCTTTAAGATGATTAATCATCTTTTGTCTATGGTAGAAGATCTTATCACAACCTGGATAAATGCATTTACTTGAAGCTTTTTGTAGGGAAAGGTCCAGCTCTTTATTGTGAATCAGTCGTAGATGATTTTTCAAAGCTGATTTGGTAACATAAGGTCTGCCACATTCATCGCACTTGAACTTTAGGGATTTATCTGCTTTCTCTGATGCTGTTCCAGAAGTTGATGTGCTTGGGATTTGTGTCATAGAAATGAGGTCATTACTGCTCACACTTGGTTCATCCACAAAATCAATGTCTCTGTTCAACTCATTATCTTGAGGTTGAGTTTCAGTAATACTCTCAGATGATTTTTCGTCAGGAAGAATGATCTTTTCTGTTTCTTGGACAGTTGGCTGTGGTTGATCAGAATTGATGATTGAAATTTCAGTTTCTCCTCTTGCTGCAGCTTCTGTCAGAGCAGCAACTTGCTCTGGTGTCAGTGTAATAGTTGAGCCATCTGTTTGCGAGACAGCCACCATGGTGCTTCCAGCAGCACCCATTCCCGCCAAAACAATGGTAGAATTTTCACCAAGAGCCCCTTCCGTTAGTGAGTCTTTATTGTTGTCAAGTACAACATCAAGAATGTTCATATAGTCAGCTGATAAAACTGTTGCGGCCTCTTGGTTCGATACATTTTGGCCATCTGTTTGGGTAGTTGCTAGTTCTATCGCAATGTTTTGCTCTTGGCTCTGTACTTCTGTGGAGTTGATATTGTTGGTTTGAATATCACTTGTCCCGGCTTGGTCTTCTCCAGCAACCTATTGAAATAGGTTTGAATGAATCATTTGATTTGAATTATCATTTCTTCATGGTCATCTGTAGATGGCTTTAGAGCAAGACCAAATTGATGCAGCAACATAGTCTTCATGTAAAACTGTTGTTAGAGCTTGTAAGAAGAGAAGATATATCCAAAATGCAAAGAATTTCGAAAAGCATACTTTACTGTCCAGACCAGGTAAACGTTGTTAATTTTCACCAAAAAGTAGTCGATATTTGGGCTGGTGGAATGCTCTAAAGCCATTTACTGATTAACCCAAGTATCTCATCCTACTTTCTCATGTTTATGTTATCAAAGACAAAAACAATTACTAAAGTAACAATATAATGACAATAAATAATGAGTTTTTAACGAAAGACATACCTGTACTGCAGTCTTGAGTCCATTATCAAGTACATAGTTGAACGAATCAATGTGGGGCGATACAAAGTCTTGCAAGTGCTGTAAAAAAAAAGATCGGAGTTGAAAATAAGCTAAATAATCTGGCAACTACAACTGACTTCTCTGACAGATGTTTCCCATTTACCCTGCTAATGTTTTCCTGTTAATGTTTCCCTGGCAGATGACTGGAAGTAATTTCCACACAGTGATTTCAAAATCAATAATTTAACTGATTTCCCTTTTACCAATCTGTACCAATTAGTTTTTCCTTTAAATATAATACCTTTCATGATAGTTAATTAATCTAGACTGTACCTTTTTGTCTAGAGCTTTTCGCTTACTTGTCCTTGTTAACACATTTTAAAATTTTGATGTGAAATATTGTTACAATTTCTACACAATCTGTCATCCCCATCACCTGAAAAGGTATCCTCTTCTGTTGTGGTCCTACTAAAAAGGCTGTTTTTACCAAAATTTTAATGATTTCAGGAGCGACAGCGTTGAATATATTTAATTGATTCATATCAAGTCACTTTTATTTGTGTTTATTTTTACTTTTTCTCACATTGAGTTGCTTCTTTCCTTTTGGTTGATTTAGATCATGCTGTGCATTTTTGCTTTTGAGATACTTCCGAAGAATACACCATTGTCCCATTTCTGTTTTTCTGTTCCATCAGAATTATGTTCAAATAGTTTAGATCTTTGGTCATCATTTGATATCACACACCTGTTTTCCATTTTATGAATATTCATCCTGAGCATGTTGTGTTGTTGTGTCCTCTTGTTGGTATTGTTTTGTCTCTTTTTGTTTATTACATTTTTTGAATAGTTGAAGGTTCAATACTTCTTTGACTATATATACTTCTTTCTATTTATTTATTTATCTTTCTTCTCTCTTTCTCAGACTCTGGACAACTGAACCTCTAACATTTTTGCGTCTTATTCCAAAGGTCCCCTTGGCACTCTAGTATTCGGTTACTATTTCATGGGCCCACCTTCCGTTTCATTTTCAACAATCAAGTTTGAATTCTAAAACAAGACCTCCGTCTTGCTGATAAACTTTTTCAGCACGTATATTTTGACATGTATTACTCATTCAATAAATGGAAAACATTGTTCAAGGTATTTTTAGTTTTTATTAAAAAAGAAAAACATTGTATATGCTTTAGTTATTGCTTATACTTTACATATGTAAATATTTCCTAGGAGTCTTACCGTGAGATTGGGTAACTTGCATCAGTGGAGGCTAACATGCATGACCCTCAAAATGAATGACCTGGCTGGTCATTAAAATACAAAGTTATATCAAAACAAAAATGGTAGAGTAGAGCTGCGAGCGGAGCTGCGTAGTTGTATTTTAATGACCAGCCAGGTCATTCATTTGTGTTAATCTCTACCTTATAGATGAATAATACAAAGTGATAAACAATAATATATGATAGCCAGTGGGGCTTTATGTGTATTCTGTAAATGGTATTTGGATCAATTGATATTGATCATCGTTCATATTGATTCTTGTGTTGGTTCAAGTTGGATTGTGTTCATCAAGTCTTCTGTTGGTGAAGACTTATTATATTGGTTTATATTGCATCCGGTCAAGCAAGGATCAGCAATCACTAGGTTGGTAAATACCTGTTTAACATTGGGTCCATTTGTTTCTTACCTCAAAACTTCCATTTTTGCCATCTTTTCCCCAAATGCCACCATCGTGTGAAACAAATGGAAACTGTGTTAAAAATGGCAAAAGCCTACCATTTTGCGAACTCTTAGTTACGTCAATAATGGCCGCATAAATTATGTCGGAAATATAAACAAACTAACAAGAAAACGAAAGTGAAACGCATCGTAATTATGCATTCGATTATTGCCGCCATTTACAATAACATTCTTCCACTTTTGACCCAGAATGCAGAAACAAATGCGAAATTCTATTTGCTTGGAAAAGCTTGGCAAACTTCCACTTTTGACACAAAGAACACAAATGACCAATGTAAATTAAGGTGGTAAAAATGTAAGTCTTTTTTAACACTTTTGAACACATTTTGATGAAACAAATGGGAAAAACGTGGCATAAGTGGCATAAGTGTCATAAATGGTGATGAAACAAATGGACCCATTTGGTAGCAGAGGAAACAACGATCCACCATGGCAAACAAGAATGAGATCAAAGCCCCGCCGGCATTGAAGGAGGATGTTCCTTACGAAAACTGGAAGAAGGAAATAACCATTTGGCAGCTCTTCACTTCGTTGGAGAAGAAGAAGCAAGGCTTGGCAATTTTATTATCTCTTGAAGGCAAAGCAAGGGAAGCTGCGCTGGAGTTAGAGGTGGACGAGTTAAATAAAGATGATGGTGTGAGCAAGGTGCTTGCACAACTAGATAAACTGTATCTCAAAGATAAGCTGCAACTCTCGTTTCAAGCATATGACAGTTTTCGGAAGTTTAAACGACCCAATGATATGCCAATTGCAGATTTTGTTGTTGAGTTTGAGCGTCTGTACAACAAAGCCAAAGCTTACGAAATGATTCTTCCTGATGGTATCTTAGCGTACGAGTTCCTCAATAATGCAAACATCTCAGATTCACACGAAAAGTTAATTAGAGCAACAATGACTGAGGTATCTTACAATTCAATGAAAGACCAACTACGCAAGGTTTTTGGAGATTTGAGCCTCTCGGTATCTTCAAACAAGAGCAAGGATGTAGGTGCTGTAAACAATCAGGTGAAGTTTGAGTCGCGAGATGAGATGACATTGAGACAACAAGCAGAGACGAGGAAGCGGAAGAAGTTTACTATGGAAATTACCGTGATAGATCAAATCGTGGTGGAAGATCTCGACCTAATCGTGGACGATTCAATTTTAGAGGTAGAGGAGGTCGTGGACAGCATGGTGGTACGGAAAGAAGACATCAACATCAAGATGGAAAACCAAGACAAAACCCAGCTGGACCAGACGGTGCCCCTTCAACTTGTATGGTTTGTGGATCAGTGTTTCATTTGGCCAGGGATTGTCCTGATTCATATGACAATTTAATGAAGCACAAGAACAAGAGCAAAGAAGATGACGAGATAGCCTTATTTAGTGACACTTTAAAGCAGTTTGTGGGAGAAACCCTTGGCACAGCAGTGTTGGACTCTTGTTGTACAAAGAATGTATGTGGAAAACGTGGCTTGGATGCTATCTAGAGACACTGGACAAAAATCAACTATCAACCGTGAAGGAATTCAAAAGCAGCACAAGCTTCAAGTTTGGCAATGGAGATAGTGTGGAATCCTTGAAGAAAGTAAAGGTACTAGCATACATTGGAGGAAAGAATGTATTTATCGAAACTGATGTCATCGATGGAGACTTACCCTTACTTTTGAGCAAAAATGCCATGAAAAAGGCTGAAATGAATATTGATTTCATCCACGACAACGTCACAATTTTTTGGACAACCTCTGGTCACTATTGCATCCCCCTTGGATATTGCACAAATGATCTCAACAGCAACAGACAATCTGAATGCGATAGTTTGGCTCTATTTGGTTCTGCAAACTCAGTAGAAGAGAAGAAAGGAATGATGCAAAAACTACACAGACAGTTTAGTCATGCGCCCTATCACCGAATCAAAAGTCTTTTGAAAGATGCTGGCGTTGATGATCAAGAAAATATTGACGTTCTGAAAAAGGTGTGCGAGTCTTGCAAGATATGTCAAGTGTACAAAAAGACACCCCAAAGACATGTTGTTGGTTTGTCGATCACTTAAATGAAACTGTTGCTATGGACTTGAAGGAGTGGAAAGAAGGATCCTCTAAAACATGGTTTTTGCATCTAGTTGATCATGCAACTCGGTACAGTGCATCATCGGTCATCAAGAGCAAGAAGAAAGAAGTTATCGTTGGACAGTTATTTGACATCTGGATAAAAATTTTTGGTTACCCAAATAAGTTTCTTGTTGACAATGGGGGTGAGTTCGACAATCAAGAGTTCCAAGATTTTTGTGAAAATCTCAATATCAAAATCAAGACTACAGCTGCTGAAAGTCCATGGAGCAATGGATTGGTTGAGCGACATAATGGAATCATTGGAGAGAATGTTACCAAGATTGTGAGGGATGTAGATTGTGAATTACGAATCACATTATCGTGGGCAGTTAGCGCAAAGAATGCATTACACAATATCCATGGTTTCAGTCCTAATCAGTTTGTTTTTGGTAGAAATCCAAATTTCCCATCAGTACTTACCGACAAACTACCTGCGCTTGAAGGAAAGACAACAAGTGAAGTCGTACGTGACAACTTAAACGCCATGCACTCAGCAAGAAAGGCCTTTGTAGCTTCTGAAGCATCAGAGAAGATTCGAAGAGCTCTGCGACACAATGTTGGAAGTTCTGTGGATGTGAAATATGTTACTCAGGACTCAGTGTATTACAAAAGGAAAAGTGATCCGAAATGGAAAGGTCTGGGTACAGTAATTGGGCAAGATGGTCAACAGGTGTTGGTTAAACATGGAATTGTGTATGTGCGTGTACACCCTTGCCGACTCATGCTCGAGAAGTCAGAAGTTCAATACAACCCACCAAGAAATCAGGAGGATGTACCAAATCCAGATGCACCATTACACGCTTTTTTTTTTATAAGAATAGTGTACTTTGGTTGAGGGTAAGCATTATTCTTATTTTTCTATTGTTCTAAACAATAGGCCTATTGTTTTAAACCCGAAATCTCACCCTGATATTCTTATAGAAGTTATTCTTATAAAAGAAAAAGCGTATAACTCACTCAAGGTGTGGACAGCGATTCCGATGATGATGACACACAAGAAATAACACTGACAAACAATGTTGAGCAACAAACTGAAGAGAATGATATCGCTAGATCAGTAGCTGGACAAATGCAAGATAGTGTGGTACAGAAAAATGTCACACTACCAAAACCAAAACAAAAAGTTAAATATCTTCCAAAGGATGATACCAATTGGAAAACTGTATAAGTCATTTCTCGGGCTGGTAAAGCAAATGGAAAATACAAACATTGGCTCAATATTAAAAATGAAGACAATACAGTCGAGTGCATTGATTGGAAGAACAGTGTTCAAGAATGGCATCCAAATGAATCAAGTGATGAGGAAGCTAATGGCACAAATGGTGCAATAATTGAGGATTCCCAAGAAGCTGAAACCGTCTTTTACTCTGTCAACGGAATGGATGTTGACCCAGTTTTGCTGAACGAATCTAAAGAAAAAGAGCTGGCAAATTGGAGAAGAAACAACGTTTACCAAGAAGTTCCCGATGCTGGGCAAAAGTGTGTGTCAACAAGATGGGTGTTCACTGAAAAGTATATTGATGGAAAGAAATCAATCAAATCTAGATTGGTGGCAGAGGGTTTGAAGAAGACAGCTCGTTTCAAGTCAATTCACCAACCTGTAGTAAAGAAGCTTTGAGACTTGCTTCAACCTTGATGATGACAAATGGATGGAAATGTAACAGCATCAATGTTCGTGCAGCCTTTCTCCAAGGCAAACAAATCGATAGGGATGTGTTCATTAAGCCCCCACCAGAAGTTGAAAACAAAAACATCTGGAAACTGAATGTTTGTGTGTACGGACTGTCAGATGCACCAAGAGCATGGTACCTGCGTGTCAAAGAGGTTTTGGCATCATTTGGGGCTCGATGTTGCAAACACGATGCAGGATTATTCTACTCTCACGAGAATGGAAGTCTACAAGGGATAATTGTCATTCATGTAGACGATTTCTTCTGGGGGGGGGGGGCACCATGGATTTTGTGCAGAAAGTTATCCAACCATTCAAACAAACGTTTGAGGTTGGAACAGAAGAAACTGGTTCGTTCAAGTATCTTGGACTCAATATCACACAGACAAAGAATGGAATCTAAATTGAACAAACGCGATACTGTCAATCAATAAAGCCTATTCCTGTCAGCAAAGAGAGAAAAACCCAAAGGAATCTACCACTAGGAAGTGGTGAAACAAAGCAGCTACGTATGCTGGTTGGTCAGATGAATTGGGCTGCTACGCAAACCAGACCAGATATTTTGTTTGATTGCTGTGAACTTGCATCAAAGATGAAGAATGCTACTGTAGCCGACATCCTAGATGCTAATCTTAATAAAGTGTTGAAGAAATTACAAAATGATGTCATGATCAAGCTTCCACCATTGAAAGACATCAATCACCTAAAAAGACTACGAGTTGACGTTGCAATCAATCGTGAAATGTTGCAAAATAATGAGATTTCAAAACTTGTTTGGGTTCCCTCAAAATCTCAATTAGCTGATTGCTTAACGAAGAAGGGTGCTAATACCTCTTCGATTGTCAATGTGTTGACAACGAATCAGCTTTAATGTATAAATTTACCTGTTAATAATGATGTATATACTTTTCTCTTCTTTTATGAAAAACAACCAACAAAAATGAGTAAAAAAAAAAAAGAAAAAGAAAAAGAAAGATATGAAGAGAAGAAACGAAACGAAATGGTAAATGTTCAAAGATGTATATAATGTATATATTGAAAACTTTGTCGTTCAACTATCCTGCCAAGACACGGTAGAAACTGCACTTTGCAGGGGGTCACCAGGGATGGGAACGAAATTGATTTTGTTGGTTAAATATGACTTTGTTAAAAATACAAAAAGACAAAGAAAGGGGAGATTGTTAATCTCTACCTTATAGATGAATAATACAAAGTGATAAAGAATAATATATGATAGCTAGTGGGGCTTTATGTGTATTCTGTAAATGGTATTTGGATCAATTGATATTGATCATCGTTCATATTGATTCTTGTGTTGGTTCAAGTTGGATTGTGTTCATCAAGTCTTCTGTTGGTGAAGACTTATTATATTGGTTTATATTGCATCCGGTCAAGCAAGGATCAGCAATCACTAGGTTGGTAAATACCTGTTTAACAATTTGAGGGCTATGCATGTTAGCCTACACTGATGCAAGTTGTACACAATCTCACGGTATATCCTGGTAAAATATATATATATCTATCAATCTATCTATCTTATCATGCAGGGGACCCACCAGCAGTTTAGACTTTAACTTGTATATCAAGATTACGGGATTTCGAGTACGGGCCGATTTTATTTTTGTTTTGAGTGGTTTCATTTTTGATTTCAAGCCAACATCTTAACAAGGTGCTCGCCCATAGTTACAGGGGTTTGTGCAAAAAACTAAACATAGAAAATTTTCCTAATCCCCCATTTGGATTAATGCAATGAAAAATGAAACTTTTCTATGTTTCACTTTTTTGCACCTATTCTTCAAAATGAAGATAATTAAGATTTTAAGTTCTTCTTTTATTCAATGATTTTTTATGGCACTTTGTTAACAATCCAACTCTCGCATCAAATTCCCGTTTCTTTTGTAAATTGAAGATGAGAAAAATCCTAAGCCACAGATCACATATTGAAACAAGTATATGAAGGGTGGGGTTTTACAGCCGCCCGTTGTGCAAGGCACTGAGAGGCCACATGTGCCAAAAAGAAAGGCCCTTTGAAATGCAGCAACCTCATTGGTGGAAATTTTATAAACAGCTGCGAAGGAGCTCTAGGCAGTTACATCAAATTGCCAAAAACATTTTGTTCAACCACCTTCACTTCAAGATAGGCCACCATAGAATGAACTTCCTTTTATAGGATGAACCATATTCATGTGGCTTTCAGCCTTGCACGGCCAATTCCTGGGTAATATTCAATTGGGCCATTCCAGAAAAAAAACATTACCCCCTAATGGATGATATCAATGATAACAATGATAAAACCATGCATAATTATTACAATATGCATGCATACTGTAATTATGCATGGCTCTATCATTGTTTTTATGGCTGGACTACATAATTATTCAACAGGACGTCCTCTTTGTTGAAAAAAGGTATATTGATTGTCAATTGCAATCGATTAATATTCGATTTCGTTTGATTACGATAACGTTCGATGAGTTTGATTACAATTAAATTAAATTGGATCACTCAGTCCCAACTTTTTAGCGACGCCAGCCGATCGCTAAAGTATTGTACAAAAGCGAATAAAATCTAAATCAATCGAACGTAATCAAACGTAATTGAAGCAATCGAACGGCAAATCCTAGGTAATATTCTATTGTGATTCGATTGCGTTCGACAATCGAATTGCAATTATTCGATTGTGTTCAATTGCGTTCAATTGATTCGGCTTTCGATTCGTTCGATTGACACCATCTGGCAATCAGTAGAAGAGATCACTTTCCTTTTTGTTGCAGATTTTGATACAAACTTCTCTTAGTCAGGGATTATATACTTGTCAATGTGTTGTGTCAGCTTGTCAGCATTGTTTTGTAGTAAAAAGGGAAAGATAAGAGGTAAGACTAGCCTAGTTTCTAATCCTAATATTGGAGTTTAAGTTTAGACTGACCAGACTGATCTTTGTTTTGCTTTGGATATTGTCTGGTGGTTAAAAGTTTTACCCATTCTACGCTACTACACTGGACATTAAGTGTTGTTTGTATTTTTTGGGGCTCTGCTTCCTGGCTATAACAAAAAAGTAGCTAATAGACAGGCAGCTGAGGTCACAAAAAAATTGGACGGGGTGCGAACAATCCCAAACCACTTTTGATTGAAAATATACAACCTAAATATCTAGAAACCATCAACCGGAGTTGTTGTAATTACTTACCGGACGTGTCTGGTAATATTTTAGTACCTGATGACGTCATGCGTGCCCATAGGCTAACTGAAAAAATTTTGAGAACCAACATAGACATATTATATACCGATCGAAGCGTTTTTTAACGTAGATTAAGAAAATGGTCAGTAACCATATCTGAAAATTTTGCTATAAAAAGTTAGAACGCTTTTCCTTTATGTCCGTAACGTCAATTTTCAGTCAGGAGTAATACCTTAAACAAGGCGTATACCTTGTTTAGGATGTACCTTAAACAAGGTACATGTATATACCTTGTTTAAGGTAGGGGTACCTTGTTCAAGGTATTTTTTAAGATTTCCTCAAAAAACATCGATTTTAAATGTGTCAAGGAAAAAGGGCATGTTGAATTTTAGCACAAAGGAAAGAGGAGTCCTTGATTGACCAAGTAGTGAAAAAATTATCAAAATCTACAGATGGAATCTTTTTTCATCTTTGTTTTATCTTTGGAACTAGGTTTGGAACCATAAATTCAGGGGAAGAAGACAGGAAGCAAAGAAGAATAGTTAATAATACCTTAAACAAGGTGTATACCTTATTTAGGATGTACCTTAAACAAGGTACATGCATATACCTTGTTTAAGGTAGGGGTACCTTGTTCAAGGTATTTTTAAAGGTTTCTTGAAAAAACGTCGGGTACCATTTTAAATTGTTTTGTATTTTTTGTGTAAAGCTCTTTCTACACCCTTTAAAAAAGCCGATTTCGTTTCATGTAGACTAGACTTTAAGGTTGTTTTAAAATTGAAGATTGTGATCAATTCCGGCTGTGGAATTTTCTAAAAATCACCATGGGAATTCAGTTTCTCGTGCTCTTTCCAATGGTATAGACGAGAGAGTGCCCTTTTTTCTAGTTTGGAAAATATTCCCACTACTTCCTAAATAGAAATTTTTAGATATGATTCGTCTGTTGAAGGAAGAAATTCTGGAAACACTGGGACAGAAAATCCAAGACATTCAATTTCAAGTACAAAACCTACAACAGACTCATCAATTACCTCAACAACAGACTCACCAAATACCTCCACAACAGACTCATCTGATACCCCCACAAGGACTACCGCTCAGACCACCATTCCAAATCCCTCAACTACCATTCAACCCAATGCAAACATTCCAGTAGTGAATAGCTTTGCATTTTTTAACATACAAGGGCTTTGTCCACAAACAGTACCCAGCAAAGTTCCCTTTATTAAAGATAATGTTTGTAATGAAAACCAACTTTTTGTTGGATTGTCAGAAACTTGGTTATATAACCATAAAGACGCAGAACTTAAAGTAGAAGGTTTCGCTCCCTTCCGATGTGATTCAACAAGAAAGAAGAAATCTAGAGGCAGATTTACTGGTGGAGTTTGTTTTTATGTCAGGGATGATATTGCAGCTTCATGCGAAAAAATCTATTCTCACTCCTCGCCCAGTGTACAACTTCTTTGCCTATACTCAAGCATCGAAAATCTGGCTATCCTGGTAGTCTACCGACAACCTGACGACAAAGCAAATGGTAATCCTTCAACCGCAAATGATTTTATCATTCCTATCAATGGTGTAAAAAATGCACTTTCAAAGTTAGAAACCGTACCAAATATCATTTTTGGAGGTGATTTCAACCTTCCAAAAGCAACTTGGCCTGAGGGCCTTCCAAAATCAGGATGTACTATCAACGACCGTCTTATTCTAAACTCTTTGAATCAGTTTTGCAACGAATTCTTCATGTCACAATATATCGATTTGCCAACACACAAGGACGGAAATACATTAGACCTTGTTTTCACTAACAACGAACAAATAATACACAGCTACACAACAGTACCTGTATTGCAAAGCACATCACATCACGAAATTGTACTTGTATCAACAACTCTGAAAGTTCAAAACTCCTTTCTGGACGACGATCAACAAGAGCCACGCACAAAATTCAACACACTGAATTATTTTGCTGATGACATTGATTGGGAAACTATTAAAGATGATCTCAAATATGTCAACTGGCCAAGTGAGTTCGATACTGAAGACCCAGATGTTATTTTGGAAACCTTCAACAACATATGCTACAGAATATGCGAAAGCAGAGTTCCCGTGAAGGCCAAGACCACATCAAAAACGAAATCAAAAGCTGAGAGATACCGTCACTCTCTTACAAAAAGAAGAAGAAAAATTACAAAAAAACTTTTACACACCAACTCCAAATCCAAGAAAGACAAGATAAAAGATGAACTTTTACAAATTGAGAAAAAACTTCAAAAATCTTTTAATGAGTCAAAGCGTCACGTGGAAAGCAAAGTGATTGACTCAATTAAAAAGAATTCAAAATATTTCTTTACCTATGCAAAAAAGAAATCGAAAATTCGGTCTAATATCGGACCCCTATTGAATTGCAATGAAGAACTTACACAAAGAAGCAAAGAAATGGCTGATCTCTTAGCCGACCAATATGCTAAAGTGTTCAGTAAACCAAAGCAACCACAACCACAACCTAACCAAGACAAAACAAACGTCAAGATTGATGAGATTAACATAACAGAAGACTCCATCGTTAAAGCAATAAATGAGCTGTCTCCATCATCTTCTGCAGGACCTGATGGATTTCCAGCTATGTTTCTCAAAAAATGCAAAGATGAGTTATCCGTTCCACTGTGTTTTACTCTGGAAGAAAAGCCTAGAAATAGGTCTTGTTCCAACTGAACTGAAAAAATGCACCATAACACCAATTCACAAAGGAGGAAGCAGATCTCTGGCTGCCAACTACAGACCTGTTGCACTCACCTCGCATGTGATAAAAATTTTCGAGAAAATATTGAGAAATCATATTGTAAATCACATGAACAACAACGACCTTTTCAATCCAAACCAACATGGTTTCAGAAGTGGGAGATCCTGCCTTAGTCAGCTTCTCGAGCAACACGACCTCATTCTTGACATATTAGATGAGGGTTTGAATGCAGATGTTGTTTACCTTGATTTCTCAAAGGCTTTCGACAAAGTCGATCATGCAGTTGTACTTGGGAAATTAAAGCAATTGGGTATATCCGGACCAATCCACAGATGGATTGAATCATTCCTTACTGAAAGATATCAAACAGTAATAGTAAATGGTGTCAAGTCCAAAGCCCAGAAAGTAATTTCAGGAGTCCCTCAAGGCAGTGTATTGGGACCTCTTATATTTCTAATATTGATTGGTGACATTGATGAAAAAGTACTGTACTGTGTATTGAAATCATTTGCTGATGATACACG
Source organism: Clytia hemisphaerica (assembly GCF_902728285.1). Taxonomy (NCBI): domain Eukaryota; kingdom Metazoa; phylum Cnidaria; class Hydrozoa; order Leptothecata; family Clytiidae; genus Clytia; species Clytia hemisphaerica. The sequence goes on along the minus strand of NW_027103528.1, from coordinate 1,203,930 downwards.
TGCCACCAAATCAATCAAAAACACAAAGGATGTTGAAATTCTTCAAAAAGAACTAGAAAAAGTCTATGACTGGACTGAAGAAAACAACATGAAACTAAACGACACAAAGTTTGAACTTCTACGGTATGGTCCAGATGAAGAAATAAAAAACCAAACTCACTACAAATCCCCTTCAGGAGAAAATATCGAAAGGAAGAAATTTGTGAAGGACCTGGGAGTACTAATGTCAGATGATGCTGTCTTTACACATCAAATAAATTCAGTCATTGAGAAAGCAAAAAACTTGATTTCCTGGATTCTGCGGACTTTCTCTTCGCGTTTACCCCAACTAATGATTACTCTTTACAAATCATTGGTTATTCCAGTCATTGAATATTGCTCAGTCCTATGGAGTCCAAGTGCTGTCAGTTCTACCCAAAGATTAGAAGAAATCCAAAAATCATTTCTCAAAAGAATAACTGGCACTCCAAAAAACTATTGGGATTGTCTGAAAAAGCTAAAACTTTACTCACTTCAAAGAAGAAGGGAGAGATATCGGATCCTGTATACATGGAAAATAGCTGAAAATCTGGTTCCAAACATCAACAATAAATTTCAATTCAAGGAACTCCCAAGATTGGGAAGGATGTGTGTTCGCACCCATAGTTCAAAACTACATGATAGCACTCTTGTTGTGCAAGGTGCTAAATTATTCAATTCAATGCCCAAGAGTATTAGAGATATGAAGAATGTTACAGTCGAAAAGTTCAAAAACTCTCTAGACAGACACCTCAGTTCGATCCCAGACGAGCCACAGATTCATGGTTACACAGGGTGCAGGAGAGCCGACTCTAACTCCATTCTTGACATGAAAACTGTTTAGCTGCTGACATCCTTCCTTATTCAGGTTTGATGGATGCAGCATTGTGGTGTGAAGCAGAAAGTTTCTTGCCAGAGCATGAAGCTCGAAGACAACCAAAAGTAACCAAAAGTAAAGAAGTATCAAACAATAGAAATTTGGAATTCTTACTTGAACAAGGTATACGCCTTATTTAAGGTATTACTCCTGACTGATTTTACCTGTCCGAGACGAAAAAAAAATCAAAAATTCAAACTTATCAAAATTGAAATCTAAGATTGCCATTCGAAAGCTCTCAAAAATCGATATAGAAGACTTTTAAGTGGATATATATGATTTCTCAACCTAAGTCGAGAAAATCGATCCTAAAGAAAGTGTAAATATGACGTCATCAAAACTTCGGAAGCTTTTAACTTTTTATTATCAAATTTCCAGACATAGTTACTGACCTTTTTCTTAATCTACGTCAAAAAACGCGTCGATTGGTATATAATATGTCTATGCTTTTTTTCATAAAAATTTTCATTTTGCTTGTGACGTCATCAAATACGAAAATATTTGCGGACGCGTCCGGTAATTATTTTCAAACAGTCCGGTTGATGATTTTGTGTTCAGAAAGGTCGTATCTATTGAAAAAAACTGTTTAAAGTTTGCTCGCAAACTTTGTAGCTACTGCACTTTTTTATGTGACCTCAGCTGCCTGACTATAATATACAACCAAATTTCTGGTCATTTGTAACATCGAAGAAAGTTATGTTGGCTTGATTATGAATTTTGATCCAAGAAAAAGAAACAGAATTTACAAAGTCATACTCCACGTGGATAGGAAAATAAAGTACCTTGTTTTGCTCATCTGGAGGCTTTCCCGCCACAAATTCTGAAGAAGATAAATGCTTGAGATCTTGGGAAGCCATGTCTACTTTGATCTTCGACAGTGAATCTCGGGGAGAGGATAATTACAAGGTCTCAAAAGAAGGTTGTCTACTGCTCATTCCGACATCGACTTATGACCTGACTGAAATTCGAGCCGTTACTAGCAACCCTGCGGGGCCCAAGGCGCCGAGTATGCACCCGGCACAGTGACAAGCCGTTACTAGCAACCCTGACCCTACCTAACTGTTAGTTAATCAATTCCAAACAACAAAACCCCCGGAAAATTTAAAATGTCGGAATGAGCAGTAGACAACCTTCTTTTGAGACCTTGTAATTATCCTTTTCCTGAATCTCGCCGGCGTGCTTCCTCAATATTAGAATGTTTTTGTAAGGGGACAACCAGCAAACTTTTCTTTATTTTTGTGTTTACATAAGAATTGATTGATGTCAAATTTTTACTTTTTTAAATCATTTTATATATAAGTATTTTCTTAATCAATGATTATTCTATAATTTTGACTCAATGATCCTTAAAAAGCAGTTTAATGAAATATTTTACCCCCTGACAGAAACGGAGAAAACAAATAGAAGCCGATCAAAAAATGAATAGGGGGTCAATCAAAAATAATGATCAAAATGATATCGAATAAGTATCAATTTATCGATGATCAAGAACACAACTAGAATTCAAAGTATTTGAAAGTAAAAATTTACAGCATGTGTTTTACTTTTTTTTAGAAAAAATATATCTTACTAAATTTCAAATATAGTTTCAAAAACAAACTTCATAGCCCCAGCTCTGAACGTGTTTTTGTCTCTTTTTCTTTTTGGTTCCAAGAACTCTTATTTTGGTTTGAGCAATCGAGACAAGTCAATGTAAACACGTTCAAAAACAAAGATGGCTTACAAAATTTTTGTGAGTGACGAGGCTGCAGTAAGATATCCTACGTAGTGGAAGCGCTGGAATAGAAAATTGACGTATCGTGGTATCCGGACTGTACATGTGTAATTATATCTTCATTTTTTTGACATAATATATATGAAATTGTTTTTTTATGTGTGCACTCTTCTTCTGCTCTGATTCTAATCAGACACAAACAAATTTTCTGTTTTTTTTTTGTGGTGAGCACTGCTGTAGCTGCCATGTCATTGCTCTTATTATTTCCTTTGAGTGTTTGACAAAGAAATTTGATTTGGAAGTACGAAAGCAGTGAGTTTTTTCCAAAGGAAATTATTCAGGGTAAAGTAAGTCCAGACGTCCGCGCTCGATAGGATCGATCATCGGAACGGATCGATATGTCCAGGCGGTGTCAATCGAACAACTTTGAACGGAAATCGCAATCGAACCAATCGAACGCAATCGAACGCGATCGAATGATTGCGATTTGATTGCCGAACGCAATCAAATCTCAATCGAACGGCCGATTCTTGGGTAATATTCGATTGTGTTTGATTGCGTTCAAGTAACGTTCGATTGATAGTCAACCTATGTTGAATTGGTTCAATTGATTGTAAATTACCTTCGATTGATCTTCGATTATGATTATATTCGATAAGTTTGATTGCGATTAAATTAAATTTGATCACTCCTTTAAAGCTCTTTTTAGCGTGGACGGCCGTGTGCGTAAGTAACCGTACTAGAATGAATAAAATAGAATACAATTGAATCAATCGAACGTAATCGAACATAATCGAATACAATCGAACGTAATCGAAGCAATCGAACGGCAAATTCTGGGTAATATTCGATTAATTATTCAATTGTGTTCGAATCGCAATTATTCGATTGTGTTCGATTGCGTTCAATTGATTCGGCGTTCGATCCGTTCGATTGACACCGTTTGGATATGTGATCGATGGATTACTTAACAATCCGGATAGAGGATCGAAATACTGAAGCTCAGGATACAACCCTTACAGTCACAACCGATTCAACAACTGATGTTGATGTTGTCAACATTGACCAGTCATCTGATTATAATTTCTCTGCTGGTAAACAAAGTGAAGATGACGAAACCAACAAAACAAGAAGAGGCGAAATTAAAGATAATGAAAAGAAATCCCAAATCTGCAAATTTTACAAAAGTGGAACATGCAAGCATGGCCTAAAAGGAAAGGAATGCAACTACACTCACCCTAAAATGTGTCGCAAGTTCACACAACATGGAACAAGGCAACCAAGAGGATGTAACCTTGGAACTAAATGCAAGGACTTTCATCAAAAAATGTGTTTAGATTCCCTTCGGAAAGGAGAATGCTTTTCAGAATCCTGTCGTTTTGCTCATGTAAAAGGAACAAAAAGACAACCTCCAACTGTGAAAAGTAGTGTAGCGCACAATAACAAACAATCAAACAATAACAAACAAGAGCCTGGTCATTTTTTAGATATGATTCGTCTGTTGAAGGAAGAAATTCTGGAAACACTGGGACAGAAAATCCAAGACATTCAATTTCAAGTTTCATTTTTTGTGCCAGAATCGAATGGGAATTAGGGGGTAGGTAGAACACAGTAGCTAGAGAGCTAAGCACGGATTTTTCACATTTATCCTCCGGATCCTGAGGATATCCTCACCTTTTTTTGTATTTTCTCAAAATATGAACCTTAGGATCCTTAGGGTCCTCAGGCTTTTGCGGGCATAACCTGAGGATCCTCACATTTTTTCTTTTTTTCTCAAAATATGAACTTTAGGGTCCTTAGGGTCCTCAGGCTTTTGCGAGGATAATCTGAGGATCCTCACTTTTTTATTCTTTTTTATTCTTTTTTTCTCAAAGTATGAACCTTAGGATCCTTAGGGTCCTCAGACTTTTGCGAGGATATCCAGAGGATCCTCGTTTTTATTTTTACTCAAAATATGATCCTTAGGATCCTTAGGGTCCTCAGGCTTTTGCGAGGATAACCTTAGGATCCTCACGTTTTTTCGTTTTTTCTCAAAATATGAACCTTAGGATCCTTAGGGTCCTCAGGCTTTTGCAAGGATATCCTTAGGATCCTCGTTTTTATTTCTTTTTTCTCAAAATATGATCCTTAGGGTCCTTAGGATCCTCAGGCTTTTGTGACGATAATATCTGAGGAGCCTCACTTTTTTTTCTTTTTTTCTCAAAATATAACCTTAGGATCCTTAGGGTCCTCAGGCTTTTGCGAGGATATCCTTAGGATCCTCAAAAATTTATTTGCGTTATGCATCTCTGTATTATATGCTGTTATCTCTCTTCTTTTTGTTTGAACATCGTTACAATTTTTGTTTGAACATTTACACATATTATTGTTCAGCTTGTTTTAGACTACTTTTATCAGGTAGGTCCTTGATTGACTGATTTTTGTATGAAGACTGACAAGGCTTTTGAATGCATGAAAACCATATTGCCTCAAGTAAGCACCAAATACAGCAAAGGAGGTTAGAGCCATTTATCTTTTAATTTACAAAAAAATCTTAGTGTACTTCCTGTGTCAAGTCAGCGTGAAAGAAATTCAGGGAGTTTCTTCTGATTCTAACAAATAAAAGTAAAGTATTCCCCATAAAGTATTGTGGTCGTGTATTCTTATCTGCTGTGAGAGGTGTCGTGTTGCATGCAAGCACAACTTGGGCTGTAACTGTGGATGACTCTAGCAGGCTTGTAAGCAATGATAATGCTATGATCAAGTGGATCTGTTCAACAAGTTTGTCAGAAAGGGTCTCTACTGTTTCTGCTTTTCTCCAGAAAGTCCAGATAATGTCATGAAGACCTACCAAGGAATCTTTAGAAAGCCTGAGTCTAAGAAAGATTTCATTGAAACATACAAAATATGATATAAAAACAGTCTCCTATCTTTTTACTTTGATTTCTAAGCAATAAAACAACATCTTTCTTGAAACAGTGGTATAGTAGAACCCAGTCCAGTGCAGAAAGCGAGAGTGTATTGGAAAAGAGTGATTCAAATCACCATATCTGATGAACTAAATGATAAAGAATATTCCTCTTTAAAAGGTTATATACAATTTAGTGCTATATTTTTAAGAATAATTTTATATGAACAATAAGTTTTTTAAAAAGCAATTTGATATACATTTTGATAATCATCAGGTAGGTCTAATCAACCTGCAGTTTCTTTTTGTAACTTTATGCACAAATTTGATTTTGTAAATGGTAATGTTACAAATTAAAAATGTTTCAGAAATTAAACCCAAGTCTTAGAAAATCTTTCTGAATGATCTATTTTAATAAAAACTTTTTTTTTTCACTTTATAATAATATAATAACGCATTACCTTTCCCACCAACTCTGAAAGATTTGATAGAATAGATTTGAATACTGTTTGCATTTTTAAAAGCATCACAAGATGAATAATTCAAATTTTAAAGATATCAATTTCATGTTTCATTTTCGATGGATTAATAAAATATTACTTTGATTCTACAATTCCTTATGTGCATCTTTTAAAACTTTCATTCATGAAACTTATGTTACATCAATATTTCTATTTTTAGACTAGAAATACTCAGGTCAAACATCAAACATAATGACATACAGAATATAAGAGTATAACTGTCTGTCACTGTTGTAGCTGATCTGAAAATTCAAAAAAAATGTATAGACTGATAAAGCGATACCTTGTTACAGTGATTGTGATTTTTTGTTTGTGCTGGTTATGTATTGATTTAATGTGGGTGCAGTGGAAAAAAGAAAGCACTTCCCATGATAAACCAAATCAAAAATTTAAAAATGATTATAATGATGAGGACTACATACGGCATATAAAGAGGAGACGGAAATTTCCCACTACAACTGAAGATAATTATAAGGATGAAAATAATATCAATAATGAAGACAATCATGCTAACAAAATAAAATTCCTGAATGACGGTAATTCTAAAGAAAAGAAATTTGAACATGTAAAGGAACATCCTAACCTAGAAGTTCCTGGAGATATAGAGACAGATATTAAACCTGAGGAACCTAAAATTAAAGTTGAAGACAACATGGTATCAATAGATTATTTCAAGCAATTTTATAAATATTCATTGGATCCACAACCTGGTAGTGCTGGTATGAATGGTGCAGCTGTTAAAAATTCTATGGATGAAAAAGCTGCAGAAGATTTAGGATTTAAAAGATATAGTTTCAATGAACTTTCAAGCTCCAAAATTTCTTTAGAGAGATCTGTACCTGATAATAGGGAAGATGCGTGAGTATTTTTTTTCTTTCAGCTGACTCTTTTGCTATCCTACATATTTGGCAATCTTTTTCAGATTTTTTTCTTTTGAGACTGTTTGAGAAGATTTTTATATTTTAATCATCTCAAAAAGATCATTGAAGACAACTGACAAGTGCTTTTTTCCAATTTATCTTGTAAATTCTCCTTTTTTTTCAGCTGTTTCAATGTGAAATATCCAACAGATTTACCAGATGCAAGTGTTATCATTATCTTTCACAATGAGGCTTGGTCTACACTTATGAGAACTGTCCATACTGTTATTGCAAGATCTCCACCACAATACCTACGTGAAGTTATCTTAGTTGACGATTGCAGTGTGACAGATGATTACAGTTAGTATAAAATCCTATGTACTGGATACTTTTTTAAGCAACTGTTTTTTAGTATGTGACTGTGATTGCGATTCTTTACTTTGCTCTTAATACCCATTCATTTGAAAAAAAATTTCTTTCAGCTCACTTGGGAAAAAGATTGCAAGAATATGTTGATTCTCTTCCAAAAGTGAAATTATTTCGTTCACCAAAACGTGTTGGGTTAACACAAGCAAGATTAATTGGTGCTGATAATGCAGTTGGTGATGTTTTGATTTTCCTTGACTCACATTGTGAATGCACAGACGGATGGATTGAGCCTCTACTTGCCAGATTAAAAGAAAATCCCAAGATGTCAGCTGTTCCTGATATTGAAGTTATCAAATGGAAAACCTTTGAATATGTCCAATCAAAGGGCTCAAGAAATCGTGGCGTCTTCAGTTGGGATTTGATATTCCATTGGAGTGGTTTACCAATGCATGAAATTAAGAGAAGAAGAACACAAGCTGATCCAATCAAGTATGTTTCAATTCAAACTTGTTATTCTAAACTTATTTAGTACCTTCCAACATTCATCTTTTGGTATTTTTTCATGTTGCAAGCAATGATAAAGCAAGCAAAAATGTGATGTCTAATCTAAATGTTTTTAGATTTTATGCATTATATCTTTTTATTATTTCCTTATAGACTACTATACTTTTTTATAATTTCTTTTAGATCCCCAACAATGGCAGGAGGATTATTCGCCATTGATCGGAAGTTCTTCTTTGAGAGTGGAGCTTATGACAGGGGTTTGACTTTTTGGGGTGGTGAAAACATAGAAATGTCGTTTAGAGTAAGCAATTATTTCTTTTTCTCTTTCTTATAACTCAAGTTATGTATGAGGCTCTCCAAGCAGAGTCCCTGATCATGCTAATCACGCCATCGCATGGAAAATATTTACTCCATCACTTCAAAAAATTATTTTATCAATCACGCATCACATTTTTTGAAATCATAGATTACGCCAAAAAAGGCAGAATCGTACCATCATACAAACTACTAGGAATGGGGCTCCTATATGTCCTAATCAAATTTTATTTGTTATTCAAAAATATCTATGATATGATGATATGATTAGAATCATTTGTTATGTATGAGCTGGTATATATGTAAAATTATATAATTTATCAGCATAATATATAAGAATTTTCAAAATTTTCTTTTAGCTTTGGATGTGTGGTGATGGTATTGAGATTCTACCTTGTTCTCGGGTTGGGCATGTATTCCGCGAAACAGTTCCCTACAAAGTTCAAGGTGGCTCTCTCACTCATAACACCATCCGGGTAGCAGAAGTTTGGCTTGATGAATTCAAAGAAATTTACTATATGCTTCATGCTGGAGCTGCGAAACCAGAGATGGGTGGAGATGTGTCTGAACGTATAGCACTTCGTGAAAAGATGCAATGTAAAAGCTTCAAATGGTTCTTGCAAAATGTTTATCCGGAAATACATATTCCAGATAGATATCCTTATGGACGGGGAGATGTAAGTGTGTAGAAAGGAAACCAAAACTAGCATAAAAACATATAATCTGATTTTTTACATTCTATTTGCCTTTGTTCTGAGGTTTTTAGGTTCTAGAAGTTTATAGAGAGATTTCTGTTTGATATAATCTTTGCTTATGTTTGTCCTTATTTACTCCAAATGAATTGGGATGGAATTTGAAACATATACTGATTTACCCTTCTTGTATTTCTCTGCACATTAAGAGTACCTCATACTTGAGTAGAGCTTGTTATGTAAAGATTAGAAAATACTAGATACTAATAAAGATACTAATTTTCTGTCCTTAATTCAGGTTTTGAATATGGGTACCAACAAATGCTTAGACTCCCTCAAACATGACAACAAAGGAGGAGAGCCAGGTTTATTCCCTTGCCATCATCAAGGCTCAAATCAAGTAAGGCTTCTACAAAGTTTCCTGTAAAATCTCTCTTACTGTAAAGTTTCCCGCTTCAAGCAGCTTCAAGGTTTATTGGTTATGATTTAAAGAATTGTTCTATACTGTTATCTCATTGTTATCGTTTTAACTAAGTTTAAGGTTGAAAGGCTTCTTTTTTCTGTTATCATCAGCAAAGATAGAACCTTTCATAAATGTTATGATTCTAAGATCTAATGATTCTAAGTGAGGCTCACATATTTTCTTTACCTCTTTTTTTTACAGTTCTTCATACACACGCTTAAATATGAAATCACGCAAGGAGATCTGTGTTTCGATTTGGCGGCAGGAACTGATAGTTCGAAAGTGAAACTGGTCACGTGTCATCACCTTGGTGGAAATCAAGCATTTGAACATCTCAAGGTTTGTTAACAAACAATTCCAGTTCTACTCTAACTGATGGTCTACAGTATATAATTTTAGAAAGAAATTCGCTATAGTCAAATAGAACCAGATACAACAATCAACTAACATAACGTGCTCTATTTTGTTTTGATAATTAATTTATACAGTACAATGCTTTTGCAAGCTCATTATTTCTTTCATAGCTATTCAGACCCCAATTTGAATATCGTTAACCTGTCTTTATTGTTTGCAAATGCTGTCCTTTTTTCATTATTTCAGGACATGAGCGGTGCTGGCATGATACGTAGTAAAAAGTTCCAAAAGTGTTTGGAAGCACTCAAAGAACAAATTGTCATTCGTGATTGTGACAATAATAATTTGAATCAAAAATGGAAATTCCAAGAACATCCTTATGAAAATGTCCCACCAGGTAGACCTAGAAAGTGGATGTAAAATATTTCGAATAGAAATTTCAGTGAATAAGGTTGATAGTTTTGGTTCGTGTGATCTAGGCACAAGTCTTTTTGATTATCGGTTTTTTCCTTGATGATAAAATTTTATATATAAATGATACATACAGCGAGAATTTGTTGGGTTCAATCATTTGCCTTTGTTCAAGAAATATTTTGAATATGTAGAAGATTAAGTACTTTTGGTCCAGATTTCAATTTTCTTTTTAAGAATTTCTAGAGAATATTAATAATTTAAAGAGTATATTAAACTCTTTTTTGGCAGTTATGTTTGTTTACAAAATATAACTGTATTTTACTTTCACAAACAAAACTTATTTATGATATTTAATATTTTTTTACTATTTTGTACGTGGGGGAGTTGGTCTTTAACCTTTATAACAAATTAAACTAGTTTTGATGAAATTATTTAACATGCATTTATAGATTGCTATTATTTTTTAATGACTGACACATAATAATTTATTTTTGCACTTTGTACTGTATACACTAAAATCTTATTTTTGTAGTTTTTCATGTTCACTTTTCTTTAGTACACTATCATTTTATAGATTTTTACATTAGGAAGTTTATAGAAAACGTTCTGTTGATAACCATTATAATTTTTCAGTCTATAACAGGTTTTAGACAATAAGTTTATCACTGATGTGAGTAGAAAGGTTTTTTTAACTCGACTTCAGTTTTAATGATTTAGGTGGTTGTTTTGTTTTGTCTGTTTTTTAAAGTTTTATTTATAATATTTTGTAGTAACTTTTGTTTTTTATTCCTAAGGATAGCACAAGAAATAAAATAATGTTTTCTTGTGTTCATGTCTCATGCTCTTCATTTGACCAAACAATAGCCTCCCTTGAGGGAAAGGTTCAGAAAAGTAAAGGGACTGCAACTTTATTACTTTTTAGGGGGATTATGTTAAGGAATATCTTTGAGAGAGTTTGTGAAATTATCAGCTGCCAGTAAACACTTAGATTTTCCAGCTTTACTAATACAGGTGTATGAATTTCTGTTTGTTTGTTTGTTTGTTTGTTTGTTTGTTTGTTTTCATTATTACCATTAACTTATTGTCTTTTTCTCTAGAAACCATAAAAGAAACAACAAAAGAAAAACAAATAAAAAGGAAAACAAAGGAAGAAGAAAATGGAATTTTGAATAACAAAAACAACTTTTGGAATAAAAGAATGAGACTCTACATTCGTTACTTGTTTATTGCCATTCTCTTCATTCTCCTTTGTTGGTCCATATTCTCATGGAAGAAAGCATCGAACTCATCACAGCTCATAGAAAGAGTTGCAGAAAAATTGCACCACAAATCAAAACCAGTGACAATCGACTATTTCAAGCAATTTTATAAGTATTCAGCGGAGCGGCAACCTGGCGGTGCTGGGTGGGATGGCGCCGCTGTGATCAACGCAGCAGGTGAAAAGGAGATTGAAGAAAAGAAAATGAAGGAATATGGGTTCAATGAACTGTCTTCTTCAAAGATCTCTTTGGAAAGAGCTATACCTGATAACAGAGTGGACGCGTAAGACAATTTAGATTTCATTATCATGAAATTGTGCGCATCTCAAAAGTGAAAATGCTTATTTTTGCCAAGAAGGTGTACTTACAGGCTTCAAGGATGTTCAGGATGAATTTGCTATCACCCAAAGGGTTCTCTGCACTTAAAACTATTCACATATATTTTGGGTTTTGGAAAATATGACCCATGCTATACTATAATCTAGTCAAACTAAGTAAGACAATTCAGTCATTTCTAAACAATCCTCATTTTTTAGGTGTTTCAACGTGAAATATCCTTCAGATTTGCCAACGGCTAGTGTGATTATTATTTTCTACAATGAAGCATGGTCCACTCTCCTTCGTACGATACACACAGTCATCGCAAGATCTCCCCCACAGTTTCTTTATGAAATCATTCTGGTGGACGATGCCAGCTTAAAAGCACCTGATGAACCGTATCGTAAGAAAATTTTTCACTCATCTCTACCCAAAAAACATGGTCGACCTTTAAAACACAATTCACTAAAATATTATGGTACCTGTGATATATTGTTTTTACGAATTGAAGTCGCAAAATCTACTTCACTTTTTCAACACAAAGTTGTCCTTGCAACGAATAAACTAGACTCCAAAGAAACCTGACATTACGTAAATTGTGAAGTCTGTGAACTGATCAATTTTAGAAACAGAGGATCTCTTAAATTGTCTGACTTGACATTGTATGTTTTATAGACAGAACTTTTGTTAAACTTTCAGCTCATCTCGCACAAAAGCTCGAAGATTACGTGGACAAAATGCCGAAATTAAAGCTGATTCGTTCGCCAAAGCGTGTCGGTTTGACACAAGCAAGATTGATCGGTGCTGATAACGCTCAGGGAGACGTTTTAGTCTTCTTAGATTCTCATTGTGAGGCTACTTATGGTTGGTTGGAACCAATGCTGGCGAGATTGCAAGAGAATCGCAGAATGGCTGTTGTACCATCAATCGAGGTCATTACTTGGAGAAACTTTGAGTATCTAAGAAGTAAAGGCTCATTCAGTCGTGGTATTTTCAGATGGGATTTGATGTTCAATTGGGGACCATTACCCAAACATGAACGAGAAAGAAGAAAAACTGAAGCCTATCCTATCAAGTATTTCATTTAATTTTGTTGTTTTTTAGTTGTAAAGTCAAATGGACTTCAATTCTACAAACTTTTCCTTTAAAGATAATTTCATCTCAAAAGAATTTTTTCGGTCCAATAAGTTATCAAAGTTTTGTCAAACTTGTTCTTCTAGCTGTAGTCTAGCAAGCTAGACGACTTATTCAGACATATTAGAAATATAAAGCAAAAAAGTAAATTTTAGTCGTCTAGAAACCTTTGTGCACTAACTCCAAACAAAAAAAAAGTGTCAATATCGCAATTAAAATTTTTTCCCGCTCAAAAAAAATTCTTGAAAATAAAATGTGTGTGGATTTGTGTGTTAAAAGTTTTTCATTTGAGTTGATTTTATTTTGAGAGTTTGTTGTTGCTTGATAAATTGTTTTCTCGCTACGCAAGTTTCTGCGTAGCTAGGCCCGGTATCTATAAGGCTGGAACACCGGATTCTTCCAGTCGTTTATACAAACTAAATCCCGTATCATTATTTGTGTTTATTATTAGTATTACATGCATTATAACGACTCCAGTCTATTCTAGCTGTCGATTTGTCGTTTTTCTCTCTCTCAGTTTTGAAAAAATCTCTCAAAATTACTTTTCAGATCACCGACAATGGCGGGTGGTTTGTTTGCAATGGAAAGAAAATTCTTCTTCGAAAGTGGAGCTTACGATAGACAATTGACTTATTGGGGCGGTGAAAATGTTGAAATATCTTTTAGAGTAAGTAGCAAGGAAACCGGGTTATGTAGTACCTAGAAGTAGATTGTTCAGGCAATCAAGCATTGTTGAACGAGTAATATTATAGGTACCCCTTTGAACTAAAAGCAAAATACGCTAGGAATATTCAACTTTGATCATTTTTCCAATAATAGCTTTGGATGTGTGCTGATGGCATTGAGATTCTCCCTTGCTCACGAGTTGGACATGTCTTCAGAGAACACCCACCTTATGTCAGTCCTCCCGGCTCTACAGACCATAACAGTATTCGGGTGGCTGAAGTCTGGCTTGACGAATTCAAAGAAATCTTTTATTCATCTCGAACCAAACTGAAACCAGAGATGGGTGGAGATGTGTCGGATCGTAAGGCACTTCGAGAACGGCTACAATGTAAAAGCTTCAAATGGTATTTGCAGAATATCATCCCTGAATTGGAGGTACCAGACAGGTATCCTTACGCACGTGGCGATGTAAGTCATCATTTCTTCCCTTCTTTGTGTATTGTACCTTTTTTAAAAGCTTCCTCATTCTGCCTCATTTGTCATTAGCATGGCTTTTACAGAAGATACTAATCAATCATTTGACGGCTAGATAGTTTGTTATTTTCTCATTTTTTTAAATTTCATTTCGATTTCCCAGTTTATAGAACAACGACGAATCACTCCTCTTACTTCAATGATAATTTTCATCTACACATAATTTATTATTTTCAGATTATGAATCTTGATGCCAAATTTTGTTTGGATACTCTTGGTCAAAAGGACGGAGGAGCACCAGGTCTTTATACTTGTCATAAGCTAGGCGCTAATGAGGTAAATATTTGCTTGGATCATGAATTTAAAATAATGAAAGATGTTTTTTGAATCCATAATTAGATAACATCTATTTGATCTACAAAAACTTTTAAAAATATTCTTGAAGTTTCCTCTGCCTTTCTCAACGTAATTTGAGTTTAAAACTTTTTAAGAAGTTGTTTCTGGTAAAAAGCATTAAATCTTCATTGTGCATTGTAAAAGAATGAGTTTCAAGAAATTTCTTTCAGTCCTTCTTTATTCGGTCATTCGTTGAAGAATAATCAAATTGTGACAGAAAAAGTTTTCAAATATTTTTTTAGTTTTTCATATACACCAAGTTGAGAGAAATTCGACACGACAACTTATGCTTAGATTTGAACGATCATTCAGACAGTACAAAAGCTAAACTGTGGGGATGCCATCGACAGAAAGGGAACCAGGAATGGCTTCATGAAAAGGTACAATATTCTTTTTGTCACCAAATCGTCAGAGAAGAGGGCTAATAACGGTCTGGTTCAGGTTGAATACGAGCATTTATATTTTAAGGATACATCTATCCGAAGACACGTGTTTTGTCCTTCCCAGGACTTACCAGTGAAGCTCGGTTAAACACCAGATTGATGATCACTATATAAGGATGGTATATTTTAATATATCTCGGGATCGAATACAAAGACACACAAGTAGTAGGGGGAATTTTGTTCGATTTTTTGGAATCGCTTGACTGTTTTGTTAGAAGCACTTGTTATACATTTTTGGAAAGCTAAGGGGTAGGGGAATCGAAATTACTATGTTTCCAATTTTTTTTCGGACACTTTGGTTTGATTTTCGGACAAATATGACGGTCACAGGCAAAAATCATAGGGTTAAAAATTAATGAAAATTTTAGCTCGAGAAAACGGAGACCTGTTGTATATTTTTGGAAAGGTCTCCAAAAATTAGGATTAGAGATATATTGCAAGTATAGGTGATTTCTGTACCTAACTCGAGATATTAACCCTTGAAAACCGTGTTTTTCAGCCAGAAACAGCTATTTTGTCCAGTTTTTGCGCTTTTTGAAGCTCAATATCTCGAGTTAGGTACTGAAATCACCTATACTTGCAATATATCTCTAATCCTAATTTTTTGAGAGCTTTCCAAAAATATACAACAGGTCTCCGTTTTCTCGAGCTAAAATTTTCATTAATTTTTAACCTTACGATTTTTGGCTGAGACCGTCATATTTGTCCGAAAATCAAACCAAAGTGTCCGAAAAAAAATTGGAAACATAGTAATTTCGATTCCCCTACCCCTTAGCTTTCCAAAAATGTATAACAAGTGCTTCTAACAAAACAGTCGATCGATTTTACAAAATGCCCTCTACTAAAGGGTCGAAGTATCATTTGATATAAGACTGATAAAGAGGTGCGTCCGGGACCAATTCAAGTTTATTTTGTTTCTATATTGGACCATTGGACACAAAGATTTATAGTTTTGCATTAAAAGAGAATACCCTACCATCCTCGATCAGTATTTCATGATTCATCATATCGAAAGCTGAAGAATTTAATCCAAATTTTAAAGTCATTACTTTGTTTACTTTTCAGGTTGGTGAAGGTGGCCTTCTTCGAAATTCAGCACACAATAGATGTTTGGAGAGTCTCGGTCAACAAGTAGTCGTCCGACAATGTGATAAAAACAATCGAAAGCAACTTTGGGTCTTTGAATCTTATCCGTATTCTAATATTCCTCCAGGAGCTAAAGAGACCTGGTTTTAAATATTGGATACGTGTAGATGTAAAGGAATAGGAAAATTTAGAATGTTCTAATATATAATTTCCACGTGATTATTTTTATTTCACTATTTCACACTCAAGCATAGAATTTGTTCACTATTTGCAATTTTTCACACGCTATTTTTGATAGCTTTTAGTTCGCGTTCTCAACTATCCCTGTATAATCTTAGGGAGTTTTTATTCTAGTTTAGAAAAATTGATCAATTTTAAAACTGCATTATTTTATGGGATTTTCACATTGCAATTTGTTATTTATTTTTACTAACACATTCTATTTATTTATTTTTCTAAATAGTTTCTGTTCCCGCGATATTTGTGTTCCAAAGGGTAGTACTTTATTCATAGCTCAGATTTACACCAGTTACTCAATTCCAAGTAGGTAGGCTTCAGTTGAATTTCATATTTAGGAACATTCATTTTATAGAGTAGATAGTTTAGATTCGAGCGTCGCCATCTGCTAAATATTAAAATCAGCTTCAAAAGCAAATCAGAGACGGAAAAGCTATTAGATCTATGATTTTCTCGTTTTTCCTTCCAATAATGACCTTTCTAATGAACTCGTGATTAAGTTAATTGCCGCTCTATAATTCTTATCAAGGAAATCTCTTAAGGGGGGGGGGGTTTCAGGGGGTACCCGATTCCGCAATTCCGCCAATTTTTTCTCCAATTTCCGTCAAACCGTCTTAAATTGAACCAAAATTCCGTCACCGAAAATTCCTTTGAAATTCAATATTTTTGTCGAAAATTCCGCAAATTTTGAATATCTTTTACCAATTCCGAAATTCCGCAAATTTTTTTGCTTAATTCCGTTTTTCCGCACTAAAATTGTCTAATTTTCCGTCTCCGTCAGAGAACCCAATTTCCGTAATTCTGTCTAAATTTTCGCCAAATTCCGCCAATCCGTCCGAAAAAAGGGCCGATTCCACTCCTCCGCCAACCATGAAACCCCCCCCTCTTAAACGTGTATCGTTTGTTTTGAGAGTATTTTTTTCAAAATGGCATATTCCAAAAGTAATTTTTTAAATTAGTTTTTCTAGTATTTTTGTATTTGTACAGAGATTTTACAACCATCGTTTCAGAAAAAACACTAATGACGATAATGTTTGACTTTCCACTAGATGTTAACCTTAGATACGTTTTACAATCAAATAAAAAGTTCCATATTTTTATACAGGGTGTCCCTAATAAAAGTATCGAGTTTGAACATGCGATTGAGTAAAAAAGTTTGTGTGTGTTATCGCTAAAATATAAGAACGTTCTCCATCACATAGGCTCATTACATTATTGTTACGTAATGACAAAGAAAAAAGAGGGAGAGCTTAAAATACAATTTTGTGAATACACACTTGAAACTTTCTACTCAATCGCATGTTCAAACTCGATACTTTTATTAGGGACACCCTGTATATCATATCATATCGGTGACATCTATTACAAGTGATTATATTCTTCCTCTAGGTTATAATCACCAGAAAATTGACTACATTTTTTCCCTTTTTAGAATAAAAACAACAAAAAACCAACAACAAAAACAAATACACAACCAACTCACCAAGATGGATTTATAAACACAAAATACACTTGGATTATATTTACACAAGAAAGACTATTTGGAATACAGGCTCACCAGTAATTTACAAACACCATGAGACTTGCAAGGCGATATATTTTCTTGGCTGTCATCGCTACCTCCTTATTTTGGTTACTGATAGACCTTGCTGCTTACCGGTGGAGGAGTTCAAGCTCTGGTGGTTACCAATCTGGGTATGATTCACAAGACCTTAAAGAACTAGTTACTATAGATTATTTTCGACAATTTTATAAGACGTCTCTGAATCCGCAACCTGGGAGTGCTGGAATGGAGGGTGCAGCTGTGATCAATCCGGCTGGTGAAAAACAGAAAGAAGATAAATCACTGGAAGATTACGGATTTAATGAATTGTCTTCATCAAAAATATCGCTGGAAAGAACTATACCAGATAATAGAGCTAAAGAGTAAGACAATTATTTTTGATTCGAAAATGTTTCATATTCCCTTCTTGACTCTCATGTTTAAAAGAACCACCATATAGGAGTTTTTTGAATCTTTGGTTTACAAAGTACTTTTTTAAACTAAATTTCCTAAGAAATTAAGCGTTTTAGACTCTGCAAAGCCTTAAATTTTCTCAACTTGTTTTTATACTTGGGCCATTGAAACCTTATGATTTTATGTAGTTTGTTCTTATAAAAGAAACGTATAAACTACTCTTTTCCTTTTCAATTCAAGGTGTTTCAACGTCAAATATCCTGCAGATCTTCCAACAGCCAGTGTGATTGTTATTTTCCACAACGAGGCTTGGTCAGCCCTCCTACGTACAGTACACTCTGTTATTGCAAGATCTCCTCCACAGTTTCTTCACGAAGTGATCTTGGTTGATGATGCCAGCATCAAGGACTTTGATAAACCTTATAGTAAGTTTTTAATGATGGAGGGCTTTACAAAAAGAAGATTTTACATGTTTACGACTGTTAGTTTTTGCCTTTACACAATTGATTCAACCCTTCAAAAAATTTATTCTAAATATTTTCCACGGCTTAAAAACCACTTTTCGCTAATTCGAAGGGAATTTTGAAGCTCCTGAATATTGAATTAGTTTTCATGTTTGAAGCTTGGTACTCGCTTGAATTAAGAATCGCGCCTAAACGCACTCAAGCGCAATTTGGTACACAAATGACTACTAGACCTAATTATTATCCTTTTAAGAGTCAAATCTATTGATCTAAAGTATGTTTTTAAACCACTTTTATCAAGGATCTTTATTGATTGGCTCTATTAGCCCTACTTAAGCGGTGGTTACACGTAGTCGGGTAAAATTCACCCCAGTGTGAAATAAATAAATAATTCAACTCGGGGTGAAAATCATTTGGGGATACACATCGGCGAGAGGCGGGCTGAAAACACTTTTTTCCCAACCCGGGGTGAAAATTTTCACTTATTTTCAATTCAGGATGAAAAATCGAAACGAAATAGACGCACAATTTTTTTCAACCCGTGTATTTTACCGTTTTTCAGATTTTAAAGTTCGGTTCGATTTCAATTTTGGAGGGGTTCGGTGGCTTCTAGGCTATATTACAAGCCTTATTGGAACAATTTTGAGCTTTTAAATCCTGGGATCCTAAGGTCCTAAGTCTTATTTTAAAACTCAGAGTTAAAACTTTACTTTCCAACTGTAGTTTAACGCTTGAAAATAATTTGTGGTGTTTAAAATTTCCCCGGGAAATCCCCTTTGTCTCAAATGTTTTGTCCATGATTGTAGCAGCCAAGCTTAAGTCTTGTCTTTACCCATACTTTTCTGTGAAGCAAAATCTTGTCGCAGTGCCACTGTACAGTATGAGAGCAATCTGTTCCTAACTTCCCAATTCGTCACAAAAATATTCGTTGTGGTTGATAATAGCAGTCAAAAACCTATCAAAGATTTTAAATGTCCATTAACAATTATGTCATGAATTTTCGAGGTGGGCCTTCCTACTGTCTATAATCCTAATTACATAAACAACAAAATATGGAGGAATATCCAATATTCTGAATTTTATTCTGATATTATTTGTTTACATTAAGTATATAGCAACCATTAATTGTGAAAATACAACAACAGGTTGTGTTTTGTATACGCCTCTCTCAAGGACTGATTGTGTAACGGGCATTCCGGAAAATTCTTGCTGAATCAAAAACACTTTCAGACATCCGATTTTTAAGGAGGTATTTGTATACTATTGCTCCGGAGGTAAGATTCCATACTTCCTGGACTAAGATTCACTGTCTTTTTTTGGGATATTTCGGCTGTTATTTTCGGGCTACCGGCTCAAAAATATTAAAACGTTGATTCTAAGGTTGTGTCGAACTAAAAGGCTGGCTAATCTTCTGAATTTAATTTTCGACTGGCCGGAGTCCTGGTCTTTTTCTGCTGAGGAGTTGAAGATGAGTCTTAGTAGAGGAAGTCGAATTTTCCCTCTGAGCGACGATACCTGTCTTCATAGATTCACTAGCGAGTTTATGTATTTACACTTTGAAGATGGCGGAGTGACTGAAGTCATTTAAAATAACCCGCAGTTCTGACCCGCAAAATTCGAGGACGGTAAAAGTACTGATTTACCGTCGTCCTCAGTCAGTCAGGATGTAGACAAATTAGAAGCTTACTGTCTCCTTTGCAGAAAAACCCAGATACGTAAACTCGCTACTACCACTTTTTCAGGCCACTTGGGAAAGAAATTACAAGATTATGTGGACACACTACCCAAAGTAAAACTAATCCGTTCGCCAAAGCGCGTCGGTTTAACACAAGCAAGATTGATCGGTGCTGATAATGCTCAGGGAGACGTTTTAGTGTTCTTGGATTCTCATTGTGAGGCTACTTATGGTTGGTTGGAACCAATGCTGGCTCGCTTGAAGGAAAATCGAAAATTAGCCGTTGTTCCAGACATTGAAGTCATAGCCTGGAAGAATTTTCAATACAGTAAAGAGAGAGGATCGTATAATCGAGGCATTTTCAGTTGGGAGCTGATGTTCAATTGGGGACCGTTACCGGAACGCGAAACCAAACGGCGTAAAAATGATGCATATCCTATCAAGTAAGATAACTGGTATTATTTTCACTAAAAGTTTGGATGCTTAACCAATGTAAAAAATAGCGCTGCAATCAAGGTAAAGGCAATCTTAAAATTGGTGTCTGAGAAAACTGTGAGATATACTTAACGGCCCTAACAGTGCTGTTAGTTTGATTCTGTAGGATGGCTAAAATTCCTCATTCCCAGGTAAATTTTCCTATTGCCACTTTACAACGGTGACAGACTAAGACTCTGGGGTAAAGTAATTTAAATTTGTAAGGCCGTCAGTTTCAAGGCTGTTGTGTGTTGTCAAAAAATTTCCCGGTATGCCCGTAAAAAACTGGAATAATCCCGGAAATAAGCAAGGAATGTTTACCGGGAATCAGAAAGTTAAGCAATCCTACGGTAAGGTTCAATTAACCATCACACATTAATCACACATTAGGTTTTCATTTGAATATTACACTTATTTTCGGGCACTTTTAAAGATAAAAATCTGATCAGTTCAGATGAGGTAGAGTTTTTATAAGAAACTTTAATAATTGGTCATTTGAAGTAATAAAAAGGACGTGTTCTTTAGAAAAGTAGCGAAATTGTTTTATTATTACTGGTTAACGACCAACCAAATCAAATAAGAGCTTGTAAAAACTCCAGCTTGTCCCGATCATTTCGATGAAAACAGAATTCTTCTACGATAAATGCTTTCATTACTATTTCAGATCACCCACAATGGCGGGCGGTTTGTTTGCAATGGATAGGAGATATTTCTTCGAAAGTGGAGCTTATGACAGAAAACTGATATACTGGGGTGGTGAAAATGTCGAAATGTCATTCAGGGTAAGTTATTAAGCCATTGTGAAGTAGCCAAGCAGCCAACTTTTTATTCTTTTCTCAGTATAACTGAATTTCAATATTCTTCTCATTTCTTCCCTGCGCAAAATTTACAAGAATATCTTCGTCTAACAACATGATGCCAGGACAAGATCCTTTTATATTGTATATCAGTGTAACTAAAGAGCTGTTTGATCTTGTATCATGATTTACTTCATCAGCATTACAATTCTCAATTTTTCCTTTTCGATGGTCTCATTTCTGTTGGAATGTAATTACCATTGGAAGTCAAATCCTTTACGCTAACTATCCGTAAATGGTTCTACTAACAAATACATATGGCTCTGGAAGCTTCTGTTTTTGGAATGGCAAACAGAAAACGCAGTCCGGTGAATTTCACAATTCTCGTCTTCGGGAAGTCAGAATTTAAGAAGATGATTTCTTTTACTGCTACAACCAATCAGAAGACTCCTCTGTGTTCTTTTTACACTCCCTTCCATTTTTCGTCTCTTTGCTTTGAAGTTCAAGGAAAAACAGAAATTGGTCTTTGCGACATGTGGCACAAAAAATTCCATAGCGATCAGCTCGCTTGTGGATGTTACATTTTCGATGTTTTGTAGATGGTAGTAAATTCATTTGAGTTGCTTTCTCCATAATCTCGTTAAATCGCATCTTATTACTATCCTCTTTTGGAGCTTCTCCAACTCCTAAAATATCTTCCTTGTAAAGGTTCATATTTTCTTTGAAGATTCGTTCATTTGATGATATTGATGCAGATTCATCACTTTGTAGATCTGGTAGTCTGTTCTCGTTAACATGTTCCATCATGTCAATCAAATCAAAATCTTCAGTCCGAATCAATGGATGTTTATTATATCTCAATTTATTTTGTCTATTCATTGATATTCATTGGACGTCACGAAGTTTCGAAATTATCCCTAAAAAAACTGGATAAAAAAGGTCCCAAAAGAAAGGATGTGGTCATTTATCCTTCCTATCTCTCTCCTTTTGTTCATTTTGAAACATTTTTACTTCATTTTAGTTCAGTTTGTTCAAAACATTATGTTTGTGTTTATAACGAGCTGTTGTACATCCCCTTCTTTCTTTTGAAATATCAAATTCCTAAGTTGCTAACTAAAATCGTGAAACAACTTAAAAACGTTATTTTATTGCGCATCAATGCTAGATTTATTTTATCTATCAAGAATGTAAATGTTCTATATACAATATACAAAAACCTGTGTCTTTATATGAGAACTGCATACAAATTTTTAACTTTTCCCGGAATTTTCTTGTTTCATTTTTTTCTGTCGGTGATGAAGAGTTTTTAATCAACATCTGCGAATTTTATCTGTTATATAATCCGAGAAGAATTCTAAGACCTCGTTAACTGCTCGTCTGGTTGAAACATAAGCTTTTCATAAACAGTAAGAATTGAATCTTTTCGATCCTCGTTAAAGCGAAATCTTATCATCTAGACAATCCGAGTGTCTGTTGCTCAAGTACAGTTCATCACTTTCTATTAATCAAATTGTGCGTTGTCTAGATATGCTTATATTTGTAAATAACTAAGAAACAAGTCCTTTAATTCATAACTCTAATGAAATCATGTTAAAAACTTCAACTGACCTTTCTCTATCTCGAACCCTTTTTTGGTCTCTCGGTCTCGTAAGTTCCAGCAACGATTTGAAACTACAGTAAAACTTCCAATTAACGGACACTCTAAAAGGCGGGCACCACTGATTAGCGGGCAATTCTATTTTCCCAGGCCGTTTCCTAGTCAACTTCTGATAAAAAAGTTCCCAAAAGGCGGACACTCAATTAAGGGACCATCTAATTAGCGGACAAATCTTTTTTCACGAAATGGCAAAAACTCTATTTTTTCCTCTCTAATTAGCGGAATCGACGGTCACACTGGTCAGATACTTTAAAAAATTAGACAGGATTGATTTATCCAAACTATTTATTTTATAAACACTTCAAAGTTTTATTGAACAAATTGCTTATAGACGTTTGGAGTGCTCCCTTTATCCAGTCGGTCAATTTGCTTACGTCAAAACCTGGGAGGTTCCACTGTTATATGAATTTTAAAAACGAAATATGGAAATATTCGTACGAATATTCAAATTGAAACGAGCAATTAGAGTTGGCAAAAGTTAATCTTATCTCTGTTGTTTTTTTAGCTTTGGATGTGTGGCGACGGTATTGAAATTATCCCGTGCTCTCGTGTCGGCCACGTTTTCCGCGAACGTGCACCATACAAAAGCCCCGACGGTTCAACGGACCATAACAGTATCCGTGTGGCAGAAGTGTGGATGGACGAATTCAAAGAGATCTTCTACTCCTTCCGCGCAAACTTGAAACCAGAGATGGGTGGAGATGTCACGGAACGCAAAAAACTTCGAGATAAACTTCAATGTAAAAGCTTCAAATGGTACCTGCAGAATATCATTCCGGAACTTGAACTTCCGGATAAATATCCTTATGGGCGTGGTGATGTAAGTATTTTTTAGCAGTGTATGAGGCTTTTACTACAATACCAACATCTGTCGAGCATTCACAATTCCTTATAATTTTGATTGCTAAACTTTGATCCCAGATCGCGTATTTTCGCGCAGAAGATAGAGCGAAAATAGACGATATAGGCTTTCCGAATTCTCCCCGAATGATTACCCATGATGCATTGCATTGAAAGTCAATATCGTCCGTGAATTATTTTGCGCAATGCATCATTGGTATAAATCATTCGAGGAGAATTCGGAAAGCCGATATCGTCTATTAGTTTCTCCACGATCTCGCACTTAAATAGTAGGGCGTATGGGCGTGATAACGAATGGTGGTTGGAATTTTTGAGAGATCTGGGTCTGAGCACGAATGCTCAGAAGAGACATGAACGGGTTTAAAGATGATAGATATTTTCCAAATTACAAAGAAAATACCGTGTCTTTTCGTTTAAGGGTTTTTAGTTGGGGAGTTACTATGGTCATAGAGTTAGAGGAGAAGAGCATTTTACTGGTCCAAGTAGTATGACTGTGAAAATTAATTTATTTCCTGAGGATCCACTAAAAGAGAAGTTCTAGATGCCTTTAATAAAGATGGAGATTTTTCCATGTTTTTTTAAGTTGCGTCATTTCCGCCATTGTGAAAACAAACGATCGAATTTGTAGAGCCGATGCCGTACGCAAATCGAATCTTTAATTCCACAATGGTTAAAATCACGTGATTTAGCCAAAAATGAAACATCTATTACTACTAAACTTTGAGAAATGTTCTTTGTCTTGACTTTCTAATGTACTATTTGGTTTATTTTCCGATAACTTTTTCTTTTTCAGATTAAGAACCTGGGTACGAATTCTTGTTTGGATACTTTAGCACAAAACAATGCTGGTGGAAGACCAGGGTTGTATCCATGTCATAAAATGGGAACTAACCAGGTACAATTCAGTCAAAAATACACTTCTTGAAAGCATTCTTTGATTTATCTTAGGTTCTATGCACACCTGAAAAAGTTATTAGCGAGTTTATAATGTATCTGTGCTTTTCTGCGACGGACATTTTTAGCTTCTAATTTGTCTACATCTTCACTGACTGAGGACAACGGTAAACCAACCTTTTCACTGTCCTCGAATTTGCGGCTCAAAACTGCGAATTATTCCAAATCGCTTCAGTCACTCTACCATCCTCAAGTGCAAATACATAAACTCGCTGTAAATTCGTTATAACAACACGTTACATGGAAATATCGTTAGCCTGGTTTTCCTGTCATCTTTATGCTCGATGAATATTTTTTAGATTTTGTGAAGACCTAATGGAAGATTGTTTAGATAGAACTCAGATTCCTCAACATTTTTTCGCGGTTTTTTTTTTGTAAACAGTGACCTTGTCATATAGTTCGACTACCGTGTGCAAAAGTGTTGAAAAGCTTTAGAATAAAAGAATATATATTTTTCTCTTTTCAGTTCTTCATTTTCACGAAACGAAAGGAGATTTGGCATGATGGTTTATGTGTGGACTTGGATAGCCATGCAGATACTGCTAAAGTGAAAATGTGGTCATGTCACAAGCAAGCTGGCAATCAAGAATGGATTCACCAGAGAGTAAGTGGTTTCTTTGAAGCATTTAACTTTGTTTTGATGCTGGTTGTTGGCCGTAGCATGAAGGTAGAGCATCCAACTACGATGCGTTAGGTTTTTCGTTTAGCCCCGGCCAGGTCATACCAAAGACTTCGTACTTACAAAATGGTACTTGATGCCTCGCAGCTAGATTCTCTGCAACTAAATGAAAGGATCAAGGGTAAGTGGAGAACTCAAGGAAAAGGATTAGCGCGCTCCCCTACTATATACCTCCGGGTAGACAGCTAGAGAACCTACCTTTGGGTCGCGCTCTACTTCGGTCGCTAACTTACTTACTAAGTCTCAAATGAAATGGAAATATTTGCTACCAGCCACTACACACTGACGTAATTAGGCATATTGCTTATATGACTAAAATTTTAAACACTAACATTTTACGACTAAACCTTAAATGTTTATTTTAAAAATGGATGTGAGCTTGTAAACTCAGTTCCACCTAAACCCACAGCCCACAAAACATTCACATATCTACATATACGTAGACCTTACTTCAAAATTAAAAATTAAAATACCCAAAGTTAATTTGGTTTCAACTTTGGTTAAACTTACCTAAAACATTGAAACACTAAACGTGAGAAACCGGTGTCCTAAACTGTCTCACTAACCAGACGGAGACTGCAGAACTTAAATTTCGGGATTGAAGTAATACATGTGAAATGCATCGATCCTCAGGAGAAAGAGGTGGACAATTAATAGATAATTAAGTAGTCAGAAACCAGTCAGAACATACAATTGGTTCTCTTTGATTTGAGAAAGATTCGAATTACAGATATATGATGGAGAGAATGGAGAATCTGTTTCACAAGTAAGATACATTAGTACACAGAGAACAAAAGAACACACATACAGGACAGAGAAAACACAATCCGACTAACTATGCATGAAAATTCTGAGATATAAAGTTTCAAGACTAAATCAGAGAGAAGAAAAATGAACAGATTGTCCACACTGTAAGTCTCTTCTTTAAATTTCTACATTAACAAATTTACTTATACTATACAATACCAACATTTAACTTTAACATCAACATAATTTTTAACTGAAACACGTTTAATGGGCTATTCTAAAAAAAAATTGTACGCCCTATGTTGAGGAGGTTTAAAAAGGTGACCTCCTAGATTCTTTCCAATTTTTTAGGACCCCCTTGGATTTTTTTCTCCTATTTTTTGGACCACCCTGGATTTTCGACCTCGTTTTACTGACCACCCTAGATTTTCAACCCAATTTTGCTGACCTCCCTGGATTTTTTCATTCATTCAAAAAACCAGACCAGACAGCCTGGACGTCACACCTCCTCAACATAGTGGGACTATTTCTGGAATAGCCCAATACGATAATAATTCTAACAACTGTTAAATTTCATCAGACATACTGAACTCTTCCTTTTCCATCTCCAGATTGGTGAGGGTGGATTGATTCAACACTCAGTCCACAACCGATGTTTGGAAGGCCTTGGTGATCAAATAGTCGTTCGACAATGTGATAAGAACAATCGAAAACAACTTTGGGTATTTGAATCTTACCCCGATGCGAATGTACCAGCAGGTGCCAAGAGAACTTGGATGTAACTCATCCTAGTTATAATGTAGGGATTTGCTAGGTTAATATGATAGCTCGGATTTTAAATCAGTGTATGTACTTTGCTAATAATACACGAATTTCCAATCAGCATGTAAAAACGTCACGAAAAAACGTCGAGTAAAGCTCTGATAGGCTAAAAATTGCACACATAAACATATTTTCCTCAAAATGTCCAAAGTTTGAGGTAATGTTTCCATGTCTCAGCCAATCAGAGCTTTTCTCGACGTTTTTGTGACTTTTTTACATGAATCTGCTAATAGTGTGTATTTGTGTATTGTCGTCTATACTTGTCTTCACTTCGTGACACGCAAGAGATCCTTGATAAGAATATTTTGTTCTCAGCGACACAACTTTTCTAAGGGTATTCCTTCATTATTGCTTTTTTAGTACAATGTTCCGTTTTTATTTAATTTTGTAGACCATTTCTAGGTTTAGGTTTTACAATTAGCTTTTCATTTAATTCAAGTTCTTGATATGTGCGATTCAAGGTTCGTGGTACTTTAAAAGGGCGTAGAATTTTAAATGGGAACGCTCGAAAATGGCCGGGTTAGTCACTAGGTGACTACTGCCATTAATCGGATATTTTTCGGCTCTATGTATAGTAATGTAAAGAATTTCTTGATGTACCTGTTTTCATATCTTTTCCTTTGATGCAATGATCTTTTACTCACACATATCAGGAATTGTGTGTTTTATATTTATTTTGTTTGAAATTTCTAGTAATATTTTGGGGAACTAATTTTATCGACGATCTTTTTGAAGTCCTTTTGTTTTACTTGTGCACTCTTCTCAGCTGCCACGTCTAAAACATGTCAGTCATTCTCTTGAAAATGTTTTCCATAGCATCGAGTTTAAAGTCCTAGAGAGTCTAGATATAAAACCCTTTAGATGTGAGATGAAGCCACTTATTTCCCATCCGAAACGCTTGACCCACGTGGTTTTCACGCAAACACCGAGTTTTTAAAAATAGATATGCTTTGAAAAAAAAAGTGCCACCTGAAAACAAAACAACACTAGATTCAATCTGCTATTCCTAAAGCGGCGCAAAAATCGTTAAAAGGTTTCGCTTTTTCTTAATTGAGAAAGGTTCAAGATTCCACTCTTGCCTTTCGGGCTTTACAACTCTATATATGGTAGCATAAAAAACTGCATGCTTACAGTGAAAATGATCTTAGTACCTGTTGGCTCTTTTTGTTGAACCTGAAAAAGCTTTGGCGTTCTTTTCTTGGAAGCAAAGTGAAAAACAACTGCTAAGGTACTTCTCACGTAGACCCTAATAGCCTGGGATCTTCGAAGCTCTTTATTGTGAAAACTTATGGGGTAACAAAGAACCTGGGAGTTTACTTGTCTGCCCAAACATTATCATTGGCTTAAAGGATCTCTAATTTTCATACAGTTTGATACATCTATTCGTTCCAGTTTTTTCCTCTCCATACTGGGTGAAAGTCTAGTTGAAAAAGCAATGTTCGAATGTGCCTAAACCATCATATTTTGGCCAGTTATCCAAACGGTTCAAATTAGACAAATAATTATGTGAAAACCATTAGGTAGGAGGTTTTACAGGTGTTTATGGTCATGTTGTTATGGAAACATGACAAACAGCTCAATATTGCTAATGTTTATTTTTATGAGGAATAATTTTTTAGTATACACCATTATTATAGGCACATATAAAATTGTATGCGTAAAATTTTTAATAAAAGTTGAAAATTTATAAGAAAGATGTTCAGATTTCTAATGAAACTTTAGAGATTTTTAGTTAAGTAGGGACAATGCATCCCAAACAGAAGTTGCTGCATGGTAGACACCCTTGATCCTAGGCCCCAGGGCAAACATCAACAACGTTTTATTGGGATGTTATTTGATGAATTTTAGCCCTGATCTCGTCTCTTGAAAACTCAGAGGTGAGCTTAGCCTAGATATCCAAGCTCATAATTTTAGAAAAAACAAAAATTACCTCAACATACAAGATAAAAAGTTCTCAAATTGGTCTCCCTAAAGAATGAAAGTGCAAACATTCTCATACGAGAAGGCAATCGCTCTAGGGAGACCAGGCTGTAAACCAGAAGATAAAATATCAAAAACTAGACTGTGAAATAGTTTACAGCCTTCACATCCAGGCTAAGGTGAGATAAGCTAATCTCCTCATCAATCCAAAAAAGAGATTAAGCATGTGGACGAGAATAACATGGTAGATTTTCTTGAAAAGAATTCCCAATGACCACAAAAGGAATGTCGGGAGAGAAATGAAACTATTTACAACAATTGGTATTCCTACCTGTTGCTAATTGTTTATAATGGGTATTTTGTTTATAATTGACATTTTTCAACTCGAAACGATTTGAAGCCACTTATATCCTATATAAGTTGCGCAGCCTGCTTGGTTTTTATACAAACGCTGGATTGGAAGTAACATTTACAAAGTTTAGAAAGTGCTAGATTCCATCCGTCATCCTAATAATGTGCGGCGCAAATTGTAAGGCTTTGCTTTTTCTAGCTTTGGTAATGAATGTAGAAAATTCGACTTTTCTTTAAAGCTAAATTCAACCTCGTCCCGTGTATCACAGGCTTTATTTACGTTACTGATCGACGCAAGAGAATATGTAATATCTAGCGCTATCAGTGAGCATTAAAAAGCTGATGATACGCAGGGAACGAGGTTGAGCTAAATTTAGCTTTCAGCTTGAAATCCAATGACACGCTCAACTATTTAGCGTACAGTTATTGCAAATAATCTCACAGACACGGGTAGAGGGAGCAACATAAATGCTAAGGAAGACAACTGGAGGCTTTCTTGATCATGTAGTTGTTCAACTGGTGAAGAGAAACCATATCGTTAATCTGTTTTATGAGGTCTACAAGAAGACGGACGGAAGAACGATATTGATATGTTGATCTTATGTGATCTCTCTTTAAAGCTCTCATGATGTAAGCATTCTGTTAAAAACTCGAAAGAGCAATATCCCGAGTCTCGACGCATTTGAAGTTTCTTTATAAAAAAACTTTCTTTAGAAAAATGGTTTTGAATGTTCTATATGAAAATTCTGTTTACAAAAATGGTTTTTAAAGCTTAGCTTAGCACGTCATTTTCAAGCGGCATTTTCCCGTTTCTCTTTAAAACCTTTCACGTTATAGTTTGATTGCAATCGATATATTCATGATATGCACCATTGCAATGTCTTCCATTCCACACAATAGCTGATTGGTTCAAAGTTACGCATTGACTGATTTTACGTCTCTTACAACCAATGAGCGATTGGTTCCGTGATGTAATGTCAGAAGACATTGCAGCGGTGCATATCATGAATAAGAACTCTTAATGACAAACAAATTTACCAAATCAGATAAACCTTATTGCAGTCCATTGACTTTTTTCTTAAAGCTAAAATTTAAACTGTTTTATCTCTAGTTTTTGAAGGAGTTAGCTTAGAATACTAATTTGGATTGACAGAAAGGTATCCTAGCCAGGAAACTTCATACTGATTCATAGTTCGAAAGGGGGCCACTACCCTCTAGTCTAGAGCATTACTCTAGGTTCTACCCCCTTTCAAAATTTGATGGAACCCCCACAAAATTGGATGTCTATGGATTTTTTCCCACTATCAAGACATTATGCACCACTTGGCATATCTCGTCTTGAAAAAAGGTTCTTTTGAGTGTATTCGCAGTATTCCTTCTGAAAAATGGTTGAAATAGATTGTGAGCGAAGCGAACATGAAAATCTTTAATATTTTAACCAAGTACAAGAGTGCAAAGCTAGAAATTTAGAAAGATGGACTCAAAGACCTTAACCCTAAATGAACCTCCTCTTAATTGAAAACTACCCTTTTCAGGACATCTTATAAGCTTCTGATTTGTGTAAATTAAAAATTGGGCTAAAAAAGGCACCTGCACAGAGCATTTGAGGTGAAACGACAAACAAGGGGTTTTCAACGATTTTTGGAAACAAATAAAACCTTTTGAATTGAGAAGTAAGTTAAATAAATTATATTTTGAAAATATTTTCTGATAAAAATTATTACAAATCTGTGGTAAACTCTAATATACAGCATAGGGCGATGTCTTTCTATGGTTTCAATTTGAAATCTTCTTTTAATGTGGGGAAACCCTTAACTGAAGTGTTTTTAGCAGTAAAAAAACGTTGTTGAATAGACGAAAATGGCATGTTGATTATAAGTATCTTCTTTGGGTGATTTTTAAACGATCTCATCGTGCAACTACTGGTCATTAGCAGATCTTGAACTATGTCACTTAAGTCCATCGAGTTTAGTTTGGGTAACCTTTCCGTTTTTCGGCGTTTGGGATGAGATTAACCTTTAGACGTCGGGGTTGGTTTGAAGCCGTTCGCTCTCAACGATTTCATTATCTTCTCCCTCTCTTGTTTTACTGTAAGAAAAAAAGGAAAATGTAGATTAGTAGAATATTAGTACGATTTGATTGGCAAAACTTTTACTTTACAGGTTTTGAAAAGAAAAATCAAATTTTGCTTGGCGTTAAAAGGTACTGTTAATGCTAAGCCAATTAGAACGTGAAAAAGTCCAGATTAACCAATCCGATTGCTAAACATATATCTAGTTTGAATGTGGGAACCTCAGAAAGTCGATAGACCCTTTTATTACAATAATTTGACCGCGTCTTTATAGTGAATTATAAGTTCTTTTATAGAATAGAGTTTTTGAATAGCAAGAATCTTTCTAGAAAAGCTACAGTGTCAATTCTAAACTGAAGAAAAATGCCCGGAAAAATACCAGACAAAGGACGGCTAATTTAGCTGTCAAAATTTGATCAAAATAAAGAGCTATCAAGCATCATTAACATATTTTGCATATATGAAGAGCAACATTTCCCGAAGAAAACCCACAGAAAAATCTTTATATAGCATCCATATGCTACTTGAAAATAGACCAATCAAATGATTCAATACAACTATACAGTCGCCGCTTAATTTCATCACATATAATTGTCTCTTTTCTTCTTTTTTTTCTATCAGTGGTATACCAAAAATATCTCCAGATATCCTGGTGGTGTATCATGAAGAATAGCTCAGGAATTATTCAGTATCCCTTAGATGACGTGAATCGGGTGTTATGACGGCCTCAATGTTTATCCCATAGACAAAAACCTGATGAAATATTTATCCTAGAAACTTGCCAACATTCAACTCTGTTTACAACTGAGCAATTTAATATTAAATCTCAATGTCGAAGATAAATCTGTTTCAAAAATACTAGCTCCTCTGTTAATACTCTTTAGAATAATTCTTTGGCAACTAGCAACAACAATCAAATCAGGCCCAAAAAGAAAACTTTAAATCGTACTACAGTTGACTCTCTCTAATTCGAACTTCAAGGGATCAAGAATTTTCTTCGAATTAGAGAAAGATTCGAATTACGGAGAGTGTTTTATACGACTTTCCAGTTGAGTAGACAGATGCTTTAATTTGAAAGAATAATGGAGGTTTGAATTAGAAATAGTTGAAATTCAGCTGCATCGCGAAAAAGGGCCAGTGCCTGGAGCTAAGTAAGACAAGAAGAGGCTAAATCTAAGTGCTTACATAAGTTGTTTATCAATCGAATGCGGTCAGCTGTACTTGTGGTAGTCGTTTCCCTGGTTGTGGTAGTGGTTGTGGTGGTTGTGGAGGCACATCTGGTGCCGCTCCACCGGGAGAAGCAGTCGTCCAGAAATAGTTCCTTACCGGGTGCAGGTTGAGCAGCCGCTGATGGCTGTGGACGGGCGCACAGCGACGAAATTAGTTGAAGTACGGTTATGAGAAATAACAACTCCTTCCAAATCAGCATCCTT
This sequence comes from Clytia hemisphaerica, assembly GCF_902728285.1. Classification (NCBI taxonomy): domain Eukaryota; kingdom Metazoa; phylum Cnidaria; class Hydrozoa; order Leptothecata; family Clytiidae; genus Clytia; species Clytia hemisphaerica. Next base: position 1,171,067 of record NW_027103528.1, on the reverse strand, counting down.
AGCTAAATATTCAAAGTATATCACGATGCCTGGAGCTTCAATGTGAAATGTCACTTGAGATAATGTCGCAAAATGTTTTGATCAAAGATACTATAATATTCCAGAAATATTGAGTTGGTCTCGACAGTTTGGAGGTATCTTTTGATGTTTATACCACAGCAATCTGTTCACGAATGAAACTAACATAGGGTTGTGAAAGTATTTTATATGTTTCTTCCTTGAGCAAATGAGCGACTTTTTCTCGATATTTATATATGCGAGCAAGGTAGAAGAAGACAATTATAAAAGAATGGTTAAAATCTATTGTGTCGGGATTGCTTGATGAAGTATTTTAAATAGCCATTAATTGACATGGTTTGATGTCATTAAATTATTTGCCGGTGGTCAGAAAAAGATTTTGGAATTAGCCGGATGATATCGCTTCAGTAAATAAATTTTATCAAACGCCGTCTCTCGTGAACTTCTAATTGTAAGAACATGTAAAAACTTGTAAAAAGAATCTAATAGAGCTCTAAGCTCTAATAAATAGACTTAAATCCTGATGTATATTGATGTATCGCTAGAAGGAATATCGAAAGTCGAAACCACGTTTATATAGTGGTCTCGTTTTTCAGCCTGAACGCGTGTGTCCAAATATTTCTCTTTTCCTTTTCAATGTTAGCGAAAATACTGTTTATAAGTTAACGTGAGATTAATGGGCTGAAATTTGACCTGTGACGACATACCACAACTCGATTTTGATGTGTGTAAAATTTCTATAGACTGTCTTCACCGATTGAATTTCAGAGAAAGGTAAATTGTAATGCTCACAGTTCCTGTATACTTAACTTTTTAGTTTCAACCTTTTTCGATTTGCTGAAAGTTAAAATTACCTTAGGGAACTTATTTTGGCGGGAATTAATTTTGGCGAATTTGGCGACTTGAGAAAAAATTCGCCAAAATTAAAGTCTATGCACGATAAGTGTGCACTCTTTTTTCTTTTACCTATAACTTTTGAAGGAATTCTTCAATCTTTATAAATTTGGTATCATTGGAAAGATATTAGTGAGTGGAATAATTTGAAATAAAAAAATCTTTAAAAAAATTCTAAAAATGAAGATGAAAATGAAGAAGAAAAAAATGAAGATCTTGTAGAAAAGTGCTATAACTTTCATTTTCACTGGAAAGATTCTTTGATTATAGGAGATCATCGCTGTGAAGAAATTTCATTAAAATATTTATTCAATATAAAGTTATGATACAAAGTTAATAAGTGATTGACCCCAAAAAACAGCAAAAAACTGCAGAAAACAGCGTTTTTAGACGTCAATCAGCTTATAACTTTGTTTGATATCTTTTGACTGAATGATTATTTTTGAGAATTTTTTTCACAGTGATGACATTTGATGATTAAGGATTCACTTCAGTGAAAATGATAGTTATGGTAGCACTTTTCTACAAGATCTTCATTTTTTTCTTCTTCATTTTCATCTTCATTTTTATAATCTTTTTAAAGTTTTTCTTATTTCAAATTGTTCCACTCTCTAATATCTTTCCAATGATACCAAATTTATAAAGATTGAAGAATTCCTTCAAAAACTATAGGTAAATGAAAAAAGAGTGCACACTTATCGTGAATAGACTTTAGTTCCCGCGAAAATTAAATATTTCGTTCGCTCGCCAAAATTAGCTCTCGCCAAAATTTAATTTTTTGGAATTTTTCCCAAATTGTCTTCATTTCGACAAAAATGCTAAAAATAACGCAGAAAAATATGATTTTCCCAGTTATTCGCCAAAACAAGTTCTCGCCAAAATAAGTTCCCTTAAGGTATAAGAAATCTTCGGATTAATTGACATGTTATGTTCATTGTAAAAGTTTGAACAAGAGCCATATTTTGAAAAGAAGAGATTGGCCGGGCGACAATAACTGATGAATGTCGTCAACCCAAAAAATCGGAAGGCTATATTTAAACTAACCTAGGCAGTTAAGATTAGCACATAACTTCTCGGCTAATAGGTTTGGCAATACTAATGATTAAAGTCACCGTAAGCCGTTATAGTTAATTGAATTCAATTTTCTTGTAAGCGGAAGAAATTCATAATTTTTTGTTGCAAGGTATTGCATTTATGTTTTTAAACTGTACCAGACGTATAAATTTTTAATGGTGCGGTATAATGTTTTACTTATATCCCCAAAAGATCACTCGACATTCAAACGAAAACATACCAATGGAAAATACAAATTTCCGAATTCTTCGAAAAGACGAAACAGGCTTGCCACCGATAAAAAGCGTGCAAAAGTATCAGCTTTTACTCTTAGGTGCCAAATAAACGGCCACCCCCCGCTTGTTAATTTTTCGAAAATTTTCCAACCCCCCGGGCCTTATTAGGACCCCTCCGTTTATTAATTTTTAAGAATATTTTCAGTTGGTAAAAAATAGTCCTCTCCCAGCGGGGAAATTTACGTCACATACATGTCATTTCGACGTCGCAATTTACGTAGCTTATTTTGCTCCTGGTAAAAGCCTGATTTTAGCCAATATTTACCTTATTTTTGGGTTTTCAGAAGTACAATTTCCAATCCCCCTTATTTTATTAAAATTTCGATTTTCCAACCCCCCTGTTTATTCGAACCCCTCCCCCCGTTTATTTGGCACCTAAGAGTAAACGGCAGTAGCCCGGTATTATTCGAATCTTTGTAAACGTTGGCCCATTTTTCAGGGAAAGAGGTAAGTAAGCCCAGGTAAGCCGTAAGTATAATACGCTCAACCACCAAAGCTCTTTTGTTTTTCAGCCCAATCAAAGGTCTACAATTTTATAACTCATCAATTCGCTGTTTTAAAGGTCAGACTACATGTTTTATTGGTCCAATACGGAATAGCTGATTACAGGAAACCTGTTTTCGTTTGAGTTTCACTCATCAAATAGGTCGGACCATCAATTTCATCGAATAAAGGTTTAGTTTAACTCGTGGTGTTCTAGGTTTCAAGATAATGTATATATTAAATAATGCGTGAAGCCGATAGCTTTGCTGGACTGGAACCAACCCGTCCATCAATCCCATAAAGCCATGTGGTTGCAGTTATTGTCGAACTAACAAATAAGTTTTTGAAACTTTTCGTCCTTCCTAAGTTGAATTCTTTTTCAGATTATCGGTATTCGACAAGCAATTAGCTTCTGACATAGAGAAAACAATTTAACTTCTTGACGTCCCACCAGCGAAATTTTTTTCCCTCAGGAATGATATTTTCGGCTGCCAGTAGTTTTGATTGAGGATCTAATTCAAAAACCTGTTACGCTGAAAAGATAGAACTTTGAAAGAGCTTTCCAACAGTACCAGTCGGGAAAAAATTCGATGCAAAGTTTAAGTATTGAAAAATCTCAAAAATGCGATTTTTTAGCTTTTTGAGAACGTCAAGGAGTTAAAGACATTCTAAACCCCCGCGAACACTGAGCCGTACATAGAGAAGATAAACACCAGCGCATATCGAAAAATATCGTATCAGCCAAAAGGTAGGATAAAAAAGTTAGGCGTAATCCAATTTCACTTACAAGCACCAACGTTAATATTGCATGATTATTGTTAATAGCGATTACTACTACTGTACTCAGTATTTCGATTGTAGATTATGTCAAATTTCGTGTCTAACGTTCAAACAAACAAGCTGTGGGAAGCTCGTTAAGCCGGTTTTACCAAACTTCAAAGTATTCTTAGGCTTTACGTAGGCTCAAAGGCTAAGCTTCAGTTTCGATTGATGAGAATGAGACTCCAATCTCTCTATATCACTAGGAAGATAGACTTGTTGATGAAAAACAAAAGTTATATAAGGTTGAAAAGTGAAAGTATTAAAACATTATTAATTGGCTTAATTGCTATTTTTGCGAGGGCTATTAAAGCCCATTAGGATTTATTGAGTACCTTGTTTACAATTTTAGCGTGTGGGTGAGGCTTAAACCTTTAGAAATGGGCTTAACATGATTGAGGAGGCTAATCGGCCATTGGGATATTGAAGAAAAAACCATTTTGGATCCCCTTCCGCAATTGAGATGTAAATTTGAGGGATTGAAGTGCCTCAAGTCTCAGCTGAGAAAAAATTTCATACGCAGATTTTGCCCGAAACCGCTATAAAATGCCTAAACTTGGCATTTAGAAAGTGTTGTTAAATTTGATAATGTTTTAGTGGACTGAGTTCTTTAGTAATAACGGTTAGAATATTGGAATACTGGGATAATTTGCAGGTCGAACCACTTGGGATTTTCCTGCCAACCGTCAAACTGTAGGCATTCGCTGCATGATTGTTTACCAAAATTCAACTATGCTCAAATCAAATGTTGACCAATGAAAACATTGGCTCCAGTATATATTCTCATAATATGCATTCTTTCTTTCGGAGGGAATAATTGAGCCCAATGTGCTTTTTTAGGTTGGCTTAGCGACGTTCTTAACTCATTTCAAGTTCTCTGCACTCTACTCTATCTTCTGGCTAGGTCAATTCAATGACATTCTTGTAGACTGTCCCAATTTTAAGTCACGCGTCTGTATTGTGTAATGTATATATCGAAAGGAATTTGAAAGTAAAGATATGCCTAAATCCTTCATAACGGCAACCATACAAAAACAGAGAAGATATATCATGCATTCTATTGAAGTTTGTTTATCCTCTTGTGAAAAAGATACTTCCTTCGCGCAAAAGCTTCTTAATTCTTCCATTCACTAAAGAGATTATCTACTATTTGACCTCTCCTACAATCATTTGTATTGATTCACTTTTCAATTTCTCAGCGTGTTGGTTGTATGCTTTGCTTACCGTTGATTGGATTGCATCGGCTTACACAGCGTGTGTTGGACATTGGTCAAATTCTTGGAGCGAAGTTCTTGCTGTTTATGTGATTCTTCAAAGCATAATCTAAAACAGGGACAAGCCTACACAAACAGGGGCGTTCAGGGAAGAGTTATAACTTTTGACCGGACTTGAGACTCTTAAGGCTGGCTTCCACTTTCGCACGACATGAGCGAAAACTTTTTGACGTTTTTGTACGGTCGGTTGAAAAATGAAGCAATTCCATTGGTCGAAGTTGACGTAACGAATGAAAAACGTAGAACTTCCTTCAACTTTTTGTTTGTTCGCGCGAGACTTTTTTATGACGTAATCTTTTCTTCAGGCAAAAAAGGTTAAGAAAAGATAAGAAAGATAAACATAACCCCCGTTTTTAGTAATAAGTTGGAGATTTGATATTTCAAAGAAAAGTGCTACCAAGGGGTATTTCGGGTCCCATATCTTCCGAAGGACTTTTCTGTTTGCCTTGAAATTTGACAAACTTTTTAACCTAAGGTTGAACTACCACTGGTGTAAAAATGAACGTTATAGCATAAGCAGATAAAAAACTCAATTTTTGCAATCGCAAATTTAACCGCTAAAAATCGCGAATTTTTCAACCAAAAATACATTCAAATATAGCGCTTTTGATTTTCTAAAACAAGCAAAAAAAATGTCCATAATTATATTTGACTATCAAAAGTTACAGGCATTCTTGTTTCCACTGCCAATTATATCTGGACAGATTTTAAGCATTAATACAATAATGACAGGTTAGTGAGAGCTGTACTAATACAATAATGACCGGTTAGTGAGGGCTGTACTGAGAAATATTGCCCGAGGTCAAGTAACGACCGAGCTTGCAAGGTCGTTGCCTTGACCAAGGGCAATATTTTCAGTACAGCCCGAAAAAAAACGGTCAATATTGTATTTGTTAACCGTTTCCTTCAGCTTCGATTGATTTTTAGCGCTTTATCCAGGAAAAATAGCGAAATAAAGCGAAAAAACAAGAGAAAAGAGATAAAATTTTTTTATAATTTCTGACGTCAGAAATAAAAAATGAGAGAAATGATGTCAACGCATTGTTCATTTTCCTTTGAAAAAGTGACGTCACAATGAATTTTCCTAACGACGGGCAACTCTGGACAATGTAGGCCCGTCGTCATGCGAAAAGAACCAATAGCATTGCGCAGAAAGTCGTGTAGCCCGCTTCGAAAAAGTAACCAGTTAACAATAATACAATAATGACCGGTTAGTGAGGGCTGTACTGAGAAATATTGCCCGAGGTCAAGTAACGACCGAGCTTGCGAGGTTGTTGCGTTGACCGAGGGCAATATTTTCAGTACAGCCCGAAAAAACCGGTCATTATTGTATTTGTTAACCGTTTCCTTCAGCTTCGATTGATTTCGAGCGCTTTATCCAGGAAAAATAGCGAAATAAAGCAGAAAAAACAAGCGAGAAGAGATAAAAAATTGCTATAATTTCTGACGTCAGAAATAAAAAATGAGAGAAATGATGTCAACGCATTGTTCATTTTCCTTTGAAAAATGACGTCACAATGAATTTTCCTAACGACGGGCAACTCTGGACAATGTAGGCCCGTCGTCATGCGAAAAGAACCAATTGCATTGCGCAAAAAGTCATGTAGCCCGCTTCGAAAAAGTAACCGGTTAACAATAGTAAATGTTGAACATTTACGTACTTGTTGTAGACCAGAAAGTCGTGCTTACAAATTTAGCTGAGAGCGAACTTTAGGGCTTTAGAATAAATTGTCCGGTCAAATTTTTCAAAGCGAAGCTCAATCAAGTTTACTCACGGTACAATAAGACACAATTTTTTAATAAACGACAATAAAATTTGATTTAAGATATTTTAGTCACAACGAACAGAAAGTATTTTTTTTTATCCAGGGAGTTTCCGTGGTAGACTTTTGAAGATATGTAAGACCGTCAAACTCTATGTCAATAGTTGATTCGCAAATTTTCTGCACACTTTAATCCGTACCGGAAATATTACCGTATTATCCGACCCCCTGGAATTTAAACTTCCGGCCCAGGAGACGTCTTAGGTAAGGATCAATCAACGTCCAATACAATTAATCGTCTTACTGAACGCTATCATAAACCCTCTTTATGTTATAATCACGTAAGTTGTTGTAAACCCTTCAAAAGTTCAATAGCATTGTGTAAATCATTCTATGGTCATTAGTTCATTGGTCATTATTAATCTCTGTCTCACTTTAAGTCGAGTTATATGGGCGATGTCATGTTTAAGAAGACCTTTGGCAATAAAATCAACACACACATTCAATCCTGCCAAAGTTTTTAATCCATTTGAAACCTGCTTTGTGAGGTACATCGAGTCCATTTTCCTTTCGCCGAAAGACTCTCTGATCCACTTAAAGTTGTACAGACGTCTTGACCTCGCCTCAGATTCACCCCGACATTAAAATTATTGAACGTTCTCAAAGCCTATTAGCTTCAATATCACATATAATAAGTACAGTAGATATACCTCGCTAAGTTTTTCTCACTTTTATAATAGAGTGGAATCTCCATAACTTGAACACTCACGGGGAACACAAGTTTGTTCGATCTTAGGAAGTATCGAGTAATGGAGTAAAGTTTATAAGATATTGGTAAACTGAAGGGACCATAAAACTTGTTCCAGATAAGGAGATTGTAATATCGAGTTTGGAGGTTCGGGTTAAAGATGCTCCACTGCAAAGCTCACCAGATTTCGTAGGAAGCAAAATCCTCCAACAGAATTTAGTTTTTTTAAGATGAATTGAGTGATAAGGCGAGGTCAATTTAATTTTTTGTTTTACGAGCCGAGCTGCCCAAAAAAAAGGTCGGTCGGTCGGTAATAAAATAAAATAAAAGTAGAATTTCACCTATAAAAACCCTAAAAAGGCAACAAGAACTACTACATATTGACAAAAATGCGAAATAGAAAATGAAAAGACACAAAAGCTCGAATTCATGGATAAAATGAAAAATTGAACATAAAATTCTCAAAACCTTGCAAAAACTAGCAAAATTTTGAAAATTTGACAGTCTCTCAAGCAATGAAAATAAAAATGTACTGCCAAAATCAATTTTATTTTTATTTCGATTTTCGGGATCGGTCGGGCCCGTAAAACAACTAATCTCATCTAAAGTCATAAAAATGAAATAAGTTAGGATTTTTTGCTTATAAGACCAATATTAATTTCTGTTTTTTTCCCGGACGCGTGGTCTACAAGCAACTCGAGGTTGTGCTCGCGCGGTTTCGAAAATTCACGAATCCTCGTCGAAGGTTTACTTCTACTTGGAGTACAATAAACCTATTCATACGTTTTGTAGGAAGATATATGTCCCTGTTTTCATAATTGTTGCGATGGAATAAACACAAGAATATGTTATTTTGTCAAAATTAGCAGGATAATTAAAATCAGATATAAAAACATGTAAAAATATATTGGTGTATGTCTTTAAAATGACATTAGTAGCTATCAAGGTTTCTTCCAAACCATCATCAATTTAACATCATAACATCATCACAACAATATCAGAACAATATCAGAATACTCATGTGTATCTTTTGCTGCACACGAAGAATTTCGATTTATCTGTCCATTGGTTGTCCCGGCAAGTGAGACGTGTGAATGAATACGGGAACGAGCTCATTTTGCTTCACAGGTTTCGTCAAAAGTCGATTTTCTATTGTTGGTCATTACATTGAGTTTAAAGCCCCGATGAGGCTGAAGAGGAATCTTTAATCTTGGTCTCAAGAAAGAATAAGTGAAATCTTAATTAGCTTTTCACCGTATTTAGAATGATGGATTGAATCTAGCCCTTTTGTTTTTAAGCGGCATATCCTTCTGTTGTTTGTGTGAAAACCATGCGGATCACGCGTCTTGGATGGAAAATAAGTGGCTTCATTTCCCATCCAAGAGTTTCGGTTCTAGCTCCTTCGGGGCTTTGAAATGGGTTAGACAATATTATCCTCATAAAGCATTCCCATGATTGCTTAAATTTCAGTTGACTGGCGGAAGAAAGCATCCGAGAATGTAATAGACTTTGATTCCTTAACCCTTACTTTTATACGCTTAATTTTTGAAGAGAAATATATTGAATTGAATTAAGCTCTACTTGTTATCGAGCACTTTTTTCTTCACCGTTCTCCATGATTTGATTTGATTACTTTACCCTTGTTACCAAATAAAAGAGGTGCCCAGTACTTTGTCTTTGGCGCTGGAAATATTGTCCAGTGTAATATGAAGGCTTCATTTTTTAGCTTGTGTGTGTGGCAAATTCATATTACTGCAAACTATAACCATGATTGAAAAAGCTTTAGATATTTTAACGTTTTTAAGAATCTAAACTCGGGAGAGAAGGACGATATCCGTATTTCCACTTTACTCAATTGGATATTTTTTCGATTTGGCTTCAAGGCTATATTCTTATGCTTATTGGAATGATTTTCAGTTTTGTATACTGAGATCCTAAGGCCGTGAGTCTTAAGACTTAAGAGTTAAGACTCTACATTCCAGAAGTAAGGTAGATCACATCTGGGCAGTTTACTCCATTACTCGTTGAGTTTCTACACCACATGGTCCAGGCTTAGTTGTTTTAAATCTCGTAAATAATCATCCAGATTAACCACGTTTTAACCTAAGAGGATACCGCGTTATATTGAGTATTCAAAATATCCACTAAAAGGAGAAATTCTTTATTTTCAGTCTTCATTTCTAATTACACCTCGTTGCAAAGATAATTCTACGTGGAACTTTCTGAAAAGTCAGGCTCTTCCAAAAAAAGTTGAATATGGACCCCCCCCCGTATAATTTTTTGGAAATTTACCCCCTGAACAAGGATCAGTTGACCTCCTAGACATTACAGCAAGTTTAAAAGAAGCCAAACTTTGCAGATTTTTCACCACTTTCGGACAAATTATCCAAAACATCCTCCACCCCCATGTACAAAAATTTTCTGGAAGACCCCATTAAGATTTTAAACTCTTTTGTGCTATTTTGACTCACAAACCCTAGCAGGTTTTAGTTTTAAATCTTAAAGAGCAAGTAAAGTTTGTTTAGGTGTTTACCCATGATGCAGCTGATAAAACTCTTGATAATCTTAATCCGATTTTGAATCTCGTTAAATTGTGGGATCGCATTAATCTTGCTCAAAAGACCTACTGCATACACCGAGGATTAAGACATAGTGAAAAGTTGGCAGATTTTATCATGCTGACAATGCAGTTTTCCCTCAACAAAAAAGATGGCAAGAACTTTGGGTTCCTCTTGCCTCGTGTCTTAGTGATAGCTTTTCAGCCATTAATTACCAATAAAGCATGGAAAAAATCAATATCAATAGAGTTTTTCATCTTCACTCCCAGTTTCTTTAAGCATTGCACTTATAAGCATATCTAGGCTCAGGTATGGTAATAATTTAAGCACAAGCTAAGCATTACATTGAGCCTAAATTTTAAGCATCCTTCAAGCATTTTTCAGCCTTGTCAATCTCTCGATCTAAGTATCTCCGAGCCAGTTTTTGGATTTTTGTATGCTTATACAAAGAAACATTTAGCAGAGACTGGGTATAAAATTCACGATGTTTAGATTCAAGTTATGGTAATTTTTAGAGAATTCTTTAAATAAAATAATCTTTTAGATAATTTCTTGTATCCGATATTACAATTTTTCGAACAATATATTACAAATAAAATCTATCCCTCTAATTTATCAAAATATTCAAAAATTATGATATTTACATCATCTTCTGTTATATACAAATAAATAATTCTTAATTTTCTATTTACAATGATGCGGTAATATTTTTTTAATTCTTTGATATATATAATGTCTTTAATCGAATCCGATTGCCCAAATTGAATGAATGAATGAATAATTCTTCAGGTTGAATGAATTGATTGACGAACGAATGAATGAATGAATTATTTGACTCAGCTTTGCTGAGGTTTTGGCTTCTTTTTGGTCATCTTGGTAATTGTGTCCATAATTTTATCTTTTTCTTTGGCCACTGTAAAGATAGAGGGAGAAAATTTCATCAAAAATATGTACATTACTCGACATTACTACATCGCTAATTGCTGTAAATTTACCATCCACGAAAAAGGGGTTATTAATTTTAATGAAAATGCGTTTTTAACGAGACCAAGCTATTTGTGACTTAGTTTTTTTTTTGCAAAATGATTTTTGAAGTGCAACATTTAGTGTTAGGGCTGTCTGTGGTGAATATTGCAAAAGTCATTGCGAAATCATCTATCCCAAGATTCATTGTAACTTGGCAGGCTTTATTGAAATTAATAGAATTCCAAAACTTTTGGAAGTAACATTGTAATTAAACTAGCCTTTGCTTTGGAAACGAAACTTTGCAACATGCGTCTGTCAAAGATGCGTGGGTTAAATAGATAGAAATTTTTTTTTCATTTTTACCCCGCATAATATGATGTTTTAATCTTTCTTTTAATAAATTTGTCAACCCTCGCAATTTGTGATGAATCTGAAAATCAGATTAACTGGTGACACAAGAGACAAATAAATGAAATTGTGAAATATTTAAGTTCATTTCATCTACACTGTTAAGGGCGTAAGGGGCGTCTTTCATTTCTGAGATAGTGTGGGTGTCTCAGTGTGACATATGATAATCCACTTTGTCCAAATTCACAACTTTAGTTGTGTAATTTTGTCCCTTCGTAATTTTACGATTTCATGGGATAGGAATTATAATTTTTTTACCCGGTATTTTAACCCGAAATATGTAGAAAGAGAATAGAGTCGATATTTTGCGTTTTTTTACTCGATCTAGGACGTTATTGTTTCAACGAATTTTTAGGTTGTCACCAAAATATTTTTGAACGAATCGTATCCATCAGACAATCTTAACGCTTTTTTTTGCTAGTTATCTCTTGGCAATAAATCGTTCAATCTTTTTATAGCGCCACCACCACATTTTGACAGCAATTAGATTGAAATTAGGTTTCTATGTCGCTCGTAATCAGATTTCATTACATTTGGGCTTTCGATATAAACGTTAACCCTCTAGTATTAGGCTTTAAACTGTAGCGGGTTCTCTTATAATAGATACATTATTTAATTCTAAAAAATCGATTGAAATTTGGAAAAAAACTATTCCAAAAAATACTTACAGAATTTACGAACTTTTTCCACGTCCGTTTTATTGAGGATTTTTTTGGCTGGTGGTTCTTTGCAGCGGAAACCAGTCCATCTGAGGATGCAATCGGCTGGTTTTTCGGCTACTGGTCTTGCGTCGCAGGTCCGGGCCATTGATAATACAACAAAAAATAAACAAATCATCAGATGTTTCATCTCCATTGTAAGTTTTCAACGAGCAAAAAATGTTTGGTTCTGAGAGTTTATAGTGTTTACTCCGTTAGCGTTTGTAATGTTCTATCCAATTCAACTTACAGATTTCTCTTTATATAGGAGCTGGCGATCAATAAAGGTATTTAAAAGACGAAAGAAATAGTAGGATTTGAATTCTCTTGTTTGTCTTTAATGCATGGATGATGACAAGATCTTCCAACAATAGGCTGTGATATTACTTCAGTTAACTTGATGCGTCATTCAAACTGTTCGTCGTCCTTTCGAGCATTCCTTCGTCCGTAAGTCCGATACTATCCTCAGTTGCGTCCAAATATGGTTTGGCTTGAAAAGTCCTTTCTTGTATTATTTGAACAAGTCTCTCGTCTACCACGCTTTCCCTCTCAAATGCGCACTGTACCATTCGCTACTATATTATTTTATTAATGACCGACTTTTCTTCCATAACTCATGTTAAAGGTCCAATTAAAATTCGATTTTAGTAAATGACGTCATTTTTCATTGATGCTGTTTTTTGCTAATAGTAAGAGAGAGAGAGAGGGGGAAAGGATATCTTTGGAATTGTACATGTTCGTATGTTTTGAAAGATGTCTTTTAGTTCATTTGCGCTTGGTGAAGAGGGAAGCTCTAGTTTTTTCAATTTTTTTACGTCGAGGAAATATCTACTCTCGGGTACCTAATAGCCGGGGGGGGGGGCGCGCTAATTAATTTTTCGAAAATTTTCCACCCAGGACATTCTTATTCCAACCCCCCCCCCCGCTTATTGATTTTTCAATTTAACTTGCCAAAGTAATCGCAAAATTCAATTCAAAACCCATCGATGATGAATGTAAATGACAATTGATGAGTTTTTAGAATCTCTTTTTAATCACTCTGGTCCAATACCTTGACGTTTATCTATCTGAAAGGAATGTCTTTAAACTGCTCACGGAGAATTCGGATCAAAATGTCTTGCATGGTGGCCTCTCAAGATTGTCACGGTGGGGTCCAAATCATTTTTGTGGTCGATGCAAAGAAGTGATTATCAGCTATCAACTGATATTGTACCCATTTGATTTTCCTCTGATTTAGTGTATTGGTGATTGAAAAATGTCGTATGAAACACATTCCCGACAAAATAACAGTAAAATTTGGGGGGGGGGTTAAATAAGGCTAAAATGAGACTAATCTTTCTAAAAAGTTTGTGGGAAAGCTTAAGTCTCCCTACCCTCACTTATTTTGCTGTTGGTTTTCAAAATGTCCTTCTTCCAAAATGTATATTGGGTTTTTGTTACAGATTGTCATATGGTTAGTCGCTAGTTTGTATTTCCCTCAGTGTATATAACTTCACTATCCTTCTAAAGAGTTTGTAACTTTTTCGACCTTAGACTTTTTTTGGGACCATCTGGTGAACAAGCCAGTCAGCCCTAACAGGTCACAGATAATCTGGATCGGCTGGATAGGTGTATAAACTTGCTTTTTTTAGGCCAAGTGAAAGACTGGAATTGCCAAAGGGGTGAAAACAAGATCCTATGATTACCCAGAACGGGTGGGTGTCAAATACGTTCCTCATTATTCTTATATAAACTTTCCCCTCAAAACCACTGAACCCCCAAAATGGAGGAAAAACAAATCAGAACTAATAAGGAAGAAAAGAAAAGATTTGACCAAAAATTGACTTCCTATCGAAACAGTGATTTCTTCTTTACTTAATTTTCACCCACGTTGAGTGTTTTTGATTAACCGCTTCTTTTATCTCTCTCTCTCTGATTGAAAAGGAAACGATATTATGCCTCATTTTTCTTTTTCAAGGTAACAAGTTAAGAGTTTTATTTTTACATAAGTGTTCCCTTTTCATTTCAGACACAATTTAGATTAGGACATTCATATTATGCTGATATAAACAAAAAATCTTGCTCCACATCTGTGTTAATCCAATGTGAAAAAGCTTATAAATTAAAATTGATGAATAAGCAAACGATATCACTCTTATTTAAAAAACAAAACCTTTAAGAGGAAAGGTTACAGCATGTGCCACTCCGGTCATCTCTTATTTCTTTAGTGTGGAATATTTCGTCCATATGAAGGTAAACATTAAAAAACCTCAATGACAATCAAACTAATGAGGGGTCACGTTTGTAAAACATCTAGAGAGATTCATTTGATACGAATTTTGTCCGTTTAATGAAAACTATGTACCATGTAAGGCTTTGCGTCTGGTGCTGGTGAATATTACTTTGGGTCAATAGGTCACGTCTGATTACACGGAAGAATAGATGTTGGAGCAAACACATGTAGCGCTAATCAACGAGATTTCCCGTTCAACTCAGACCTTCTAAACCATCACAATTTCCTCTTGAATCTATTGTATATCCTTTTGTTTCTATAAATACAATGTTTCTGAAGAAGTGCGACAAAAAGAAAACCAGCTCTAGACAGTCGGAAATTCTGATGGTTTGTGAAGGATTCATTTCTTGATTGATTTTTGGAGACAGTGGTCTTACTCGTTTTAGATTTTTAAGCTCTTCAAAGTTTTCAGGATACTCAAAAATAGAAACAGATGAGTTTTGATACTTAGTGGAGAGACCGACTTGGCTTAACTTAACTCTAATATTCCGTGCTTTGCGATGTTAGTTTTTCCCTGAAAATAAGTTAATGTCTAATGTTTCGGGTGTTACCATTAAGTATTTCTTTCTTACTTAAGATATGACGATGCTCCTATCACTCGACTAAGCTGGTGCCCTCGAATCATCAAGTCTGCCAATTTCGAGTTTGTGGTCATAAATTATTGCCAAAGTGAAAGCAAGGTAACTATTTTATATAATAACTTTAACGGGCATAGATCCTGGAGCTTTTCAAGGGGACAAAGATTTTAGAATTTATTTTTGACACATCTTAAATATAAGTGAAAAGCAGGAATGTATGATCATATCGATTGCCTGAAAAGATTTTGCCAATGAATACCTTTGTGAAAGCAAAACTTGGAAAAGACCCACGTGTTAGGTTATTGCCAACGTTACTTACTAAACAGTTATTAATAAAGTTGCGAAAACAGCTTAAAATAATACCATTATGTCTATAAAGGCTTAGAATATAAAGAGTAACAAACAGGTTACCATGGTTTCAATGGGAAAGCAAGCCTTCCTTTAACAGGTCACAGGGTAACCCTCACAGTAGAAAAATAATTATTTAGTCAGATATTTAAAGAAAAGTTTAAATGGTGATGGTTAATCAGTGACCCCTGGGACTTGTTAGGATTCTTTAACTTTGAGAAAGGCTCTATTGCACTTGGTTTGATCTGTGTTTTATTTTTCAATGAGTTTGAAAGAGTAGGAATCTGTCATTGCTTTGGTACTGTTAATTTGACCAAATTACGTCAAGCGTACACACGTTCCAATATACCAAGCCTATAGTCTAATACCACTTGATTCATAAACTGCATGCTTTTTGAAAGAATATGAAAATACCTTTCCAACGGTATCAAAACCATTGTCTCACCTTCAAGTTAAAAGCTTTTATGTCAGTTTGAAGTTTTAGATTTCAAAAAAAAGTTGAAATTTTTCACTTTTTTCAAAAAATGATGCGCACTGCAAAGATTAATTACATTAATAAAATTTGGTTGATGGAGACCTGACGTCTCAGTTACTTGTTCATGCTTTCCCAAAGTAGGAAGTATTTCGGATTCATTAGTAAAAAAGTTTTCGTATTTTTTCTAAAGTTGAGTTAAAGTACGCTTGACCATTTTTGGTAAAAAATATTGACATCAAGACTGTTCAACTCTAGTGTGTACATGATATTTGATGAAATATACCTTAAAAACGGCCCTGGCCGAAACATGTTGGAAATTTCTAGCATCTAATGGTATTTTTGTCTCGATCCTCCGTCCGATATATATTTTTGTAATTTTTTGTAGTTTGGGATGCTCCCTTTTTAAATTTCGCTTGCCTTGGTATTTTCGTGCTGACGTAAGTGAAAATAATCTACATTAGCCCTGATTTAAGCAGAAGGCCGTTTTTTGTCTGTCTTGTTTACAACAATTTCGAAGAGAAATTAACGCGATATGAGCAACGGATTAATTAAGTGAACCAATCATTTGTTGTGTCATTTTACTATTATCAGCATAGCGGAATTATACCGCTAATTAAGTCTGACCGAAATGAACCTCTATAACTTGACTCAAATCTGCATATATATCACTTGATGGGTGATGGTGGAATTGAAAATAATAATTGAATCATTTTTTGCAATGCATGAATGTTGAAAGAACATCCAGAATACGTGGGAGTTGCATTTTTGACAGGATTACGGAGGAAGCAGACTTGTAAACAAATCAAAAAGATAATCACTTTTTTAAAAATTTCCTATAGAGGGATTTGGTAATTTGGATAAAAGCAATGTAGTATTGGTAGGCACGTTAGCCTACAGTTAAATAAAAAGGGGTGTTCAACTTGTCTAATTCGTCTTAACTGTGACTTAGATGATTCTTAGCTCTGCAATGTCTATGCCAGAGTCTAGTGTCATAACACGGTGATATCATTTATCGATTAATAGATAATGATTAATAAGCACATGCTATAGTTTTCCGAGATTTCTTTCAAATTCTTTGGTGGGTCATTTTATAATTTATGTACAGTTAGGCTTTCATGGTATATGAACAACTGTAAAAGTGACTTAATTGCATGGCTTAATCGAACAAAAGGTATTTCCGAAATGTGGGTGCAAGTTACGTGTCCCTAAGGAGCCGCATTTTCTGCAATGTCACACTACAAAAATGATCTTGAATTACGTGTCTTACATTAAATTAGCACCCAGCCCAGATGTAGACATTCAAAGAATTTTTTTTGTTCAGCAGTGCTTTCTACAAAAATACAAAGGAGATGGATGACCAGTCGTTTATATCTTCATGTAAGCTTCGTTGCCGCCTCCTTAAAAACATTAAATAAAACAATAAATTTTGATGATACACTTCTTGGGAATACCTTGCTAACAAAGTCAAAAGTTCGACAAAAGTCTCTGTTGTTCATCTTCTCTTCTCAAGTCTTTATCTATATCATTGCATCATTGCAAAGATAACAGAGGCAAAATCATCGTCAGCTTTTCAAAACTCCGAGTAATATTTCTAAATTTTGACTCAAAAGTATGGAATAATTTTAGAGAGTATGGGATTCAAATTATGATATTCTTATGGCACAGGCTCTCAACTTTGCCATCTTATTTTTTCCCAGTCAAAAATTATAGGAGTGACAAAAGTGATTCTAAAGCAGTTGGAATTCTGCATTTCAGTGTTGAAAAATGTTGATGAAATATATTGCAAACTTATTAGACCAGCGTCCGAGATTCAGAAAAGGCCTAAAGAGATTTAGACATAACAAACCATACCATTTTTGGATACTTCTAATTCAGGGTTCTATCGATTAACTAAAAATCTATTCACTCGAAAACTGCAGGAGATTCGAAGGGCAATTTTTTTGTCAATTCTACACCCTATTATGATATAATATAACATAATATAAAAAATATACCCTGATCTAAGCGGTGCCCTACGAAGTGACACAATTCTGATTCACAATTCTGATTCACTATCTCGGCCGCTGGTCTATATGAAAAAAATCGAGAATAATTCTTTTCTGAATTACGAGTAATGTTAAAGCTCTGTCAACCCTTTTAGCAAAGCAATTCTAAAAAATAAAATTGTGACGAAATATTGTCGGATTTTTTATAACAAATTGGATATACAGGCGGTAACGAAGCTCACTTCAAAGACAGAATAGAAGACAGACGTCTAGTCGTTTATATGTTCACGGTTTCTAGGATTTCTTCGCCATTTTCCCTGTAGGGTGGGGGTTGGTTAAAAATCTATAGTCAATCCCATTCATACAGGCTTTGAGTCGAGGTTTTAACGTAGTGTAGATGAATCTATACCATGCCTTGTCGAGAAGGATAATCAACTCTAACGGACCACACTCTATGATATAAAACTGAAATCTAACGATCGAAACATTTTAAGATGTTACTTCTCTTGTGGGGATGGGGAAATGATCAGTATAAGTTTTGGTTAAATCCTTCATTGCAATAGTTTGGTCTGACAGCCTTATGATGTAATTTTAGTCTTTCCAGAATTTCTGTTTGATCTATTGTTTTTTAATTTTATTATGATAATGATTTATAACAACACGCTAGAAGTGTGGGGGAATACAGAAAATTATTGGTCCACTATGTTAAGGTAAAATCCTACATTGCAATCACAGACTCAAAATGGAAATAGATTGGAGTAAAATTCACAAAAAATGATAGGGTGGGGGCTGGCTCGAAAAAGTTATAGTCAATCCCATTCACACGGGCTTTGAGTCGAGGTTTTCACGTAGTGTAGATGAATCTATACCACGCCTTGTCGAGAAGGATAATCAACTCTAACGGACCACACTCTATGAGATAAGAACGAATTCTAACGATCGAAACAATTTTGCATCAAACTTCTCTTGTGGAGATGGGGAAATGATCAGTATAAGTTTTGATTAAATCCTTCATTGCAATAGTTCAGTCTAATAATACTATGGCGCAATAGAATTTTCCAGAATTTCTGTCTGATCTTTTAATTTAACTCTTCGTTTAACGAGTTGATAGTAGCCTTAGGCTAACCTGATAACAGCTGGTCGTAATTTTCTTACGAGCACGGTAAACCTCTGAACGCCCTTGAAAATTAACCATCTGAGGAAAATAGTCCTCCCGTGGAAGATTTTACAACAAGAATCTTGTTGTGCACCGGAAAGTCAAAAACTATAGTTTCCTGATCCAGCGCCCTATTTATAACCACAATCAGGCAACTCGTCCTATTAGACAAGTACAGTCTTCATAAATTCGAAATAGCATATTCATCAGATTGTTACTATTTCACCAATCCCTGTCGAGCTTCAGCGTGGCGTGCAGAAAACAATGACGATTTGATATCAGGTTATATATACTCGACTCTTAACTAAACTATATTGCAATGTAGGATTTTACTATAATATAGAGGAATAACCATTCCCTGTCCCCCACACTCGAGTGTGTGCTTAAATAAGTCATTATCATAATAAAATCAAAAAACAACAGATTTGACAGAAATTCTGGAAAGACTAAAATTACATCATAAGGCTGTCAGACCAAACTATTGCAATGTAGGATTTTACCAACATTAAGGTGCAATCATTCCCCTATCCCCACAAGAGAAGTAACATCTTAAAATGTTTCGATCGTTAGATTTCAGTTTTATATCATAGATTGTGGTCCGTTTGAGTTGATTATCCTTCTCGACAAGGCGTGGTATAGATTCATCTACACTACGTGAAAACCTCGACTCAAAGCCCGTGTGAATGGGATTGACTATCAATTTTTATCAATTTCGTTTTGAGACCAGTTTTTCTTTAATTTATTTTCTCTGACTGAAAAAATAAATACAATAAATGTCTCCTAAGGCACAACATTTGAAAAAGGTCGATAGTCCCATTCACGCGTAATAGCTTTAGTCCTAAAACACCTTGGTCCAGTTTCTGCCCATACCATCTTTTATTTCAAATTACCTGCAGTGAATATGGGGAATTAAATTTTAAATTATCAGACATTTTGGAGCCTGTTTATTTGCACTTGTTGAAGATGTTAGTTTGAGATAGCCAAAACATTTTGACCGCTCTGGCGGTTTGTAAAGGAGTGTTTCTTAAGGACTACAGATTTTCCTATAATCCATCATTACTGATTAACTAAAAAATCTCCAGTTCAAAGTTAGGGTCAAAATTTCAACGTGTTTTTTTTAGATAAAGACGAAAATCTATAGTCAATCCCATTCACACGCGCTTTGAGTCGAGGTTTTCACGTAGTGTAGATGAATCTATACCACGCCTTGTCGAGAAGGATAATCAACTCTAACGGACCACACTCTATGATATAAAACTGAAATCTAACGATCGAAACATTTTAAGATGTTACTTCTCTTGTGGGGATGGGGAATGATTGCACCTTAATGTTGGTAAAATCCTACATTGCAATAGTTTGGTCTGACAGCCTTACGCTGTAATTTTAGTCTTTCCAGAATTTCTGTCTAATCTGTTGTTTTTTGATTTTATTATGTCCCTATTATGATAATACCGAGTTCATGTATCGGAGGATATCGAGGGCGACGGTAAGTGAAATCGATACAAAAGAAAGTCGATAATTGATGTACGGCTCTATATCGCCTTTGCTCACCTAAACAGACGACGGTATTTTGGTGTTTTTACCGTCGTCGAGCAAAGTGGACGGTGATTTGGAGGCATGTCAACTTTGCTTTACACCGTCCTCCTCGATTTATCTCGAATACATAAACTCGCTAATGACTTATAAGCACACACTCGAGTGTGGGGAAATACAGAAAATTATTGGTCCACTATGTTAAGGTAAAACCCTACATTGCAATCACAGACTCAAGATGGAAATCAATGGGGTAAAATTCACAAAAATTGATAGGGTGGGGGCTGGCTCGAAAAGTTTTTAGTCAATCCCATTCACACGGGCTTTGAGTCGAGGTTTTCACGTAGTGTAGAGGAATCTATACCACGCCTTGTCGAGAAGGATAATCAACTCTAACGGACCACAATCAATGAGATAAGAGTGAAATCTAACGATCGAAACATTTTTGCATCAAACTTCTCTTGTGGAGATGGAGAATGATCGGAATTTGTTTTGGTTAAGTCTACCTACATTGTAATAGTTCAACCTGACAGCATCATTGTGTAGTTTTAGTCTTTCTGTCTAACCAGAATTTCTGTCTGACCTGTTGTTTTTTTAATTTTATTATGATAATGATGATTTATAAACACCAAACTCGCATGCAGGGTACAGGAAATGATTGGACCAATATATTGGTTAAATCTTGCATTCCAATAGTTTAGTCTAATAATACTATGGTGCAACTTATGTCTTTTCCTGAACTGTAGAACCTTCCAAGGACCGGTGCATTTCGAATCCTAAAGTCTTGAAAGACTTCAAATTTTAAAAATCTATGCCCTTTGATCACTTTGTATTTGACCATAAACATATAAACGACT
This sequence comes from Clytia hemisphaerica, assembly GCF_902728285.1. Taxonomy (NCBI): domain Eukaryota; kingdom Metazoa; phylum Cnidaria; class Hydrozoa; order Leptothecata; family Clytiidae; genus Clytia; species Clytia hemisphaerica. The sequence goes on along the minus strand of NW_027103528.1, from coordinate 1,149,885 downwards.
GGACATCCTTAGTATTTTTGTAGAAAGCACTGCTACCAGTGGATACCCCTTACAACCTACAACAATAAAAGGTACCCCCTGTATCCTGATAGAGAAAACAGCTATTTACCTCATTGCAAACTTATGAAAATTTCGAAAATAATTCTTTTGTGAAATTACGAGTAATGTTCAAGCTCTGTCAATCGTTTTACCATAATATAGAGGAATAACCATTCCCTGTCTCCCACATTCGAGTATGTGTATATAAATCAATATCATGATAAAATCAAAAAACAGACAGAAATTCTGGAAGGACTGAAATTACATCATAGTGCTGTCAGACCAAACTATTGCAATGTAGGATTCTACCATAACATGGAGAACTAGTCTCCAAAATAGTCAGTTCCAGGCATTTAGGCCTTACTATGGTCTATAGGCACTGCTATGGGCAGCCACTAGTGACCCCTACCGGGAATTTAGCTATTAGCAGGATTAAACCTGATAAAAGTTTATAAATAGAGATAGAAAATGAAAGAATGTTTAACTCGAAGCTGATTGGCTTAGGTTTCGAAACGCTGTATTCATTCTTCAAAACCTCAGCGCGCGTGCGTTGTATCCGGAGAATTTGAATATTCAAAACAAGAGCAGTGCGCATATCCCGAAGAGTAGGAGTTTTACGCTCGAAACGAAGGAAGGTATGACGTATCCTAATAGAGAGGACCAACCATTTTCTGTATTCCCCCACACTTCAAGTGTGTTGTTATAAATCATTATCATAATAAAATTAAAAAACAATAGATCAGACAGAAATTCTGGAAAGACTGATATTACATCATAAGGCTGTCAGACCAAACTATTGCAATGTAAGATTTCACCAATATTAAGGTCCAATCATTCCCCCATCTCCACAAGAGAAGTTTCATGCAAAAGTGCTTGGATCGTTAGAATTCAGTCTTATCTCATTGAGTGTGGTCCGTTTGAGTTGATTATCCTTCTCGACAAGGCGTGGTATAGATTCCTCTACACTACGTGAAAACCTCGACTCAAAGCCCATGTGAATGGGATTGACTATCAATTTTTTATCAATTTTGTTTTGGGACCAGTTTTTCTTTGATATATTTTTTTTTTGGCTGAAAAATAATTACAATAAACCAGCCGAGGCTGGAAGGTCAGCCAATAGAGCTTAGCTAGATAGCTTTAATAAGTGGGTTAACAAATGTAAGAGATGCACTGAAACAGAGTAGACTAAATATGTTGAATAATGTACAAAATGTGAAACATTTGATAACTTGATTTAAAATTATGTAAAACAAGCCTAAGATCTCCTCCACCACCCCCCCCCCCCCCCCCCACGAGAAGCTCAAAGTATACTTCTCTTTAGCATTGTCCATATAGTACGTACGCAAAGATTTTCCAAATATTTGACACCCCCTCCCCCCTTGTACGCAGAGAACAATAGAAATGACTTTGTTTAAACAATAGATGTACGCTTTTGCTAAACCCCCTCTCCCCCCTTCACTGTGTACGTACTATATGGATGGCCCCTCCAGTCTGGATAAATAAATTTTGTAGTTTAGTACCGCCAAGTTACACAACATGCACACAACCATCTTGAAGACTTTGCTGGTCGCAAATGATGATAAAAAGCAAAACTTAAAATTCATAACTATGCGGGGAAGCTCATTTCCCCCCCCCCCCCCGTTTTGCTTTAAACTCGCTTGTGATTGGTCTATGAATTTGGGCGATTGATTTACCGCCTTGGCGGAATAAGCACACAACCATAATAAATAAATTCAACAGGGCAGCGGTGTAGCAATTAATTTCAACTGGGAGTCCTCTCTTCTGTGCCAAGCACTGGCAGTGTTTTTTAAACTTTAAAACAATGTTAAATGAAGACCAGATTGATCTGTTTGTTATGGCTGTTCAAGCTGTGACGAGAGTGTGCATGTTGTGTAACTTGACGGCAGCCCGCTTTCTGCAAGTCTGATAAGAGCTATCTATAAACTGTTATCTCCATTCATTCCATTCCATCATTCAGTCAAAATGTGCGCCAAGGTTAGAAAAGGTTAGAAAAACACAATCTGCGTCCGGAACTGCGTGAAAAATAGTGTGATCAATTTCAACAAGAACTGTATATATTAATATTAATATGAATGATCAAATTCCAAAGACCATTTGTCATAATTTTGCAAGTCCAATAATAGGAGATGTGATGTCATCATTCGGTTCCCGTCATCTGATTTACGGTCAGCAGGTAGAGCTGGAGAGTCGGAAAGCTTTTCCGCTGCTTTGCTGGATTTCCACTGTCGACCTCTGAACGCTCTGTGTTTAAAAGTTTTCAAATCGAGTTAGAGAGCCGCATGCTAATGGAGAGTAAACCGAAAACACCAGTTTATCCACGGTTTCTCAATTTTAAAATTCGGATCAGTCCACACGAATTCCCTTTCAACAAGATGTATAGCTGCTTCTTAACAGAAAAATATTTTCGACTGACCGGCCGAACGACTCCCACTTTTTAAAGTAGAAATGACGGGAACCAAACAGTTTTTTGCGATTCGCCTTTATCACAAACACGTCCAAGTCCAAATAAGCACGATTGCATCCAGTCTTTATATCAAATTTAAACAGTAGCTGTACTTTTGTAAACTTTATCAAATTCCAATAACATTATAACACCATCAATCCCCCTAGAGGCAAACAAGAAAAATATGTTTTTATTGCAAAAACTATTAAAAAGCAGCAATAAAAAGTATCAGAAAATTCAACTTAAACAAAAACTTGAGCAAACGGCTTTAAACCTTCAAAGGATGTAGAAAAAGAATCCCCTTGATGAAAATCATGTGTTTGATTTGCCGAGTTAAAAAAATAAATGACAGAAATTGAAGCTTGCAACAGATTTACACTGGAAATACTTTGGTACAACACTGACTTATCACATCTGACTATCGCTTGAGCCGCCATCTTGAAACTACATTATGATCTGTAAAAACAACGCACGCTAAAAGTACCCAAAAAGTTAACCCGATCGGAAGAAAGTTTAGAAATCAAAGTGAGATCGGAAAATCGGATTTTTTTTTTGCCTTCTTATGGTGGAAGAAAATTTTACCTATTTGAATGCTCAGCTTAGGCTGACCAATAAATCCATTTCCACAATCTACTTGCCAATAGGCTTCTTTTTATGTGTATTAAAAGGATTACATCCGATTTAAAAATGTTTAAATGTATCCTGATGCCCAAAATTGGAAGAAAAAAGGTTGATAGTCAACTCCATTCACGCGTAATAGCTTTAGTCCTAAAACACCTTGGTCCAGTTTCTGCCCATACCATCTTTTATTTCAAATTACCTGCAGTGAATATGGGGAATTGAATTTTAAATTATCAGACATTTTGGAGCCTGTTTCTTTGCACTTGTTGAAGATGATAATTTTAGATAGCCAAAACCTCTCGACCACTACGATTTTGACTTTGTAGCAGAGTGTTTCCTCAGGATATCTTAAGGAATACAGATTTTCCTAAAATCCATCATTACTGATTAACTACAAAGTCTCCAGTCAAAGTTCAAAGTTATGGTAAAAATTTCAACGTGTTCTTTTTAGAAAAGACTAAAATCTATAGTCAATCCCATTCACACGGGCTTTGAGTCGAGGTTTTCACGTTAGTGTAGATGAATCTATACCACGCCTTGTCGAGAAGGATAATCAACTCTAACGGACCACACTCTATGAGATAAGAACGGATTCTAACGATCGAAACATTTTTGGATAAAACTTCTCTTGTGGGGATGGGGAAATGATTGGACCTTCATATTGGTAAAATCTTACATTGCAAAAGTTTGGTCTGACAGGCTTATGATGTAATTTTAATTTTTCCAGAATTTCTGTCTGCACTGTGGTTTTTTAATTTTATTATAATAATGATTTATAAGCACCAAACTCGAGTGTGGGGAAATACAGAAAACTATTCAGAATGCTTTGGTTAAGTTCTACATTGCTATAGTTCGGTCTTAACAGAACTATAACGTAATCTCAGTTTTTCCAGAATTTGACTGGCTGATCTTTTGATCAAACTTTTGTCAGAACAAGTTGATAGTTCTAATAGTACTTTTGGTAATGTCTAGCACTTTGATGATGGTTTTACCGAAAAGTTTTTGCTGAATAAGATAAAATTTTGTTATGACCTTCTTTTTATTTAACCTATGGAATGGCTATTTTTAAATCTAATAGTAAATATCTAGCAACAAGCTTTTTTCTCTGTGATGGTGTAGAACCCTCGTACGTGGACTGTTGCATTATGGGTAGAAAACCTTAAAATTTGTCAAGTTTCTAAGATCTGACTTGATCACTTTGCCTTTACCATATTCTGTGCCAACGTATCTAAAGCATATTTCCAACTTCAATCAACCAAATACAAAGTGACCATCCAAGAAAACATTGATCAAAGCACAGAGTCATTGATGGAAATCAATTGGGCTTAAATTGATAAAAATTGATAGTCAATCCCATTTCCATGGGCTTTGAGTCGAGGTTTTCACGTAGTGTAGATGAATCTATACCACGCCTTGTCGAGAAGGATAATCAACTCTAACGGACCACACTCTATGATATAAGAATCAAATCTAACGATCGAAACACTTTTAGATGAAACTTCTCTTGTGGGGATGGGGGAATGATTGAACCTTTATATTTTGGTAAAATCTTACATTGCAATAGTTTGGTCTGACAGCACTATGATGTAATTCCAGTCTTTCCAGAATTCCTGTCTTTTCTGTTGTTTTTTTGGTTTTATGATAATGATTTATAAGCACACACTCTAGTGTGGGGATGGGAAAAAAATTGATCCACTTTATTGGTTAAATCCTAAAATCCTACATTGCAATAGTTTACTCTGAAAGCGCTATGATGTAATATCAGTCTTTTCAGGTTCTCACACAAACGCCAGATTGAAAAGAAAATCCATCGCCAGATTTAGAAAAATATGCTGTATGTCGCGTAAAATAAAGTAACCGCTAGATTCAATTCGTAATCCGAAATGCGAATCAAAACTTAAGGATTCGGAAGAACATTCCTCTGAAATTTGATGGAAGCGATGGAAGGTAACCGCAACGTTCACGCGCCCGTAACATATTTCGCCTTATCCTCCTTCGCCATGTTACAGGGTGGCCACGCATGCTGGAAAAACTGGAAAACCTGGAAAAACTGGAAAAATGGCCTTTTTCTAAAAACTAGCTGGAAACCTAGAAGTACCAGTGGATATAGTCTAGTAAGCTAGACGACTAATTTATACATAGTAGAAATAAAGCAAAAAGTAATGGATGGAACAATTTTAGTCGTCTAGAAACCTTTGTGCACTAACTCCAAACAAAAGAAAAGTATCAATATTGCAATTATAATTTTTTCCTGCTCAAAATAATTCTTGAGAAAAAAAATATGTGTGGATTTGTGTATTGAAAGTTTTTCATTTGAGTTGATTTCGTTTTGAGAGTTTGTTGTTGCTTGATAAATCGTTTTCTCGCTACGCAAGTTTCTGCGTAGCTAGCCCCTGTATCTATAAGGCTGGAACACCGGATTCTTCCAGTCGTTTATACAAACTAAATCCCGTATTATTATTATCATTATTAGTGTTGGTGTTATTAGTATTACACGCATTATAAACGACTCCAGTCTACAGTGGATACCCCTTAAAACCTACAAAGATGCACTATGGGCTCTCTTAGCCACCAAACTTAATTTAATATTGTTTAGTTCACTTTTTTACAACATCTTATCAATGTACTTTCATAAAATACATGATAATGGGAATAGAATGAGAACAATTTTAGGCTCAAAATGTCAAAAATAAGAACAGCTATAACTCATCAAAATTCTACTGGTTCTTATAAAAAGAGTGCAAGTTACAAAGAATCACATTGTGCAATGACTGATTGACAAACAGCAATAAGCTTAGCAGTTAGACTGGTACACATTTTCCCGCGGGACATCAAGTAACCAGGTTGCTAAGGCTCGAGGGCTCAAATTTGCCATTTTTTTCACGATCTTGTAAAGTAAAAGCTTTTTAGATAATCCAACCATGACAAACGAAGCCATATCAGGGTGGTCAAAGCAATTTTTTCAGAAAATGAGCTAGAATGCTCAGCAACCCCATGGCTGATTGAAAATTGGTGTATCTTATAAAAATGTGTAGTTAGTTAGCCTGTTATTCTTATAAGAACTAGGAGATTAAGATAGGGGATTAAGGTGCAAGAGTGTCACCTTGAAGTACTCCAGCCAAGATGGAAGATTCTTCTGTTTCTCCATCAGGAGATTGAGCTTTTGCTCTTGTGTTCTTGTAAAGAAGTTTGATTGCCTGCACGAGCTCGTTTGATATACTATATTGTTTTAATATACAGAAATATATATCAAAGGCCTTCCGAAAGTCTAGGAAAAGTAGTACTGCTGGAGGCCCCCCAGCGGTTTGCGTGATGGCGTGATTAGAGATTTTTTTGGCGTGATGGCGTGATCAAGATTTTGGCGTGATGCGTGATAGGGCAAATATTTGAGGCGTGATGCATGATTTGGGCTATTTTTCGCTATTTTTTGCGTGATGACAAATTTTAGCGATTTTCGTGATGCGTGATGGAGAAAATATTTTGCGTGATGGCGTGATTAGGGGTGCCGCTGGGGGGGCCTCCTGCTGGTAGATTGTTAGACTTCACACCTTGAATAAGTCGTCTCAATGCAAGGATCTGGGACGCTGTCGATCTACATGGTCTTAATCCGTTTTGATTTGGGCGTGGATGGGGGTCAAGAATTGGTTGGATACGATTAACGATCATACGGTTTACCAGTTTGGCGACAATCGCATTTAACGATATACCACGGTAGTTTCCACCTTTGCTAAGGTCGCCTTTCTTTGGTACTGGGATAATGTTACTGATTGATCAGGTTTATTACCATTCATGAGTAGATCGTTCGCGAAGTCTAGAAGAGGTTGTTCAATATTGTAGAGCTTGATTACTTCAGGAGGGATGTTGTCGGGTCATGACGTTTTCCCGAGAGTTATTCTTGATCTGGCTTTAACAAGCTCATCCTGTGTAAATGCTCCTGTTTTGAAAGCTAGATCGCTGAGAATGGTTTTGATTTCGCTTTGATAGTCATTTATAATAGCAGATCCAAGCAGATCTTTAAAGTGCTTATTCCAATTATTGACACGTTCCTCTTTATTTTTGCCTTCAAGTATGCCCGATTTCTCTTTCTTACGTCCGGAGATGCTGTTTATTGATTTCTATGCTTCACGGTGCTTTTTGGAATGTTCCATCTCTTCAAGACGACGGATCTCGTTGGCAAGCTCGTCTCCCATCCCTGCTTCGTAAGCTGTTTGAAGTGCCGCTTTATTTCTCTGAAGTTTGCATTCATTGTCTGGAGTTTGAGATTCCTGGAAGATTTTGAAAGTATCTTGAACATCTTTTCTTGCCTGGACTACTCTTGGGTTGGAGGATGTTTCATTTTTGTGTTTATTCCTTTTTCTGGGTATGAGGCTTTTGGTTGCCTCATCATTGGCTTGGATGAAGAAGTCGTATCGCTGGGTGGCATCAACATTGTCATTATCATCACACAGGACAGCAAATCTATTTTGCAAGGAAATGGAAAATTGTTTTTGTAAGTCTTTACTTCTTCGCATTAGTTCCCAATCATGCCTGATTTGCCCTTGAGTTTTCTTAGATCGAAAGCTGAGTTTTGCTCTTAGAATACGGTGATCAGAGCCGATCAGAGTCGTTCAAAAGGATTTGGAGATACATCATCATCGTTCCCATTTCTGCCACAGTCATTAATCACAAAGCTTGAATTTGTAGGGGCTTCAACCCTAGTGCTGTTAAGTGGTTAAGTCGTGAATTCATTTTGTCTGTCGAATTGCTAAATACACCTAAGGGGCTCCACTCCACTTACGGTTGCAGTTCCTTTTCTCAAAAGGTTGAATCTCCTCGCCGATGATCAGTTGTGATTCATACGCCGAGCAGAAAGTTGTACAAATCAATGATATCGGTTTATCGATAGAAACATTTGTTCAAGACACCCTCCCGCATTCCAAAGGTGTGAGTTCTTATAAAAACGTGAACAAATTTCAGTGACATGAAGCTTGTCATAAAAATATTACAATTTTGATAATGAAAATTTCCCGACCACCCAACCGAAAGTTTCGAATAGAAAAAACGAGTTGAAAAGTTCGAAAGTAGCATAAGCCTGATACATACCTTATACTCAGTGACTAAATGGAGTGAGTATTTTTTTTCTGTAATGTTGGATACGAAAAATTCATTTCTTGATGAGTTACGCTAAATAATAACTTGTTGTTTTATATGAAAAAAATTCACGCATGCGATGTAAAGCTTCCTGATTTGTCTCGATCAATTCAAATTACATATTGAAACACCTTGTGGTTTTGATTGAATCAGTAAGAAAACCTTGTTCACATGTTCTCAATCTCATGAATTATTCAACAAGACAATATTGTTAAAGCTCCGTTTACATTATTCTTTTTCCTGTGGCACCAATGAGATATTATGAGTTGTAAAGGTACTCTTAGGTGCCAAATAAACGCCCCCCCCCTGCTTGTTAATTTTTCGATTTTTTGCCAGCCCCCTGGACCTTATTAGGATCCCCCCGTTTATGGATTTTTGAAAAAATGCCCAGCTACCAAAAAGGAAAGTTCCTTTTTTTACTCTAAAAAGCCTAAATTTAGTCTATTTTGACCCTTTTTAGGGTTTTTAAAGATCCATATTCCAATCCCCCGGTAATTAGGTCCCCCCCCCCCGTTTATTTAATTTGAAAAAATTTTCCCACGTTTTTCTTTTCTAGACCTTTAGTTTTTTCGCGTTATTGTTCGCGTTATGTTTCTATTCCTTTAGATTTTTGAGTTATTGTTTGTTCCTTCACATTTTTCGATTCGAGTTTTAAAATTGATAATGACGTCATTACTCAGTGAAAGTAACTCAGGGTTGCCAATTTCGATCTTAACCTAAGAATACCGTGAGAATACTTAAAAAATTATATTTTTGGATGATTTTCGCCAAAAAGTTAAGAATATCCATGATGAAACGAAAAAACACCAATCTTATTAAAAAAAGCGTGTACTGTACAGGTCGAACTGAAAGAGTTATTTATCTTTTGCAACCCAGTGTTTTTTTATAAGAACATTTAGGCTGTCTCAACAAGTTTTTTGGTCCCAAGCAAAGATTTGGTAAACAATAAGAACACTACAAGGACAGCCAACCTGAAAATTGACGAGTCCAACACCCGGGGGGGGGTGTACTACCCTTGCCGCCGACGGGGGTGATCCGCTTAGGTTCGAAAAATGGACCCTACGTGGGACTCGTTTTTTCAAAAATTTTGCCGAAATTTGGGAAAAAAAGTGACCCTGAATGGTACTGAATTGGACTGAAATTCCAAAATTTTCTAAAATTTTCTACTTTATCCCCAAATTTTCAAAAAAAGGCACCCTACGAGGGACTGATCTTTCTATTTTGATGTTTTTGCGACTCTACCTTGGACTCGTGGAGGCTAAAAAAGCAAGGTACCCTGACCCCGTAATCCATTTTGCCCTAGTACCCCCTCCCCGGGGCTCAACAAAATTAGTTTCAATCTTCTATACATAGCTGTCCATAACAGTTTTTTTCTCAACTTGGAGATTACAGCTAATTTTGTTTGATTTGAAGTGCTATGTAGAAAAAGGTTTTTAGAAAAAGTAAATTTTGTATTGTGTATGCAGGGCCGGCGAAACCGGGGGGGGGGGCTAGGGGGGCTATAGCCCCCCCACTTTTTTGCAAAAAAAAAAAAGAATGAGAGAGAGAAAGAGAGGGCGAGAGAAAAAAGACTTGGCTACGTTCAACAATGAAGCCAAAACGGTTTAACAATCTTTCTTTGCTCCATATCCATAAAAATCTAACGGATAAACTTTATTTAGATGAAGTTGGTAGAGAGTTTGTGTCGACTCGAGAGCGTCGTTTTAGTTACTTTTTTAATTTCTTTGATTTTTTCATTCCAATAACTTCATAAAAATTAAATTTAGATCACTTCTAAGCCAATGTAGAGTACCATAATTTCAAAAATTTTCCGGCCCGTCGGCCCCAACCATGGCGGGGCCTCCTTAGTCACTATAATCATTTAGCCCCCTCACTTTTAAAACCGATTCGCCGGCCCTGGTATGGCCTTTTCATATTGATAGATTTGATTATTCAAAAATTTATTTTTCGAAAAGGTGTGGTCAATCCCAGAGGGCTTAGGATTGGGCAGTGACTTTAGGCGCCACCGAGCCATCACGACTGACCAAGGTCGCTAGCGTTCTGACGAGAGAAATTCCGGATAACTAATCCCGAACGGACCACGGTTTAAGATTGCTAATTCAATTCGATTGCTTGAAACACTTTTAATATGTATTCTGCTTGTGGTTTAAAGTCTGAAGGGAAATACTGTTATTTTATCGCCCATAATAGATTTTTAGTTTTCCCACTTCTCATGCAGTTGTTTTAGAAATTGTTTGAATAATTAAACACCAAGTGAGGATTTCCCTTTTCTCGTTTACTTTTGAATGTTGATTGTTCCTATGCAAACATCTCTGTAATCTCCGGGCAGATTCTGATATTCCGTGCACGGTACGCTTTCACTCTAAAGACCATGGCTCCGTTAGACAATCTGCCCGGATTAACGCACCGCTTTGATCTCTTTCATCCAAATTTGGGATGAATATTAAATGAGCTTTTGAGCGATTGCAAAACAATTGCAACAAAATCAAGTGTTTGCCAGGACAAAGGACTCCCGTACACTTTGTCCCGTCCCCCCGGGCTCGGGGGAGTACTTATGCCGCCCTTAAGGACCCAGTTTCAGAAGCATTCTCGAAAAAAGGACACCGTGAGTATCAAAATTATTTAAAGGATTTGAATCCATTCAAAGTTAACAAAGAAGTTATTATAGACGAACATTTTTTCATGGGAATAAGATATGTTATTGTCGATCTACTTTTTTTCTATGCTTAAGCTCCTAAGCTCATTACCATAACAAAACATAAAAAAAAAGTGCTTTTAAGAACATCTAAGCTGACACGTTTTTTTTTTAATAAGAACAAACTATATAAGAACATAAGGCTTTGAGGCCCAAAAATTTAAGAACATTCTAAGAACATACTAAGGCTTTGGAGACTTAAAAACATGCAATTTTTTAAGAAATTATATCAAAATGCTCAAAAAATGCTGAAAATAAGAACATTTTAAGAACATTTTTAGGCTTCAAATCCAAAAAACTAAGAACATCCGAAGGCTTCGAAAATTTTTGACGTTCTTATAAAAAAAAAACGTGTATACGTTTGAAAAACATAAGAAAATTAAATAGACATTGCTAGCCTGAAAATTGATGAGATCAACAAAAACTTGCCCAAAATCTTCTCAACTCTCAAATGTACAGCCAAATTTAACGTACATTTAAGATAACTTTTAGCCTTAAAATTCATAAAGTTAAGATTATCTGTAGGCTTTAAAGATTCCGACGTTTTTATAAAACAAATTTTTTAAAGGTTGTCTAAAATGTGTGAAGCCTCCAAATGTTCTTATATTTTCACCATTTTATGAGTATTTTTGTGTATCTCCCTAAAAAATTGGGCGTCTTAGAGTATTATTCAGTGACATGTCACGCTTGTCGTAAAAAAATTTCAATTTTAATTATGAACGTTACCCGACCACCCTACCAAAGTTTCGAGAAAAAAGCGAGTTGAAATTTCGATAGTAGCATAAGCCTGACACATACCTTATACTCAGTGACTAAATGGAATGAGTATTTTTATCTGTAATGTTGGAAACGAAAAATTCATTTCTTGATGAGTTACGCTAAATAATAACTTGTTGTTTTTATTCACGCATGCGATGTAAAAAGCTTCCTGAAATTTGTCTCGATCAATTCAAATTACATATTCAAACAAATTGTGGTTTTGATTGAATCAGTAAGAAAACTTTGTTCACATGTACTCATTCATGAATTATTTACCAAGACAGTATTGTTAAAGCTCCGTTTACATTACGAGATTTATCCAAGTGTTTTTTTAAGAACATTTATGCTGACTTTTACGTTTGAAACAAATAAGAAATTTAAATAGACATGGCCAGCTTGAAAATTAATGAGATCGACAAAAAGTTTTTCTCAACTCTCAAATTTACAGCCAATTTTAATGTACATTTTAAAGAACATTTTTAGGCTTAAACTTTATCATATAAAAATTGTCTGTAGGCTCCAATGATTTCGTCAAAAGATTTTGAAGCCTGCGGATGCTCTTAAAATCGTCTTATATCTTTACCTTATGAGTATTTTTGTGTATCTCCCTAAAAAAAATTGGTGTTTTCGGAGTCGTTATTAAAGGTTTTATTTTTACATAAGTGTTCCCGTTTTATATCAGGCACATATTTCATATCAGGACAATGTCTTCCTATTGTTATATTATGCTAATATAAGCAAAAAATATTTTTCTTTTACTCTTTTTGACCAATCTTGCTCCACATCCGTGTCAGTTCAATGTGAAAAAGCTTGTAAATCAAAATTGATGAGTGAGCAAACGATTTCACTCTTATTTAAAAACAAAGCCTTTAACTCGGGCGTTTCTAAACATCGACCAGAAATGGCGACCACGACCAGCGACCACGACCGGCGACCAGATAAATTTGGGTTATCGAGTTTTTCCTCTTTCTCCACCGTAGAGTCTTTCTCTCATGATCATTTATTTATCGAATTGAAGAGTAAAGCTCACCCCTGTCTCACCTACAGTGATTATAAATTCACGTGCAAAACGTGTAGAGTAGCCATTTCAACGCTCTTGGAGCTTGAATAGAGTGTCAATTTCTATCCTTTTGTATTTTCGGCATCAAATTAATTAGTGGCAAAATTTGTGCTGGAATTTATTTAGAAAGCTTTATATTTGATCATCAGACCATTATTTTGTCAAAATAAGTCATTTTGACAATGTAAGGACAATAGAATAATTGATGAGATTGGAATCTCTAAAACTGGCCTTCCCAGCTTTTTCCTACTGACAATTTCTATCTATTCATACTAAAGGCATCTCATTCGGTACAATTAAAATATTTGGTGTAATAAAGTTTACAGGCATCACACTTAATTGCCCTGTCAATATTTTTGTGAAAAAGTGTCACTTTGTCTAGAAAATGACTGGTAACGTCAAAAGTCACTTTTAGTATTCTCTAGCTAGAGTAATTCTCAGCCACGTGCTCAGCGGTTCATTTGAAAGTCACATCAGGACTCGATTTGGATGTTCTCTACGGTGGAGAGAGCAGGTAAACTCGATAACCCAAATTTATCTGGTCGCCGGTCGTGGTCGCTGGTCGTGGTCGCCATTTCTGGTCGATGTTTAGAAACTCCCCTTTAACTCACTGACAAACATGGCACACTTGTCGTAAAAAAGATTTCAATTTTATTGATGTAAATCTCCCGACCACCCGACCAAAGTTTCGAGAGAAAAAACGAGTTGAAAAGTTCGAGTGTAGCATAAGCCTGATACATACCTTATACTCAGTGACTAAATGGGATGAGTATTTTATATCGGTAATGTTGGAAACGAAAAATCATTTCTTGATGAGTTATGCTAAGTAATAACTTGTTGTTTTTATATGAAAAAAAATTCACGCATGCGATGTAAAAAGCTTCCTGATTTGTCTCGATCAATTCAAATTACATATTCAAACATAATGTGGTTTTGATTGAATCAGTAAGAAAACCTTGTTCACATGTTCTCATTCATGAATTATTTAACAAGACAGAATTGTTAAAGCTCCGTTTACATTATTCTTTTTCCTGTGGTACTATAAGTTGTAAAGGTACTGAAAGGTCGATTCACGGAAATCCTGAATTATTCTCATATAAAAACAAGTTATGACGTCATTCCCAATTTTTATTTCATTTCCCAACAAGTTTTTTGGTCCCAAGCAAAGATTTGGTAAAGAATAAGAACACTACAAGGACAGCCAACCTGACATTTGACGAGTTCAACACCGGGGGGGGGGGGTTATTACCCTTGCCGACCGACGGGGGTGCTCCGCTGAGGTTCGAAAGATGGACCCTACGTGGGACTCGTTTTTTCAAAAATGTTGCTGAAATTTGGGAAAAAGTGACCCTGAATGGGACTGAAATAGCATACCGTCGCGAAGTCGCGAATCTAAAAAAAGACATTGATTTTTATGTTTGACTGAAATTCAATCCCATCACCCTTTGCGTTTATTACGCTTGCACGCAAAGTACACTCAATTACACAAAGAAAAAGTAACTTTCACGACTTTTGAATTAAGACTAAAAGGATTGTGGGATTGAATTTCGGTCAAATGAGAGAAGTAATAATCATGACGTTTGCACGACGAAGCGCTATTCCAAAGTTTTCTCAAATTTTCTACTTTTTCCCCAAATTTTCCTAAAAAGGCACCCTACGAGGGACTGATTTTTCTATTTTGGTGTTTTTGCGACCCTACCTTGGACTCGTGGAGGCTAAAAAAGGTACCCTGTTAAAGCAAAGAAACCGTCAAAAAGTACACGTTTTTTTTATAAGAACAAACTACATAAGAACCCAAGGCTTCGATGGCCAAAAAGTTAAGAACATTTTAAGGCTTTGCGGGCTCTGAAACACCTGTTTTCATAGGAAAGTGAACATTTTTAGGCTTCAAACTCAAAAAGTTAAGAACATCCCAAGGCTTCAAAAAATTTGGATGTTCTTTTAATAGTAAAAACGTGTGTTACTTATCTGCAGAAAATCAATGTGAAAATTAGGCAATGTGAAAATGTAGTGTGGTTCAAATAGTAGTGAATTCGAAGAACGAAAAAGAAAATGTGCTCTTGTTGGGTATAACATTGATAAGAAAATTAACCATGCGTGTCTGTTTCAGAAACAGTGAAATATTTCACTGAAACATTAAAAAAACTAACGAACTATAGTTGTTTGGAAACAAAATGGTGTAGAAAAAGTAACAGATGATAAATAATTATTAATTAAACCATTATTGGCAATCAAAATAGAAATGGTTGTTTTTCTGGATGACTTTTGAATATTTGAAATCGGCAAGATGAGACATTTGACTGTATTCCTGGCTTGCGTGATTTTGTTCACTGTGGTCACTTCCGCCAAGAAATCTATTAAACAGAAAACTATTACAAAAAGACATGGGACACCTACTGTCGACGTCACGGCGGCAAAACGCAACCTGTTGCCATCGTTACAACAAGCTGTCCTTGACGACCAAAACGACATTACCAAGAAAAGTAGGTTGCTAAGCGGAAAGAGTGGAAAAACGCCTACTAGTAGAGACGGTAGAGGCTTGGAAACGAATGCGCAGAAGACTGGAGATGATATTGCTAAAAAGAGATCTGGAACTACTGCCAAGCCTTCCAAAGCGAAGGGTGTGGTCAAAGCAAAGACAGTCGCAACAAAGAACAAGACAAAGAAAATTCAAAAAGGGCAACAAACTATGAAAAATACCCCTCATAATAAACTACCGACTAAAAACCCTGCTTTTCATAAAAAAGACTTATTGAAAAACATTGGCCAACGGTTGAATTTAATCAACAAAATCGAATCGAAAATCAAAACTGCCTACAATATAAACAATACTAAAAGTGCTGCTACTAGCAAGCCTTCACAATCAACGAAAGTACCGTCTGTTAAAAATATTGCTGCAGTACCAACTGCTGGAAAGAATCAGAAAATTATGGTGTTGATTTCGAAGAATGGTAACATGATTAGTTTGAATCGATTTAAACGATTACAATCAAAAGGACTCGTTAAAGGAATCACACCTGTCTATGTTCGCGATGCTCATGGAAACATATTGTTTGCTGTCCCTGTTGCTAGGAAACTAAAAAATAAAAACTATATGCTATCCAAGAAATTAATGATGGTATCAAACGCAGAATTACAAGACTTCTTAAGGAAATATAAGCTGACTTTGCCAGCTGCCATAAGTGCTGTGAGCCAGATGCATAGACAGCTAGGAAGTTATCAACCAACAGTAAGTTCATCACAGAAGCCAGCAATAAATCAATCATATTTATCAAGTTTCGCTTCCCAAGTAGCCACACCGAAAGCTTTTCAAATGAATAATTTCCAGCTCAAGAAACTGGCGTTGCAGCAAGCCAAACAACAAAAATTAGTGAAACCGATCACGCAAATTCAATATTCGAAGGTTGCTAAGCAACAACAAAAAGCCAAAAAGCAATCGCAGAAAGCTTTGAATCAAAAATCGAAATCCATTCTTGATGCAATAAAGAATAAACATAAAAAGTTACCACCTCTTCAAGAGAAAGCTTCCAAGAAAAACATCACCATGACTGAGCTTCAAATTGGAGATAAAGAATATTCTGTCCTGGATTCCTCCACAGAGTCCGCATCTGTATCAAACTCCACCAAAGAAGACCCTGCAGTGACCAAAGAACTCCAGGAAACTGAAGAACAAAAGCCTTTGAAATCTCTTGGAAAGACAGATGAAGAAGTCGAGGATAAAATTCTCCAAATGGAGGCTTTCTACAAGGAACACAATCAAACATCAACGGAACCAAACAACCACGATGAAACTATGGCTTCTGAAAGCAATACACCTGATGTGAAATCAAAATCTGAAACGAGGTCTAAAAACGTCGAAACTTCACCTACAACCAGCGCTGGTAATAAAGAATCCAAATCAGAGAACAAAGAATCGATGTCCATCAATGAATCTAGTGATACCCAAGAAGCCACCAATATCTCTATTGCGGACATAGGAGGTGCAACTGCATCGATAGCTCCTTTAGATACTTCAAATACCACATCTCAAAGGAATGAAACAAGTAGTGAAAGCTCGCCAGTTGATACCGCAACCTTAACGCAAAACTCAGACAAGAAGAAGGTTGATTCACCCAATAACAACAGCACAGCCACCAAAGAAACTTCAGAAATACATGAAAACGCCAAAGCCAAGGAAACCAGCAGTATCAATCAAGGAGATGAATACTCGAATCAAACAACCATTGATGTTTCCACTGAAGAAACAGATAGTCCTGGTACCTCGTTCACCGGCTCAAATGACACATTGAAAGGGATATCCAATCAGAATGATGATGTCTTTGAAGTCAAAGATTATACTGATGAAGACCCAGAAGAAGTTTCTGTATCTTCTTCCGACGCCTCACCAACTCCAAACGTTGATGATTCAACATCTACAGAAACTGCTTCTTCAGAACCAAAACATCCAATAGACGCTCTTGACGATCTACCTTCAGATGTCACAAACACGAATAAAGCCAAAAGTGAAAGTGCTTCAGAGCACGATGCGAAACTATCAGACGAGTTCTCAGATAATAGTCAAGTCGGAAATGCTACTTCGTTAGCAATCAAGGAGAAAGTTCAACCAGCTTCGGCGCCATTATCAAATCAAACATCATCGGTAGCATCCTTCACACCAACCAAAACACCAGCAACAATTGAAAAAGCAGTGCACGAAGAGGCGGATTCACGTGACTCGTTCAAAGAGAGAGAAGAAGCAAAAGAGAAAGAAATGCAAGAAAAAGCCAAGAAGCAGAAAGAGATTGAAGAGGAATCCCAACAAGGAAAATCATCTCCTGACTACCAACAAACACAATGTCGACCATGTACAAATCCTCTGGATATCTCCATGCAGATCAATAAACAATCTGATCCTTACCCTTCACCAGTCTTCACCACTAATGGGCATCATCCACGTGTTATCCCTATGGGTAATCTAAATCTTTTACCATGTTGCAAAGACTCCATTGCAAATGAAACTACCATGACTTCCACTCAAGACAATACGATGGCCTATACGCAAACTGTCAGCCAAGATTCAGCACAGAACGCCAACCAAGTTGCACCAGCATCAAGTGTTGCATCTTTAACACCCGCAGTCGCACAATCTGAGACAGCATATGCTCAACAACAAGCCTCCACAACTTCTGCAGCAGCACAACCACAACAGCAACAATCGGTGTCATCTGCAACATTATCAAACCCTTTGACAACAAGTGCTGAGAACGTTCCACAACAGACACCGATCGTACAACAATACCAACAACCAGATTCAGCATCTCAAGCAACTTCCAAATCAGATTTACAACAGGCAACATCTAACGGACAACCAGCTGCAACAGCTGCACAACAAACTCCTTTAACACAAGGAACGCCCCAAGATCTTTTCATGCAGACAGAAATTCACCCCCTGTGGAGCACAGACAACCAAGGTAATCGTGTCTTGACTTTCTCGCAACCAGAAACAACAGTTACACAACAACCTAAGGGAACAGTTGAAAAAGCTCCTGTGCAACAATCGCAACAACATCAGCCGGCCTCAGCTTATTACCAGCAACCTTCTACCGAAGACGCTAAACAGCAATCAGCACCAGCTGCTCAAGCAAGTCAATACACTGCAGACCAACAACAGCAGGTTGCGACAGCTTATGCAAACAGCCAAGATCAAGGCAGAGCGCCTTATCCAAACATCGATGGTCAAACATACCCACAACAAGCAACTTCCCAAGGATATCAACAACAATGGGCAAAACCCAATCAGCAACAATCATCAAATGACGCGCCAAACGCTCCACAAACTCCTCAAAATAGTATTGCTAACAGCGTCTCAACACTGCAACGACCATCTGTCAACACAATGCCAAATTCTCAACAGCAACCTCCGCAGCAACCTCTACCACAGGCAATCCCAGTGAATTCGCCACAACAAACTCCACAACCAGAAGACACTAGTGATGATCACCATTACAAATATCCAATCAAGGATTTGGAGTTTGACGATGACGCAATCGAAGATGACGATGAAGCTGAGGTACCATCTTTAATTTTTGTTGGCCATTTCACAGTCGAAATGAATTAGGAATGATTGCGCTTTAGTAACGACTTCCGGTTGGCTAGACGCAAAAATCTTCAAAACTTTGGACCAATAGTTAGTCGTCATCAGCGCAAAGTGGTCCTGATTACCCATTTTGCTTTGCGACTGTGAAATTTCCTATTCTATTGCTAAAACATCCGAATATAGGCGAAGTTAAGATTGTTAAGAATGGATCATATGAATTAACCACTTGTTGATTTTCTTTTTTAAATTATTCTCACACCCTTCAAATTCAATGAGAGGCTGATCTCTTTTTATGGGTTTGTAATATGAAATAGATTAAACTGTTCATGATATCAAAAATAAGCTTCCCTGCGTTTTCAGGTGGAGTTGAAGGAGAAGAGCAAAGCAAAGCCAATCCAAAAACCAAAACACCAATCCAAAGAAACCACAAAGATAGACAAGAAACACCAAAGCGCCACAACACGCCACACACCCACCAAACCACTGTCCAAGAAAAACGTCAAACATTCCAAAGAAAAGTTAGCCTACATTAAAGAATTGTCCGCCATTTTGAAAGAAAGTCAAGAGCTATCAAAAGCGCTTCAAGACCAGGCTAAAGATTACGTCAAGGGAAAATCTGAAATCAACAACAAAACTAAATCTGCTGCTAAACCACAAAAGATGGCTAACAAGGCGCCTCTTCAACCCGCTCACGTCAGTAGTGGACAAGTACCATCAAGTTTAGCTGGTTTTGAGAAAGTTGTGAGTACAATCAAGACAGCTGAGGACCAGATGATCCAACATGACCGTGATGTTCAAGCTTATTACCAAAACTACCGCAACTTTGTTGATGATTACCATAACAATCCGAGCTTCTATCAACCAAAGTTGTACCAAAACCCCCACCCTTTTAATTACGATGCACAAAAATATAACGAAGCTGCTAAGCAATACTATGCTTCTCAAACTCAAAATGGATTGAGTGGCCAGTCTCCTCAAGATACATTCACCAGAGTGCCCAACGTTGTGAGTTCGTATGCTTCACAGACTCCACAACAACAGCCGTCCACATACTACCAACAACCACAAACTACTTACACACAACCAATCATTTCACAAATGTATGGCCAACAACCACAACAACCGCAGCCACAACAACAACAGCAAGCCTCGACAACCAAATCATTTGATAGATCTTTGAGCACAGTCAGTATTGCAAACGACAAAAGTATGGGTTTAGAATCTGTCAAGAAATCACCAACTGCTGCTCCTGTTCTTACTGCTTATTCTTCACCAGTGAGTTCTGCGAATCCAGCCCCAATCACTTCTGCGTATACAGCACCGATTGTTTCCGCTTATACAGCCTATCAAGGCCAAGACCTCTTGGCAGCTTCGGGAAATTTAAAATCAGCTGAAGAAGATTCAGCTACTGGACACTATCCAAGTCCGAAGATCAACCTCCAATATGCTCAACCTAAACAAATGATCAACCAAGCTTTCCAGGGACAACAACAAGCTCCACAAGATCCTATCGCCAAATGGAGTCGACCTGTATCCAGAGATAACATCAAACCACAGCAACAACAGGGACAGAAAATTCAACAACATCAGAAACTTTCAAAATTCTCCAAAGCGAAATATTTCATCAATAATGGTATTTCGGATGTATCTCACCACGAGAAAGCTTTGGATTTCTTGTCTTCATTCATGAAACATATCTCCTCCATCACACATGACCCGCAGTTTTGGAACCAACAATCTCAACGTCAATCTTCATCCGACAGCAGTAAACGGGACGTTGTTCTCGGCCCCGTTGTCGACGAAATCGAACGTGAATCAAAGAACGGAGCATTGGGGAGCCTTGTAGGCCGAATCTTTGATGATGACGACGGTGTAGATGAGGTCGGTACAAAGAAAGATGACATTATGGGATATCGTAAAGATGATATCATGGGGTACCGAAGAAGGAATGATTTCACCAACGATGAGCCACTGGAGAGCGGTATTATCACCATGCTGCAGACAGATGATGATGAAAAGGTACCAACAAATGCTTAACCAACCAAATAAAACTTAATAATCAAGGTACACAAATTTTCGCGGATTTTATTTCAAGTCAACGAACGCTAAAATCTTCAATCAAAGTGTTTGAATTCGTTTTAAATTTATTTCAAAAATTTGAACACCATGATTATTTTAAAGTCCACGACATGTTTTTGTTTTGATTAAGGATGAAAATATTCGCGAAAATTTATGCCTACTATTAGCTATTTAGATGTTTTTAGATTTTAGCTAATAATATCATTTCCAAGCAGTTTGATTGAAATTTAGTGCTAACAATTCATTCAACAGTTTACCTTCAAGGAAGAATTTTTAGCGGGAATTTGAAAAAATTGGTTTTTTCACTTTCAAGGTGGTTTGATTTTGCGGCGATTGCTCTATGTTTTACGTGAAAACGCAAAAAAAGAATAAAAGATTCAGAAAGGTGCTAGCCAAGCTTCCAATTCTTCATTCATGGTAATGACTGTCATAACCATATCTTTATTAAACATAACCATACTCATTAACACAGTTAAAACTAATTCAGACGTTTGAATCGTTTTGACAAACTAATTACTAACTAACATACCTCCAAATACTTTCACATACATATACACATCTTTTTTAAGCAAACAAATCTTCAGGGATACCAACCAGTCGCACCTGTGTCTGCCATCTTATCTTTTATTAAAAATACAGCAAGGAAGGTCAGTTTAAAGCATGCTGTTCTACTAAATTAATTGCATGATGAATGTTGCATGAATTTGAAAACTATCTTTGTATCGGTATTGTATGTTATTAACATCCATTGTTTCATACTAATATCGAATGATTTTAATCACAAACACACTAATTTTCATCTCTTCTTTGAAAAACACATGTCAGAGATTACGTCATCTGGCCCTAGTAGACTCGTTCCCAATCCTTTTGTTAGCGCTGCTGATATTCAAAAAGTGAAAATCACGTTTCTTTCAAATATGCATGCAATGAGATATTCTTGCAGTGCCGTAGGAAGTATTTTCATATTGGGGGGGGGGGCTGAAGTTTAGTGACACCGCGAGGGCCAACCATGGTTTGGCCCGAGGGGGGAAATTTTGACAATTGAGCTCTAGATTGCTTGAAAAATACTCAAAACATGCACATAAAAGACAATTATGACAAATCAAAAAAGAAAAACTTTGCATTTTGCAAAATAACCATTTTTGAAAAGATTATTGGGGGGGGGGGGCATAGCCCCCCCTTGCCCCCCCCCAGTTGCTACGGCACTGTCTTGTTAACATTTTGTAGTCTTACCTTAATCGATTATTTTTCATTCAGGCTGTTCTCGATTCCGACATGTCATCTTTAATCAAAAGTCAAAAGCTCGGTAACGCTGACCTTGATAATCTCATCTCCATGAACACTGGAAAAATCACTCCTCCAATCAACGGCCGTCAATTTCTTGCAACTGACGTCACAATTCATTCGAATCTCATCAAACCACGAAATGAGGATTCCTTGAGAAACGAGGCATCCCCATCAGCTGGTGATATCCTGGTTGGTCGTATTGTTCCGATCAAAGACACGACGTCATCACGAAGAACGATTTCCTCGTCCACTGATTTCCCAACCTTCCCATCCTTCCCAGATCTCAATGGTCAAGAAATACCAGACCCAAACACTCAAGTCTCCTTTGATGGAGGCTTACCAGAAAACCCCGAAGCTGAATCAAACTTCATCAACAACGAAATTATGAATTCCGATAAAGCAGCCATGGAATCTAACCAAGCCTCGCAAAAGACAAGATTTCCGTCTAATGAACCTTCATCATCAGAATCTACTTCAAAACTACCAGATGTGTTTTTCCAGACAGAAGGTGCACCTTTCGGTCAACCCATTGGTCAACCTATTGGTCTACCCGACACATCTCCATCGAAGAATTTCTACGATACAGCATCATCTGTTGATGAGATTAAATCCAATCCATCAAATGGTGATTTAGCTCAAGAAAGCTCACCGCCACTAGACAATGTAAACATGTACAAAGATGACACCGGAGCTGATACAGGTGGCAACATCAAATCAATCCTGCAATCTCAAAACCAAAACGATGAATTGACCAAGTCTCTTCTCTTCAATGGACCTCAGTTGACAAATGCTCTGGCCAATGCAGAAACTGATCAATACAAAGTTAATTATGGTGATTATGCAGACAAAACTGGTGATGCAAGAACCAACACACCTCTACAACAAACACCAGGCTCCAGTACTATTCCTCTAAGTAGCGGAGACAATCTTTCATCTTCCGATTCAAGAACTAACACACCTCTACAGCAAACACCAGGCTCCAGTACTACTCCTTTAAATACTGGACACAATCTTTCCTCTTCCGACTCCAGCTCAGCCTCATTAGAAACCAAACTTAACGAAATCGATGGTCGCAGCAATGCAGCTTCTAGCTCTCCCGCTGCTTCAAATAACACAGCATCATTGACTAGGGATAACACTAGTACTCAGCCCTCTGCAGACAATAACACAGCTCCCGAAGAACAAGTATCAACTCAAACACCTCTCAAAGCCGAAGAAGCCGCAACACCCAACTCTGCAACAAACATCACTTTCCCAGAAACTCCTTCAACTTTAGATTCTTCAGTTAAACCACTTGACAATTTAACCAATACAACAGAAGTGAAAGGAAACAACGACTTAACACAAACACCAGTGCTTATCAATGAAACGATTACACATACAAAACTTTCTCCATCAAATGAAACAGCTCTAATAGCAAACATTTCAACGGAAGCAAGTAAAGAAACACCGAAACCAGATGCATCAATAGATACTTCTTCCAACCAGCCATTGGACACCACTAATGACACCAAATATGATGGTAACTTCCTGAGAATTCCTAACAAAGCTAATTCGACAATTTTGGATGATTCTTCGCCTTCTGATGTACATAGTAGTGGAGTCGCTGTTAAAGAGAATTCGACTTTGGCAAATGATATGGCTTCATCAATAGATAAACCAAAGCTTCATTTTAAGAAGAATTTGACTGCTGAAATTGCAATGTTACAAGCTGTGCTTGATCTTGCTGAACATAAAATGACTGCGATGAAGAAACACAAATTGGTTCATAATTCCTCCATTTCTTCAGAAGAGAAAGTTAAAACTGAAGAAAGTCTTCCTTTGAATGCGTTGAATCGAACCCTGCTTGAAATCAAGCCAATGGAAAGCCCACTAAAAGCTGATGAAGGTGCCAGGGAAACCCCAAAATCGTCAGAAAATGACTTTTCAAAGAACTCATTTGGAATTGCTGTTACAGAATCTGAGAGTGCTGTTTCCAGGAACTCTCATGAAAAGCCAACCAAAAAGTCTACAAGCGAATTTTTCAAAAGCTCAGAGAAAGAGGAAAACCTCAAATTCAAAAACGATTCTTTCATCGGCTCATTGGAAACCCCTGACGAAGAACCGGGAAAACTTCATATGATTGATACAGGCAGCAATCCGCTCTCTGTGAAAAATTTTACCGAGGATAAAGAAAACAAGCCAACTGAAAATGCAATGGCCCGAGCTATTTTGACCAGTATTAACGATGACCGCAAGAATCGGACCTTGAATTCATCTTTGGAAGATGTTTCCACAAGTGAAAAAGCGAAGGAGGAAGATTTGGTGATTTTGAACGGGGATCAAATGTTCAAAATCAAGAATGCGTCCTCGGCAAATGAACAAACCAATCCGACTGATTCTGTCCTTAATGTGAATGTCTATTTCAACGGCAAAGGTAAAGATGATATTAAACGATACTCCACCGACAACCCGGAACGTGTTTCATTGCGTTTGAACAAGACTGTGGAGACGGATGACTCCAATGGTGGAAAAACTGAGAAATCTACGGATAATTTTGTACCAAGGAAAGTCTCCTTATTGATGGAGGATGGGAAGAAGTCCACTCGATCTAATATTTTGAAATACATTAAAATGGGGAGTGATGGATCAGTCAGTATTAAGAATATTCGAACAGATACAACTGCGTCTGTCCGTAGTCATCCACACCCGCATAGTGAAATGTCTCCAGAAGACCATATCAAAGAGGCTCATCTACTCGAAGCAAAACATTTGATGGAAACCATGAAGAAACATGAATATGCAGACGCCCTGTTGAAGAAAAAATTAGGTATTTTGAATATGTTGAATGAACTCTCTGGTGAAAAGATTGAAAATGTCATGGCCAAGTTTAACGAGTATAAATATAAGTTAAAGACTATTGCAGATGTTCCACATCGGGATTTTGGAATCGTTAAAAATTTGACAGCTTTGAGATCCAATACAACAGATACCGAAAATAAGACGTCCCCGGGGATGTCAGATGAGATCAATGCACCGACGGAGCCAGATCATCAGAGTTTATCGAGCATTTCCGCAAGTTATGAAGCAGCGAAGAAAGCACTACGAAAGGCATTACAGAGACAGAAGTTTCATCAAGAAAATATCAATGAAGAGAAACTTTCCACAAAGGAAGCTTCAGTCGATAATAACGATGTGTTTGCGAACAGTAGTACTCACAATGAAGTAAAAGACCAAAGATGGAAAGCTCATAATTCACAAATCAAAACTCTGCCTATTGAATCCCACAAAAAGGAAGAAACGGAGAAAGTGAAAGTGGAACCCATTCTTCCAACAAACGAAACATCTTCTTCGTTTGTGAAGAATGTAACTGAAGCAAGGATAGAAAGAGAAAAGAAGATTTTAATGGCAGCCAATGAGATTCTCTCCAGATACCCCAACACAACAACAGCTTCGGATGTTGACGATAAGAACAAGATTGTTGAATCTATTGCAGGCTCACTGAAAAAGAAGGAAGATGTAACGAGTGATGTCCAACAAAATCACACACAGTTATCTGATGTCAAATCTAATTTGAATTTCACACCAACGAATGTAAAAGAGAGTTCCAATACATCAACAACAACAACAGCGAAATCTGATTCGTTTTCTTCTTCAAACTCAAAAGACGTCCCTAAAACCTCTTTAGTTAAATCTGATCCCAAAGATGCCTCTTCAATAACCTCAAAATCTACTGAATCAGAGTCAACAGATGTCTCTGCGATCACTTCAGTAAAACCTGATTCTTCTTCAAACTCAATCGTTTCAATGAAATCTGGTCAGAGAGATGTCCCTGCAACCACCTCAGCGAATTCCGCTGATTCAAAAGAACAACCAGCTCAAGTTATCAGCAAATCCGACCAAAACTTAATAAACCTCAACTCCACTGTTACCAACGTTACTAGCTCCTTGAAATCAAACACCAATGAAACAAACGCCAGCTTGAACGAGCATAACAATTCAACTATCTTTAAATCCGATATAAACCCGAAATCATCAGCTCCAGATAATACAAAAAGTAACAACTCTACCAAACCTGAGACCAATCCAAAAAAGAAACTCAACCCGACTAAAAGTATGATCTCACAGGCTAATATAACAGTAGTGAAAACTCAGGCTAGTGGAAATGATCCTTACAGTGAACTAGGGGATTCGACGGCCGGTGGTGTTATGTCGGACGGCAACGGGAATTACCATGAAGCGCACAATCCTTACGCTAAGCCTATGAATGGCATGGTCACATCAAACGCCAAAATCAAACGGACTAAATTAAGTAAACGAGATAAAAGGACACACGATAAAAAAGGGAGGACAATTAAACGAGCAGCGAGGAAATGGAAAATTGAAAAACGAGGGAAACTGAAGATCCATAGTAAAGGATAAGATAATTGACTTCGAATTTTTATGTCGAATTTTTTGTAAAAAAAAGAGAACTAAATGGACGTGGTGTGTGGGCCTGATTGGTTAAAATGCTAAAGCGAAACGTTCAGTTTCCAACTATAGGTTCTGGCCAATTATAGATACCGTGGCTATCATGTCATCGGCCAAATAACATTCTTAAATCAAATAGACTATAGGCTTTTTTGATGCCGTGACATTCTTCTCTTAATAAATTACAGTGGAAATGTTTCAAATCTTCCCAGGGTTTTACCTTTATATTTGGAAAGGACCTTCATTTATTTTTCTTTGTTGATCAAACTGGCCTTGATTGCTTTAATGAGATTTGTTGATATAAAACATGATAGAGGAATCAGCAAATTATAATTGTACATACTTGAAATTAGATCTATTTTTCAGATATTTATTTTTTTATTTCGTGTATATTCATTCAAAGATGCAACTATGAACTATAATTGAAACCAAATTCATTGAATATGAACCCTTTTGAACGTTGATCTCCAAATATCATTTGGAAATATTATTTGGAAAATTGACCCATCCCAAATATTTATTGTACAATGTTAGATTCAAAATGATTTTTCAAAATACTACCTAGAGGAATATAATTAACGAAATTAACTTTTATTTTTTTGGGTAAGTTTTTATTTTTCTATAAAAAAATGGTATAAAATAATTTTAGAAATCCAGGGTTAAAAATTATTAACATAAAGTATACGTCTTTATTGTTTTGAGGGTTGTTTCTACCAGATTGGATCATCATCACTGACTATGCTGCAGACTCGAAGCATGACAAACCAAATACCAACACAAAACATCATCAAGGTGGTGTCATAAAAACTCCAGGGTCTTTCAATCTCATCTGAGTCTTTTAAGAAACCATCAGAGTCAATAGTTCCATGATATGTTGATTTGCTGGCTGCCTGTTGTTTATGGGCACTTAAAATTGAAGAGAGAAATAATCGAATCAATAAATCCTAATTTTTAAAATCACGGTACTAAAACCATTTTAATTATGACCAAATATTTGTCCATATGCAATGGACCCAGATCATTACGCTTTAGAAAACTATGTTATTTATAGTTAGATCTTAAAATAAATCTACTTCTAATGAACTATGAATGATTTGATACATACCTTTTGACTCCGGTATCAGCCTTAATCTTCTCCGGTATAGGGCTTGCTTTCACTGGCTCGACATTTTTTGTACCTGGTTCAAGATTTTTATTTTCAACGTCTTCTAGTTGGAGAAGTGCTTTATTTGTTTTGTCAGTAACGGCGTTTTCAATAACATCTTTGTTTTTGTTTTCGGATTTTTCAAAATCCGTTTGTTCGGATGGTTTCTTCTTATTTTTCTTTTTCTTCTTTTTCGTTATGGTTGAATCAGATTTAGTCTTCACGGGGTCTTTTGTCGCAACACGTGATTCGACTTCTTTCTTATACTTTTCAAGATGCTCTTGAGTGGCTTTGATTTTCTTCTTGAGGTCGATAGCTTCCATACTATACGTGTGTGCCTAAACATGAAAAAAAAAATGGATATTTTTTATGCTTTTATTTACTTTTAAAGAATCTCGTGAAGATATTTAGATTCAAATTGTTTGAAAACCAAATCGTTTTAAGAAAAAAAATTAGTCTTAGCTTATCAATCGACGTGTCAGTAATATCAAAATCCTACCGCCCTTATACTTCGTATCACGTGACTGAGAAGCGCCGAACTAACAAAAATAAATTCAAAGAATAAATCACCTCATCCTTATAAGCATCTTTTTCACGGACCAAAGATCTAAACTTTCTTTTTCCTTGTTCTGCATTGTTGGTCAATTTTTCGATGGCTCTCTTTTGTTGTTCCATCACTGCTTGGTCACTTTTCTCATTCTTCTTTAGAACCGAAATGTCTTCCAATCGTGCTCTGATTTCGACCTCTCGTTGGTTTAATCTTTTCTCGAGGTAGAGCACCTTTTTAAAATGTTTGTCGTTGTTGCCTTTATGCTGATTGAATTCTTCAATTGCAGATTGTAATTCTTTTTGGGTAGATTCTTCATCAGCCAAAGCTTCATGATGTAAGCATTTTGCTTTCTCAATATCTTTTCTCAACGCTTGATTCAAGTCCGTTATTTCTTTAAGTTTGTTATTTTTTATGCTTGATTCCTCTTCATAAGCAGTCTTCACATCCGCCAATTCGTTTGCTTTTGTTACCAACTCCTCAGCATGGTTGGATTCCAATTCAGCTTTGGCCAATCGCAATCGCTTATTTTCTTCTTTAAACAATCTCTCATTCTCCTTCATAACAGCTTGTTCAAGCAGCTTATCACAGGCATCTTTTAACTCGACTTCCTTTCGAGCCAATGCTTCCATGTGGTGCTTTCGTTCATCCTCCTTCTCATTTCGCAACAGGTCGTTCGCCACCTTCAAAGCATCCAGGGCCAATTGGTGTTTGTTGAGGGCTTCTTGACCCTGGACGATCTTCTGGTTGACTTGTTCATTTTTTATTCTTTGAAGTTCATTCACTTCTCTGGTAGCTTTGAAAAGCTTCTTCTTGAGAATTGACTTTCTCCTATTAGCTTCTGCTAGATCAACCCCTTGAGTCTTCATTAAGTTACTTTGCTCCTGTAAAGATTGCTTAGCTTCTTGGTGAAGTTTTCGTTCGATGTCCAAGCTACTCTTTAACTCTTGAATTTGCTCCTGGTCGAGTTCGTACTTTTGTACTTCCATGGAAACAGTTCTATCGAGTCTTTTTTCCAACTGTTCCGTAACTCCTGCAACTTCACGGTCAAAATTTTTTTTCATTGTCGACATTTTATCGTCCTTTTCTACAATAATAGTTTTAGTAGCGTTAAGCTGATGAATCAATGCTTTGTTAGATAGTTCCAAAGAATCGTTTCGTTTTCGCAACTCGTCAAGTATTTTATTACTCGTGTTGTTCTGCTCCTTTAAGCGATCGGCAAGAACGTTACCTGAGTTATCAAGGAGTTTCTTTATATCTTTCTTCTCCTTTTCCGTTCGTGAAAGTTTCTTCTTGAGCACGTTGGTCTGACTTAAGGATTCTTTAACCTTCGTCAAAACCAAAGATTTATTTCTCCTCAACTCTGTCTCTTTAATGTTTCTAAATTCTGCCCGTTCTCGTTCCAATGCTTGTTCAAGCATTGTAATCTTCGCATGTAGCTCTTCGCTTTCCTTTACAATCCTTCCCTCGTTTTCTCGTATAGCTAATTCATCCACAGCATCGTGATACTTATGCGTCATACTGACCAAATCCATTTTATGAGCATTCATTTCGCTCACGTGGTCACGTTTAGCTGCTTGCAACGTTTTCCTGGCATTCTCCTTATCTTGCTTTATCTGTTCTTTAAGTTTTGACAATTCTGTTTTTGTCTCCAGATGTTGCTGACGTTCCAGCTCATAATCAGTGTTTTTAGTGTCAAGGTTCTTTATTAGTTCCTTGATCAGCTCTCGCTCTTTTTCAATATTTCTTTCGATCTCAACACGTGTTTTACGCTCATCACCAATAACTTTCTCAGCCTCCTCAAGGCTCTTTCTCAGATCTTTGTTTAAATTCTTTTCTATGTTCAACAGCAAGCTAAACTCCTCCTTCAGATGAGATGTTGTATCGGTAATCTGGTGCTGAATGTCAACTGTCATCTCTTCAATATGTTGACGGGCGATTCTAAGTTCTTCTGTCAATCCGTCAATGATATTCTGCAAAGCATCCACCTCTTTACTATGCGCAATGTCCGATTTACTGTGTTCCAATAATAGCCGTTGGACATCAGCTTCGGTTGTGACGCTGCGTCCCTGAATTTTCTCATAGCCGCACTTCAATTGAGTAAGTGACGTTGTGATCTCCTCAACACGTTTCAAGCATTTGTTGTGTTGTTGTTGAAAGTCTTCCTTTTCTTGAACGACGACCGACAGTTCCTTTTTGATATCTTGTAATTGATTTGCTTTTTCCGCACCCTTGCTCTTTAAATCGCTGATCTCTTTGAGATGTATTTCGATCTAAAATTACCGTTGGAAAATTATATCAAGATTGAAGAAAATGGCAAAGCAGGATGGAAGCATTAAGATGACTTAGGAATTTTTCTATCTTCGACCATTTTCTGACTTCGAAATTTGAAGAAAGTGAAGGCTTCAATAAGTGGGAGTTCATATCGTTGTAGTGTTCCTGACGAAGGGATAAATAGGGTATTGAATTGTTATGTTCTTTTTGCTATCCTTAGTTACAGAATCTAGTCAAGAACTCCGTGATGGTGCGTTAGTTGACATGCTATTAAGTCTAATACGTTGTTCAAATGATTTGAATACTTACCATGGTTTTCTTGGCTTCGATAGTTTTTGAATATTCATCTTTAATAATTCGAAGCTCTTCCAAGAGAGCCGTTGTATTTTTCTTTGTTCGAGGAGACTCCTTCTCCACCTTATTCTGTGCACTCACAGCGTTTTGATATGCTTCCATCGCCACCTCGATCTCCAAAGCATCGACATTCGCTTCCTTCAAAATCTGAAACAAAAGAAATAATTATTCTAGAGGACCATGACTAGGAGAAATTCCTGAATAAATATGAGCGAGCAGAGTTTCAAACCTTAACAAAAGTGTGCCGATGTGTGATATACTTTTAGACTTTGGAAGGCCCTTATTATATAGTTAGAAACTCTTCTTCCATCTTTTTTAATTGCAGGACGGGGTAGCCTTTCTGTTCAAGCAACATTCTTTTATAAGCGATCAGGTTGCTAAGGCTCGAGGACTCAAATTTGCCAATTTCTTTCATTATCTTTTAAAGTAAAACCTCTTTAGATAATCTAAGCATGGTAGATGATAGCCCCTGACTCAATAGGCATGTTTATGGGTATGATATCAGGGGTGGTCAAAGCAAATTTTCAGAAAGTGAGCTAGAATGCTAAGCAACCCCAGGGTTGACCCAAAAATTGAAGTTACTTATTTAAAAAAAATACTACTTTTTGTTTTCTTACCCTTGTGGGCAATAAGGGTCCTCCGGTAATTAATTTTAGGAGAAAGGTCTTATTCTGTTGTCCTGATTAATTTTTGTTCCCCCCTCTATTTGATTGCCCACCCGCCTTGCTTGCTCAAGAACCACGCCTGGTACTCTCAGGTACTCCTAAAGGTCCTTAAAGATCGTTCTTTTGCATATTTTACTATGAATAGCGTGATTGATATATAGTGACTCTTTTTAGGATACACAGAAGTAGAATTTTCAACCCCGTCTGTCATTTAGTTTTCCAACCTTCTCCCGATTATCAAACAGCTAAAACTATTTGATTGGCAAGCGAGACAAAATGTTCAAGTTGATAAACGTTTTAGGTTCGAAATTTTTACATGTGGAGGAGTAAAGTATTTCTTTAAGGACCCAAGGCTAAAGGCAAAAGTTGATAAACATAACAAAAAAACATATATGAGTGAACAATTTCAGAATCGTTATGTCATATTTTACTAAAAAGATACGATCAAGTTTAAAATACCCAACAGCTTTCGTTTTTGGCGAGAGTATCTGATATCTTATTTCCCAGATCTACACTCCAAGGACTTGATATCCATAGGGCGCAATATTCTAAGGGATTTATTCACCCTGTCTTTTTTTTTCTACTGTAGTTCAAATCTTTTTCTTTACCCCTGCAGGATATTTAGATTCCATAATTTACGGCACAATACAAAGCGATACACGGGATCTTAGGATTTGGAATGGACCTTGTCTGGGGTAAGTCTCAATCTTATTATTCGAAAATCATAATACTTAGGCATATTAACTAACAAATTCAAACAGACGCCCCACTACAGCTATGTCTTTCATGCTTCTCTTGTGCCCAACCTTCTGTGTTGCGCTGGACAAAGTGAAGTAAACATTCACTTGCCAAGTGAATCAAAGCACGCTCGAATTGGAAGATCAAATCCAGGGTAGAAATTAGAAACGATTAGATTCTCAATACAATAACACAACTAGAATCCTAGAACTTGAATTCGTTATGACTTATTCAAATGTTTAGTGCGTCAAGTATTATTTCAATATTTGTATTTTAAAGTATCTCGTAGTGCTATAGGCCCAAAAAGGAAAATTTGTGTTTACCTTGTTTTGAAGGAGTTCATTAGTTCCTACGGATGCTTCTGGAAGAACGTTTCGGCCGCCGTAAATGGTATCTGGAAGAGCGATATCTCTGTAAACGATCAGTGATCGATTAAGCTTCATAAGCTCCTCATATTTGTTATTTCGGTATCCTTCCGACGAATCCATTCCTTGGTGCTCGTCTTTGTGATGAAAATCCTTTGGAAGTCTTGCACGTGAAGACTTTTTCAAATCATCGGCCATCATCGTTTTAACACGAAACATCTCGAGTGATTTTCGACGTTGATTTCTCCTTGTCTATCCACGATCAACTTCCTAGTTGAATTTATTTCTCTGAATGATTTACCATTTTGAAACTTTCTATCATTGCTAAGCCAGATTTTAAACATCTAACGTCAATTATTATAGCTACAAAATATTTGACGTCACAAGATGACATTTTGGAATAAATTAACGTTGACTTGGTAGCCAATGAGTTTTGAATTTTTTGAAAAAAGTACGGATGACGTATTCTGGATGGGAAATAAGTGGCTTCATTTCCCATCCAGGGGCTTCGGATATAACCCCTTTGGGGCTTTGAAATCAATGTTGGTGGCCGCTGTCCATAGTCAAAGTAAGTATTGTCACTTTCAATGACTTCTTCTTTTACGCAATCCGTCAAGCTTTCTCGCAAAGACGGCTTTGCTCTTTTTTTATAATCACAATGAGGCTAAAATATTCCCAGGAATAAGTATGATATAAGAACATTGCTGAACTTAAATGACTGAATTTCAAGCGATTGAAGGGATAAAGTAGTTAAACCCTAAAATACCCTAATTTCATTTGAAAATAGAAACTTGTTTAAAACGTTCTGAGGTAACAGATAGTATTCTTGTTAGGGTAAATAAGCCACAGGAGATTACTTGAACTTCGTAACATTGTAAATTTTATTTATAAATAACTTGAAATTAAATTTTTTGCTAATCACATCAAAAACATGTCATTGGCTCTGGATGCCTTTTTAAAGTGGTTTCAAGTATAATACTGAGAGTCAAATTTGTTGATGACGCTAGTACTTATTATAACATGCTGGATATAACTGATGGCTCCCTGTTATCAGTACACCCCTGTCTCATAGCCTCGACAGAGCTTTTTCTCTCTCAGTGGTGATGAAAATTTCTATCGAAATCCCAATTTGGATAGAAAATCATTCCAGATCAGTTTTGGAGCGCAATCTTAACCGATTAATTTCGAATGGGAATGAAATCATGAGGTAATTTCCCAGTAGGGTTGAAATTATATAAGTATTTTTTCCACCGGATACGATGTTGTGGCCAATAGCGCTCCTCGTCTCACATGTCATAATTGTTTCAACTACAAATTATTTCAACTACGAGTTCCAATCCCACAGTTCATTTCGAAATGATTGGAACACCATTATTACCTTTCTCTTGATATTGTAATTAATTAGCGTGCAAGAGCAATCAACGCAAAGGAGGTTGGGATCGCAAGTCGTATCGAGGAATGAATTTGTGCTGATTTGTTACTATACTATACTATTTTTAGATTCGGTGCGTTGTGCTATTTTTCCAGTTGTGCTGGCGGTTTATTAAAGACATTGAATGTCATCACTCCATTTTCGACTTCGGGTGGGCTAAGTAAAGTAAGTTTGCGACCGCAGTTGAGGGCGACCCGAAAGCTCCCTTTTCGTATAGCTGTCTACCCGAAGGTAGGGGAGGGCACCACTCCTTTCCCTGGATTTCTCCACTTATCCTTGATCCGTCTCTTTAGTTGCTGAGCATCAAGCAGAGAGGCATCAAGTACCATTTTGGGAATCTTTGCTATGACCCGGCTGGGGATCAAACGTAGCTGGATGCTCTACCTTCATGCTACGGTCGGATGGGCTAAAAACAGGGCGGCTTTTGTCTCAGATCTCCTAGATTCAGATCTACCTGTACTGGATCAATAAGATAAGAGAATTTTAGTGACAACCTTTTATCCGCGGTTAAATCAGCCACCCTGAGCGTAATTATTTAAACCTAACAACGTATCAAATCTAATTTGGACGCCCTTCTACTGCTTCCTCGTAATGCAAACGCGACCTCCTCGAGGTCACTCTCTCCAAAATACTCTTTTACGTTAAGGCGATCAAATGGATGACACTTGAGCTGAACTTTGACCGCAGTTTCAAGTGATGGGCTGTACCACTATAGCTGTTATAGAGTTGCATGTAAGAACGTAACTCTTTTTGGTTGGTTGTTTGTACGTTCATGAAAAATAACCGTTGTCTGCCAGCAATAGCTTACAATAAAGTACCTAAATGGTAAAATAAATAACCAGAAGCGTCATGTTTTTTTATTTAAGAACTGTATATTCGACTTTCGCAACAAGAGGCCATCGTCAGAGTGTAAAAATCTATCCAAGTACATAAATATTTATAGATGAAAGTGGTTTAGAGTGTATTTTTAGGTAGGGAATTATGAAATTGGAGTTCTAAATTTAGAATGCGACGGTTTTTTGATAAACTTTATTTTATCGTCAACGATCATTTTAAGTAAACTTTACAAGTTTATCGTGATCAGGGGGATCTCTCCAATCAGTTAAAATTTGATTTTATCAACTCTCTATTGACTTTTTGGCGATGAAAATCACTTTCCTCCAAGATTGTGGGTTGCACCCCTGCTCAAGAACTTTGATTGGCCTGACTGCAATCATGGTTTCATTTTTCATTGGACCGCCAAATTAAATTCCCGGTAAATTTGAATGTTCCTTGGAGTTTTAAGAAACTCTTTATATAAAAAGGAAGTTTACTCGTTCCCCGAATTCGAGGGGGGTGTGCGGTATTTCGGAATTGCGGAAATCGTCCCTTTTTTCTTCGGAATCTCAGAAATCGGACAAAATTCCTTCGGTATTTTGGAATGCTGAAATTGGTTCGGTATCGGGAATCCATGAATTTTTGCCTTGGAATTTCGGTATCATAAATTTTTTATCCCCTCTTTTTGGAATTCATACATGAAAAATAAAATTTGATGAACAATTAGTCAAAATGAGGAAAAATCCCCAAGAAAATCGGTATCAGTATCGGAATTGCAAGTTTTTTTTACGGAATCTCTGAAATTTTAGCAAAATTATTCGGTTTTTCGGAAATCGCAAACCCCGTACGCCCTCCCCGAATTCGTGCTATAAATAAAACAGGTTTTTGATAATCTTAATAGTGTATTTTGGTCAGAATTATCCTTAATCCACCAAATTTGAGTTTTTTAGCCATCCGCCAACCTTTTTCGTCCACCCACCAAATTAATCCTCGCTTTAAAGTCATGACTTTGGAGTGCAACCTTTGGATAAAACTTTTGTACTTTCTGAGAAACAAAGATGATATTTTTTGCTTATGTGTCACAATTTTGGTGCAAAAAATTTACAAGGATCTCAAGTTGTACAAATATTTACAATTTCGAAATTCAAAAACAAGTTTCTGATTCGAAAAAAACAACATTTATTATGATAATTTGGCAGGTAATATTTTATTGTCTCAATTCTCGTCCTCGGTTTGAAGCTGAACCCGAACCCAAACTTAGTTCAAAGATTTTAAGTCATTTATGTTAAGTTTTAATTTTAAATCTTTTTATCTGTACACGCTTTTTTTCATAAGATAGAACACACTTTATAAGAATGTCATGATGAAAATGGCCAAAAAATCAAGAATAATCCTAAGAATATCACCATCATGGAATTTTGCTACTCAGGCTAAGAATGCCATTTTTAGAACATTTTCAATTATAAATTGTCAATTACCCCCAAGTAAGGCTCACTTAATTCACAAAAATGCCATTTTATGCTTGAAACGTTGTACTAAATGTTAAATCTGGTCTGAATTAGGATTCTAACCTAAGAATGCTGTAAGAATATTTTAGGATGATTTTCCCAAAAATTTAAGAATATCCATGATGAAATGGATTTACACACTTCTTATAAAAAAGCGTGTAATTTGGGAAAGAAATTGCACTCCGAAACCATTTCCCCTGGATTATTTAAGTTAGGAACAATAGATTTTCTATTCACAACTTTCTATTTTTCACTGGGATTTCGAAAGAATAAGTTTTCTCCGCGCATTACGAGAAAAAAGTTCCAGACTGGGGTGAAAATATTGTGTTTCCGGAAACCGGCCGGGTGAAAAAAATTAATTTCTGACCTGGCCGCAGACTCGTTAGTAGTTGATACATTAGTATTCAGGGCTTCATACTGTTTGTACATAAAAGTCATCTTTAAAGTACTATTTCAATGATCTTAAGTTATCAAAAATAGCAAAAAAAAAATGTTTTTTCGACCGGCCGTATTAGAGCTTTTTCCTTCACCCTATTTTCGGCTGGGGTGTATGACAGAATGTTGTATTAAGGTATTTCTTTGTGTAGCGACTGAGATGTTTTGATGGTAAACTCTCACTTTTCGTCCAGGTTTATGTGCTCTGACTAAACAAGTGCTCAATTATCAAGCATATTTCACCCATCTCTGGGGATAGTGACTTTTACCAGCTCGAAAATAGGAAAAGGGAAAATCCTAATCATTACTGGGAATTCCAAAAAGTGGCTTTCACGCACTGATCATGTTTTCAGAGGTTTGGAGTAGCTCCTACCTTTAAGCAAACTTTGAACTGAGCTTAAGACGATACTGTAGGACGAAAATTAATTTAAATAGGGGGTATAACTATGGACTGGATCTAGTGGTATGGATTTGCTGCGTGTTCAGGCGACACCGAACAATGAAGTCTATCATATTATACTGGGTCACTTATCTGCACCATTCGCAGTCTATCAAAAAAGCCATAAGCGGCCTCGGGCTATGCCGTTACGGAATCGTACTTGCCGGAGTGTACACGCTTTTTTTTATAAGAATACACTTTATAAGAATATCCATGATGAAAATGGCCAAAAAAACTAAGAATATGCTAAGAATATCATCATGGAATTTTGCTACTAAAGCTAAGAATACCATTTTAAGAGCATTTTCAATGATCAATTATCCCCAAGTTAGGCTCACTCCTTTTACAAAAGTGTCATTTTATGCTTGATGTACTAAATGTTAAATCTAGTATGAATTAGGATTCTAACCTAAGAATGTGCTATAAGAATATTTTAGGATGATTTTCCCAAAAAAGCTAAGAATATTCATGATGAAATGGATTTACACCATTCTTATAAAAAAAAGCGTGCAGTCTGGATCGTAGACCTCTACAAAACAAATACGTTTTAACACATGTCAGCAGCCTATTGTTAGAGCAAAATATATGAAAGTCGCTATTCATGGAAAATCCATTTGCAGATATAGAAGGTGCCGTAGTATAGTGGTAGTCGATCTTGGCTTCTGTGCAGGCGGCCAAGGGTTCGATTCCCACTTACGGCAGTTCCCTTGGCAAGTGAACGTTCCTTCGCCCGGGTCAACCCAAGCCATGTGAGGGGAATTGGGTAGTCAGTTCAAGGTGCTGACGGGACGCTCATTAGTAAGCGTCTATAGTTGCGAGAATAGGCTTCTAAAGTCTCCTGCAACTCAACCAAATAGAAATAGAAATATATCTGTGCTGAAAGTATTGATAAAGTTTAAAAGCATTAATTAATCAATAAAGGTATTTTAAAAATCAATATGATAAAAACAAGTTTTAACAGAATATGCAATCTAATCACAATAAATTTATATTTCCTAAATGATAATTGATAGGAAAACCTGGAGGGGATTTTAATCAAGACAGTTTTCAATCACTCTATGTATACAATGAGGGATGACGTCTTTTCATTGATGATAAGCAGCAGTGGATTATAGGAATGATTTAAAAGACATACATTGAATCTAAAGGGAATTTAAAACAAATAAGGCGATGCCTTAAATTTAAAGGGAGTTGGACCCAACCTTCGTTGATCTTACGGAGACTGTCATACAATTGTACATTTGAATATTCTCTATGAAACGTTGAAAACAGTTGGAGACATTTTGGTGTAATTCTATCAAGAGTGTTTTCAAACTTTTTAGTTAATATCCAAGTAGATAAACTTTCAAGATTTTCAAGATCACACAATATCTCCTAGATTCTTAAAAGAATATCAATTACTGCATTCTCTATCATTTAGAACAAATGAAGAAAATTTTTCTCCCCTTCGCGTACATAGCACATATTTTGAGAAATTCTATTGTTGATTCTGCTTTGTCAGCATAGCGGTGCGCTTCCCTTCTATATCATGAAAAAAAATATCTTTAACATTGTTGCACAAAAAAAACGTACAAGCGGAGTGAGCAACCAAATTTTGAGGTCTAGGGGGCTACTACGGTGGTTTTTCAAATCTCAATCTTTAGAAGGGCCACAAGAAAAGCTTTCTTGGCTCTCTTTACTGTTTGCCCCTCCCCCTCAAAAGGTCTTCACTGGAGGGGGAGCTCGCCCATAGAATTTACAACTATTAGTATAATTTTTTTACACGAACTACCGCGTTGCAAAGTCGTAACGGGGAAATAGAGCATATCACCATCATGGAATTTTGCTATTCATACAAAGAATGTCATTTTTAGAGCATTCTAAATTATAAATTGCCAATTACCCCCAAGTAATAAGAATGCTGTAAGAATATTTTAGGATGATTTTCCCAAAAAAGTTAAGAATATCCATGATGAAATGGATTTACACCATTCTTATAAAAAAAAAAAGCGTGTAGTCTTCCTTACCCCCAACAACCATCAAGGTTTATTGATTTTACGACCCTATTAGATATTTTTAGATTTTGAAAAGTAATCCTGGCCAGCAAATAAATTGTACCAGTAGTCCCATTTTGTCTTAGTGAGTGACTGAACTTCTCCGCATCCAGTATTATAATTAAAACTAGATGAAAAATCCAGAAAGCGAAATAGCTGGCTTAATAATTTTCCATCAAGTCGAATCCTCGAATCCAGAGGTAGGAAAATTTTTATAGAAATCTTTTTTTTACTCGAGGCAAAAGCTTCATACCTTGTACTAAAGAAAGGGAAAGGTCACGCAAAGAAACTTTACGAGAGAAATGTAAATTAAGCTGATTTCATTTTCATCAGGCTCAATTTAGATTGCGGTAAAAATCAGGGCTGGGAATTCCAAGAATAATACTGCATAAATCAGCAAATAACAAAATTCTGTTTCCAAGAAACACGCAATCATGACGTAATGTTTTCGTTGATTGACACATTTATTCAAAACATTTGGTAACCATTATTAGCGGCAAAAAGTATGTGCGCACAGTGTTTTCCAGGCAAAGACCCCCGGAAAAATGAATAATTCCTTTCGAAGCCCCTGGTGTCAATACAAATTCTGCCACCAATAATGGCAGCCAAGTTTTTACGTCACATGTATTGTTTATGCGTAAAAAAAAAGACTAGCACCCTATTAGCGCCGCCCATTTAACTGGAAGTGCATTTTCCCAATTTCCCAACTTTTTGAGTTGTAAGGCCTTCTTATCTATTTTCGTTGGTCTTTTCAAGAGAATCAATCTACCTCACACTTCGCCAAAGTTGTCATATCTTTTCGAATTTGCTGATCGTTATAAAGAGTTTCCTTAACCCTATTCATATTAGGCTTTTAGGGCGGTTCCGAACTAGGGGGGGGGGGGGCTTTTCTGTACAACCTTTTAACTTTTAATCTAGTTGGTCTTTTTAGATGACGGCACACAAGATCCTAATAAGATAACTTATTATGACAAAAAATGATTCACTCATCATGTGAGTAAAAACCGAAAACTTTCTTTGTTCTTCTAAATAGATATTCTATTTTGGACTAAAAAAGTCCCCTGAGTTTAAAATGCTTATTTTATCCTAAATTTTCAATAAATTACAGTTAGTGAAAAGTCGGGAATTTACAGAAAATTTCATGTTCAAGGCTTTATTATTTCAGGAGTTATTAACATTAGTTTCCCCGTCGAACAGAAAAAGCCCCCCTCCCTCTAGTAGGAAGGGTCCAGGCTTATGAAACATTATATAAAGCTTTTACATCCCTTCTGAGGCAAAATTATGGTCAACTTTTAGCAAAAGATGGTGCATTATTTTTCTTCATCCTCAAATAAAATAGAGAAGCTAACATACTAGGTCGGTAAAATTAATACTCCCATGCGTTATTTAATGAGATTTAACTTTTGTGGTTCGAGTAAATTTCTGTATTTTCCGAGAAAACAAAAATGATTTATTTTTACATTTTTACACTACATGTCATTATCGTCTAGTCATTGTTTTGATGCAAAATCAGGAGGCCGTTATTTAGTAATCTCAAGTTCACGAACAATTTTTAGGCACAAAAAACCCTCGCATGTAGGCTAAGAAATTTGGTTTCTCTATTTTTAATTAAAGCTTGTAATTTTTTTTACATACAATTTAGGCCTAATCCTTCTCAAAAAAGTTTCTTTGAAAACCTATTTACTTTCGAACCACATGCGGCTACGTCCCACGAAAGAAGCTACGGATCCTAAGGGTATACATTTTGACCAATCTTGGAAAGATGTACCCTGATTGGCTTTCGCAAAAAATTCTAGCTTGCTTTGATTTATCCAATGTTATAATTTCTTTCTGTGGTATAGGGATATGGGGCTGCTTTGGCCTACAATAAATCAATCTGACGTTTGCTGTAGTTAAGGTGTTTTGCTAAGGGTCGAAAATTGGGCCCTACCTCGGAATCGATTTCAAAATGACGAAAAATGTGAAAAAAACAAGTATCGCATCACAGTATTTCTTTATTCAGTATTTTGGTGGTAAATTTTCGCTTTTCCTTAAGTTATCAATTATCAACCGTTGTTCTGATTGAGGTTGCGATCGGTTCGAAAAGGGGAAAAACCTTGGTCGTAGTTCTTTTAACCTGAAGGTTAATCTGATCTATCCTTCAGTCATTTCAACTCACGAATTATTTTCATGATTTAATCTTTGACATCAATAAATGACTTTGTACCGTAAATCTTATAAATCATCTCGATTGATTGTTATGTATTGAAAAGCTTACTTTATCGCTAGAAATCCCGAAGAGTGGCTCTCAGCGCAGTACTGTATGTAATCATATTTTCTGACATTGATCTGAGCTTTAGATGATGTTTAATAGGCTTGTAGGACGAAAACCAATAATTTGAGATGTATGCTTGAGGGTTTACGTGTGGGATCTGATCTCAATA
Source organism: Clytia hemisphaerica (assembly GCF_902728285.1). NCBI lineage: Eukaryota > Metazoa > Cnidaria > Hydrozoa > Leptothecata > Clytiidae > Clytia > Clytia hemisphaerica. The sequence continues at coordinate 1,108,053 of NW_027103528.1, read as the reverse complement.
TGCCACGTACATGAAAGGGAATCCTACCTTAATATATTATAAAAGAATTGACACCATATTGACCTTTTCGTTATTTATTTATTCATCACCGCTTTGTTTGCCGTCAATATTTGACTTTCAGTTCTCCGAATATCATAATCATTTTCCTTTTTACTAGTAACCAAACGGTAGAAAGCTCATGCAGAGATAATGTACAAAAGTTCAGACATTCTAAGAAAACCTTTTTGTTGAATTTCTTTGTAGCTCCAATTAACGTCAATGTCACTATTGACAACTTTCTTTGGCGCATCAAGTCTATTTATTTGGACCAGCAAGACATAAACATATTTTGAATTATAACCAGACTTGTTTGTCGGTTGTTAAGGTACTAATGATTTGACCACGCTATTTTTCTGTAATGTAAGAGGCAATTTAGTTTTCCATTAAATTTAACTGCATATTAATCACCGAAGGTGATTTGACTCGCTTGATTTATTGGCAGTTTTCATATATCCTGCCCAGTGATTCCAATAAGATTGTCTTTTTTCTTTTAGCGCAATTCTTACAAAACACATCACAGCTTCCATGATTGGGTCTCTTATTACAATAAAAGGGGCCCCCCCAGCGGTTTGCGTGAATGCGTGAATGGGCTTTTTTGGTTGCGTGAATGCGTGAAAATCGAAAAAAAATTGCGTGAATGCGTGAATTGAAAAAACTTGCGTGAACGTGAAAATCCATATTTCTATTGCGTGAATGCGTGAATCTGCCCTGTTTTTTGTGTGAACGCGTGAATTTTTCCTTTTCACAGTTTGTAGAAAACCCCAAGGTGCGCACCTATCCCAAATTCAAGGGATGCCAGGTGAAGGTGCACAAAAAAATCAGCAACTTTCAAATTCTCTATTTTATAAAACGATTCATGATTTAGATGCGCTTTCTAGCAATCTAGACACTTTAAATTTCCAGATTTTTTCGCTCGGGCTAAACATGTATTGGCCCTCGAATCTTAAATAACTCTAATTTGCCCCCTTGAAAGTTTTCTTTAAGATAAAACCATGGTTATGCATGATGAGTGATCCAGGGTTAGGGCCAACCAGGGCCAGAGCCACTGGGGGCAGGAGGCGGCCATGACTTCACCACGTTTTTGCAAATAAAAAGAAACCTATTTCAAAGAGATTTTTACCCATGATGTAGACTTTCGATAACCTGATTTCTTGGCAAAATTAGTCTGAAATGGAGTCGTATTTAAGCACATCAGAGGGTTAAAATAGAAATTTTCTCCTGTCGGCGCAAAACATGGTTGCGCCTCCTTAGTCACTATGTTTTCGACCCCTCCACGTTAGGAAATTAATTCGCGAGCCCTGATTAAAACCTTTCTTTTTAATTTTTTTTGATCGCTTCGCTCGCAACAAATGTTCATTCTTTTACCTCATTTTACAGCTATCAAGCGATCGTACCTTGCCTCTAACGAACAGAACGAATTTAGACTACATTCTTTTTCAATGGTGTTAAAGAGAACATTTTTTAGCCAAACGCGAGTGACAGAAATGCAAAAATTTCCTCTCTGCGTAAACCATGGTTGCGCCTCCTTACCCCTGAGCTAAGCATCATGGTGTCATACTCGAGTTTGTTTGACCTATTTTTGATAATGTTTAAACTATTTTTTGTACAAAAATTCGCCTGCGGCGCATATCTTTTCACTTACTATCGCGATACGTTAACTGCAGAAGCTTCACCTTTTCCAATCGATCGTGACAAGTTAGAAGAATCAAATATTTTGCGTGATGGCTGTGATTAAAGTTGAAAAATTACGTAGCGCTTTCTATTTGGGGGCTTCTTATGACGCTACCAAACACGGTGTTTTATAGTCAGGTCTACAGGAAAAAATTAAGAGTTAAAAGTTTTTCTCAAGTGCATGACCAGATCCGGTCGAATAATATCTCGAGTACAGCATTGTCATACTTTTTTATGCAAATCGAACGTTTTACTCCATAATGGCGGAAATTACGTAAATTAGGTAACTTAGCGAAATGTGCAAGACCTCTATTTTTGACATTTTCCCCGATTTTTCCGAAAATTTCCCCGATTTCCCAAAAAATTGGGTTTGCGTGAATTTCGAGAAAAACTTGCGTGAATGCGTGAATTGCGAAAAAATTTTGCGTGAATGCGTGAAATTTGGGTCCGCTGGGGGGGCCTCATAAAAAGTTCAAATGAAATGATAGTTGATCCGTTGAATATTCTTTTACGCAAACAAAACATTAGATTCCAAAATAAACTTTATTTTTTGATATACACACGTCAGTCCAGTTTGTTTACACTGTCCAAGGACACTTGTATAGCGTAGCTGGACTGAGTATAACGGCTATTTCTCTTTTTCTTTTTAACACATGTCTGTCGGAGTGAATCCGCAAACCCTGGTCAGCGGTTGAGAATATTTTTTTCAAATTAATTGAAATAATCAGTTGTTGCAAAGTTTATTAGTTTTCATAAGGGACTTTTTCGCAAGATTTTATATTTGACTTTATCTTGAATGAAGATTTTTAAAATAAAATATAAGTTTGATCAATTTATAAGCCAAAAACCTTGAAAAAAGGGTCCTTCGAAAAAGTTAAATTGTAAATTACGTAAGTTATTTCAAGGTGTAACAAATATTTTAAACAACTCTTAGAAGGTTGAAGTTGAAAATGACGAAGAAAAAACGAGTAAAAAATAGCCTAAACTCGCCTAAACTTTCACTAAAGTACCCAAATCTTATAATGGCTATAGCAAGATGTCGAACAAGGAACGGACTACATCATACTACAGCTGCTAAAAGCAAAATCTAAACATCATTCACGAGAAAGAGAATTTTCTCTTTTTTAATGATTTAATTGTATTAAGGTGTGATAAAACTCATTATAAAGTAATTGTTCGATTGTTGTTTTCTTGTTATTGCAATCATGTCAAAGGAATTTCATAAAATATCTTTAGCAACAAACTTTCCGTGCTAAATTCATCTGTCTGACGATGGTTTTTCATTGTTAAGTACTTTTATTAAAAAGTATTTCTGATTGGTTGAAAAAACATGAGGAACGACCTCTTATTGGTCAAAGAAAGACAATATCTATTATCACGACGACACACATGGTTCAAAGAAAATAAATTTGTGCTCAGTCCAGCTACGCTATACAAGTGTCCTTGCACTGTCACGTTTTTACTGGCATGAAAATTAAATGAAATTCGTCTTTTGCCCGTCCCTAATCACCCAAGTAAAAAGATGGTCACAAAAAAAGTTTACCAAAAGATTAATTTCTTTGAACATTTATTTTTTTTTTTTAAGAAAAACCTAAAAATTGCAGACCAATTGCCTTTCTATTTTACATTCAGTCATCCGTAGCTTATTAAAACATTACCTTAGTTTTACATAAGATTCCACTTTCCACAATAAGATTTTTTTGCCACTTTACTATAGGACTTCGAGTTGAGAAATGAGCTTCGGAAAGTTAGGCAGTTTTTAACTAATTTCCAAAAAATTTGAAAAAATATCTTTAATTAAAATACTCTTGTTCGTATCAAAAAATATGAAGAGAGATACCCAGCTTGGATACAAATATTTACATTTCAAAATATACAAATATGTACAAGAAAAAATGCGTTGAATAATTACAAAGTTTAACGTCCCGTTCCTCCTATCCAGCGCAAGACACAGGAGCGGGACAACAAAATAATTCATTCTACTCCATAGAACGTCAAACTATTCTGATAGAAAATAATAGGAAAACATGAAAACTCAAGACTCCAGAATTGCTATTACACTGGTGCAACTTTGAACCCCAAAGCCATTCACTAGAAAGCAGATGAATAATAATGTTAGGGGCCATCCATATAGTACATACGCAGTGAAGGGGGAGAAAGGTGTTTAGTAAAAGTGTACGTCTATTGTTTGAATGACGTCATTTCTATTGTTCTCTAAGTACAAGGGGGGAGGGGGTGTCAAACATTTGGAAAATTTTTGCGTACGTACTATATGGATGGCCCCTTAGTATATTATTGTTAATTGCTTCTGGGAAGATACAATCGTCTCATAACAAGATCTGGGTTCGAGGTTGATTAAACGAGAACACGTACGATTGGTTGATACGTCCATAATGGATTCAGTTATCCACCGTTAAATTTGAAGTGAAATCAAAAGTTAACGATGAGCAACCTGATCAATATCGGATCTCACCTCTCGCTTGTGACGTCATCAATATGTTGCTGTCCTGTTGATGGTTCCGGAGAGTCTTGAACTCGGTTTCCTACATAATTGTAACACCCCTGTCTCAGTGCTTAAGCGTAGGATTTCGTTTTAAAAGTTTTCTCGTTGCTTTGAAGTTGTTTTTTCCTCTGAATCTCTACGCCGGGTCACTGATACAAGGGTGTATTTTGTAGTTAACTCTCTCTAATTCGAACATTCGAGTCTTTCTATAATTCGAACTAAAATATCGGTACCCTCAGCCATCAGCTAATAATTAGTATAAAATACGTTCTATGATTCGAATCTTTTTCTAATTCGAGGAAAATTCTTGGTCTCTTAAAGATCGGATTAGAGAGAGTCAACTATAAAGATAAACCAGCTATGACTTACCTCACTAAACTAACTCACTTGTAGTAGTTTGATAATATATGAAAAAGGTTACACATCTAAAAACAGATATTCTAACTATCATCCAGGGTGTCCGAGAAAAAAAGATTGGCTTTTCCTCAGACGTCTGAATATTTTCTATGTACATTAAAATAAAACAGATATTCTAACTATCATCCAGGGTGTCCGAGAAAAAAAGTTGGCTTTCCCTCAGACGTCTGAATATTTTTTTCTATGTACATTAAAATAATGTTTGGTTTTAAATTTATAAAAGTTGATGTATGAAAAATTGATGCTTAAAAAATTGATGCTTGACTTTAAATCTATAAAAAAATTAGAAATTATGAGAAAAATCGCTACTTCCTATTCCTACACAGCAGTAATATGAAAAATATGAAAAATGTTAAAGAACTTAAAAATTAAAAAAACTTATAAACAACATATCTATCCGCAGACACGTGTTTCGTCCTCCCCAGGACTCATCAGTGCGGCTCGGGTGAGCGAGCATGAAAAGTTTGAATTTCTTTTTTTTTTCGTTTTCGTTTTAGTTCTTTGCTCTTACTAATAAAAAATTGATTTTTGCGCCGAATGAAACCTCAGCCGTGTAAAGGAAATCCTTTAAAAAGAGACTGGAATCGAGTCATGTGATTCCCGTGCTGCATTTCCATTGGTTAATTGAGTTTACAAACACCGAAACTTGCTTTATCTTTATACATGCCAAAGGTCTGCCCGCTCTTTTTTGTCTGGATGCTCAACATGTCTCCTTCATCCAAACGCACAATCTCTGAGATAGACAGGGAGCATGCTCTCCCACAAATATCTTTCGGTCGAGTTGCAGAGCTAATGAAAATTGTTTCTTTATGTAAACCTTTTCTGACCACACCATAATCTAAATGTTGTCCAGCGTAATTCTCATTGCCCTTGAAAAACATCTGTAAAAAGATAAAAAAAAACAAAGAAATTACGTTTGAAATTTTTTTAAGCCATAGAATTCACAGGAATTCACACCAAGAAAACCGGCATTAGATTTAAAAAGCTATGATACCTACCCTAACTTGTATCAGGTAGTAGCCAGCGATTTTGATAATGACTTCTCGACCTTGGTAGAAACTGATGTTTCCTTGTCGTAGATTTTCTTGCCAGTGATTGAGTGCTGTATCGGTTTGGCTTTTGTCTAAGCCCCCACTACCAACAACCTTGATCATAACTTTGCCAAAATTGTCATAACCCTGAAAATTAAGAATCGGTCATTTTGATATTTAAGCCACGCTTTATCAGCAAAACTATAATATAACGCCTTGTTGATCTGACTTGACCAAAAGTTTTCTTTCTTCCAGCTGATAGTTAATCATGGGGTAGAAATTTTAGAGGGCGTTTCCAAAGGGCGTTTGCAGTAACTTCGTTACTTTCAGTTTTTGTCAATTTTATTGCTGAGTTTTTGTATTTTAAATTGATTAAGGGAGAATTGAGTTAAAGTTAAAGTGAGGTATCCAGTGACCTTTGAAATTAAATCACATGTCAAAATGCAAGCTGATAGCTTGTGGATCTGTTTTATTTTGAATGCAAATACGGGCAAGGTTTCATGCTGTGATGTTTTGACCTGTTTAGGTATCTCTGACCTGTTTTTAAGAAAATTTGTTTGTACACGAATTTCTAGATGTTCAATTCTTTAACGGACATACATTTGTTTGAATTTGTTTGAACTCTTACATTTTAAGTTGATCGTACATTTATCACTGTCAGAGTTATCTGAAATACTTCTTTAAAATATTATATTATTGAGAATATTCTTAACACTTTCAATACATTCTTACAACTACTACTTACAACGATGCTTAAGGGGTGCTTATAAGGGCGGTTGAATCGAGTTTTATATGTTGATTGGATAATAATTAACATAATTTATGCGGAAACCATATCAAATTTTGTGATTAAAATTATGTTATTATAGGAACAATGACAACATCGTGAGTCCTTTAGTGTCATTCCCCACAGGGAATCTTACTATTTGTTGATGTGGCCGTAATTATAGTATGCAGTCAATGAAATCTTTTGTTGTTATGATATCAGAAAACAGAGTCTTGGCATTATGCCAACTTTTAATCAAAAGACTGACAGTTATAGGGACTACAGAAAGATTTTTATGTTTACAGTATTCGCAACCTACCTTATCAAAAGCGAAAGAAGTTCCAGCCTTTCTTTCGCGTCCTGTATAAGCTGGCTTCGTTAGTTTGGGGTTCTTTTCAGCATATTCAAGATCTCTACTCTCAATCTTGTTTCTCAAATAATGAATTTCACGATCATAATATTCATTAGATTCTTTCATTCGTTCGTAAACATAAATCACCAAAACGATCAAAGAAATCAACAAGATGGTCAATAATACTCCCAGAATTGTTCTCTCCCTATAAGCGGAGTGCTTTCCAAAAAAGTATCTTTCAAAGGCCATGCTAAAATGAGTTTCCCCTTCCATTTCTTTAGCAGATTTTGTATTTCGTGAATTTTCCACATCTATGAAACTGGAGTCCTCTTTTCCGCAATCTCTCACCAAGGGAACCGTATCGCTGCCAGTGCTGGAGGTGCTTGCTCGTTCATCCCTTTGTGAGATTAGGGATGTCTTGATTGCCTGGTTCTCTTGAATGGTATCCATCGTGTAAATCCAGCTTTATGGTATTAATTTTGCCTCTTATTAATGATTCATGCAATGATGGCGAAATATTTTTTTAGCTCAGGTCGTTTATGTTTTGAAAGCTCTCCCGCTTTTCTCTCTCTTTCCTTTAGCACAACACTATATATGTCTCCTTCCCTTTACTGTTTGAACTTGTCTGAGCTTGCTATTTTACTATCACTTGTTCATGCGTGCTTTACTATATATCGCTCTGTCAATACTGTTATTGTGAAGTAAGGGGAATCCCTTACGCATAAATTACGTATCCAATTGTCCCTTTTTCTTTAATCATATTACATTCGTTTCTCTTGTCTTATTGGATCTTATTTTGCGTTATTGCATACTGTGTGAAACAATGTAAAAAACTTATTTCAGCTTTTAGTTTCGTTATAGCCAGTTTCGGGGCTATCATAAAAACAAAACTTGTCATTTTATCGCTTCCCTGTTCACTAAACGTTATACATGTGATTTAGGCCCCATGCTTGATAGCTCTGAAAGTTACTTTCAGTTTCCCCTCTGTTCTCTCTATTCGATCGTCGAAGCTGACAGATTTATAGAAGGTTTAAGATTAAGACGAAGGGACCAACTTTAGTAGCCAAATATTGTTAGAACCTTAAATAACTAGGAAGCAAAACTTTAATGGAAACTTTTCTCGGGAGATAAACATTACACTGCATTAAATCTTTTTGTCTGGTAAATGCTTATCTACGTAACGGTTTTCTTCAGAGCGAAACTTTTAGTTTAATTCAGAGAAAAAAGGGTAAATCCCCGAAGTATTTGATCAGATTCGTTTCTTAAAAAGCTAAAAACTGATAGTAGTATTTTAAGGGACTGAATATGATAGGTACTTACAGTACAGATTTGGTGAATTTGATAAAGAACTTCACGATGAGGTTTTTCCCTCTGTTTTCTTTACAAGGTCATTTTTGTCACTGTTGAGTGTTTTTTTCATGATTCCTATCACTGAATTGGCTTATGACTGGATGTTGATAGATGTGATGGAATCCATAAGCCAATAACCGTGAAAGCTTTAACCTCATCCAACATAACCACGTTACCTTCCCTACATTCCTACATGCCTAACTCATGTGCTCAATACCCTAAATATCTGTATTCGAGAGGTGTTATCTCATTCTTTTGAGGAAAAAAATTTCTTCGATTTTTCTACATCATTTTCGAAGTGATTTCTTACTTTCTTGACTTTCCACTCTCTTTTGACTTGAGTTTCTGAAACTGAAAATTTTCTGTTTTTTTTCAATCCTTAGAGAGACTTTGGAAGGTGAAGAACCCGACCCTTAAAAGGTACTCACATACCAAGCACCCATTTTTGCTTGAGAGCCCCCATCCTCCAGTTAGAAATTACACTTTGAAATTATCTTTTCCAAGAAGACATTTTTTAAAAAGCATCGCGAATGCGAGTGTTTTGTAGTTCATACTTGCAATATATGCAACAACCTCAAGAATAAAAACTCACGACTGAGCTATCCGGACCATTCCGAGGATAGTAGTAACCAAGAAATTATGTGGTTTTTCTTTTTTCGTTAACGAACCGTGAGTGGTATATCATCCGGCTACGGTGTACAAGGTTGTGGGTTCAACCCTGGGCCGGTATATGGGCTGATTTAGGTCGCAGACTTAAGGTGAAACGTCTACAAGATATAACTTATTTTTTGATTTTGCATTGAACCGAGATTGAGTCCAGAAGTTGAATTAAAGAATACTTTATCAGATGAACGATCTTCCGAACACCGTCTTCATTCAAAAAACTTTCCTGCCGTACATTTCTCAACCATCCGTGAAAAAGAGTTTGTAAATAAAAGCCCTGTTTACCGTTTGTTTACCACTGAATATGATAAACCCTGAACTTAGCTTTATCCACCATTTCTGATTCAGATTTTTTTTAGTGGTACCCGAAAAGAAGCCATTGCAGTATTAAAACTTTACCTAACGTCAGACAGCGCTACATAGGCCATTTCACAGCCGCAAAGTGCAATGGGTAATCAGGACCACTGCGCGCTAATGACGACTTACTATTGGTCCAAAGTTTTGAAAAATCTTGAAGATTGTTCCGTCTAGCCAACAGAAAGCTGTTATCGAGGCGCAATCAGTACTGATTACCCATGATCCATTTCGATTGTGAAATGGGCTATAAAAAGTGTGGACGAAAATACAGATGCAGTGCTCTCGATGCATTCCACCGCTATTGAGTAGTGATACCATTAGGGTACCACTTAAAAAAAACTCCGATCAATAGATTTTTCGGGCCGGGATTGAGAAACCACCTCTAGGGTCTCCATAAAGGTCAGCGTTGTTTACTCCATGTTGATTCTTACTCCATACAACTCGAATGCGTGGGCTGGCGAGGAGGGAGATTGTCAAAATGAGGCAAGGGGTAGAGGAGCTTTCTGGGCGTCTTTTTGAAGCCTATCTTACTATACTAAATGACAGCCCTTTCGATTGACTTCCAAATTTGCCATACTCACCAACTTTGCCAAATCCACAATTTCAATGTCAAAAGATCAGAGCTTCATGGCAAATTTGTACATCGCTACTCCGCCATTATGATTTCTGTTTTGTGATGCTTAGTCAGCAGTTTTCTGTCGGCGTTTGTAAAGCGAACGATTTTTTAACCAATCAAATTGCCGATCGGCATTGTTTTGCTTTAGCATTGGAAGGTCTTCTATTTTTCAAAATCTTTGGCAAAATTGGCAAAATTGGAGCGAAAAGAACACAGATCTCGTGGGAACAGTGTTTTGTATGGAGACGTATGGAGGTAAGTTCCAAATTTGCCAAGAATGCCAGATTCACCACTTCTTTTTTATTTGGCATTTATGGCACTCCAATTTTGCCAACTTTGCCAAATTTTTGTCAATCGAATGCAAAATAATTGGCAAACAGGGCAAAATTGGCATATTTTGAAGTCAATCGAATTGGCTGTGAGTTTATGAAAAATGTCTGTAACGCTAGCCCAGTAACATATGTTAAGGTTTCTAAAATTTGAACGCCGCGGCTGGAAAACCTATCCACCTTCGATACAAAAAGTCTCGCGCTAAGTTTGACAAGCGTAGAAAACTTGGATTAGAGAAGACTCTACACTGCTATTTGTAAACGAAAAAAGTTCTGACGTCAATTTCATGAAAAAGTACTGCGACGTCACAACTTAAGTTTCAAATAAAAAGGTGTGGCATTTTTGTTGCACGATTTCGAATTATTTTATATCAACACTCGCAACAAAATCCAATATTGTTGTTTGATGATTAAACTTCGTCTAATATTATTTAAAAAGGTTTCAATGTTGGTTGCATTGCATATGCGCCGGTCTTAAGCTGTCCGCATGTGAAGCCAACAAACGGGAAAACCTTCAGTGCTCAATCGCAAAGCGCGAGCCTCTCCTTCACAACTAAGGCTTTTTCTTTCCTAGAAGCAACCCTCTCACCACCTCAAACACCTTTGGGCGTCTGCAACGACGGGTACCCTCGATAATTTTGACAGGGTCACTATGGCATTTCATTGAACACAAACTTCCGTTATCTTAAAAAGTCATATCATCGAGGCTTACAGACACAAAATTTTGACCAATGTAGAAAGTTTAGAAGTATAATTTTTATTATTATATTCGGGCATTTAAAAAGCTAAAACGATGTCATGCATTAACTCACATTATAGTATTTTAAAGGCTTTTGATGTGCAAGCAAAACCGTTAACCGGCGTTTGCGACGACGGGAACCGTCTAGTTTGCACTAAAAGAATATCCAATCAGTAATCAGTATGTTTTTATTCTTTGTTTCGCATGAAAAGTGTCGGCTGATTGGATTCTTCCACAGGCTTTAAACTATAACGTAATATTCTCAACTGCATCTCCCTACCTCACCAAAACAGAGATTTTTGATTCTGTTTCTTGATGAGTTATGTTACTACGTAGAAAAAGCCGTGACGTCTAGTAATAGGCTATCCTCTACTCCCCTCCTGGAAATTTTTTTTTTCTCTAAGTCATCAAATGAAAAACTGTTCTTCAAATGTGTTTATTTGGATCAAGAGTTTATTTAGAAATTACGTTTCTAGAATCCTTTTTTCTTGGTGCCAAGCTGGTGCAGCATTGGACTTTGAGCTTTCCTTACTACTCTGTAGCCAAGCAGTAAAATATCCATAATGAGTTTGGGGTCTGCTGAAATAGACTTGTAATTGCTACCAGTAATTGGTCCTCCATCAAAAAGCGGTGAAATATAATGTCGGAAATAATCATCTCCTTAACATTTTATTAGAAACATTTGAAATTGAACTTGTCACAAATTACAATGCAAATGCATGATTAAAACATTCTTATACATACAGCGCAGATATCCAAATTGGTCTCCTACCTATTAAGCTCCTAATTACATTGCCTTATTATTTCGCTTCGAAGAAAAATAATCAAAATTGTGATAAGCATGTACGTATTTTTTGCCTAAATTATAAATTTTCCTTGATGCATGTGTCTCATGAACGGTTGTTACTGGGGGTTATACCAAAGGGTGAAATAATTTCCAATTTCCCCAGTAGTTCCTGACTAAAGCTTTCCAATATCAACTTGCAAAATAATGCTTGCTCTGAAGATAACCACACTAAAGCTCTAAATGGATGGGTGAAAACAAACAATCTGACGAATAAGCTATCTCGAATTTGTAAGACCGCGCTCGTCTAATAGGACTGGGAATGATAACAAAGTTGTCTGATTTAAGAATAGGATGCCATATCAGGAAAATTTGGTTCTTGACTTTCCGCTGCACAACAAAACTTTTGATGTAAAATTTTCCGTGGAATGACTATTTTCCTTAGATGTTTAATTTTCAAGCGCCTTCAGAGGTTTACCGTGCCCGTAAGAAAATTATGACCAGCTGTTATCAGGCTAGCTGAACAACATTTGATTCTGTTGACTTATCAAAATTCAACACTTTAGAATAAAAAGATCACAACAGCGACTGATGCTGTCATCCCTTGACCAAGTTATATCCGCCATCTTTAAACCTTTTTCACCACTTTGTATCCACTGGGTTTTGTGAAGACCCTAGAGGCAGTTACTCAATCACGGCTTAGCAAAATCTTTGATCGGAATTTTTCGGAAAGTTGTACCCTGGTAGCACTATTCGATGTGGGTCAATTTGTTCCATGAAATTTGCTGTTTAAAAAATAGGCCTTGGGTATATAGTGGCGAAAAAGCTTTTACGAGAAGATCAAGAAATTTGATTTAAAATCTTTAGCAAAAATTTCTAATTTATTGAAATATCTACAGACCAATTTATCACAGCCTCGCCTCCTCAACCCTCACACAAAGAAATAGTCTGCAATGCCTAAATTCCCTGAAATTTCACCCCGTTGGATCCTAACCAATAGTACAGGGTTTCGAACTTTTTGGGGATTACAATCAACAACATCAAAACTACAAGGGGGATATTTTCCGCTATATATTTGAGATCTGGGCAGTAGTGGCTTGCTAAAATCAGCAGCACTGTACGTCTCATTGTGCTCGCGGCCAAGTCGTAAGCGTAGTGATTTTCACGGTATCCCCTCCTATCCTAGAATATAATGAAAAATGGTGTCCTGGATAGGGCCTGGTCAGTTTATCGAAAGGATCATTTTCTCTCTATTACCTCAATATTCTCAATCATTGGCGAAATTCCCTAAAAACTTAAACCCACTGCTTCTTGTTTATTTATCTTATAGGATGGCTCATTTGAACTCATTGTTGGTGAGTAGTAATTGTTAAAATAGCTAAACACTGGAATCCTCGGGTAGGGTGAGCAAAGAAATAGCTGAAACTAACCTAGTAGGTAACCCCCCTTGAATCTAATCTGAAATTCTTATACTTTGGGATCAACGCTCCTTTATGCCAAAAATAAACAACAATTGTACAAAAAAACAATATTACATTATGTAATGTACTGACTGTTCATTAATAACTTCCCCGCCAACAGCGAAAAAAAGAAATTATGACATGAGCTTTTTTTAATTGCGCTTTAATGAAGTACTTTCTTGGAAAGAGTCTTTGTAAACATACCACGTAAATTGTTATACTGGTCTTTTTGTGACACGTTTACTTGATAAGAATGCCCAGGGGTACATAGGTAATTGAAGGCTAGGGCGTATGGGTATATGCCGCCCAACATGAACTTTTACTCTAGTTAGATTTTGCTCTGTCTGTGACATTAATGTCGTAATTTAATTTTCATGAAAATCAACCGAATTACCCACCCCCTTACTTTTTTCTTTGTATAAAAGCCAGTCTTAAACAAGGTGTTTTTAGCAAAACGAGATTGCCGAAATAAAAATTTTCTCCCGTCGGCACAAAACGGTGGCACCTCCTCGAACACTTTCACCCTATCAAACGATTAGCAAGTCGTTTGTCCGTTTAGTAGCAGTACCAAAGGCAGTACTTCAAAACTTTCTATACTCAAAAATCAACTAAATCACATATTTTGTAAATGTTAGAAGACCGTATATGACACCAAGTATTGATTTTGTCAAAGATTTTATTGTTGCAGTATTTCTCCTCAGAGGGATAAGGCTTTAAAATAATTTAAAAGCTGTCGGTGATGGTAAAGTTTATTTTGTCTGATATTAGTTACGGTATTTGAGGAAAAATGCCAATATTTCGGTATTAACCCCCTGAAAGAACCTTTAATATATTTTAAAGTTTCATTTTAAAAGAAAACCAGGTAAATTTTTTGACTTATTTCTCAAAATTTATTTCTTCTTCAAGTATTGTCAAACACGTGCAAAAAAATAAAGGTGAAACTGAAAGGCGGAAAAGCACCTATCACTGAGCCCGGGGGGGGTACTAGGATTGATGGGTGTCGGGTATGTGCGTGCCAGACCTCTGGACCCTTACCCTTAGAGAGACTCAGTGTAGAAAAACCCAACCCTTAGAGAGACTTTTTCACAAAAAATTTCTATAATGGGCCAAAGAAATTCGATTTTTAAAAGAATTTCTCCAATTTTCGAAAAATTTCTCTAATTTTTGAAAAATTTTCTCACTTTTTTTAAAAATGTTCTCACTTTTTTGACTTTTCACTTTTCTTTGACCCGAGTTTGTGAAAAAACCGACCCTTAGAGAGACTGATTTTGACTTTTGTTGTTTTGGTAACCCTTAGAGAGACTTTGGGAGGGTGAAAAACCCTACCCTTAAGGCACGCACATACCCAGCACCCATTTTTGCCTAAGTACCCCCCCGGGTCACTGAGCTAAATGAAGAAAAATTTAACTTTTTGAGGCTCAATAATTCTTAAAATTTTGTACAAATTTGAGTGTTTTTGATTTTTATGAATAAACTGTGTATTATATCACTTCATTGCAAACAAATGACGATTGGTGAGGGAGATCTAACTTCCTTATTTTTTCAAGGTTGTGAATTAAGTGGAAATTTGCTCAATATTTGCCTCACTTTCTTAGCAATATAACAATCTAACTTTGGTATAGGCAGTCAAGACCTACGCAGAAGCATAATTATCTTTGGAATCGACATTTGGAGAGAAACCCCATTTGCACTATGACCTAAATAACTTTAGTATTCTATAATTTATTAGATTAAACTTTCAAATGTGTCGATTTTGTGCGAACAAATTTTCAAATGAAATGCTATTCGTCATGCATCATTCATTATTTTTTTAAATCTGTCAAAACAGGTGAATAAATTTGAAAGTAGAATGAGTCAACCCCTTGAGAAGGAAGAAAATTTATTCAGCATAGGAGATTATGATACCGGCTGATTCACCCTAAGGAAGAAGTAAACGGAAAGGAACTTATCAGATGATCCAATATTTATGATATATCTATGTACGAAATGGATAATCACATGACTACTACAATCTGACGGAATTCCTAGCCTCTGTAAGAATATAGATTATTTGTATCCTTTCCATGAAGAATTCATGTAATAGGAATGTTTCAAAATATTATTGCGATCGCTTTTTTTATATGTATTTTACATTTGATCTCTCGACATTAAGGAGCGTTGGAAAGATAATTCGAGAGGATACATTAAAAACTATCGCGTTGCAAATATTTTGTTTCATATCTCCATACAAAGATGAGAATTTATATTATCATCATGTTTATGTTTCGTTTGTTCTTCTCCAAAGCGAGGTTCATTGCATTACTTGGCCGTCCGACATCATGGGAAGCCGAGGAGACTGCGCAAGTAGATTATGATACATGTTGTCAGGAGATGTGTAGAGCAAAGGATTCGTGTAAATCTTACGATCAAATATGGCAGCCGAGTCGTGATATCTACGAATGTCGTTTTTACAGAAAGAATTATCAAGTGTTGAAGGCTGAAGGCGAAATGTTGAAGCTTGTCCCTCGTGTTCAATATTACTCCAAAATGTATAAAGTGTTGACTTGCTCAGATTGGTGGCTACAGACTGGTGCTGAAAAGACTGGAAACTATAACATGTCTGATGGAACAATACATTATTGTGATTTTCAATTGTCTGACTGTGCTGATTGGTTGATTCAAGTTGGTGCAAAAGAGTCTGGGAATTACAGAATGTCAAACGGAAGTTATAAGTTTTGTAACTTCACTTTCACTTCTTGTAAAGAAGTGATAGAAAGATATCCTTTGGATGAGAAAAGTTCAGCAGCTGACTTTTCATCACAGAAGGGAGAAGTAGATGTTCATTTGGATATCGGAGGTAAGATTTTTAAATCAAGATGTGATTACTTTTACAAGTTTAACTACTTTAGAGGCGGCTTTGATTGTATTTTTTTCTGAAATTGCAATTCCAATGCAGGTGCGTGAAGTTTGATAAGTTTAATCGTAATATCCGGGATCAGACCATGTCCATCAATTATGTTCGATGTCCGTAGCTATTTGTTTTTTATGTCTTTATTTGCACATATCGAAAACTCTTTTAAAGTTCAATTGAATTCCGATTGAGCTTAGATTTTAAAATGCATTCGCTTTTAGTTTGCACTAATTTTTGTTTTGCTTGCCATTTTCAAACAAATGCTTCCAGAGCACCATAATGTTTGAGTTAGAAATTATTTTTTTTAACTCCAACGGGCAACCTTCTTTGGCCGTAACTTTCTATGTAATAGCTCTGTTCCCATATTGAGCGTCGAAATCTGAGAGAATTTTTTTTCTTCTATCAATTCACCCACTTCCCATTAGAAAGTGATTTATAAGGTCTGTCTCTTGAACTCTCCTCCCTTTCATCTTCATTTTCCAAATCTTTTTGATTTTTGATAACATCCCACTCTTGAATATCTTTTCAACAAGCATGAAACCGCTTTATCTTTTTTATCTACAACTTTGATTTGTCGATGTAGATTTTAATTTTCTACTCTCTGCTCTTCATCATTTTAGGCCAACAGATCAAAACACGCTGCGTGAATATCCTTGCAGTTGGATGGACATTCTTTCAAAAACGCATGAACCCAACGCTATACCCCTTTCACAAGAAACTTTGGCTATCCTTTAAAGATGGTATGTTTCACGCAGGTTTTACTTTCAAAACTTTTTGATAATCTTGTTTGTAGGGTTTGTACTAAAAATTGACGTCATCATTAAGTGCCTTAACAAAACGGGGTCAAAACTTTTTTGTATAGACTTTGGAGTTTTTCTAGTGGTTCGTGGACCTTAAAGGAACCTATATGTAAAATTTCAGTCGCGTGTGATTTATTCTAGGACCTTTTTTGAGCTAATAGTGTAATTTTTCTGCCCCCTCTTTTGGTCCCCCCCCTAAGGTTCAGCCTAAATTTTCTTTCTTGTGTACTCTTTGCTGCTTCTATTCACGTTGTTATCGTAAACACAATGAAAAAATGAAAAAAAAAACTTTCAAAGAATTATAAATGAAAAAATATTTTGATGTAAAGACTAAATGTAAATTGACCATGAAAATAGAGCATTATATTTCTTGATGCTCAAAGAAGACATCCCTTCTCACAGACCCACTGGGAACCCTTCCCACTGGAAAGAATTGGCCAAAAAATCGTCCCCAGGTGGAAAACTGTACCCCTCTTTTCGTTTCCACTGAAAATAACGAAATAAACCAATCCTCACTGCAAAATATTATGTTATTTTTACCATCCCCACTGAACTTTCTGACTTGAAAACAAAATAATTGAAATCCCTATTCATAAAAAATATGAGAATATCGATCCCCATCGAGTTTCAGTCCGTTATTTTTACCCCCACTGGCTGAAAAAATTCTACCGGGTCTGTGAGGGGGTGTAACAAGTGAAGAAAAGTATTTTCTACAGACTTTTTCCACACAATTTTTTCCCTACCCACTTTTCTACCTAGATTTTTTAAAGCGATTTTCCCCAACCTTTTCTAATTTTCTGAGAAAAAAAATCCCACTTTTTTGAAAAGGGGAGGGGAGGGAGGACAATGTGTTTGCGACTTCATTGTAATTTAACAAACTTCGCGGAAGATAAATCTGATTATAAAGTACCTTATCGGCCAAAACTTAGTCGGCCGTA
The DNA here is from genome assembly GCF_902728285.1 of Clytia hemisphaerica. NCBI lineage: Eukaryota > Metazoa > Cnidaria > Hydrozoa > Leptothecata > Clytiidae > Clytia > Clytia hemisphaerica. The sequence continues at coordinate 1,090,348 of NW_027103528.1, read as the reverse complement.
ATTTGAGTCGGCCTTAATTTGAGTCGGCCTTAATTACTAGTCGGCCCTAATTTTAGTCACCTCGTCAAAATTTAATCACTAAGGGCCGACTAATAATTAAGTTTTGGCCTTTTCAAAATTTTTAGTCGGCCCAAATTTTAGTCGGCCCAAATTTTTAGTCGGTCCTAATTTTAGTCACCAAGCCAAAATTTAGGGTCACTTCAGGGCCGACTAAGTTTTTGTCGATAAAGTATGTGATTGTTTACGATTTTAGGGTTTCGAGATTCGAATGAAGATTTTTATCTGGGCAACAAATGGATTCGTGCAATGACTGAGGGCAAGCAAATCACAATGACTGCCATTGGTTTTAAAGAAGGCGCTTGGGGAGGTTTGTTTTTGACTTCTTACTCCATCAAACATAAGGAAATTTTGCCTTAGTTCATGCTTGCAGAATCAATCTCAAAGTTTGTCTCAAAATTCTGTGCACAATTTACCTATTTAACTCTCATATTATACACGGTTGACACAAAACATTTTTGAAAATAGAAAATAGAAAAATAGAAAAAGCTGACAATGAAAAATTAAGATTTCTTCTACTGGTTCAAAAATATTACAATGAGATTTTTCTAATTACTTAATAGAGTAATATTGTACAAGTAATTCATTGACTGTGATTCTGAGCTATTAAAATTATGAAGTATTAATTATTTCTTGCCCCAAATATTGAGCTGTAAACCTCAAATATCACATTGTATAATTATTGTCTTTGTTTTATCAAAAGATAATGGATATGTCATAAACGTCTATGCACTCCATCATAAGATTTGCAGGGTATCTCGCTTCGCCTATGTATAAGAGTATGAATGTTAAAGATTTCATGATGATACGGGTGCGGTTTTTTCTGAATCACCCTATACTTTGTCAATTTCTTTAAAGGAGAAAAGTACAATAGTTTCAACATTGGCACCGAAGACAATGCATATGAATTGGTTACTTCTGGACGTTTAAAACCATCCTTGACCCCAAGGATTGGCTTCCGGATGAACGACAAACGCAAATTCGTAACAATAGATAGAGACGGTGAAAAAATGTGCAGTACACAGGCTTTTAAGGGTGAGGGTTATGCAGGCTGGGAGAACACTGGTGATGACTGCCACTCCAAATACAGATGGTATCCAAACGCCATTGTTCCGCAAAGAACTGATAACGGTGGTGCTATTGAGCGTTACGATGCTAGTATTTTGATGTTTCGTGAAAAACCGTAAACAATAGATCTTATCTAAAAAAGCGATGCATTGTGGGATTGTTTCGGGAGTAATACAATAGAAAACTCTTAAGAATTCCTCGAGGGAATTCTATTATAATACTCCCAAAACAATCCCACAATGCATCGCTTTTTTGGAAAAATCAAAAACTCCGATAAGATCTATTGGTTTTGCTCCATTAATGTTTTAGACATCCGAATAAAAAATAAGTCGAGATTAGCTGTTTCTTAGTTGCTGTGTACGCGCATTCGAAATAAAACAAGAGTGAAAGTGAAAATTTTGCGTTTTGTTAGAGTTCGGATTAAATCATTTTGCGTTAATCTTTAGAGATATAAAATATCCAACAAAACATAATACTGTAACAAAATTTCTTGTAACGAATACAGGGTGTCCCGAAAAAAAAGTATCGAGTTCGAAAATGATTCTGAGTAGAAGGTTGTTGCGCGTGTTTAACAAAATGTAAGAAAATATATACCAACATAATAGATTTTACAACAGTCATTATGATTAAAAAGAATTAACTTTCTTTACAATTTTCATAACGTTAAGAATATTTAGAATTGTTTATTGTAAAAGTTATTCATAACAGATGTCTCGTGACGATTAATATGACACGGAGGGAAACTTTGATAAACATTGCAAATTTAGTGAAACATACACAAGAACTTACTTTCTATAGAAGTTGCACGACTCAATACTTTTTTCGGGACACCCTGCAGTACGGAAACAAAGTTGCATACGCCAATCCAATAATTATCGGAATTAATCACACTGCATACACGTACGTATTTGACTAGCCTGGAGGCCACTTATAGCTTTTTGATAGACGGGATGGGGCTGATAAGTGGCCCGGTGTAATTTGACAGGCTTCATATTTTGGCTTTGCTTGAGGTGGTAGCAAATACATGCCACTAGATCCAGCCCCTTTTTGGAGAAAAACAAACAGAATGGTCCAATAGACCATTTTTTTAAAATTTTGGAGGTATTTTCATGTTTTTTTATAGTTTAATTGATGGTTTTTAGCATATATTTTTTTGTTTTGTTGTTTTCTTATACTTTTTGAAAACGAAAGTGAAAAAATTCAAGATGGCGATATCCTCTAGTCTGCTTCACTGGACTCAGCGTCATCAAAATCATCAAAAAGCAAAGTTCAGTCAGAAGTAGACTCTAATCTAGTACTTGACAGGCTATTTACAAACATTGAAACTTTTATAATTTTACATGCAAGAACAATAGACAACATAGAACTCTCACAGGACTAGAAATAATAGTTTTTCCTTTGACGAAATAATATGGTACATTTTTCGTAAGGTATACTGTAGGTCACATAATTTGCTGCCATTTTTATACGAGTGGGCGTGGTCGATGACTTTCCATGCTCTTATTCTGTAGAGACAAGACATATTTCAAGAGCTCCGTAAAATTTGACTTGTCTTCGTGATGGTGTACACAATAGGTGTATTTGTGTTGGTAACATCTTGTTTCAACTATTTTATATTTATTATATGTTATAATATGCTTCTTTTACATTGTAAGGTTAATTTATAGTGATTAGAAATAAAATTAGTCAGTACAAATTTCAAATCTCTCAACATGACCTTTGCATGATTTTAGCGGGTTGGCGCTCCATTAACTCACAACAACAACAACTTCTTACACACGTCCTTTTAAAAAGCTAATCACGTGACATAGTAAAATACCAAAAGGTGTGAATCGAAACTTTCTCAAACAATATTTTTATATTTTTATATTTTTCAATCGCATAAAAGATAGATAGCTTGTTTTTCTATTGACCCCCAAAACGTAGATTTGCAATTTTAGCGATCTCTTTAAAATATGCATACAAAATTTTGACCATAGTTTGGAATTTCGGGCATGAATTTGTTTGATAAAGTTTTTACATTTTCAAGGAGCTATATGCAATTTCTATCTAATTTTGGTGTTGTGATGTTTCCCTCAGACGCCAATATGTTATTTTGAATCTGTCTCAAACCATCAAAAACATACTCATTTTAAGTATGTCATAGTAAATTTAAAGGTCAGGATCCTCATCTAAATAACGACGTTTTGGGGGCCGTATCCGTTTCGGGGGCCATGTACTGTACGTTATGAATGTCAAGAATTCGAAAAATTTAATAAACCCGAAAAATGGCTGGATTTAATCCGCCGTTCGAAATGCTACGCAAATTTTGTGGCATCACTTTTGCATGCCAAGTTTGAATCTTCTCATTATTTTTTTGGCTATATCATCGACATATGTTACAAAGAAAGCCCGAACAAGACTAGACACTGTACTCTTAGGTGCCAAATAAACGGGGGGGTTCGAATAAACGGGGGGGTTGGAAAATTTTTGAAATTTCAATAAACGGGGGGGACCTAATTGCCGGGGGGGTTGGAAACTGTACTTACGAAAACCCAAAAATAAGGTAAATATAGGCTAAAATCAGGCTTTTTGGAGCAAAATAAGGGGACTTCTTTTCGCCAACTGAAAATATTCTTTAAAATTGATAAACGGGGGGGTCCTAATAAGGTCCGGGGGGGTTGGAAAATTTTCGAAAAATTAACAAGCGGGGGGGACCGTTTATTTGGCACCTAAGAGTACACAAACAGAAATATCGATATATGTTTATGATTGGATTAATTTTATTGTTTTTCAATTTGTTTTACATAATGTAAACTCTGCTTTATCCTCATACATACCAAAATCAATACCGTTATTTTCTGTCCCAATAGATAAGGTATCGTCTCGTTCTAAGTGGACAATACTGGACATCGTCAGAGTACACGCTATTCCGCAATCTCCTCTCGGTATGCTTGCTTTCATGATTGGGATAACTGGTTTAATAACACGCGTAAACTTTCGGCTTCTTCTTCGAACTTGATAATCCAAGTCGGCCAAAGTATTCCGTTCGTTTCCCTTGAAAAAAATCTAAACGAGACAAAATTGAGTTGACTCTTTAATTCGATCTTTTAATTTTTAATTCGGACTAAGAACGTCTTCGAATCATAGAAAAATTTGGATTATGGGTAGTATTTCATACGATTATTCGAGGGAGCCGATGTTTTAATTCGAGTTGCCAAAAAATCGAATAATAGAGGTTCGAATTAGAGAGAGAGAATTGACTGTGCTTGATACCTCAAAATAGTAGCGTAAGATCCTCAGCTCAAAGTGTGGGCTGTGTCGTATGTATTCTGAATGTATTCCGGTCGTTAGACAAAATTAAAAAAAAATCATAGTTCTTTATTAAGTATTTCTGTAAACGGACCACTGGGTTGCTTGAAGCCAGTAATATAACAGAATCGGGTGATGCCGTTTAGTGTTCAAGGTAAAGATGAATGGATTTAAGATTTAGACTTACACGAGTTTTTATAATGTAACGGCCAGGATCCTCAATGACAATATATCGACCAAAAGCGAACGAAATATTTCCTCTTCGGGACTTTTCTTTTCAGTTATGCGAAGGCTCCACACCACTCCTCTCCACATTTCCCGTGCCAATCAGTTTAATCTTCGTTTCAATGAGTGTACAATTTTTGACCTGTAAGATATGTAAGATTGTGCTTACATTTTTAACAAAAAATAATGACCTCCTTTGGACCAATCATTCGTTTTAGCCTTTTCAAAACATCTAGGAGGCAGCAAAAAGAAATCAAGTGTCAAATTCTTTGTGATAAGTATTATACCATTCTTGAAACTTATAACTGAACCCCTCCCCCGCCCATAGGACCCAAAACTCACGCCTTCACACCGTAAAAATCTAGCTTTCACATCATGTCCATCACGCCAGATGTTTCAAAAATTCACACCATCACTAAGCTACTTGTTCTATTTGTCATTTTCAAATGAGTGACTATTCACATTAATAGTGATTCTACAGTATGTGGCCCCCAAAACGTCGATCAAATTTACAATTTCTTTCAAATCTAGAGGAAAAGACGTTTTACAAAAATTTTTGCTGCATGAAAAACTTTAACAATTTTACTTTATTTCTCGGAAGTTCTTTTTCAAAATTTTCAATTTCAACAATATTTTTCAATCGCTTAAAGATAGGTAGCTTTTTTCTAATGGCCCCGAAAACGGAGGTTTGAAATTTTAGTGATTATTTCGAGATATGAATACAAAATTTTGACCATAGTTTTGAAATATGATTTAGAGGGTTTTGGGCATAAATTTGTTTGATAAGATTTTTACAGTATACCCCTGGCTGTCAAAACGCAGGTTTGGGCCCCCAAAACGGAGGTGTAGTTAAAATCAAATTATTAAGCCCAGTGGTAATAGGGGGAGAAACTATGACCATATTTGTGTTTTCCCTTAAATTTACGACCCGATGGATGTAAAATTTATGAATGTTATTTTTCTCCTATATTTTTCAAAAAAATGACAGAATTTGCCGTTTTTGCTGATACAGCGAAAATTTTTATATATTTTTATAATTTTTTGTTATAAACTATTAACTCAAGCTGATAGGAATGGAATTCCAAGATTTTTTGCTGTTTCTCATATTTAGAATTTTCGGTTTTATCAATGCTGATTCTAAGGCCTCAAAATACTGGTTGACCTTTAAGATGCTATATCTTTTACCCATCCTCTAAAGTCACAGATGTATCTGCATTTTCTGAACAGCATTAGGTGTAGATAGTTTCCTATACCCCATTTTCATAACTTATTTTCAATATCCAAGGAGCTAGAGTGAGTTTTATGCAATTTTTATCTAATTTTGGTGTTGAAATATTTCCTTCAGACGCAAATATGTTATTTTGAATCTGTCTCAAACCATCAAAAACATGCTCATTTTAAGTATGACAATCCCTCATTCAAAATAAACAAAAATGATCTAATTCTGATAAATCTACAGGTCAGAATTCTCATTTTAATGGCGACCTACGTTTTGGGAGCCGTCTCCGTTTTGGGGGCCATATACTGTAAAAGCATTAATTGTTTTTACAAGTCAATTACACTTATTGACAATACAAAAGTAATAACTTGCACGCATTACGAATCAAGATGAATAGGATTGTGGAATTGAATTTCGGTCAAATGTTGAAAGTAATAATTATGACGTTTGCATAGCGGTGTACTATTAAATAGCTCCTTACCTTCGATATGGAATTTTGAATAAAGTGTTTAGACTGTAGATGACTAACGATTTTCTTCATTTTCTGTTTTCCTACTAAAGACACATTTTTGTTTGCCTTGGACTGAGTTTTTGTTCTATATGCTATCTTTTTCTCCAGGTTTCCAAACCTCTTTTTCAATTTGCGGATTTTTAAATCGTAGCATTTTACTTTAACAATTATTGGAATTCCATTTTGAGCAAAGGGTTGTGTGCGATATATAATTGGCTCCATTGAAGCATCTTTTTTTTCGAGATCTATACTCTCAATTTTGTTTCTCAAATAATGAATTTCACGGTCATAATATTCATTAGATTCTTTCATTCGTTCGTAAACATATATCACCAAAACGATCAAAGAAATCAACAAAATAATCAATAAAACTCCCAGAATTGTCTTCTTCCTCGTGCAGGAATGTTGATTCTTTATGTTATTTCCGTCTTCAGGTTTCAGGAGAAATGTTAAGGCCCGGTCCCCAGTAATTCGATGCTGCTGTACAATAAAGGTGCCACTTTGGAGACTCATCTTCAAATATGCCAAATACTAAATAGCCAATTTTAGATTTTAAGTTTACCAATCTTCGTATCTCCATATTTATAGTGGGAAGACCACGTGAACGCGGCCAAGAGTCTGGGCACCAAACAAGTCCGAAATAGGGTGTTACATCACTGCACCCAACAGCTGATTGGTTGTAAGTGTCAACACGTCACTTGCAACCAATCAGCTGTTGGGTCCGTGATGTAATTTTAGACATTACAATGACAGACAATGTTAGATATGCAGCGGTGCATATCATGAATAATTAAAATCTGTTGAATCTGTTTTTTTAATAATTTTAAGAATTTATCAGAAAAACCACAAATTCCATCTTCAATTTCATATATTTAGACGGGCGAACACAATATTATTCAAGTTGAATGGAATCGTGATCTCTTCCAATGCGGTAACGGTTTTTTTTTAACACAAGATTCCGTTAGATTCAATAAGGTTGTATTTTTACATAAATGTTCCCGTTTCATATCAGACACATATTTCATATCAGTGTCTGTCTATTGTTAAATTATGCTGATATAAGCAAAAAAATGTTTTTGTGTTCCTCTTTCTGACCAATCATGCTCCACATTCGTGTCAATCCAACGTGAAAAAGCTAGTAAATTTAAATTGATGAGTAAGCTAACGATATCACTCTTATTTAAAAACGAAACCTTAAGTAAATTTTTGTGTTTTTTTCATTGATGCAGAGATGAAGCTTTAAGGTTGTTCATTTTGGAGTATTTTTTTTATTCAGTGAATTATTTATTTTGCTCAGTGAAGTTCTTTTTTACTTAGGGAAATTCTTTTTTACTTAGTGAAATTCTTTTTTATTTAGGGAAATTCTTTTTTATTTAGTAAATTGATTTTTTTCATTTAGTGAATTATTTTTGGACCTACCTCGGAGGTCCTTTAATTTAACCTTTGTTCGTTCGTCTGTCTGCTACCAGCTTTTCTCGGGGAAAATTTTTGGGCAAATTTGGGCCAAATTTATGGCTGTAAAAATTGGATTTTCTTATTTGGGAAAATTCGTTTTTATCATTTTTAGGGAAAATGATGGTATTTTTTTCTGATTTTTTACGCAATGATGTAGAATGGTATTGTTTAAAATCTGATAGAGCCCGATTTTCGAAATAAATTTTTTGCCAAATTTGGGCCAAAAAATGCCTAAAAAGGGAGTTTTTTGATGTGTGAAATTCCTTCTTAGTTTTTCCTGGTTTTTTACACGGTGATGCGAAATTGTAATCCTTAAAATATAAGACTTCAAGATAAAAAAAAAAAAATTTAGCCAAATTTGAGCCAAATTTTGGATTTGTGGAAGTTGCTTTATCATGTTTTTCAAGCTTACGTATCTCTATGCTATTCTGCTATCTTTTCTTTTTCGTTGGAACATTTTCATCTTCATTCAGCATGTTTCCGACTATCTATCTCAGGCAGGTCCATTCAGCATGTTGCTTGTTATCATTCAATGGAATATCTTTTTTTATTTAGTGAGATATTTTTTTTCACTTAGTGAATTTTTTTTTACTTGGAGAAATTCTTTTCTTTTTTAGTGAAATTTTTGTTTATTTTGTACTTGTATTTGAATCATCCGTTATATGAAGCATTAGGCTGCTGGCATCCACTAACGGATTCGTGCTCCTTATAGAGAATACATACTACCTGGGGTTTTGTAGAGGTCTGCGATTCAGACTAATGAAGCATTGGATAAATTTCTTCCTCCGTGATTCTCGGTCTTGCATTGTTGTTATCAAACCGTTTTCCCACGAGACCAGTGTCTTCTTGAATGAGTGCTTTAAAGGTGACAGTAGGCCCTCCAATGCGTTTTGACTTTTCTGGAACTCAATTAGTAGACGCCCTGCATGTTCATTATGTTATTCCGTATGGCCAACAAGAGCGAGTCGACAGTATCCAACTTACCGTACTTACCTATAACAATCCAGAATATCCCTTAACAATCAAAAGTGCCGAAATCGCAAAAATTTAGATAGTGCTGCGGTACAGCCATTTGAAAATAAGATAAAACCAAGCTGACAAATCAAACATTAGTTTAGTATACGTATATCTGTGAGCAATTTTTCACAACGTTTTTTAGGCGGCCAACTTGGTGCATTCTTCAGAATATTCGTTGATTTTTTATTTTTCGTAGAAATGTTTTCATTTGATTGTTAAGGGATTGTTACTTTGGATATCTTTGGAAGTGATCCATGTACAAACGCATTTGTTGCGGGCCCGTAGGAAGCATTTTCTTTTTGAGGGGGCAAAGTGAGAAATGTAAACCGAGAGCCAGCCTGTTTTGCCCGAGGGAAAAAAATTGCAATTTAAGGTGTCTAGAATGCAACGCATCTAAATAAAGGATTATGTTCAAAATGAAGCCATTAATACAACATTTTTCAAAGCTACCAACTTTTGGAAAAAAAATTTTTCTTTTGGGGGGGGGGCAAATGCCCCGGCTGCTACGAGCCTGTGTTGGGTGGTGTTGATGGTAGAAAAAACCATCTTTAATGAGCTTAATGATTTGTTTTGTAAACTAGTTTGGTGAGAGAGCTTCTTGTGTACTTTGATAGTGGAAGAAAATCTATTTTACTTTTGTTTTTACAAAAACTTGAGAGCTCAACTTTACATTTTTCGTTGTCTATTTTCTGTTTGGATTTCTAGTTTGCTACTTCTAAGTTCTTGATATTTCGACCAGTTATTATTAAACATTTTCATAGCCACAGGTGGTCTCTCCGAGATGGATTGTAGACAGCACGGAGCATCTTGGTGGACAACACCGTGAAGAAGTTTTGTTTTTGCGACGTGTTCTAACAGAAGACTTTTTTCTGAGATACCCTGTATTTAGTCTTCTGTGCGTTGAGAAATAGACCTACATCTTGACAAACTTTTTCAACCTTTAAAAAAGACTTTGTGCTACTAATATCGTGTCCTCAAGAAGGGCTATGTCGTCCGCGTAGTTTAGGTCTTGAAGACGTTCTGTTGGAACCCGTCTACTTCTACGACGTTTGAGAGTTATCCCGTCACTTTGTACAAAAGAAGCACAAAGTGGCGCAGTCCAGTACAACAATGAACAAAAAGAGGGCTAAGGAATCCCCCTTGTAGAACACCGGTTTTTATCTTGAATAAATCTGTTTCTTCCTCTGGAGTTATCACAGTAGCAGACGTATTCTCGTACATGATTCGGATGGTGTCTACAATTTGAGGAGGGACACCGTATGTTTTAAGGATCAGAAATATTCTTCTTCGGATAATTGAGTTTTTAAAAGCTTTTCCGAAGTCTATAAATGATATGACAGCTTCCTTTTTTAAGGTTTTTCTTCAACAATGTGACAGAGCACTAGAACGTAGGCAGAATTTGAACATTTTTGTCTGAATCCATTTGGTTTGGTTTGGTCAAAGTACTTTGTCGAGAACAGGTCGGATTCGATTCAGCAGACACCGATTGTACACTTTGGCACCAATCTGGGATAACAAGATACCACGATAGTTGTCAGTCTTTTTTCATTTTTTAGTTGAAATAGATTGAGATTATAAGTTTTACAAAGGCAACAACTATAGAAAAGATATCCAAAATCAGAGAACACAGGTTCACATTGTAATTGTAAGTGTTATGTGCATGTTGATACTATATAAGCTAGTCACTAGGTAGGTGTATGGGGTTTCGAAGGGACTCGCACCTAAAACGATGGTCAAAACTAACTGCACAATACATCCCCAAATCAGCCTACAAAAACTAAAAAAAGCTTATCAGGAGCCTTGGACTTAATACTACAACCTTTGCCTTAATGTCTTAAGAAAGCCGTGTCTATACGTCATAAATAGGATGACCTGTATCCAAACAGTTATAACAAGGGCGACCTGACCCAAAGTGTCCTGCAGAAATCAGGAATGCGTGTCGAGAAACCCAGAGGTACCCAACTAGTAGGATTTCCAAAGGTTAACGAAAAACATTACCAATGTATAGTGACGTTATAAGATGTCAGCAAGAATTAGACTAAGAAAAAGGTGCAAAACAACTGCCCAACTGGATCCATGGATGGATAGTTAGAATCCCAGCTAAAGACAAAAAACAAAACTTGACAACACAACATAAGCAAGGGCGACACCCCCTTCTCACAGACCCACTGGAAAAGTTAGACAAAATGTCGTCCCCGGTGGAAAATTATCCTCCAATTTTCGTCCCCACTGAAAATAATCAAATAAACCATTCCTCACTGCAAAGTATCGTTGCTATTTTCTCCATCCCACTGAATCTTCTGACTTGAAAACAAAAGAATTAAAATCCCCATTCATAAAATATATGAGAATATCATTATATCCCCACTGGCTGAAAAAATCTTACCGGGTCTGTGTGAAGCAGGTGCAGGGTACTTTCCACGACTAAGAATGTCATCGTGCCATCTAAAAGGGGGCCTCCTTAAGGAACTCCATTTATGAATTTTGGTTTATTTGCATTGTATTACTGCATTGTTAGCTCCCTATAACCTGATCATAATTTTCTTACGAGCACGGTAAAACTCTGAAGGCCCTTGAAAATTAACCATCTGAGGAAAATAGTCCTCCCGCGGAAAATTCTACAACAAGAATCTTGCTGTGCGCCGGAAAGTCAACTAAATTTTTATGATAGGGCGCCCTATTCATAAACACAATCACGCAACAACTTTGTTGCCATTTCCAGTTTCTTTTAGACGAGCACGGCCCTTATGATTGTATATTCGTCAGATTGTTATATTTTCACCCATCCCTTTAGAGCTTCAGCGTGGTGGACAGAAAACAATCATGATCTGATCTCAGGATACCTCCCTGTGAATCCCTGTAAGGTGATGAGGAATGGATAGAGCAGGAGTATAACGATTAAAAAAGTAAAAAACTGTAAATGATTACTTAAAAATCCAGTTTTTATTGATTTGTAATGTATTCATGATTTATGATTTCCGCAAATATTTCTTATTTTCATTTACTTTTTACTTCATATTTTTATTTGAGATAAAAAATCTTAATTGCCCCCGCAAGGAGCGCAGCGACTGAGGAGGCACTCATAGCTTCACGCAATATATTGGACTAGAATCTCGATTTTTTGCGAATTGTTTTTGTTTTTGCGTCGTAATCGGCTTTCCGGCCAATTTACTACTCCGTGATTTTCCGGTAGCATTCATAGCCTAGCAAATAGCTTTTCCTTTTAAACATGAGCGGCGTTCATAGCCTAGCAAATAGCTTTTCCTTTTACATGATGAGCGGCGGACGTTTTTCTTTATTTTTCTCTTCGGAGTTTTTTTGTCGTAGATTGATTTGTGGATCAAGTTTTCAAAAGCAGGTAATTCTTAGACATTGCACGTTTTTGATTAAAGAGGCCATTTTGATTTTCAAGCAAGTCCAGCAGTCGAATTGCATTAATTTTTTTCAAAAATATAAGATATAAAACACAGTGAATTTGCTGACAGTCAAATTAAACAATCTGTCTCCTGTCTTAGACATTCAGATTGACTTATTTTTCGGCCAAACAGTTTGATCAGCACGTTCAAACTGCCACAGTTCTGAGAGGAAACTCAGGGCTGGGATAAACACTGTCAAACCCAGTTTGAGTAGCACCCTCAAGCTGATTGAAAGTGAATTAAAGTAAAAGAATTATTGAAACTGAATTACACTGCTTATTTAAAAAAGTCTGATTATAAAAGAAAAGCCAAATATTAGGGGAAATTACGTATACGTTCTGTGAAACTTTTGTTTTGAAGCATAATTTCAGTGTCACTAATAAATTACAGCTTCTGCAACAAAGAAATTTGAAACATTTTTTCTCAGTCATGGAAGAGGAAGACTACTTAATTGATTTAGACACTGCATTGAGTGTTGCGCATTTTCGAAATTCAAGCAGAACAACTGCTGGACGTACCTTTTCTTGCGCTGTTGATTGTCTTGAAATATGTTACCGCTTGCTTCTTCCAGAAATTAAAGATAAGATGTTGTTTGAAGAATCAAGTGAATTTTTTACTTTGCTTCAAATAAGTGGGTCAATGGAAATTCCATTTGAAAATAATGATAATATTAAAAGTAATGCTTTTCGACTGCTGGATGAAATTAGAGATCCGTTATGGTCAAGGATCACGGAAAATTGTGATACATTTAAGAAAAGAAATTGTGACGCAGAGTTCCAAGAGATTTTTGGAAGTAATATTTTCAAGAAATTATCAGAAGGAGAGAGACACGTTTTTGAAGCAAGCTTTGTAATTCACGGTATTTGTAATAGTTGCGGTAGTGAAAAAGAACGTAGAGAAACAGGTAACATTGTTAGTATCCTTTCAGAAATTATGTATCCAGAGATTATGATTGATGCAAGTTCATGGCCGAACTGTTTATTGAATTCTCTTATTAATCCAAGCTCAGTAATAAATTGCAATACTTGCTCTGTGAATATACCGGCACAGGTTCAAGCTGTTGATCTTCCAAGTTTTCTCTTGATAGAATTTTCTACTCCATTATGCATAAACAATTGCAGATTTTTTGAGCAGATTTTAGTGAAAGAAACTAACTATAAATTACATGCCATTGTAAGGAATTGTGGTGCCCATTTTGCTTGTGGTATATTTATTGAAAATAAATGGGTTTACATTGATGATTTGAATCCTGACAAAATATTTTATCAAAACATTAATGAAATGTTTTCAAAAAATAATGGAGGATGGTTCTTTGCGTTTTATAGAAAAGCTTCCGAAATTATTGATTTTGTTATAGACACCACGACTATTCAAGAAAATAATCTAAATGACGAAAAAACTCATAAAGTTATTCCAAAAAATGAGCCCAAAAAAGAATATCCTAATCGGAAGAGAAACATAATTAACTATGAAGGTCTTTGTAGCAAAAGTAATAAGAAAATTAAACTTGACAATTTATTTCAAAGTATTGACAAAAAGGTAAAAAATTTGAAACGAAAAGCCAATTATGAGCCTGCTAAGCGAAAAGCATATTATGACCCTGAAAAGCGAAAATCCTATTATGACCCTGAAAAGCAAAAATCATATTATGACCCTGAAAAACAAAAAGCGTCTTATGATCCTGAAAAACGAAAAGCGTCTTATGACCCTGAAAAACAGAAAGCGTCTTATGACCCTGAAAAGCAAAAAGCATCTTATAACCCTGATAAGCGAAAAGCTGATTATGAGAAAGAAAAGAAAAAGCCAATTTACAATTCACAAAAGCGAAAAGAAAAATATGATCCAAAACAACGAAGAGAAAGGTACAATTTGCTAAAACAAAATAAAAATTCGAAAACCCAACAAAAAGAAACAGAGCTCAATGGAAATATAAAAGATTTTCAGAAATCCATGAAGTTCTCAATAACTCAATGTCAAACATGTTTTGAATCCTGGCCGATAAAAGTTACGCCAAAAGTAAACTCAGTCGATGATTACATTTGTACACGTTGCAAAAGAGACAAAGGAACTCCAAAGAAATTCAGTGCCGAAAATAATATGAAACCAAGTCCCGTGCCAGAAGCACTAAAAGGTCTCACACAAGTTGAAGAAATGCTAATAGCTAGAGCCTTTCCTGTAATGCAAGTGTACACCCGGCCAAGAGGAGGTCAAAGAGCTTACAAAGGTCACGTTTTGAATTTGCCTCACAATGTACAAAAAATTGCAGATGTCCTACCAAGAGAACCAAGTGACATACCTGTAATGATTTTTAAAATAAATGGGAAAAATAATACCTCAAAAGAACTTGTCGTTAGACGTGAAAAGATTTTACAGGCATTATTATGGCTGACAGGAAAAAATGAACAAGGTGAACCTAATAATTTTCTATATAGTGAAATCAATATAGATATGGAAAGGCTACAAAAGCTGCCTGAAAATGGATTCATTGACTTACCAGACTTGCACGTACAAATTAATGAGAAAAATGATATTGAGAGGGGTGAAGAAAATGAAAGTGACAACGAAAATGAAGATGTCAGTGAAAATGAAGATGTCAGTGAAAATGAAGAATTACCAGATTTAGGTCCAGTTAATGATGATAACAATGAACGTGTTTTTGATGAAAACACTGAAATGAAAAGTTTCTTACCATCTAAACTAAAGAAAGCAAAGGAAGCTGACTTAACAAAAAGTGAAATTTTGAATACAAAAACTGAAGTTGATATAGGAAGTACTCCACTTAGTGAATTCAATACACCCTACTTAGCAAGTCTTGCATTTCCAACATTGTTTCCAGACACAAAAGGTGACCCAACTAATCCTGCCATCATAAGGGAAATAGCAAAAAGTGAAACAGAGAGTTTTGCTGAAAAATTGAAACATTTAATCAAATTTGCCGAAATTGATGACAAAGGAAAATGGTTTTATAGATTTGCATCTCACCCAAGATTTTCCTTTTGGGGCTTCAATATGCTGTATAGAAAAAGATTGATTAGTCAAGGAAATTTTTTTATCAAGCAAAACCCAGGTGAAGCTAATTTGAGCATTGAAGATTTACAAGATCTTGTTAGGGATAATGATCACTACGTAGTTATGAAAAAATTACAAAGATACTCAAAGAATGTAACAGGTACGAATGCCTATTGGTGCGATGTCAAGGAGAAATTAAAAGCCACAATAACACAAATGGGCACGCCAACTATATTTTGGACATTGAGTATGGCTGATTTTCACTGGCCAGACATTCATGATTTATTTTCTTCAAATGACGAATCTGAATCTGCTGATTTTAGACAAAACATTGTTGATAATCCTCATATAGTAGATTGGCTCTTCACTGAACGAGTAAAAAGTTTTGTAAAGCATTGGTTATATGAATCTTTAAATGCAGAATGGCATTGGTATAGGTTTGAATTTGCTGTTATGCGTGGTTCTATACATTGTCACGGTTTAGCAAAATTGAAAGATGATCCGGGAATATGTGAGTTGACTGAGAAGGCTCTGCAAGGTTTTTTGGCTCAACAAACTTTATCAAATCAAACAGAGATTGACCTTGAAAATAATACTCTTTTAAATCTTGCTGTAATCGAGGGAAACAATGCTGAAAGTCAAATCTGTGATTATGTAGATTCTTTAATGACAGCTATGAATCCAATTGAAGGACCTGTTGATGAATGGGAAAAGCCAAATGTTCATCCATGCAAAAAGAGACTTGAGGATATACCTGAAGAGGATTTAGAACAAGATTACATAGATCTAGCAAATAGCGTGCAGCGGCATACAAAATGTAGTTCAGCCTATTGTCTAAGAACTAAGAATGACAAACAGGAGTGTCGTTTTAAATTTCCTTTTGAATGCTGCGAGAAAACACATTTAACCTTTGAAAAAGTAAAATTGAAGAGAGGCGGTGAAAAGTATGTTCCAAACATTGTTCTGAAAAGAAATGATCCTAGAATGAATAGACATCAACAGCTTCAATTACAATCATGGAGGGCTAATTGCGATATACAAATTATCCTTGACCACAATGCTTGCTTGAATTATATTGCCAAGTATGCATCAAAAGCAGAAACGATATCTGATGTCGCAAAAGAAGCGTTTACATCTGTCATTGGTAATCTTTCAGGAAAGGAAACTTCGGGTAATATTTTTCGAAAACTGATTATCAAATCTGTCGGTGAAAGAGACTTTAGTGCTCAAGAAGTAATGCATCAAATTATGTCTTTGAAACTACATTGCTCTTCATTTGATGTTGTAAGTTGCTCTCTTGAGGGATCAAGACAAATGAAAATTGACAATGATGGCGTTGAAACCAAAACCTCTTTCTTAGATGATTATGCTTCCAGATATGTTTATGAAGACAATGAGATTAGGCAAAGTAACCTCATAGATTTTGTTTCGAACTGGAAAATAAGTGCTAAAGACAAAAAGATTCAAAAGAGGAAAAAGGCAGTTGTTGTTCGTACTTTTCCAAATTATAGTCCAAACCCAAAGAGTGACAGTTATCCTTTATTTTGTAAATTATTCCAATTGATCAAGTACAAACCATGGAATGATTCTGTAGACAGTCTCTGGGAAGGTTTACAAGCAACAAATGAGACATATTGCCAGAAATGGAAAGAATTCATCAACAGCTCTTTAGGAAGAGAATTAGTTCCGAATTGGAAAAGGCATTACATCAATGCAAACAATTTTGAATATCAGGTTGAAGATGAAGAGAATGAAGAGGAAGAAAGTGAAAATATTTTTTTACGTGAAGATTGGATGGATATAGCAGACCTGAATTCCATGCCCAATAATGTTTCTACAGAAAATCAACAATATTGGACTGATTCTTATGATTCTTATACTCAAGATCAAATTAATGCAATGCCCTTTTGGATTGAAGAGAAAAAAAAGACTTTTGAAAACGATAATCCCACAGATTACAGTCAATATCAAGTTGAGAACTTAAATGCAGAGCAGCTCCAAGCTTACAATATTGTACATAATCATGCACAAAATGTAAATGCTGACCCTTTACAAATGATAATCACTGGGATTGCAGGAAGTGGAAAGTCATATTTAATAAATTGCATTAAAAAACTCCTTAGCAAAAAGTGTTTATTGACATCTTATTTTGGTATTGCTGCCTTTAATATTAATGGAAGAACATTGCACAGTACTCTCAAATTGCCAATTCGAAGCAAGTTAAAGCATGAACTCAAAGGAAAGTCACTTGACAATTTACAAACTGACCTTAAAGACATAGAGTATATTATTATTGATGAATTCTCTGTAGTAGGCCAAAGATTGCTAGGCTGGATAGATAGTCGCTGTCGTCAAGCAACAGGAAAATTAGAAACTTTGTTTGGTGGAATATCTATTATATTAGTAGGAGATATTGCACAGTTACCACCAGTCATGGATGATGTATTGTACCATTCTTTTCCAAAAAATGAAATTGCAGTTGCAGGTTATCTGGCCTATTGTTGTTTCAGAACTGTCGTAAAACTTAAAGCAAATATGAGATCTGCTGGTGAGGATGAGTCACAAAAGAAATTTAGAAAAGCTTTGGAAAATTTGAGAAATGGAAAATCAACAATGGAAGACTGGAATTTTTTCTTGACCAGACAACCTGAAAAAAACCCTGTTGACTATAATAAACAGGGGGGGTCAACATCCAGATACCAGACCCATAGCCGGGTGGTGGTGTCTTTTTTTCCTTTAAAAGTCTGAAAAGTCAAATTGGTATTGATGGGGGTGGGTCCCCCTTTTTTTAAAAAAAAAGAGTTATCCTCAGTTGGTATTGATACCAAAATAGGGGGTGGGTACCCGTTTTTTTAAATAATATGATTCAGAAAGTTGGTATCCATATCAAAATGACAGCAAAACTTTCCTAATTTTTGCCCTTATAGCTAGAAAATACCCCGGGGTACATATCAGTCTAAACAGGTTTCAATTGGATTTGTTTTAGCTTTTGAGTATAATGACTGTAAATGAGTAATAAGTATAAATGACTTCGAAGATTGTTTATTTTGGACTTTTTCGATATTTTCAAGTTTTATTTTTGATCAAGCCTGAAGCAAAAACATTTTTTCTGTGATAGCATTTGGTAATGAGTGAATCTATTCTGTTCTAAAATTATGTACTAACAATAGCTTCTCCTAGTTTTTGCAAATCAATTATATTCAGATAATATTGATTCAGATTGATTTTCCTAGCTTCATTGGGTTTGTTTTTATTATATTGTCAGTTTTCAGTCATTTTCTATTTTAGCATATGACATTTTTTGTGTTGTGTTGAAGAAAGAGTATTTCAAAAATTAGTTTTTTTGAAGTTTCTCTTAGTACCCTGATTGTGTGGGAGGGGGTGGGTTCCCTTTAAACAGCTTTAAACTCAAATTTGTCAGATTGGTATTGGTACTAAATTAGGGGGTGGGTCCCATGATATTTTGTCAAATTCAAAAAGTCATGTTGGTATCAATACCAAATTACGGGGGGGTCCCCCTTTTTTCTGAAAATTATGATTTTCAAGTTGGTATCGATACCAAAATAAGGGGGTGGGTCCCCCCTTTTTCTGAAAATTATGATTTTCAAGTTGGTATCGATACCAATTTTGGGGTGGTGGTGTTAACTTAGCTGAAAAGGTCAAAAGTCAGGTTTTTGGGCTATGGGTTGGTATTATAAATGTTGACCCCCCCCTGTAATAAATGCATCAGGCTATCCTTTGCAAATGAAGTTGTCAGAGAACATAATGGGAAAATGTTGGATTCTTTACAATCACCCATTGCAGTCATTAAAGCAAAAAATACTCCACCAAGTGCATCAAAATCATCCTCAGAAGAATTTGGTTTAGCAAATGAAGTTTTCCTTGCAAAAGGTGCCAAAGTAATGCTTACAAGAAACTTGTGGTCAGATGTGGGACTTTGTAACGGAAGTTTAGGCATTGTCAAAGACATAATATTCCAAAGAAACCACTTGCCACCTGCGCTTCCTATAGCTGTTATAGTAAAATTTGATAGATATACAGGGCCAAGTTTTTTTGATGACGAAGATAATTGTGTTCCAATTGTGCCTATTATAGAAACTTCATCTGAAGATAACGTACAGAAAGAAAGAATACAAATACCTTTGAAACTTGCATGGTCGATAACTATTCATAAATCTCAAGGCCTTACATTGGATAAAGTTGTTGTGGATTTGGGAAAGAAAGAAAGCATGGATGGTTTAACTTATGTTGCATTATCACGTGTGAAAAAGCTAAATGACATGGTAATTGAATCATTTCCATTCGAAAGAATCAATAAATTGAGTGACGGTAAAAGACTCAAATTTAGAGTACGCGAAGAAAGCAGACTAGAAGAATTAGCAGCACGAAACAAGCCTTAGAAGTAATTAGATGGAATAATTTAGTATATGTCATGTCAAAATCATTGCACGGGGGGGGGGGCTCACAGCAGGGAAGGGTATTTTGCAAAAAGCAATATTTTCTTTTCTCCTTTATTTTCTCTTCCTTTGAAATACATTCTTATCCAACGAGTGAAATTATTTAGTACTTTTTATCATGAAAAAATTGATGAATTTAAGATGAGAAAGATTTCAAAACTGGTCCAACTACAGGATGTCCTATGAGAAATTCCCCAGAACAATAGATGAAAACATTCTTTTGTTTTTTTAAGAGGAATTTTTCATGGGATACTCTGTATATACTTTAAATATCTTGATCATGAGTAGAAGCCTTGCCTAGACTTTTCAAATCCTTACATTATTTTTTTTATATTTTTATCCTAACTTATAGAATATTATATTATTTTGTAATACATGAATTTTTTTATACCTTTATAATAAATTTGAAGGGTATTATATTTTTATACAGAATTATTGAAATTACGTATTATTTATGATTTTGTACAAATTTTATTTGATTGATTGAATTTACATTTATTACTTCCAAGTTCCAAGTTGATTACAATAATGTGAATGTGAATTGATGTTTAATCTTTACCACAGAACAATAATGAACAATGATAAAAATGATAATAGTAGAACAATGAATGAATATGAAAAAGTGATTATTTTTTATGGTTGAATTGGCAACGAAATTCCGCTGTAACGAAAATTATTCGACAATCGTCATTCAGCATACTCCACTCCCAACAACAATGCTTAAAAATTTTGTATTATGGAACTTTGACAGTAAGTACAAATAATTTTTTCGTTATGTACTTTTATAGGACTTGGTTTTATTAATCTTTTATGGTTAACCTGTATTCTTGTTGATACTTACCAGGCACTATTTGGGAAATTAATATCAAAAATTGAAAGAAACTTGAGAACTATTTTGAGGAAATTTTAGTACACTCACCATATTATCATCTAATTTCATGTTTCTTATTTTCCATTTAAGCTTATCTTATGAAAGAGGATTCATTTACTTTGACAACGCAATATTGCCTCGTTACTGCTACGATTACCACGTTACGTCATCATTTTCCATCCTTCTACACGATATTGCTGTTACAACTGCAAGATAACTGGCATATCAATTTTGTCCATGAGATCCCTTGTCATGCCGTTGGAAAAAGTCCTGGATACGCTATTTCCTGTTAATTCCTGGTTTCTGCTCATCAATATTGCCTCGTTACTGCTACTATTACCACGTTACGTCATATCATTTTCCATCCTTTACACGGCGCTGTTACAGCTTCTAGATTACTGGTAAATCCTTTTAATGTAAACAATTATGGATCACGATATCCTTTGTTAAACCGTTGGAAAAACTCTTAAGTACGCTGTTACCTGTCAATTTTTGGTTCCTGCTCGTTATGTTTCTGGCTCATAGCATTTCTTACTTATGCTGTTTGGTTCTACTATGAGTCATTTATATTACAAATCGATTGGAATATAGTTGCATGTCTTTTGAGTGTTTTAGTATCTGTAATTGACTCTACCGGGACACTTTTGCTAATGAATATTTGAAGATTCGTATTTTATTATTTGTAAAAGTATTTCACGTTTTTAGAAAAAAATATATTTCATTTATGTTAGCTTTATTATCGTTGATATCTCAAAGAAAATGCTTTTGAGAAGAATCATTCGAATTATTCCTATAATAATTTCCAAATTTTCGCTATAAAGCATTAAAAGGCTTTAATAAGCATTAAAAATTAGTCTTTATAAATGCTTATAAATAGGCATATGTAGCGGGTGGCAGTTAGTGAAAGCTATGGCTAGTCTAAAAATCTTTTTGAAGTTTTTGAATTTATTTTTTAAGTATTGTCTGGAAATTTCAAATAATTTCCAATTTTCGAAGAAAGATTTTATTTTATATGAAAAATATAGTTCCTGTTGTTTATCGCTGAATAATAAAAGTCTGGTTTGCTTAAGACTGTGATATTCAATGTTAGTAAGTCTGCGACCGCAGTCGGAGGCCACCCGAAGGCTATCTACCTGAAGGTAGGGGAGGGCGCCGATCTTTCTCCCTGGATTGGCTTCACTTACCCTTGATCCTTCCTTTAATTACTGAGTATCAAGCAGAGAGGCACCAAATAGCATTTTGAGAATCTTTGGCATGACCCGGCTGAGGACTAGTGCAGTGGTAGAGCATCCAGCTACTGTGCGCAAGGTTGTGGGTTCAATGTCCTCGCTTCTACCTTCGAGTAGACAGCTAGAGAAAAGGGAGCCTTCGGTTCGCTCTCGATGCGGTGATATTCTAATTTGAGCCTGTTCCAAAGGGAACCCCTTTTGATTTTTATATGTATTCAGTGCTAGGACGTTCTGCAAGATGCGGCTGAAAAATTCGATGGTACTACTGTGATTTGCCGCAATTTTGCGAGGCAACACTTTTTCGTCATTTAATTGTAGTACTTTAGTTGATAGCAGATGCTCAAATATGGATTTTAACAAGCGACTTCATTATTTCTTTCTTTCGAGGATGGAAAAACTACTTTTCTAGAAACACCCCTGTGTCACAGTCCCGCTGCGACCCCAGCCCCACTGGGAAATTTGGCAAAAATTTTGTAAAATACCCGGGAATTTCAGCCCCACTTGGAAATTGACCGGAGAGTTTCTAGAAAAGCAGTTGACTTATGTAAAGTTGATGGAGCGTTGTTTTAGGTTCATAGATGGAAATTGTTTTCATAGGAGACACAATGAGAATTTTTGAATCTAAGGTTTCTTCATTACTAACAATTCTACAAAACCATTTATTAGCAAAATAAAACTAGCCATTCAAGGTTTTCTTTGAATTGACAATTTTTGGAGAGTTCCGAAGGGGGAAGTGCTCCTTCTACTCCTACCGGCTGCTATGAGCCATTGCCGAGGGCCAGTGACGAAATTGTGCGATCAGGATAAGACACATGATAGCAAATTCGAAAAACAAAATACGGGAAAAAGTCCAGCTTGACGTAAAACTCGAACCCAGTCTCTTGATCCGCTTTTTATTCGGATAGCGCTCGCGATTGTATATCACGTCAATTAGTACATTAAAAAGTGGCGCAGGTGGCTCTGGGTACAAGGTGGCTCTAGGTGCAAGGTGGCTCTGGGTGCAAGAATGGATCTGGATACAAAAATGGATGATTCACTGAAAAACTACTGCATAATGATGGTCGAGACATTATTTAGTAATTTGTTTACTCATGTTTACTTCGAAATTGGTACCCAAAGCAATATTTTCTTCTCATTGTTTACATACTGTAAATCAGGTATTTTGTTGTTTGTGGAGATTTAAAAATGACCTGCAGCAAACGATGTCATATAAATGTATAGGTAAATTATATTTTATTCGTATTTTTAGTTATTGTTTGAGAATTTTGAAATGGCTGATATAATTCCTTTTTTTCTCTAAATTTTCAAGAAAACTATCTATTGTCAATAATGCACAAATACAAAGCTCAAAAAGTATTGGTCTTTCTTTCTATTCTTGGATGTACACTAAATCATATTCATTCATTCAGGCAAATTTTTTCCCGTTTTAGGGCGTAAGTATCCTCAATGGTCGGGAATATCAAAGCCTTATACTTATAAAGTTTTAGAAAAGCCTCGCGAAAGTAACGGTCAGAAATATAACAAACACGATGGTTGTCTGTCCTAAAACTTTTGTTCAACATTTAAACTATTTTTCCTGAGCACTGAATGGTCAATTTTGACTCAATTACATCATAAATTCCTATAATTTGACCAATCAAAATGCTAGGCTATTACTAACCATTTAAATGTTAATCCATCACACGTTTACGGAAAAAAATTACGTATGCGCAATGCATTCGAATTAGCCTCCGTCTCGGAAGAAGAGGACTGGGTCCGAATCTGCCGACGTTTTTACAGTTTCACTTTCACTTTCATTGTTAGCTCCCTATAACCTGATCATAATTTTCTTACACGCACGGTAAACCTCTGAAGGCCCTTGAAAATTAACCATCTGAGGAAAATTGTCCTCCCGCGGAAAATTCTACAACAAGAATCTTGTTGTGCGGTGCGCTGGAAAATCAAAAACTAAATTTTTCTGATAAATATTCATAAACACAACTATGTTGTCATTCCCAGTCCTTTCCGCGGTCCTTACGAATTTTCGTCAGATTGTTTTGTTTTCACCCACCCCTTTAGAGGCTTCAGCATGGTGGGCAGAAAATAATCACGATCTGATCTCAGGTTAAATGTAGTGGGATAGTTTTAGCGAAAGTTTCAAAGTAACCTTTTAATCTTAAATTACAATTAATTTGTGGTAATTGCGAGCTTCAAGCTCATTAATCGATACCATAATACTTAATGACGCTCAAGCAATTACTGACGGGAAGTTCTTCAAAGAAAAAAGTGAACGATCAATGCGAAATCAATGAGAATTTTATGAAAGAAACGGTTATCTGTAAATTTCCCTTTTGCTGTTTTTTTGTTATGCGTTAATGTGTTGTGAAAGTTTTATATAAACATTTGGATTTGATTGTGTTGTTTCTGTTTGGGGTTTGAAATTGCGACAGTCATGTCAAATATTGATTTTGGAAAAAATGGTTTTCCTTCATTTAAAGATGTTGTCTGTGAAAAATTTTTCAGTGCGTCAGTGGCGTTTGTGACACATTGTTTTGTTTTTTGATTGGTTGGTTATTCAGAATCGATACTTATTTTTCTTATCATTTTGTCTTACCGTGTTACCAATCAATCAAGATCAAGGATAACGTGGTTTGTGCTTACCTGTTCAGTAGGACTAAAACGGTAAAGAATAACCAAAAATATCCAAAATAGAGTAGACCTTTGTAGTTCACAGGGCTGTAACTTTAATCTAAGAAAGATAGGAAAAATCAAAACACAGGTTTAAAATCAGCGAGGTTTATAAATATTCTAAAAAGTCTCACGTCATCATTTTCGATTTTTATTATTCGATAGATTATTCACCTCGAGAAAATCTTTCCAAAGGAGTTTTTAGTATAGCATAAATTGGTGATGTCATGAGAAAGTAGTGTTGAAAAGTAAATTTCTACATATTTTTGAGGAAGAAAAACAACAGCTTCGGTGGTTCTTCAGTTGTTTTGGAGGCTCTTTAGACATCGATGTTTTGGCTGCTTTGTATGACTTTTTGTTTGAAACCCAACGTTTAGGAATTTATTTACCTTCTTATGAGTTAAACTTATCGATTAAGTGTACGGAAAAAAAAGAAAACTTAAATTTCAAATGAAGTTTCTTCATGATTTCATCGACAAATCGAGAATATTTTATCTACGCGGATATTTTTTATCCATTTTACCACCCTAAAACCGTTTTTTTCGCACCTAGAAAAATGTGTAAAAAATATTTTGGCTCGAGTTTAGGGGGTGGGTGACTAAATAATAAAGTGGCACGCACCTCGCCGCACGAATACGGTTGAAAAGGTGTATTGCGGCTACAAACTAAAGAAAGAGTAGGTTTAATTCGTACAGAGGCGTATAAGTTAGTCGGCTCTTTCACAAGATTTCCTTCGATACTTAATTCGTTTTTAAACCGGGTTCACTTCATTGGCTGGCCGGTAGGAAGGCGGGTAATCTGTTTATATAATATCATCAGAAAAATATACTTCAACAAAAGATTGTGGATAGGAAAAGAAACATTCTTATTTTAATGCTTCAACTGCAATCAACATTTATCCTAGATAATTATGGTAATTATAACGATGGGTAGACTTGTTGTTAATTAAAATGGATTTATTAAAAAGTTTGGTGAAGAATCTGTGCTTGATTGCAAACATAGTTTTGGGCGGGTCTAAGTGATTAACTTATACCGAACTATTCTAACACCCCCTTCTCACAGAGCCACTGGGAACCCTCTCCACTGGAAAAACTAGCCAAAATATCGTTCCCCGGTGGAAAATTATACTCTAATTTTTCTCCCTGAAAATAATCAGAAAAGTAAATTCCCACTGCAAATATTGTGCTTCCTCGCTGAATTTTCTGGCTAGAAAACAATGGAATTCAAATCCCCAGTCATAAAAAAACGAGTTTTGGTCCGTTATTTTTACCCCCACTGGCTGATGAAATCCCACCGGGTCTGTGAGAAGGGGGTGTATTCTAAAATTTTATGACACACCTCCATATAACATTGGCTTTTTCTCAGCGTGTCTCTGAGTCAAGGGGGTCAAGTTATGCAGAGGGCTGAATTTCAACTGTGTTTGGTTTCTTATTTCCAATCCTTATCAGATGTTACGGGCAAAGTGGATTTAATAGTTTCATTACTGTAAAAAAATTAATTCCTAAAAAAACGAGTTGTTATATTCTACCAATCCTTACTTGTCAAAAAAATCTTGAAAAATAACGGGTAGAAAATTATTGGAAGGTTTTTACTTATCTTAAGATAGCAGACATTAGAAACATATTGTGATGGGTCTTAATTCTTTAAGATGGATAAAACGAAGAGAAAAGAGAAAATTTAGGGAAAAATAATCTCCCTATGTTTTGTTTTGAAAACATGTGCCTCACTTGAATATCCTTTTCAGGGAAATTTGAGAAAAAGAGCAAAAAAGAAGAGAGAATAGGTGCTTTGAAATAAAAAGTGCTGGACAAGTGTTTGAAGAGCATGAATATTTTTATCGAAAGGTACTCGAAGAAAATAGGTCGATTAATCGAATTAGCTTTGCGGTTTTGATTCTAGTAACCTTCTTTAGAAGAAAACTTTGTTTGGAGAAGAAAGATATGTTTTGAATTGTAAGAGTAACAAGTGGATGATAATTTTGTAAAAAAATGGCTGTAAAATAGTACTCTGCAAGAGATCAAATGGAATCTTAAGGCGAGACCAATTTAATTTGTTGTTCTACGGGCAGATCGTTAGCAAAATATGGGTCGGTCGGTCGGTAAAATAAAAATGAATTTTTCATTTATCAGGGTTGGTAAGGTACCGAAAATGTTTTCCAAAAAATATCTGGATCAAAAATTCACTTTTTCTTATCTGAATGATCATGATAAAATCTTAGTGTATGAAATGCTTGATTTTCTAAATTTTTCAATTTCTTGAATTAATTTTCAGCTTTATTCAAATTTGATTCTTACAAATAACTAGTGTGTAAAATATATTGTAGTGGAAATTCAATATTATTATTTTTTTGATTTTAGCAAAAATTGGTCTCGCCTAAATGTCTATGAGACACAGTGTTTTTCAAATTTGGTTTAATTTTTTTCATTTTGCGCCTTTTCTGTTCGGATTTAAACTTCATGATAGTTTAGATATGAAGTATTTTCCTGAATTACATACCCTGAACCTCTTGTCAACTACCTTTGCTTTGAATAATACAAACTGTGAATTTTGTTTGAATCGGATGTCATTCTTTACTTCATTTGAAATTTGAGATGTTTTCGCTTAATGAGGTGGCTTCTAACAAGGCATTATGGTTATTCGTTTGAATACATCAACTTCCTTAGTGACTCAAGTTTGAGGCTGAACGCGACTTGACTAAACTGTCGGATGTATTAAAATAGGGTAAGGCGTTATAATGCTTTACTCTCTCTTTCTCTCAGACAATTTCACAAAATAACAAAATTGAAAGAAAACAAACCACCAAACAGACCAGATGGAAGGTTTAGGTAAGAATTATCTCATATCAGAGTGCTATCCTGTGACCTGATTTATATTTTTATTTTGACACATCCGTCTCCTAGAAGGTTTTTTTCGGCAAATTTGGAGTCCCACCGTCTCTATATTACAGGAACCTCAGAATGAAGAAGAACTCTGCCAAATAAAATATACTCAAATAAAGTCCCCTTCTGTGAATTTCAAACATCCTCAATAATTCTTTTTTTATTCAAGAAATTGGATTGTTCGTGGGCGGTATTTTGGTGACACTGACAATGATCATCCTAATCATCAAATCAATTATGAAATTGAAACGACCAAAAAGGGCCTGGGAAGAGGACGAATCAAATAACTTTATTGAACAAACACAAAAATCATCAGACGAAAAAGACGGTGATGGTAAAGGAAATCGTCCCAAAATCTTCATGAGGGAACATCATTTCCACTTACCACTTTCCTATGAAAAGATTCAGAACCAGAAACCATGGAAACACAGAGCTGTACCAACCGTCAGTGTTACTCAGGTAAGTCCTCTCTGCTTTGACCTGGTAGTTTGATCAGAGATATCACGTACACCGCGGTACCACCCAGAGACGATAGATACCAATACACGAGTAAAAGTAACTACAGTTGACGCTCTGTAATTCAACGTTTTACTATTCGATACGCTCGATTATTCGATAATATT
Organism: Clytia hemisphaerica; assembly: GCF_902728285.1. Lineage (NCBI taxonomy): Eukaryota > Metazoa > Cnidaria > Hydrozoa > Leptothecata > Clytiidae > Clytia > Clytia hemisphaerica. The sequence continues at coordinate 1,062,354 of NW_027103528.1, read as the reverse complement.
GAAAGACACCGTCAATAAGAAACTCTCATAAATGACGCACTTTTATTCGATACGTTCCATTTTTTCGATAATATTGAAAGACACCGTCAACAAGAAACTGTCATAAACGACGCTCTACTATTCGATACGCTCCTTATTCGATGAAAATTCTCCTTAAAAATCGAACTAAAGAGAGAGAGTCAACTGTAGTCTTTGGTTGATGGCCTTTAGACTAAATATTCATAGTTGCTTTTTCTCACATACAGCATTCTATAAAAACCTTTGGCACATTTTAGCACAGTCCCACATCAGCGAGTGCGCCAACAAACCTTTTGCCTTCATCCTCCGCTGCTAAACATCATGGAGTATTGAATCAACGGAGAAGATCAATCACCAACCAAATGATGGCAGACCTTCACAAACACGGCAAACATGGTATGGTGCAATCCTTTTGATACATCACTGACCATTTTCTCTTTGTCTATTAATTGTACGCTTTACAGGTGTAATTTCGCTAAAAATCGAATCGACGCTAAGTCCTAGCGGATAGGTTGTCCGCTACCAATCCTTTTTGTCTAACTCAGCTGGCACATAACGTTGTTTTAACGTTTAAATAACGTTCACAACGTCATATAACGTTAAATGAACGTTGAAACAACGTTGTGTGCCAGCTGGGAAATGTCATTGCCCCGGGTCTGTATCACATTCATAATGGCAGATATGAGCCGGAATATGACCTTTTTTGGATCCGTCGGTAATTAAATCTTAGATCAAAGCTGAAGAACCCATTCTATTCGAACCATTCTATTTTCAAGGCAAAAGTCTCCAACCACTCTTCGGTGGTCACTCTACTTATAAGAGGAAAAAATTTGACCAGGTAATATGGGGCACCAGGCACCACGTTAGCGTTGAAAAGATTAGAACTGGTTTTTATTCTAAAAAATCGCAATGGTTTTCATACTAACTAAGGAACATTTCGAAGATTGCTTTTCTTTTTCGTTTTCCAGTGATGTATTCATCTTTCCACAGTGGAGCAGAATCAGGTGGTGATTCGGGAAGTGAATATCATTTAGGACCAAATTTCAGCGACGACGGCTCCTTGACCGCTTCAAGCGTTGAACATAACTCAGCTGATGATGGAAAAGCACATTATTTAGATTCAAACGTACACGGAATCAAGAAACGTGTTACTCGCACAAGACGTCTCGGACGCAAAACACATCACAGTCCTGTTAAACCTTCGTTCAAGAAAACTGGCAAACTTTTCTTCGAAGCTGAATACATACGACATGAACGAAAACTAGTTCTAAACATTATAAAATGCTCTGAATTAAAAATGAAGACGGATATACACCACTCCAACACTTTTGTGAGAGCTTATTTGGTACCCGGCAAAATTCAAAGACAGCAGACAAAAATACGACGGGAAACTTACGAGCCGATTTTCAATGAATCTTTAGTGTTCACCGACCTCGATCAAGTTCAATTACAAAGACATAAATTGAGACTAAAAGTGTATAACCATTCGAAATTGAAGAAACACGATTTGATAGGCGAGGTGGATATTGCGTTGATTACTCTGAATACTGATGCAAAAGAAACTTTTGATGCTGATCTGTTCGTCAAAAAGTCTGAGGTAAATACTTTTTTCTGATTCAATACATTGTGTTTCAATACTCCTGTCTCCCTACAGCGATTTTAGGAAAATTAGAGTTTATACTAAATGCAATATAAACATAATATGAGGGTCCCATCCCTGTTTGACAACACAGTGTCTCCTGGGCCTGGGCTTTTCAAAGAAAAAATGTAAACTCTAAAGATTGTCTATGCAATTCAAGGTTTTCTAATCTTTCCCCTTATGAATGGAAATGCACTTAAAGTTGGAGGGTAGGACTTTTTCTTTACACTGATTAGTTTGTATTTTGACAAAAACAAAAGATATGAAGATAATAAATTTGATACGTAATAGTTATCGGACATACCAAAAGTTTATATTCTATCTTGGTCCTTTCATTTTAGAACGCAAACGCTTCAATGATGATCTCAATAAGACACGAAGCAGCTCTTTCCAAACTACAAGTCAATATTGAAGAAGCCAAAAATCTTCCAAAGGCTCATCTGACTGGCCTTAACCCTGGTAAAGCTTTTTAACTTATTTTGGTTCTTCTTCGATGCCAGTTTCTTCGAGAATCCGTTTTAGTCCCTTTAAGATTGTTTAAGGAGTGAGGTAGTAGGTACACGTCATCCTGCAAACCTAGCGACCTGGGCCCCAATGCTACATTATTTGAACTGCACTCGTTAACAAATTTCCACCTTTCGATTATTGAACTGATAAACAACATACGTTCGAGAATCTTTGGAAATAAACAGTGTGTTAGTATGCCAAGTCAATGTTAGTGGTAGAAAGAGATATTCTCTTTCCCCAGTTGGGCACACAACGTAGCCTATACTAGACGTCACCCGCGTTTTTTTACGCAATTAATGTCTATTCCACTTTGCGACTTTTTCGAATGTTTTGAGCCTGGGTTTTCGGGCTCTAAACATTCGATTTTTTGACGTCACTTTTAACTTTCGAAGCTCCTGCAGTAGCAAAATAATCGAATTTGCGTCAAATATGCCGGCCATTCTGTAGCAATAATCAATCTTTCGAATATTTAGTTCAATCCAATCCTTAATGCCGATATTTAGTTCAATCCAATTCCCATATTTAGTTCAATCTCTATATTTCATTCAATCCAATCCCTATATTTCATTCAATCCAATCCCTATATTTCATTCAATCCAATCCCTATATTTCATTCAATCCAATCCCTATATTTTATTCAATCCAATCCCCATATTTAGTTCAATCCCTGTATTTCATTCAATCCAATCCCGATATTTTATTCAATCCAATCCCGATATTTTATTCAATCCAATCCCGATATTTTATTCAATCCAATCCCGATTTTTCATTCAATCCAATCCCGATATTTCATTCAATCTTTTTTTTCAATCTTTTTTTTAATTCAATCTTTTTTCATTCAATCTTTTTTTTATTCAATCTTTTTTTTAATTCAATCTTTTTTTTATTCAATCTTTTTTTTTCAATCTTTTTTTTTTATTCAATCTTTTTTTTTATTCAATCTTTTTTTTCATTCAATCTTCCTGGGTACGAGCGTAATTATTATCTCCCTAATGTAGTTTCCACATGGTTTGAAGTGATTTAAGACGTAAAAGTTTAGTAGGATCTGACTAAAGTATGTTAGGAGATCGCACCAGACTTAGAGCATCCGGTGGTGCTGGTGCTTCTTCTGTTGTTAGTGAAGAAGCTGGTAGCGGTGTTATTTCTGAAGATGATGGAGAACCAATGATTCGTCAGAAGATTTTGACTGCCCTGAAGGACAAATTTCCACTTTTAGGGCAGAATGACTTTGATTTTGTCGAGGTACGACGTAAAGAGATAACAAAAATGAGCTTGGCAACAGGCATGGAGTATAGTTTCAATGTAGTTAAGAAACTTGCCGGTCAAGGACAGCTATATGTGCAAGTGCAGGATTACTTGTGCCCAGTAAGATTGAATTTAAAAAAAGATTGAATAAAAAAAAGATTGAATGAAAAAAAAGATTGAATAAAAAAAAAGATTGAATAAAAAAAAAGATTGAATAAAAAAAAGATTGAATAAAAAAAAAGATTGAATAAAAAAAAAAGTTGAATAAAAAAAAGATTGAATAAAAAAAAAAGATTGAATAAAAAAAAAAGATTGAATGAAAAAAAGATTGAATAAAAAAAAAGATTGAATGAAAAAAAAGATTGAATAAAAATAGATTGAATGAAATATCGGGATTGGATTGAATAAAATATCGGGATTGGATTGAACGAAATATAGAGATTGAACTAAATATGGGGATTGGATTGAACTAAATATCGGCATTAAGGATTGGATTGAACTAAATATTCGAAAGATTGAATATTGCTACAGAATGGCCGGCATAGTCAAAGCACTTGAAAGGCTTCTATTTTTCGAAAATCGTCAAAGTGGAACTCACTAAGAAACGAGATGAAAAATCCCGGTTTTTAGTGAGGTGCTCGCTACACACAACGTTGCTTCGACGTTTATTCAACGTTCACAACGTTAGATGAACATTGAAACAACGTTGTCTGTCAGCTGGTTCTGCATTTAAAGGATATCCTCCAAGAACACCAAGATAGGCTTAATTGTTTTCTTTATATTTTTCAACATTATAGACCCATACGTGATTGTGAAGTTATACAAAGGAGATTCGTGCGAAAAGAAAGAAACGTTACACTTACGGAACACGCGTGCTCCCAAATTCCACGAAACATTCCAATTCCAACTAGCAACAGATTTCGAATATCCTTTAAGCGTTTTCTCATTGGTTGTAACTATAGCAAATAAAGTTCTGATTGGTCGAGACGAAGTATTAGGTCACGTGATTTTTAGCCTGGATTCGCCTCAACATTCAGCCATCACACACTGGAGGAATGTGCAAACAGAACCTCATAAAACTCACTCACGATGGCATTCCTTGATTGACCCGGAAGATGTTTAGTGGCATTTAACTCAGAGAGTCAAAATCATTTTAAATATCATCTAGATCTAGAATCTATTTTCTTTGTTTCAAATGTTAAGTTCAAATGAATGTTAAAACTTTTAAAGAAAATATTTCGAAAAATAACTACTTGTATGTGTTTGATAACTCACAACCACAAAGTCTTTTCATTTTCTTAGAATCTTATGAAGTTAAAACCATGTGTTATAAAACTCTCAGCCCGGGGGAGGGGGAACTTAGGCAAATGAAGGGTACGGTATGTGCCGCCCTTAAGGGTACCTTTGGATTTCCAAAGTCCCGCTAAGGGTCGGAAAAATCAGAAAATCAAATTTCAGTCCCACTAAGGGTCGGAAAAATAGGAAAATTTCAACTTTTTACCCCCAGAAAGATCGAAATTTGGTCAAAATTGGTCATATTTATCCCACTAAGGGTATTTTTCTTTGTTTTCTCATTTTTAGTCCCGGTAAGGGTCCAAAGGTCGAAATTCGGGCGGCACCCCTTCGTCAGCTCGCAACCCTAGTACACCCCCGGGACTCTCAGCCTTCTAAAGGACTGACATCAAAGATAACAAGATTCTGCCAGAGAGTCAGTGAAATGGTAGGAAATCTGTTTTATTCGAGTCTAGGTAATGTTCTAGTTGGTGAGTTGGGGAGTTGGGGAGTTGCTAGTTTTGAGTTGGGGAGTTCGTAAAACTTTACGGCGACCGAAAATTTTCTAATTTAAACTAATGTAGCCCAAAAGTACAAATTTCAAATTAGCTAGTACCAAACATATTATTGACTTTAAGATCATGAAAATGGTAAGGTGCTGGCTAGCAAAGCCAAAATACTGAGTAGTCTGAGTACTGTTATGTCATTGTCATAATGCTGACAACATGACACGTTCTTGTATAAATATTGACAAAATCTTTAAATACAATGATTGTCAGACAAATTCCCCAAAAAATATTGATCATACTGCAAGTGATGCTTATTGTATAAAAGGATATAAGTTGACAGTCATCTTAGCCTCAAAAAGAGGCCCCCCCCCAGCGGACCAGAATTTCACGCATTCACGCAAAAATCTTTCGCAATTCACGCATTCACGCAAGTTTTTCTCGAAATTCACGCAAACCCAATTTTTTTGGAAATCGGGGAAATTTTCGGAACAACTCGGGGAAAATATCAAAAATAGAGGTCTTGCACATTTCGCTAAGTTACGTAATTTACGTAATTTCCGCCATTATGGAGTAAAACGTTCGATTTGCATAAAAAAGTATGACAAGTCTGTACTCGAGATATTATTCGACCGGATCTGGTCATGCACTTGAGAAAAACTTAACTCAGTAGTGGTTTTTTCCTGTAGACCTGACTATAAAACACCGTGTTTGGTAGCGTCATAAGAAGCCCCCAAATAGAAAGCGTTACGTATTTTTTCAACTTTAATCACATGCCATCACGCAAAATATTTGATTCTTCTAACTTGTCACGATCGTTTGGAAAAGGTGAAGCTTCTGTAGTTAACGTATCGCGATAGTAAGTGAAAAGATATGCACTGCAGGCGAATTTTTGTACAAAAGCTTAAACATTATCAAAAATAGGTCAAATAAACTCGAGTATGACACCATGATGCTTAGCTCAGGGGTAAGGAGGCGCAACCATGGTTTACGCAGAGAGGAAATTTTTGCATTTCTGTCACTCGCGTTCGGCTAAAAATACTCTCTTTAACACCATTGAAAAAGAATGTAGTCTAAATTCGTTAGAGGCAAGGTACGATCGCTTGATAGCTTGTAAAATGAGGTAAAAGAATGAACATTTGTTGCGAGCGAAGCGATCAAAAAAAATTAAAAAGAAAAGTTTTAATCGGGGCTCGCGAATTAATTTCCTAACGTGGAGGGGCCGATAACATCGTGACTAAGGAGGCGCAACAAAGTTTTGCGCCGACAGGAGAAAATTTCTATTTTAACCCTCTGATGTGCTTAAGTACGACTCCATTTCAGACTAATTTTGCCAAGAAATCAGGTTATCGAAAGTCTACATCATGGGCAAAAATTTCTTTGAAATAAGTTTCTTTTTATTTGCAAAAACGTGGTGAAGTCATGGCCGCCTCCTGCCCCCAGTGACTCTGGCCCTGACTGGCCCTGGCCCTGGCCCTGGATCACTCATCATGCATAACCATGGTTTTATCTTAAAGAAACACGGGGGGAAATTAGAGTTATTTAAGATTCGAGGGCCAATACATGTTTGGCCCGAGCGAAAAAATTTGGAAATTTAAGGTGTCTAGATTGCTATAAAGCGCATCTAAATCATGAATCGTTTTATAAAATAGAGAATTTGAAAGTTGCTGATTTGTTTGTACACCTTCACCTGGCATCCCTTGAATTTGGAATAGGTGCGCACCTTGGGGTTTTCTACAAACTGTGAAAAGGAAAAATTCACGCGTTCACGCAAAAAACAAGGCAGATTCACGCATTCACGCAATAGAAATATGGATTTTCACGTTCACGCAAGTCTTTTCAATTCACGCATTCACGCAATTTTTTTTCGATTTTCACGCATTCACGCAACCAAAAAAGCCCATTTACGCATTCACGCAAACCGCTGAGGGGGCCCCTTATAAAATACAATGGTTCTAAAGTCACTTTAATCAAGAATTATATTTATACTCAATGCAAGAATACTTGACAGTAGAAAATAGCTTTCCATACTCTCAGTCACGTGTTTAAGGCAAATAAGCATATTACAGGTGGTATATGTATTATACGTATTATATGTGTTATATATTACTTTCATATTACATTTACTTTCAAAATCGTACTTTTGATGCATGTTATTCTTTTTCGGTAGCCGGTAATTTTTTAACTCCCCAACTCGAAACTAGCAACTCCCTAACTCGCGACTAGAATAGTTTCCAAACTCGTTTTATTCAAAATATTCATATTTTTCGATTTCTTGGAATTAATTTATTGGGCTTACTTGACCAACCCTTGATACGCATCTGCGAGAATTACTTTGTTTTAGAAGGACAAATTAACATCAAGCTCTTCCCGGACAATCAAACACAGTTTTTCTTTAATCATTTCTATTCGGCATTATATATTTCAGGTACTTGGAAATATATTATTTTCCATGAGATAATTCTTTAATACGATCTTGTGATCCAATTGATCCATGAGACAAATTCGCTGACGTCAGCTAAAACTCCATACATGTCTTTTGGAGCACATCTGAAAAAGAAGGAGTAGAAATAGAAATAAGGGGAGATGAATATAACCTAAATGCTCATCCATTAATCTCAATTTCATCAATATGAATGTTATACGGTTATGTATTTGATTATCCGTTTTCGAGTATTTGAATAATTGAACTTAGTATGGACCCAAGTTTACCACATGCTAGATGACTAAATCCTGAAATCGCAGAAATTAAGCAAAAATCGATTGAGGGAACAAATCGAAGTCTACAGTGTTACATGAATTAAAGAGTCCAGTTACCATTTGTGATTATAACGTACCTTGGTGATCCCCAGCTGACAACTCCATTCAAAACCCATTGTCCGTTCTCATGACAAACAAATGGACCACCACTGTCGCCTTGACAAACTCCTGCTACATTTTGATTTCGTGTAGCGGTTGCACAGAACATACGACGAGTGATCTTATCACCAGGTTTGCCAGGAGCGGTAGCGAGTTTTGAGACACATTCTGCGTGTGGGACTTTCTTCATTTCCAATTGTTGAAGTGTTGTTTGAACACCTGTTAGCTGGCCTGCTTTCCCCCAACCTGTATGGAAGTGAAGAAAATGAAAGTCATTGAAAATTTACTAAATTTTAAAGATATATACCTGGTAGCACAAGGAAATTACCATCATGCTTATGTTTCCTCACAATTTCATGCTCTTTCAACTAAGGGGAGAAAAATTCTTAAATCCTCACTTATAACCGGTAAAAGTAAACGGGCTAAAGTATGCTAGCGAGACTCCTGGATTGATAATGATGCCACTTATTTCCAATCTAGAACGCCCGTGCGTGGTTTTTACATAAACGCCGGATTGAAAGTATAAAATTTATCGCTATAATTCAAAAAAAAAATGCAGTCCTCAAAAACAAAGGAACCACTAGATACAATCCATTGTCATGATTGCGACGCGTTCTGGATGGGAAATGAGAGACTTCACTTTTTCTTGCCTGGGAAATGTTAGAGATTCTACTCCTATCCTTTCGGGCTTTAAAATCAATGTGCTAGGTGACTATACTCGAATTTTACCTGTGACAAAACAGCGGCTGCTGTTAGCCTTGATTGTCGTATTTTGCTGATTGGTTGGTAAGCAAACAGGCTGAACAAATTGTCCAAATCTGATTGGTCGAGAGACTTTCACCATGGAAATATCGTAATCATGTTGGTCTGTACTTGGCATATTATACATTCTGTGATTGATAATCTGTTCCATTGAATATCTGAATTCATTCCCGTTCAAAGTTTTGCTGGTAAAAATCAAGGAAGAAAAGGTCGAGACAAAATTTATTGCAAGGTTAATTGACCCTGCCTATTTCTTTAATGACTGATTTTTTCCCAGCTGCATATGCACTCAACTTTGAGATGAAGATATTTCGTTACTCATCTAGAAAGCTAAAGAAGCCCTACCGGTTGTTGTCGCCGACAATGACGTAATAATCGGACGGATTTGTCGATTGGAAACAATGAGCAGCAGTAACAATCCACTTTGCTGCAATGATGGATCCTCCACAAATGAAAGCGCCTCTTTTTGTGTAAATGGCTATTTGCCATGGCCAGGAACCACGTTTGGCGTCAGTCCCTTGAACCACCCTTGACATGGAAACCTTTGATCTTCCACAATGGCCTATAAAGAAGAAATTAAAATTGGGTTTTATTATGGAATGACACATTTTTGCTCACTCCAGAGTTTAGGATCTATTTTTGAATTGGTAACATAATGTTTTCAGGCTGACTATGGACAGATTGGCCAAGCACTTATGCCTTTCCACAAATTAATCAAATTTCCCAAGTATATAATTTGTGTCGCTTCAGCCTTTTTTTCACCAGGTGTATTATGGGTAGGAAGGGCTAGGTCTTACCGGAACTGGAAGAGTTTGAAGTTCGGTTGGACGAAGGAGCAGTTGGAACAGAGGGAATCAATGGTGGTGTGCGGTCATACTTCGGGGTGAAGGAACCTGAAATTAAAAAAAGACCTTACAATATTTATATATCCCTTGTATTCCCTTTCACCATGGAACTTGGTGAGAAAAAAAAATTTCTGTCAACTAAGTACAAAATAATTGGCCCAGCGCGCAGCGCAATGCTCCTTTAAAACACAACTGGTCGAAGAAAATTGACTTTGTCGGGGTCTATGCGCACAGTTATCAATCGATTTTCTATTGTGCGCATGCGTAAGAAAAACCACATATAATTAATACCTCCAACTTATATGGTCAAATCTTTCTTTCTTAATTTTAATTAGTAGAAAAAAGTTTAAAGCCCGACTCGAGTCTATACACTGAAAAAATTTGCTCCTGTTGTATTGCGATTCTGCAGCGGAAAGATATGCTGACAGTGCCAACACTGCTGGAGCTTTCCGCTGCTTAGGCTTTCACTGACCTTTAGCAACACATTTGTACTTGACATCCAAAAACGAGCGAATAGATATGTCTTTGCAAGCTTGTCCGTACTGGCCTGGATCACTATTCAGAGCACAAAATGCTTTTCCTTCGCATTGAAACTTCGTGTAGGGTACAGCATTGATGTAACATGTGATGTCATCGTTTCGGGGGTTCGATGAGGGACAAGTGTTGGGATCTGTTCGCCCGAAAGTTGCATTCAATATCCGGATTACAGAACCTTGAGTAAAGCAACCGATGAAGGAGCCTTTGCCTTGACACAATGTCTCTATGAAAAGAAGTTGGAAGTGATTATTTTAGTTATCTGATATTTCACATATTCAGTACCTAGTTTAGCATGTTTAATATAAAGTTAAAAAGTTAAAGTTGTAGTGATTTAAAACTCTTTCAAGAGACACCGCAGTTAAAGCATCGACAACAACATCTCAGATACAGGTCTATACCTCTTTTTCTTTTGTAAAAGCAATTCTATAAGAATACTGCGACTCAAAATTGCCAAAAAAATAAAGGCAATTTAAGAACAATCCTGGAATAGCTGAATTTTTAGCAAATCAAAGGCCTAACTCTTAAAATAGGAATTAAAGTTTAAAAAATTCTGAAATTTTCCTTGAACTTAAGAACAGAATAAGAACAATTTTAGGCTTAAAGTGCTTAAAAAAGGCCAAAGTTTACTGGTTCTTACAAAAAAGAGTGTATTCTTACTTCTTAGATAAGGAGGTGGCGTTGGTGGAGTGGTGGTTGTAGTTGTTGTAGTTGGCGGGATGGCGGTTGTAGTTATTGTAGTTGTCTTTGTTGTTTGTGTTGCTTGTGTTGTTCGTTTTTTCCCCTGTTTCGTTGTTGCGATTTGGGGAGTCGTTTGAACTATAATGAGAATTATTATATCTTGTCGAGCACAAATAGATAAGGTAGTAGACTCCCTCACCCCGGCTCCACCCATAGCCGACAGATAAATATACTTACTTACTTTAAAGGTCCCGAATAGACGTCCCCCCCGCTTATTAATTTTCGAAAATTTTTCGGACCGGTTCACTTGCCAGTAAAGGTTTCATTTTGAAATATCTATCTTTTCTCTGGCGAAAATTTCAAATCAACTGTACGAATCCATGATTTAGAATTCACGGTATTGTACAAACAAACATAATTCCCTGAATAATCAAAGCAACCTTGTTGACCTCAAATGTCAAAAAAATCGTATCATAACTTTTCCACTGAAGATTGGCGTGGACGCACCATGAACTTTGAGTTTGAAATAAGAATTTAGCCAACTCTTGCATTATGATACTGCTTTATAGAGTTAAGGCATTTTCTATTGAGGAGAGTTTATTTTTTACTATTGATAATTTTACAAACCTTTGGAAACACATTTGAATTTGACTTCCAAGAATTTTCTGGTTTGTTTATTTTCGCACGGATTTCCGAAATCTTTTTCAATTTTCTTTGTTTGCAATCCACATCCACTTTGGCCATCACAAGATTTTTTCAGATACCTTGAAACACGATTAAACTCTGTCATAATCTATATATTGATATAATCTGCATTTCATTTTACTTTTAATAATGTTGCATTCCTGAATATATTTTCAACGAAAACAAAACTCGGGGTAGGGGGGCAAGTTACACTTCACAGCCTATGGAGGATAAAATTTCGTTAAAAGTTATAACATATTTAAAATAACATATTGAACATAGTAAAAAGCTATTTTTCAAAAGTTGTTACCAAACTTGCAAAAAGATTACCCTAAAGATACTCAAAAAAGTTCTACTTTTTCAAAAATCTTAATCCGTCGATTTGGTGTTTTGTGTAGTCCATGTCCACATTTTTATAAGCAAATATCGGGTCAGCACTCTATCTTAGCATTATATTGCTTTGGGTCACTCTGATATTTTACCATATTTGTGGGTCAATGGCTATCGTTTGTCATGCTTAGATTATCTAAAAAGCTTTTACTTTACGAAATAGTAAAAAAATTGGAATGTGTAGTAAGTATCCTTTTCCTAAATACCTAAAACATAACTTTTGTTTTCAAATACTAAAATCAATTTTCCGACTATGGTCAGAGCCCTTAATCCGTCGATTTGGTGTTTTGTTCCCTTCTGGGAAATGCGTAGTCCATGTACACATTTTTTATAAGCAAATTTAATTTTCCGTGGAGTTGCTTAGCATTCTATTACTTTGGGTCACCCCTGATATTATACCATATTTAAGCTTATTGGGTCAATTGCTATCGTTTGCCGTGCTTTGATTATTCAAAAAGCTTTTACTTTACAAAATAGCAAAAAAATTGGCAAATCTGAGCCCTCGAGCCTTAGCAACCTGGTTGCTTATAAAAAAAAGATGTGTAGCATCCTTTTCCTTAATACCCACTGTTACACAGACTTTAAAACAATTAGCATACTTTGTAACATCATGCCAACATTTCTTGTTATCATCATTCGAGAATTTGCTGTATGAACGGCACGAATGAGAGTTCGTTCGTCCATATGTTCCACTAAGAATTTGCAGGACTTGGTTAGGTGGATTGAAACACCCGATGACAGCCACCATACCTTGACAAAGAATCCCTGAAGGAGAAATGATTTGATAAATATGTGAGCGGAGAGAATTGTTTTTGATCACTGGTCGAAATCACATTGAAAAAAAAGGAACAGAAAAAAATAGGAACAAAAATGCAAACAGAAACTTGAGACGAAATGTAAAAATCAACAGAAAATTCTTGAACTTAAAAAGAAACTAAAATGCAAATTCGTATCGTAAATCAAGAGTTTGCTCACTCTCACAACACACAGACTTCTCACAGACTCTCAGTGCTGAACTAGTTTACAATTCAAAAACACAACTTGATAAAGCTTTCGCTAATTTCCCTAGAGGAATTACAAAGTGACGTAAAATAATATAAAACACGACCCGGGAATACACTAAAGACACTGAACAAAGGAACTGAAAACAAAGAAAGCCTCGCGAGACACTCAAACAAAAGGACACTGAAAGGAAAGGACGCTATGCACAAGGGACTTCTAATTAAAAATATATACATAATTATTGACGTCATCAAATAATGGAAGCTCTCCATTAACATATGGCTCCCCTGAAGATTTCACATCTTCATGGTTCCTCGGTGGGGAATCTCATTTTTCGTATTCTTCCAACAATATAATGTTTGTTATGGGTCTTTCGACCTCACCATTGATTAACTTAATTGTTACTTTTCGACAATGTCCACGTTCGTCGACATTTGCTTTGGTGACACGCCCAATTGGCCATTGATTACGTTTGGCATCCATTTTGACCATTACAATGTCACCAATCCGAAAATTTCGTTGTTTGGATAGCCATCTTGTTCGTTCTTGGAGATTGGTCAAGTACTCCTTCCTCCATCTTGACCAAAATTCATTGACCACGTGTTGCACTCGTTTCCACTGACGTCTTGAATAAGCTGCTGCATCACCAAATGCACCAGGAGGAGGCAGGACGATTCTTGACTTACCAGTCAAAAGCATCATTGGTGTGATGGGTTTCAAACTTAAGGGATCTCCAATGTTCTCCACGCTCAATGGACGAGAATTGATGATGCACTCAGCTTCACAAAGCAATGTTCTCAATGACTCATCGTTGAATGAACTGCTATGAGTTTGCAAAATTCCATCCAACACAGCTCTAATACTTCTAATCTGGCGTTCCCAAACGCCCCCAAAATGACTAGAATAAGGAGGATTTCTTTCCCAAACAACATAGTCAGCATCAAATTCGTCTCTCAAAAAAGCTTTAATTTTGTCATGATCAAGACTTTTAAACAACTCCTTCAGCTCACTCTGAGCACCAACAAAATTTGATCCATTATCACTCCTAAGCATTCGAATAGATCCACGACGACATATAAACCTTCTTAGACACAAGATAAAAGAATCAGTATTCATAGAAACCACAGATTCAATATGTGCACTTCGACTTGACAAACAAGTATAAATAACTCCCCAACGCTTAACCAATGAGCGACGTTCCTTAACTAAAAACGGGCCAAACAAATCTACACCACAAAAACTAAATGGTGGGGCCTCTAAAGTTCTTTCGAAAGGCAGATCAGACATAATTTGAGCACCAAACTTTCCTCTTAACTTTCGACAAAGAAAACAATTCCAAATCACTGACTTAACAAGAGAACAAAGACTAGTTATCCAAATACCGTTTTCACGAATCTCATTCATCGTTACATTTCTCCCTGCATGGTGAACCTTATCATGATAAAACCTAACAATGGCCTTTGCTATATCAGACTCTCTAGGAATAATAATAGGATACTTAACACATGGGTCAAGCAGAGATCTACCAAGACGTCCTCCAACACGTAATAAACCATTATCATCTGTAAAAGAATTCAAACTAGAGATCTTAGAATTTGAAGCAGAAGAAAAAAAGTACTTAGATTGAAGAAGCTTAAAGATTTTAACTGAAGCTTTAGTCATAATATCAACAGACAGAAGGTTACTCATTTTAAACTCAGGCTGTGATCTTGTCTTTCTAAAATAAATACGATTTTTCTTACGTAATTTCTCCATATAAAGAAGAACAAAGGAAATGATTTTCTTCATTTTCAAAAAGCTTGAAACACGACTCTCGAGATGAGAAATGATATCTACATAATTAGGCTTTATGACCATCACAGAAGTGGTCTTATCAACCACTACCTCAGGATCACTTTCAGAGACGTTAATGACTTGAGATTTATCATATTTTAGAGGATGTTCCCAAAGAAAGCTGGGACCATTGAACCATTCTGAAACCTTTTTCTCATTCCCTTCAATTTTCAAACCTCTTGATCCATGATGATCAGCAGGATTATTCTCAGATTCAACATAATTCCATTGAGAAGATTTCGTTGTTTTCGTAATAAGACACACCCTGTTAGCAACAAATTTTCTAAATTTCTTCGTAGTGTTACTAATATAGCCTAAAGCACACGTATTGTCACACCAGAAAAGTTCATAAGCTATTTCATAATCAAATTCCTTTGAGATAAACTTAGCTATTTGAGAAGAAAGAGTAGCAGCAATCAACTCCAAACGAGGCATAGTGTGATTACTTTTAGCTGGGACAACGCGAGATTTACCCATTACCAAAGAACAATGAACATAATTATCAGTCGTTACGAATCTTAAGTAATGACAACCACTATAACCATAATCACAAGCGTCAGAAAAGTGGTGTAAACTGATTTCAACAATTCGAGTAAAACTTCTTGGCTTAAAGCAACGACTGACACTGAGCACTTGTAAATTTACTAAAGATTCAACCCATTTATCCCATTGAATGAGATACTCGTTAGGAACTGGATCATCCCAACCGATTGAAAGCTGACACACTGTCTGAAAGATAAGTCTTCCCTTCAGAAGGAAAGGAGAAATCAAACCCAAAGGATCATAGATTGAATTCAATGCTGATAACATCCCTCTACGAGATCTTGAGAAAACTTTAGAAGGAGCTTTGAACTGGAAAACATCATCTTCTAGGGACCACAAAACACCTAGCACACGTTCAGTAGATTTGCACTCTTTAATTTCTTTTGGAGGAACAGACTCTAATGCCTCTGGAAAATTCGAAGTAAATTTTGTTAAATTAAAACCTCCATAATCACACATACTAGAAACGTCTGAAATAAGAAACTTCGCAGACTCAACACTCTCAGTAGATTTCAGCAAATCATCAACGTAAAAATTTTTTCTTAGTGTGTTGGCAGCCTGAACTCCAAACTCATTTTCACCTGCAGAAGCTGTTTGTTTCAAAGCAAAATTGCTACAACTAGGCGAAGAGGTACTACCTTGGAGATGAGTGTTCATTTCATAGCAAACAGGATCTTTGGAGAAATCACCATCCCTCCACCACAAAAATTGATGAAACCGACGTTGAGACTCAGGGATGTAAATTTGAAAAAACATTGCTTCAATATCTGCAGTAAATGCAACAAACTCTTGACGAAATCTTATAAGCACACCAATCAGATGATTAGTCAGATCAGGACCCTGCATCAATTCTTTATTCATACAAACACCTTTATATGAAGAGCTACAATCAAACACTACTCTTATCTTATGTTTTGTGGGGTGGTAAACTCCATGATGGGGGATGTACCAATTTTGACCATCAGGATAAGGTGATGAAACTTCCTGACACCAACCCTTGTCGATAATGTTGTTCATAAAGGCAACATAGTCAGAGTAAAATTTTGAAGAAGATTCAAACTTTTTCTTCAGCAAACTCAACCTTTTCAGAGCTAGAGGACGATTATCTGGAAAGCTAATATTTTCGTTACGAAAGGGCAGAGGTACATGGTAGTGTCCATCAATGAATTCAGAACGATTTTCAACAATCTCTAGAAAGTGTAAATCATCTTGAGAAAAAGATTCGTACTCAGTAGATAACTTAGTTTCAGGAACACTTTCAATATCAAAAAGATTTTTTAGCATAGATTCAATTCCAGAGTCTTTAACCTGTGTTTCTTCAACAACAAGATGGTTCGATCTACCATGATCATTAACCATGACTCTGCAACAAGAAATAGTATCTGATGACCTTGACGAACTGATAGGTCCAACAACACACCAACCAAGCTTAGTTTTAAAGGCAAAGGGACCATCATCCTGACTTGGTATAACTTTTAAAGGTTCGATAGCTTTCAAACAATTAGCACCAATCAGAATTCCAACCTTTAAAGACGTTGTATTAGGAAGCTCGTTTTCAATAGATTTAAGATAAGGCCATTCTTTTATAGAGTCAGCTGTCGGAATCTCACTGGAATCAACAGGAATATTAGGTTTACTAAAACACTTCGGCAGAGATAACCAGCTACCATCACCAGCATGAAGACCTTTCACTCTTAATCCAGAAGCCACTTGACACTTCTCAGACTTGACAGATGTTATCGTGTTAATGCTCAAATCAGTACTTATAGTTTTCAATGACATCAAAGAAACAATTTCGTCAGAAATAAAGCAAGCTTGAGAACAGGTATCAAGAAGAGCATATGTTACAATATCAGACTTTGAATGATCATGTCGAAGAAGAACTGGTACAACACACATACTGAGATTTTTATTAGCACTGTTATTCAGAACTCCACATTTAACACCTCCTTTAGTACCTTTTGTTTCAGGTTTTGATTTCGAATCATCAAACTTGGCTATATCAGGCCTTGGTCGTGGCACTGGAGGAGAAGGTCTAACATCACAATCTGTTTTCTTAGAATCATCAGCAGGTGATCTACGCTCAATTCTCAAACCATGAAGAGTTGTAGGATGTCTTTTGTTACAAACAACACAAGTTCTTCGATTTCTACACTGAGCAGATATATGGCCTTTACCAAGACAACCATAACACAATCTCTCTTTCATCAAAAATTTGGACTTTTCTTCAAGAGTTTTGGATCTAAATGTTGGACAAGCCTCAATATCATGGTTAACATTGCAAGTGACACATAGAAAACTTTTTGGAGATTTATTATCAAAATACTTTCTTGGCTTAAAACTGCCAGAAAAACCAGAGCTTTTGGAATCACTTGGAAAACGCTCCTTAAGTGCTTCTTTAGAAAACAGAGGATCACTTGCAACTGTCATTTCCATTTCAACGAACAAAAACAAATCTTTAAAAAGTGGTTCTCTTTTAAAACGATTTCGAATGTCAACAACTTTCCTATTCCATTTATCTTGACATACATTTGGAAGCTTACTGGCAATGATGCAGAGATTGTCAGCAGTATCAAAACTATTCCACAAGTTACCCTCAATAACTGAGCCACACTTAAGCAGAAAGGAATGAAATTTTCCAAATGAAGAGGAATCACCAAGTTTGACATTCTCCCAATTATCCAACTGTTTTTTATAAGCAATCATGATTCGATGGGGGTCTCCATATTTCTTCTTCAAAAGAGCCTTAGCACGTTCATAGCCATTCGTCATATACAGACAGCACTGAATCAGATCATTGGCATCACCGGTAGTAAATTTCAAAAGACGAGCAAGACGACCTTCGCTATCTGAAATTCTTTTTTCGACGAGCTCTTCAAAATTTGTCATAAAGAATTTGTAATCCAAAGGATCACCAGCGAAGACACTAAGTTCAACAGATGGAGCACCTTGAAGTTTCACCAAGTCAAAAATTGCATTCGAAAGTACAGAATCTATAGGACTGGAAGCAGCTACAGGAAGACCAAATCTTCTAGCAATACGAGGTCTTGGTCCAGAAGGAGGCACTGGTAAAAAGGTTGTCTTATGACCAGAGGATGCATCGACAGTTTGACTATTCTCAGTAGGAACAAATTCAGGAGTTTCAGCTCTAAGAGGCTCAGGATTTCCTCTAGGAGATTCAACTCTAGTAGATTCAACTTTAGGAGATTCAGAAGGTTCAATAATCGAACCTGAAGTTAAATTTCTCGATGCATTTTCATCAGGTGGCACTCTAGGTTGCCAATTTTCATAAACGTTCAAAAGAACCTTTTTCTTTGCCAATTTTTCTTCAAGAAGAGTCTTATCCATTTCACTAATCCCTTTTTTATCTGCAAAAGCGAGCTCTCTACTTCAAGAGTAGCAACATCTGCTGCTGTTTTAAGCATTTTTTGACTTGCAGTCGACATAGAAGAAGAAGTCGATCGAATTGAAGACGAAGCTTTCGAATCACGATAAGAAGCTCCAGAGGGAGCTTGAGACTCACGAGGTTCATTATCTTTCAAATAACGAATAGCAGAATTTTTTATAAGAAAAATGTCCGTATCAATATTTCCTAACCAGTTATCAAATTCAGAGACTTCATACACTAATGGTTTTAATTTTTCACAGACAAAAAGAAGCTCAACAAAAGCTCTATTCATTCAACCCTTCAAGGGCATTTCTTACAAGATCGGTAGAAGACCTATTTTTCAATAAAAGATCAATATTTTCTAGTCTTTCTGTAATTTCGGTAGTAAGTCTTTCTCTTTGACGCTCAAAAAGCTCAAAATTAAATTCACCTTGGTCAGATTGATTTTTGACCGGACGACGCTTAGTGACATTTCTATCCCAATCAGACATTTTCAAAGGCACAGATACAAATGCCTAGCCTAATTGGATTTTCAACACTTAAGTGATTAACATCCAATATTTATATAAATCATATATATCGTGAATTTCTAACAATGGTGGAGTACAATACTACGAAACAGAATGCTCAGAAGAGCAGTGCAATGAATTGAAAAATACAAAACACTTGGCAGACAGACTAAGCTAGCCAATAAAATTTCAAAATTCATTCACGAGGAATACAGCTAAAACAATGAGCAATTTCTCAAAGAGAAAACAAAATTCTTGTGATTAACAAGAAACTAGATAAAACTAGATCAACTTAAGAACGAGAGCTCCAAGCTCTAACGCTCACTCACACACTCTCAAGCACACGCAAGAGGAGTTCAGCACTTTAGGCCACGAGAAAACAAAAAAAATTAGAACGAAAAAAAAATCAGAGCAAAATCAAAAAAAAACCCGAACTTAAAATAAAGACTTTTGATTTACTTTGTGAGCGGAGAGAATTGTTTTTGATCACTGGTCGAAATCACATTGAAAAAAAGGAACAGAAAAAAATAGGAACAAAAATGCAAACAGAAACTTGAGACGAAATGTAAAAATCAACAGAAAATTCTTGAACTTAAAAAGAAACTAAAATGCAAATTCGTATCGTAAATCAAAAGTTTGCTCACTCTCACAACACACAGACTTCTCACAGACTCTCAGTGCTGAACTAAAGTCTGTCCAGATATAATTGGCAGTGGAAACAAGAATGCCTGTAACTTTTGACAGTCAAATATAATTATGGAAATTTTTTTTGCTTGTTTTAGAGAATCAAGAGCGCTCTATTTCAATGTATTTTTTGTTGAAAAATTCGCGATTTTTAGCGGTTAAATTTGCGATTGCAAAAATTGAGCTTTTTTTCTACTTATGCTATAACGTTCATTTTTACACCAGTGGTAGTTCAACCTTAGGTTAAGAAGTTTGTTAAATTTCAAGGGAAACTGAATAGTCCTTCGGAAGATATGGGACCCGAAATACCCCTTGGTAGCACTTTTCTGTGAAATATCAAATCTCCAACTTATTACTAAAAACGGGGGTAGTGATATGATTGATAAAACAGTTTTTTGATCATAACACATTTTACGATCTCTTTAATGTATAATGACCTCATAGCCAAACTGTGTGTAGTGTTTTGGGAATTAGCAAAGTTCTTATAATGACTTAAAAATAAAAAAGGCAATATAAGTTCATGCTTATCTTTTCAATAAAAACAATTATAATGTGACTTCGTTTCGAAATAATCAATGATACCAATAATACCAATGCACCAACACTTAACATTTTCCAACTTTTAATTGCACTGTTAAAAAAAGATAACATAACCCCCGTTTTTAGTAATAAGTTGGAGATTTGATATTTCACAGAAAAGTGCTACCAAGGGGTATTTCGGGTCCCATATCTTCCGAAGGACTATTCAGTTTCCCTTGAAATTTAACAAACTTCTTAACCTAAGGTTGAACTACCACTGGTGTAAAAATGAACGTTATAGCATAAGTAGAAAAAAAGCTCAATTTTTGCAATCGCAAATTTAACCGCTAAAAATCGCGAATTTTCAACCAAAAATACATTGAAATATAGCGCTTTTGATTTTCTAAAACAAGCAAAAAAAATTTCTATAATTACATTTGACTATCAAAAGTTACAGGTATTCTTGTTTCCACTGCCAATTATATCTGGACAGACTTTTTTTTTAGTTTACAATTCAAAAACACAACTTGATAAAGCTTTCGCTAATTTCCCTAGAGGAATTACAAAGTGACGTAAAATAATATAAAACACGACCCGGGAATACACTAAAGACACTGAACAAAGGAACTGAAAACAAAGAAAGCCTCGCGAGACACTCAAACAAAAGGACACTGAAAGGAAAGGACGCTATGCACAAGGGACTTCTAATTAAAAATATATACATAATTATTGACGTCATCAAATAATGGAAGCTCTCCATTAACAAAATATTAAAAAAAGTTGAAAATCAACTGTTTTTGGTAAATGCTGATTAAATTTTTTTTAATCGTATTTTTGGAATTTACTTGAAAGTCTGCTTCAATTGATGTACATTTTGAAGGCAATTGAAGCAAAACTAACGACACACGAGCCTCTGATAAAACTTTGAGTTGTCAAATTTTCGGTAGTGAATGTGTAAATGCAAAAAAATGACAGCGGGTTTTTGAGAAGAGTTGAATAACAAAACGTTCTCTGACAAAAAAGTTTTTGGTGCATTGCTAAAAGATAAACTTGTGCGATAAAGGATATAGGTGTGTTTTTATCATCTAGTTGTCAACATGCTATTAGATTGGAAGAAGAGTAGATAATGCCAGATCCTGGCTACTTACTGGTTATGTATTCAGGAGCTTTTGTCGTAGCTACTATAATATGAAATGAAATACATATGCTGATATTATGTTCAAAATAAAACTGATATTATAGGGAGACCAATAAAAGAGTGTGATGTTGGCTTTTCCTTTTCCTTTGACAGGCGAATGGATACAATTGGTACCATCTATATTTTATTTGAGATACCCCTCTGTCATAGACCCGCTGGGAACCCAGCCCCAATGGAAAATTTGGCAAAAATTTCGTCCCCGGTGGGAAAGTTCCCTGGGATTTCAGCCCCACTGGGAAATTGACTTTCACATTTCATCTGCATTCGAAATTTAATTTTAAAAACTTGCACTCCAAGCATAATAACATTTTTATCCCCATCGGGATTTCAATAGGAATTTTCATCCTGTTAAAAGAGGTGTTTTGAGGATTTAGGGGATATTTTTTGGTGTTTATTTTAGATGATGGTTACGGGGCGTATACCTACTGCAGGGCGTACTAAGAGGTTCGAATTTCAAAAGTATGAGGCTACTGAAAATGCTCTCCAAGGCTCTTACCTTGAGTTGGTGGAGGAAACGTTGGTGGAGCAGATCCTAAAATAAAATAATTTTGAATGCTTAAGCATGCGTACTTGGAACTGGACATGGAAGATTTACCTGTTCACATGCTAAACATTTCAATAATGGTGTAATTCTTTGTGGGATTAGTACTAGTAATTTCATGGTTACGAGATAAATTTCCCGAGGTCAATTTTGAATTTTTTTGCAATTTTCCGAGTGCAACAAGGGAAATTAGAAAAATTTAGAAATTTGACCGAGGGTAATTTATCCAGAATTTCACGAAAACAAGCATGGGATTCCTGGTTAATCTCATGGTTTGGATTGAAATTCTAACAATTCTAACAATTAGACGTTAATTTAACACTGGAAATCAATCTAGTACTTTAAAAAGAGGTCTAAAGTCATAGAAACGCAAATCGAGTTTTAATTGGATAGTATTCCATTGACTTACGCCTTCGAAGAAATTCGAAAAAAGGTGATGAATTTCCAAACGATGGAAATTTCAATTTTGCGGGAAAATCTAGGAGGGAAATTATAAGTTCGCAGGAAATTACAAACTAACGTAAGCAAAAATGTCAATCGAATTTCAATCAATGAGATTAAGTATTTGAAAGTACAGGGCGTTTCACAAAAAGGTACACTCAAAATTTAAACTCAGTTTTCTTATGATTGTTCTCTTTTTTTGTCACCTTGATGAAATTTTCAGTTTTATGGTCGAACCTATGTAGCTTGTAAGTCAAATTTCTCGTTGATGAAAGCGCGCTTGTTGAAGTTAATTCTTTTAGCGGTGGTAAGAAGAATGTTGAAAAGTCGTACCCTTATGTACTTAAGACTTGACATTTGAAAACACAGGAAGCTGAGTAGCTCTGCTTTGAGCTAAAAGTTAACAACCAAGCAGAATAGTTCAGTACTTCTTTCTAAAAATTGCAATACTTTTTCAGTATACTTTTTTGTGAAACACCCTGTAGCTTAGAGTGTTTTACTAATGATGATGCCAATTAATTTTCTAACCATACCCTCCAATTTAAGTTTTTTGTGCCAAATCTTAAAAGAGCGTATCGTTACCTGCAAATAAAACAAATAACCCCACACCCCGTAAATTCAAAATCAATTACCTTTGCATTTAAATTGTACATTAAAGAACAGATGTTTTTCATTTCCATCATATTCAGACTTAGCATATTTGAAAATTTCTTTCGCGTTCTTGTACAGGTAGCATTTCTTTGTTCCATGACAAACTCGCTGTACCGCTTTCGTTACATCAATCTCTTGTTTCAATTTGCTGAAATATGTTAAGCATGGCCTGTACTTGAGTCGACCATAGGTTGCTTTGACGACGTGAAGATAATTGCCCCTTCTACAAAAAACGTCGCTATCTTCTTCACTGCCGCGACACTGTGTCATTTTCCATGTCGGCGATACCCAGGAATCTTCATGAATAAAAAAAAGTATCAAAAGTCTATTAAAAAGATACTGAGTTTCAAGTTTTACTACTAAAAATAAACTTAGAAATAAACAGCTTATATAATTTTCTATGTTAGCCCGAGAAGTTATTAGGGTTGGAAAATAAAGAATATGGGCAAACCGGAGCTCCAAAACATACTCTTACACGGATACTAAATATCTGCGAAAAAGAGGTCGTTTTGAGGGACGAAATCGGGAACAAATTGTACCTTAGAGAAACATTTTGAGAATAACCTCCTGACTACACTGAAAAGGTGAAGACTCCTACCTTTAGAGAGACAATTTTGGTAATTTGTTACACTTAAAAAGATCTTGAAAAATCAAAACCCGACGCTTATAATACGCACAGGACATACCCAGCACCTATTTTTGCCTCAGTAACCTCTGGATCAACTCATTTATGACAGATAAGTTAGACCCCATACTCAAAAATATGTCCTTACCGCAGACTTGAAACAGGGAAGCAACGAAGATAAAAATGAAAACTTTGAAGAACATCTTAGCCAACTGTCTACAGCTGAAAATAAGGTTCGAAGAAATGGTCCCTTAGTTGCCATTTAAATAAAGTTTTTGAAATACGTCACTTATCAAACATGGATGTCGAAACAACATTTTTAGAACGTAAGATACAATTTTATTGAAACAGTTGAAATAACTTTTCAGCCTCCAAAGGCACTTCTGATTAAAATAAACACTTCAAGCTGGACAAGCATCTACACCTACGCTTTTCTTTCAACCTCGCTTCAGAACCTCTCGACAGCTGTATTGCTCCACTTCGCTTCGCTTCACAGAAAAAGGTCAGTAGTTAAAATTCAGAAATTACAGTAGGAAAAGATCATCAAATTGAAGATGATTTTCTTGGAACTAAAGCTTTTAGCACACAAAAACAAATAAGAAAGAAAATTTAACGAAAGATTATTTTTGATTCTTAATTTTTTAATTTTTCATATTTTCCTTATAAGGCGAGACCAATTTAATTTGTTGTTCTACGGGCAGATCATTAGAAAAATATGGGTCGGTCGGTCGGTAAAATAAGAATAAATTTTTCTTTTATCAGGTTTACCGAAAATGTTTTCCAAAAATTATCTGGATCAAAAATTCACTTTTTTTATCTCCATGAAGAACATAATAAAATCTTAGTGTATGGAGTGCTTGATTTTCTAAATTTTTCAATTTCTTGAATTAATTTTCAGCTTTGTTAAATTTGATTCTTACAAATACCTAGTGTGTAATATATATTGTAGTGGAAATTCAATACTATTATTTTTTTGATTTTATCAAAAATAGGGTCGGTCGGGCCCGTAGAACAACAAATTAAATTGGTCTCGCCTAATTTTTTTAAAACTTCAGAATATTATAATGAAATATTTGACACTATTTTTATAATTGCCATAATATAGAATAATAAAAGGGTAAAAGTCAGGATTGCTTCGAATCTTAATTCAGTTGTTAGGTTCTTGTGATCCAAGGGACAAATTCGCTGACATCAGCAAAAAGTGCGTATATGTCTTCTGGAGCACATCTAAAGAGAGGAGAAAATATCTAGAGCAAAAAGGCTAATTCCTATAGTTCATTTTTTGACATAAAAAAGAAAAATTTGCCCTGATCTAAAGGTTGCCCTACGAAAAGCATTTTTAAGGCCTTTTCTGAATCTCGGACGCTGGTCTAAAACTTTGAAATTCATTGACAGGTTGAAAACTAAAAAAACAGCAAAATGTACTGTAGATATAAGAGGAAGTAGCAATTTATCCTGTCCTGTTTATTATGAGTTTCGTTTTCAAAAAAAAAGGCTCCGCTCCAATTATTTGCTTTCCAACGTACCTTGGTGATCCCCAACTGACAACTCCATTCAAAACCCAATGACCGCTCTCGTAACAAACAAATGGACCACCACTGTCTCCTTGACAAAGCCCTGCAACATTTTTATTCCGTGTAGCTGATGCACAGAACATACGACGTGTATACTGACCAGGTGATCCAGGAGCTTGTCTTAACTTGTTACTGCAAGTATATTGAGATTTTTTTTGCATCTGAAGTTGCTGAAGCAGTTGACCTGTTTTGCCCCAGCCTAATAATAAATGAAAAAAGGAAATATCAAAGACTAGGTAACTTTAAAGACAACTAAATCATTGAGTTTATTTACCACGAGGATACTGAGTTTGCTAGATGACAAGGTGATTACCACTTGAATTTAGCAAATTGAAAATTCTTTGGTCAAATATCACCATAATTTGAAAAAAAATAATTTTGTGATTTTAATTGGGACTATTTTTCGGCATTCAGCCATTTTAGAAACAGAAATCAGGGTTTCTCCCGTTGTAATCCTTCGGATACTGGGGTTAGATTTTCCGATTTTCACGACCCTTAAAGGACTTTAAAGGTTCAAAAAAACAGTCTAAATGCCCTAACAACACCCTAATACAAATAGCACCCCTTCCGAGAGTTTATTGATCACTAAATTATTTCGAAGCCTATATAAGAGGGGTTTGGTGGTTTTACCCTACTGTAAATAGGAAAACTCCCCCATCACAAATGATTTTGAGAACACAAGGCACAAACAAGAATCAAAAAAGGCAACAGACCTGTCACGAAGCAATGTGACTGATTTGGATTATGGTTTGTTGGTAAGCAAGCTGGCTGAACGAATTGTCCAAATCTGATTGGTCGAGAGACTTTCACCATGGAGATATCGTAATCGTGCTTTACGGACGAGAAGTTCGCATACGAAGGATGGTTTATCACGTGATCGATCGAATATTTCAATTCACTTCCCTCGATAGTTGTCCTAAATTAAAGAAATGAAACATTCATTATATAACAAAACTTCAACGAACATCATAGCTTAGTTACTTACATTTTGTAAAATTGGTAATTCTCACTAATATAGTAGTCTCTTCTTTTTAAAGGTTTGTTGATGGATATTTCCTTGGGCCAATAAATAAAATGAAAAGAAATGGGTTTATTACTATTCTTGGACACATTAAAGGGTTCTTAACTCTACGATCCAAACTTTAATTATTCAGACAATCGGGCAATACAGGTTTTTTTGTAAAACGAATGATAGATATCATACATTGAATCCCAAAATGTATACCGTGAAAAGCACAGGTCGAAATCATATATCGACGCTGTGCCAACCAATCCAGATTCTGTTCAAGGCTCAATCAACGCAGAGAAAAGTAAACCATCCAAGATCTTGGATGAAGTTCAAAGTTGGTATTTTAAACGATTGATTACCCCCGCAGGAGCGCAGTGACGAGGAGGCACTCATAGCTTCACGCATAGATATTGGACTGGAATCTCGAATCTTTGCGTTTTTGTGTGTTTGTTTGTAATTTGATTTCCGGCCAATTAAGTGTTCCGCAAAAATATGGCGGTAAATTATACAGCGGTAAATGTTATACACATTTTCATATTACGTTATATGCTATTACCATTATTATATATTGCATTTCATTAGTTTTGATTTAGGATTGAAAAGCTGAAGCGAGTGTTATAAATGCAAATTATAGAAAAAGTATATAGTTACACCATAACACGAATTACAATATTACTTTTGCAAATCAAAACAAACAAAATGACAGACTGGTTATGATGATAAGCTGATTCATTGACTGGAACTGAATAAATACTGTAATTTAAACAGAAGTTCATTTCAGCAATGATTTCAATATTTTTTCCGGAATCTTTAAAGAAATTTGCTCAAGTTTTCAACAAACTGTAATTTATCTTTGTCTGTTATTTTATTAATAACTAACCTTTATTGTTTATAGAGCTTCTTGAGCTTTAAAGACCATTATATGGTCGTAACTCGGGAATATCTTTCTTAACTTGGTAAAACAAGATACCGGCAAAGTACAAAAAAGTAGAAGGTAGCATATGAATCCAAAATTAAATGTGAATCAATGTAACCAAACTTTTTTGGACTTCAAAATAGATTTATCTCACTTAGAGTGTTTTCACTGTTTGTTCAGTGTGGTAAATCTATTTGGAAAACCTGAAAAAAGTTTGTATAGGCGCACATTCAACTTTTTCAGTTGTGATAGCCTACGTAAATAACTTGCGCTTTAGTAGTTTGGTGAAATAGCTCCAATTCTGGCTTTCCAAGTTAGGAGGGACCTTCCCAGAAGGCATTTAACGGTGGTTAGACTAGGCACACAGACAGTCATACAGAAACACCATAAAGTGAAAGTATATAGCTATAAACTCAAAAAGTCTAGCTTCCTGAAGGCACGTCTCTTCATTGTCTGAGCAATGCGATCATCTTAATGGATTCAATCAGGTTTCAGCTTGGACAAAAAGATTGCATCATGAAAAAGTACTACATATGCACTTTTAAAAAAATTAGGCGCATTTCAACTTTTCTCGACTGTACGTCTGAATGGACCACAATGGCATTCCTTTATTTTTCTTTTGACCAACAACATAAAAAATTCTGCTTGAGAAGTGCAATCAAAGCGTAGGCGAGTGGAGTTCGGGCCTTAGCTAGGATTGGTTTCTATTTCGCCCTATTTAAGATGGCGCAGAACTTTTTGATAAATTTTATCCGCAGTATCCTCTTGACTATTGTTTATTAGGCAAAATAGTAATAGAGAATCAATCAATCAATCAATCAATCAATAATTAAATCAATCAATAATCAAATCAATTAATTATTCCTGATTATTTTTTATGTTTCAATCTTTAAAGCATTAAAAGCTTTATAAGTGCATGACATGACCTTTCAGTGGGGGCATTTATGGTGAAAGCTATGACTAGTATTTAGATTGATATATAGCATGTTTATATTCACCAAAAGAAATGCGAAACAGAGGAATTGAATCAGATTGAATCCCAAATTCTAAGAAGTAATTTCGAAAAAAGTCAATTTTCGATCAAAAAGAATACCTATCATAATCTCCAACGACAATGTAAAACTTGGAAGGATCTTCCCCTTTGAAACAATGAGCGACGGAAACAATCCACTGCGGTGCAATGATGGATCCTCCGCAAATGAAAGCGCCGCTCTTTGTGTAAATAGCTATTTCCCATGGCCAAAAGCCACGTTTGGCGTCAGTCCCTTGAACCACTTTTGACATGGAAACCTGTGGTCTTCCACACTGTCCTGTAGAAAATTGAATTATTTTCCTGAATTTTATTTCAAATCTCTCCGAAAATCTTTTGATTGTTATTTAAAAGCTCTTTCAGGCAATAAATTGTTTGCTAAAAATATCGAAAAACACGCGGCGATGCCAAATGGTAAATAATTTGAACCCTGATATGATAAAAGCTTTACACCTTGTCCAATACAATACATTTTCTTTAATGAGAGTCGTGATAAGAATCAACTCACCTGTGTAAGGTTTAGCGGTTTGATTGGCCGAAGGAGGGGTTGGTGTTGCAACATACGGAGCGGTGGGGACAGACGGAAGAACCATGGTTGTTCGTTGAAACAATGGTGTGAATGAACCTAAAAAACGAAGCATAAAAATAGGTAGCACAGATTTTCAATTACATACATTATATTACATTTATGGTATCCTTTTATTGTGTATTTTTAGTGAATATTCCAAACGTTATGGCGACACTTTTTATCCATTTTTAGTTAATTTTTGAAACGTTAGGGCGATAATTTTTATCCATTTTTAGTAAATTTTTGATACGTTAGGGCGACACTTTTTATCCATTTTTAGTGAATTTTTGATACGTTAGGGCGACACTTTTCATCCGTTTTTAGTGGATTTTCGAAACGTTAGGGCGACACTTTTTATCCATTTTTAGTGAATTTTTGAAACGTTAGAGCAACACTTTTTATCCATTTTTAGTGAATTTTTGATACATTAGGGCGACACTTTTCATCCATTTTTAGTGAATTTTCAAAACGTTAGGGCGATAATTTTCATCCACTTTTAGTGGATTTTCAAAACATTAGGGCGACAATTTTTATCCATTTTTAGTAAATTTTTGATACATTAGGGCGACACTTTTCATCCATTTTTAGTGAATTTTCAAAACGTTAGGGCGATAATTTTCATCCACTTTTAGTGAATTTTTGAAACGTTAGGGTGACACTTATTATCCATTTTTAGTGAATTTTTGATACATTAGGGCGACACTTTTCATCCATTTTTAGTGAATTTTTAAAACGTTAGGGCGATAATTTTCATCCACTTTTAGTGAATTTTTGAAACGTTAAGGCGACACTTATTATCCACTTTTAGTGAATTTTTGAAACGTTAGGGTGACACTTATTATCCATTTTTAGTGAATTTTTGAAACGTTAGGGCGACACTTTTTATCCATTTTTAGTGAATTTTTGAAACGTTAGGGCGACACTTTTTATCCATTTTTAGTGAATTTTTGAAACGTTAGAGCAACACTTTTTATCCATTTTTAGTGAATTTTTGATACATTAGGGCGACACTTTTCATCCATTTTTAGTGAATTTTCAAAACGTTAGGGCGATAATTTTCATCCACTTTTAGTGGATTTTCAAAACGTTAGGGCGACAATTTTTATCCATTTTTAGTAAATTTTTCATACGTTAGGGCGACACTTTTTATCCATTTTTAATGGATTTTCGAAACGTTAGGGCGACACTTATTATCCATTTATATTGAATTTTTAAAACGTTAGGGCGACACTTTTCATCCACTTTTAGTGGATTTTCAAAACGTTAGGGCGACAATTTTTATCCATTTTTAGTAAATTTTTGATACGTTAGGGCGACACTTTTTATCCATTTTTAGTAAATTTTTCATACGTTAGGGCGACACTTTTTATCCATTTTTAGTTTTTTGAACGGGGCGACACTTTTTATCCATTTTTAGTGAATTTTTGAAACGTTAGGGCGACACTTTTTATCCATTTTTAGTGAATTTTTGAAACGTTAGAGCGACACTTTTTATCCATTTTTAGTGAATTTTTGATACATTAGGGCGACACTTTATATCTATTTTTAGTGAATTTTTGAAATGTTAGAGCAACATTTTTTATCTATTTTCAGTGAATTTTTGAAACGTTAGGCCGACACTTTTCATCCATTTCTAGAGACTTTTTGAAACGTTAGGGCGACACTTATTATCCATTTTTAGTAAATTTTTGATACGTTAGGCCGACACTTTTCATCCATTTTTAGTGAATTTTTGAAACGTTAGAGAGACACTTTTTATCCGTTTTTAGTGAATTTTTGATACGTTAGAGCGACACTTATCATCCATTTTTAGTGAATTATTGAAACGTTAGGGCGACACTTTTTATCCATTTTTAGTGAATTTTTGAAACGTTAGGGCGACACTTTTTATCCATTTTTAGTGAATTTTTGAAACGTTAGAGCGACACTTTTTATCCATTTTTAGTGAATTTTTGATACATTAGGGCGACACTTTATATCTATTTTTAGTGAATTTTTGAAACGTTAGAGCAACATTTTTTATCTATTTTCAGTGAATTTTTGAAACGTTAGGCCGACACTTTTCATCCATTTCTAGAGACTTTTTGAAACGTTAGGGCGACACTTATTATCCATTTTTAGTAAATTTTTGATACGTTAGGCCGACACTTTTCATCCATTTTTAGTGAATTTTTGATACGTTAGGGCGACACTTATCATCCATTTTTAGTGAATTATTGAAACGTTAGGGCGACACTTATTATCCATTTTTAGTGAATTTTTGATACGTTAGAGCGACACTTATCATCCATTTTTAGTGAATTATTGAAACGTTAGGGCGACACTTATTATCCATTTTTAGTGAATTTTTGATACGTTAGAGCGACACTTATCATCCATTTTTAGTGAATTATTGAAACGTTAGGGCGACACTTATTATCCATTTTTAGTGAATTTTTGATACGTTAGGGGCCGTCCACATAGTACATACTTACTAAGGGGGGGGGGTCTTCTCAAAAGCGTATGCTTGCGTACAGGGGGAGGGTAGGGGTCAAAGGAAAATGTACGTACGCAGAAAAAAGTTTTTCATAGCCCGTTTTTGCTTAGTCTAGCAAGCTAGACGACTAATTTATACATAGTAGAAATAAAGCAAAAAGTAATGAATGGAACAATTTTAGTCGTCTAGAAACCTTTGTGGACTAACTCCAAACAAAAGAAAAGTGTCAATATTGCAATTATAATTTTTTCCTGCTCAAAATAATTCTTGAGAAAAGAATATGTGTGGATTTGTGTATTGAAAGTTTTTCATTTGAGTTGATTTCGTTTTGAGAGTTTGTTGTTGCTTGATAAATTGTTTTCTCGCTACGCAAGTTTCTGCGTAGCTAGCCCCTGTATCTATAAGGCTGGAACACCGGATTCTTCCAGTCATTTATACAAACTAAATCCCGTATTATTATTAGTAGTATTGGTATTATTAGTATTACACGCATTATAAACGACTCCAGTCTAGTTTTTGCTTGTTTTTTGTCGATTTTTACGCTTGTTTTACGCATCAAAGAGAAGAAAAAGTTTCTTAATAAACATCAAGTTTCATGTATGAAATAAAGGAACGAACGATTTGAATTAGAAATGTTCTTCAACTGAGGGGAGGGGGTGGTTAATGAAAAAGTACGTACTTACCAGGGGTATAGTCATTTGCGTACGCTTGCGTACAGGGGGGAGGGGGTACTCGATTTTCGACATTTTAGTACGTACGTACGATGTGGACGGCCCCTTAGGGCGACAATTTTATCATTTTTAGTGAATTTTTGATACGTTAGGGCGACACTTGTTACTCATTTCTAGTGAATTTTTGAAATGTTAGGTCGACGCCAATGACATATAACAAACCTCTAGGGACACATTTGTATTTGAGCTCCAAGAATTTTCTTGTTTGTTTATTGTTGCATGGATCTCCGTACAATCCTGCGTCTCCATTGGCTTGACAAAACGATTGACCTTCACAATGGTATTTCATGTACCTGGGGAAAAGTGGAAAAATTAAGACAGAATGACTCGACGCCCGAAACCACTTAACCGTGTCGTGAAAATCAGAAATACCAACGTATTTTCCTTAGATCAGCACCATCAACATCAAGAGTAAAATTTGCTAAAGTCTATTCATTTTGTGACTGTGTTACTTATTTGACACCGAAATACAATCACTATTTTCTTCCAAACAATGAAACACCGACGGAAAAAAAGCTTATACTATTAAGGCAGTGTTTGTATAAGAAAACTTTCTATTCATTCCTTTACATTTTCTATCATAACCCACCTTGCGATATCAGTGGAGCACTTGACGTCATCGTTTCGTGGATACGAAGAAGGACAAGATTGAGAATTAGTTCGTCCGAATGTTGCACTGATCACTTGTATGACTTGATTGGGAATATAACATCCGACAAATGCCCCACGATCTTCACAAACGACCTCTAGAAAAGTGAAAAGCGATACATGTTTTTATAAGAACAGACTATATAAGAGCATAAGGTTTCGATAGTCAAAATATTATGAACAAGTTAAGAACATTTTAAGACTTTTTAGTCAATAGTAAAAAATTTACAATTTTTGTAGTATCCTATTATACGAAATTTTCAAGGTCTTCTAAGGAGATAGCATGAAATATTCATATTCATATTGTATGGAAGAATATTTATCTTTTTGCCTTAGGCCAATTGTTGATCACGAATTGAAATGAAATTCCAACTCAAGAAAAATTTGGTTCGAAAACGGCTTAGAGGGGTCCAGCAAAGTTTTTCAAGACTTCAATATTTCAAAAATCTGTAAACATAAAATTGAATAATTAAACATAGGAGTTCCCTTTCATTTAAAATTCTTGAACACAAAAAAAGTGATGGTATTTTCATCTAGTCACAAAGGTTTGACCATCTCAATAAAAATTGTACTTTTTTTCGCATAAAACAGGAGAAAGGAAAGATCAGGTGAAAGGATTTGAATATCTTACTTCTGAGAAACGGTTGTGTTGTTGTGACCCTGGGTTGATCTGTTGTGACCATGGGTCGTCGAGTTGTTGCGGAAGGATCTGGAATAAAGGTATCATATAGTGATTTCTCAGCAAGATATTAAAGAAATGGGACTGTTTTTGTTTCGTTTAGAAGCATGTTTTTTTCATTCATTAGCCATCTAATTTCTCCATGTTATGGATTATAGATTTACTTTGTATTTTTGAGATTTCGAGTCGTTGCTGAAGGGTCTGGGATGAATAAGTTATTGTATATTTGTATTATCGTATCGTATATTTTTCAACAAAAAACCAAAGACATGGAACTGCTTTTGTTTCGTTATAAATCATATAGATTTACTTTGTTTTTTTTCGATATCGAAGTCTTATTGTTCCAATAAGAACCCAACTTCCTGTTTGATATGGTGGATGGATGGATGGATTTTAAACCAAGGAACTTTGAGAAAGTTGTTTGGTTTTTAAGAATGCTAGTTATTAAAACGAACGATTTGAAATTCAATCAAGACTCACCAAAACACTCATATTCGATGACCAGAGATCCTTTGATATGACCAGGACATGAATTACCAAGATTCGATGCCATCAAGAAGCAAAATGAAGCCCCTGGTTGGCAAACTTGTCGAATTTGATTCAAAACATCGGTCTGACATACATAGTTGTTTGAGGAGCATTTGTTTTGAGGAGAATTTCCAAAAGTCGCGCTCAAGATTCTGAGCTTATTTGCTCCACATGTTAAATATCTGTTTTTATCTTTACAAACTTCAACTGTAGAAAAATAAGAGAAATATTTTATTGAAAATACGATCGCGCCAATCACGTCCTTTTTCGTCTCGTGATCTGGACAACTGAATAAAAATAGTTTGGTTGAATGAGAACTTATTAAAACAAGCAAAAAACAATCCCCAATATTTATGCTGGTATTGCGCTTTTGTAAAAATAGGCCTTCGAATGTTAACCCTTTAAGTGCCAATGTCGTATATATCAGACTATGGCTATGAAGGATGGCGAAGCCCTCCTGTAATGCCCGGCTTGAGTTAGAAACCGTCATATTTGGTCTAACGCGTAGGAATTGGATTGGGCTTCATGGTCAAGCAAAAAAAACCAATCAACACAGAGTTTTTTCAGCAAGATTTTAAGCTAAAAAGTCAAAAAAAATGCAAAAAATTGACAAAATTCCATTTATTTAAGATTTTGACCGTTTTTTGACCATTTTTGGTCAACGAGTGAGTTGTAATTTGAAGTTTTACCACTGGGCACCTTTCTATCAGCCTTTAAAGTTTGAACTAGCGATTTTCTTTAAAAAAATTAGAAAGAAATGACCACCCGTTTCATATCAGACACATATTTCGTATTAGGACAGTATCTCCCAATTGTTATATTATGCTGATATAAACAAAAAATGCTTTTCTTTTCCTCTTTCTGACCAATCTTGCTCCACATCCGTGTCAATTCAATATGAAAAAGCTTCTAAAATTAAAATTGATGAGTAAGCAAACGATATCACTCTTATTTAAAAACAAAACCTTTAATTCCATCTTGCCTTATGATAAAAGTTGACTTGACGAGAGAACTAACTAGAACTTACTTTTTTGTCGATTGGAAGGTTGGGTGGTGGGCGGTGGTGGCGGTCGTGTTGTGGCGATCGGCTGTGAATCTAAGAAAAGGGATTTCGTTTGTCATGTCTCACACTTGACTACATACTATCTACGTTTTTTTTTGTATCACGGACATGACTTACTTTAGAAAATTATGGGTTCCACCGTTAATAAATCATTTTCAACATCAACTCCCTTCCTAACTATTCTCAAAAGTAAAACAGGCGAAATAAAATGAATCAAGGATATGGTAAATCATAACATTACCACCACATTCGTATCTGACATTAAGTGTTCCTTTGACATAGCTTGGGCATGGGTCTCCAAAATCATCTCTGGAAGCAGACAGAAAACACATCGGTGCTCCTTGGCAACTTTGTCTGACTTGGCTCAAAGCATTCGTTTGACATTGTCTATTGTTTGAGGAGCATTTACTGTTGGGAGAATTTCCAAATGTTGCACTTAAGATGTTGATCTTCTTGCCGTTGCAACTCAATACTCTGTTCATATTCTCACAAACCTCCACTAAAGAAAAATAAGGAAGATTTAAAAGACATTGAATTGTGGAAGAAAATTTCACTGAAGATTGCCATTCACCCCAGTTGAACTCTTTCCCATAATGAAGATGAATATTTTCATCGAAATCCTAATGGGGATCTAACATTCCTACCTCAAAAATAATCAGTGGGGATTGTCATTGCACTCAAAACAATTTATGAAAAGGCCTTTATACTTTTCCATTGAATTTCAAATGGGGATGAAATCAAAGGCAATTTTTCCAGTATTTCTTTAGGAGCGGAGTTTCACCGGTTTTTTTCGCACAAACATAAAGGAACAAACGAACGGATAATCACCAAAAAATTTAACATACCATTTTTAATTGAAGAGCTAGGCGGTGATGTGGTGATTGGCGGTTTTGTTGGCGGGTTACCTAATAAATGAAATATGTACATCGAAAAAACAGTCAGTGAAAAAAAATCTGTTATTTGGCTCTGGCATGATATGTGAGTTCCATTCGATTATGCAAGTCTTTTCGATTATTTGATATGATAAGAAGATACGGCTGACGGCTGTCAATAGTAACCCAGCTAGACTATAACCCAGCTGGCACATAAAGTTATTTCAACGTTTATCTAGCGTTCACAACGTCCTAGATCAACGTTGCAATGTGTGCCAGCTGGGTAGTAAGGTCCCAAAAATAAATCAAAACTTAAACTGTTAAATAGATTAAAAGAACCAGACGAAAACACGTCATTGCTTGAGTTTCAAATCAGACAAACTGTCATCGCATTGCAGTTAATTGCATTTATTCCCAGAATCAAAGGTATACTCTTTTTGAGATGAATCGAAATCATTGTCGGGCCTTTTTTGAAAGTGAAGCTATTTTAATCGAAATTTTCTCGTTTGATTTGTATTTTAAAGAGACCTTTATCAACCTTGATACCAATATGCAAACGCTTACATATTAAAATATGTTGCAAAAAAAACTGACAATCTGCACATTTTGCTTCATTTCTCTTGAAGGAGAAAGGATATAATTAAAAATAACACCTCGTTGAAAAGATATTCTTAAGAGGTTAATTTTCAAAATTTTGAAAATGAATAAGAAGAATAAAAAATTGAAAAACTGAAGATTCTTCTACATAACCAGTTTGACTTAATTTTTTTCTGAAAGTTTTTTTTTCTTGAAGCAAATTTTACAGCCCTTCAAAGCAGACTAAAAATAGGCAAAAAAGTGGACCCACTTTGGAGGGCCATCTTTCAAGAGCAATTTAATAAAATGTGCGGATTACCAATTTTTTTTAGAACAGACTTTAACTAAATATTAGCAATAGTACGTTTTGACAATGAGATCTGCAATGATTTAAAATATTTTAAGGTGGTTCCCCACTGGAAATGCTAAAATGCTCAATATTGGTCCAATAAACTTGATATTTGGTCACATGAAAGTATTTGAGGTAAAAATAAATTTTTTTTTAAAAAAATGTCAATTTCCCTAATTTTCCTCATTTTGAGCATGATTTATTAGCCATTTAGAGGGCTCCATTCTGCAGTAAATGGAGGACGCAATTTTGATCAGAATGTTTTCAAATTTTGCAGGTGCATTTTATATAGAATTTTCCATGTTCCCCATAAATTTCTAAGAGTTTGGACTATTTTTTGTTGAGCTATGCTATTTTAAGTACGCAGTTATTAATTTGGCAAAACTTGGAGAAACTTCAAATCGTCACATTGAGCTCAATTTTTTTGCTGTCTTAAAGAAATTTATAGGGAACATGCATAATTCTAATATAAACATTCCCTGAAAATTTCAAGTGAAAAACTCAAACCGTTCTTGGGTTATTTTCTGCAGACTTTCTAAAAATTAAATGGAGAAAATCACGTTTAAAGTTTTTTCTTTACATTTTAGCCAAGAAAAGGACAAAGAAGGTCTAATTGACCAATCTTTTTGCTTTTTTCTAAAAGTTGGACATATCAGCACTCATTTAAAGTAGTCTTAAAAGTCACTTTGATCACAAACGGCGAGCACTAACGGCGAGCCTTGTCAAATTTTCTTTAAATCTTAGGCGCAAAATAACTCCTTGTGGTGGGCGGTGAAATTCCCCAATGACCAAATAATTTCCCCAGAAGTGAAGTTCAACCAACAGGAAGTC
The DNA here is from genome assembly GCF_902728285.1 of Clytia hemisphaerica. Lineage (NCBI taxonomy): Eukaryota > Metazoa > Cnidaria > Hydrozoa > Leptothecata > Clytiidae > Clytia > Clytia hemisphaerica. Next base: position 1,024,628 of record NW_027103528.1, on the reverse strand, counting down.
TTTCTAGGTCAACTTTGAAAATGGTATTTTCCGGTGGGGAACCACCTTAAGAAGAATGAAAAGGAAAGGGAGAGAAAAAGAGAGGCCTAAGAACCTTACTGTTGCAATCGAAATGAGCAACAAATTGCATATTCCTCTCAGTGCCATCATAATTGTCATCTCTGGTGAAAATCTGGTTCGTAAAATCATAAGGGTTGCAATCTTTCTTTCCAAAGCAGATTCGTTGTAATTGAGTGGTCACATCAAAAGCAGCACTGACTGAAGATCCTCTTGAGCATCTACCTTTGGATAGGTGACCATAGACGACTTTGTTGATATGGAGATAATCCCAATAACAATACATTTGATTGGATGCTCCCCGACATAACGTTTCTCTGTACGCTTCTGTTAATGGGAAAAAAGATATTTGGTGAAGGGATAACCACAGCTAGTTTTCATTTTCAGTTATCTTATAGAATCAGTTATTTTGAGAAGACAGAAAAGTCGCTTACACTATATTTAAAAAATGATTCGATTAAAAGTCTTCAACAGGAAAGGAACTTTCCCCAACAATCTGAAAACACTTTTTCTGAGTTTTCGCTTCGTAATGTATCGAACCTATCCTGCTTTTTGAAATCATAGATCACAGGGACCAATCACGCAGTCATCAAAACCGCTTGGGGAGGGGGCTCTCTTCAATGGAGAACTTTTGATTGTGACATTGTCAAAATATGGTGTAAGCGAGACTTAGAAAGAGTCCCTCTGTAACAAATCTTTAAATGGCCTATCTGTCATTAAAAGTACCATTGATGAAGCCCGATAAAGTCAAGATGAAGACCAGCATGTGTATGTACCTTATCGGCCATTTTACACCGGCCCTAATTCCGATCTGTTACGCCAGTTCTTATTACGCCAGCGACAAAAAAATAACGTCAATAACAGGACCGGCGTAAAAAGGCCGATGAGATAGATCATTATTAGTCTGAATCGAAGACCTCTACAAAACCTATTAGAAGCACGAATTCGTTAGAGGATGCAAGCAGCCTAGATCATTATGTAATCGTTTCAAATAAATCAAATATAGAAAAAGAACTTACCACAAATTTGAAGCAAAGAGGCGAGAATAAAAATCTTCACAAAAATATGCATCTCCAAGGCTCTTGGAGTAATACAAACTGGAAAACTAACTGTATCTAAAAATATTCAAGAAACGCCTTTATAGCATTGTCAAGGCGAATTTATGGCAAACATCACCATTCTTGATGGCTTTTTGAGATAATTGCGTATTTTAACACCTGAGGTTTAGTTGACTCTCAAACAAATTCTGAACAAATAAACTATTTTTCTCGAAAAAATATTTTGATAGGTTGCCTGTTTACAAATAGGTAATTAATCTTCTTCAATCGTCCTACCCTCAGGTATAATATGTTTTAATAGTTTTTTCCCACTTCACGTAATGGAAGTCTAACAAATATGCATTTCATCTGTTTTCAAAATGTTTCTTATTTTGCTAGTATTTCAATAGGACAACAAATACACCAGGCCATACATTGACCATGCAAAAAACATATAAACTACTTCTAAAACTTCTACCTACATAAATACATAAACAGTCTATTTCGTTGTTTTCCACTTCTTGGAGATGTCCAAGACCCTTTATTGAGGATCTAGTGACCTTTCTGGGCAAAGTGCAATTGTGTAATCCATGTGAACATTTGGTGGTCCAAAAGAAGTTTCCATTAATTTCAAATTTTGACGTAATGTGTCCTATACTATTCGACTGTGTATCATTACTTCAAAGTATATTATTTGTTTCTTCGTTAATTTGAAAGTTCAACTTTCATCCAGCCTCCACATCAGAAATCCCAATTTAGAACTTTTGTTCTCTTGTTTACCACAAACTGAGAAAATGAATTTGTGTGAATCTCAGTGTTTTGATAAAACCATTTTCGGACACTTTATTAATTCTCGGACAAGTATTTTAAACGGATGTTGTATCCTCCATAAGAAAGACTTCATCTTCATTGTTGACCGAATGTTGGTAATTATATTTGTCGGAGGTGCTTGGTGAAACTGGTGGGTGAATCCATGCCTGTAAATAAGGAAAAATTGAAATTCGACGTTCATAAAAAATAAAATGGGATCGGGAGCAGACGACAGATAGTACTTAAGAAAATGATAATCAATCCTCAGCAGCACGGCCAGCTTTTTAGGAGACTGGTATCGAAAATACGAGTAATAATACATAAGTGAATACAAGTAGATGCAGTCTGGTAGAAAAAGGAAGAGATCCTTGCATTGCGGTGATGTTGGTGTCAGCGTCAAAGGCCCAATAAAATGTTTCTCAAATAGAAGAGTTTTGGCAGGAATTCGCTTAGTCGCTAAGGGGTGTTGAACAGCAGTGACAGTGAATGTTCCACTTCTCACAGAGGGTCAAAACTACAGACTGAAAAATCCTGAGTCAACTTCTCACCATTCCCTTCATTGTCCTAACTGCCCCTTATTTTCCCCTAGTCACACCTGACGATCACCTCTTATAAGACATAGGTATGGGCCTGCTGGTATTTTTTTCTACCCCAATTTAGACTAAATGGAACCAAATAGAGAAGAAAGCCAAGAATCGTGTTAAGAAAAAAATGCAAAAATTACTCTTCGAAAACCAACAAAAAAGGATCCTGGACAAGGTTTTTTCTCAGGTAGACATTCATTACTTTAAATTCAAAAATCCGTTTCACTGAGAGAAAGGAGAGAAATAAAAACAGACAGAGGTAAAACAGAGTTTTAAGGGCTATTGGAAAACTCAACCCTTGAGATAAAAATGTACTTTTTAATATTTATACTTTGGTAAAACACGCCCTTGTTTTGACAAAGAAATACAACGCAGTCTTATTATAAAAATCACGAAACTCGAGTGGGCAAGGTTGCAATATTTGCACCCAAAAAAGCAATTTCATTTTCAAATATTTGGTTCTCGTTTTCGAGAGAGCCTTTTTCGTATAAATAAAGAACTGTTTTACAGACTACAGAGAAATCATCATGACAAGAATACTATGCTTCTATGGTTCAAAATAGGTTGGTATAATCCCGGGGGGAGGGGGGCACTCATATGGTCCGACCCACGGCATGTGGCGGCACATAAGGGTAGGTTTTTCAAGACCCTCGAAATACACTGTAAGGATGTTCTTTTGATAGAGCGCACTACAAGGGTCTTCTTTTAGCTAGATACACTGTAAGGACACCCCTGTCTCAGTCCCCCGGTGGAACTTTTTCCCTCAGTGGGGATGAAAATTTCTATCGAAATTCCAATGGGGATAGAAAATCTATTGTTTCCAGCGCTAAAAAATTCCAGTGGGGATGGTTTTGAAGTGCAATTTTTTTCATTCAACTTCTAATGGGGACAAAATCATAGATCGATTTCCCAGTGGGGATGGAATTTTAGGGATTTTTTTCCACCGGGGACGATTTTTTGGCCAATCTTTCCAGTGGGGCGGGGGGTCCACCGGGTCTGTGACACAGGGGTGTGTAAGGGTGTGTTTAGGGAATGTTGAATTGCAAGTCTGACAGTAAAAATCTGATGCATCTTTATAGTTTAGACCCAAACCCATTTTGATTTGTTTTGTACATTGTGTCGACATCTCAGGCTCATTTTCAGGTAGCTTCAGCAAAATAAGATATGAAATCAAACTACACTGCATCTTTTCACTGCTCAAGGGTTGCACTGAAAGGGTCCAATTTTGAGAGCCATGCATGCAGTCTTAGAAATCGAGTGCTCCATCCCGGATATAATCCCAATGGCTCGAACGGCAAGGGAGAACAGGAAATCCAGTTAAATAGACTTACAGAGACTCTTTTAATAATCAGGTATTGAATGGTTTATGAAAGACTTGATGAAAAAAGTATAACGATTGACATATGGAGTAGTGTTTGCTTGGCAGGTAAGGTTAAATGGAATTTGCTGACGTAAGCTTTCTGGCTGCAAACTTGTTCAATTTTTTTATTAGAATAGACTCTGCTAATCTAGAAATTTACTGAATATGGCAGAAGGATTATTCCTTAGTGATTTAATACCAAGTTTATGCATCAGAGGATATCGAGGGCGACGGTAAGTGAAATGATACAAAGTCGATAATCGATGTACGGCTCTATATATCGCCTTTGCTCACCTAAACAGACGACGGTATTTTGCTGTTTTAACCGTCGTCGAGCAAAGTGGAAGGTGATTTTGGAGACATGTCAACTTTGCTTTATACCGTCTCCCCTCGATTTAATTCGAATTTATAAACTCGCTTATAACCAACCTTTGACGGACGGATTATCATTGAATAACGGAGGGAATGGGCTATTCCATTAAAAAACCATACAGGGGGTGGACGAGCCTTTTAAAGTCAAAAAAAAATACTAAAAAAGTGTGGATACCCCCCGGTAAATGGCGAAATCTGCAAAAATACCCTTGGAAAAATTCTTTCCATACCTTGAAGCGAGGGTGGACATACTTAAATCATTCTTTAACTCCCTGGAAATTTAAGAATAACTTTTACCCCCTTGGAAAAATGAAAAACCACCCCTAGGAAATATGGATATAAAATGGCCCAATATTTGAGTGAAAACATTTCTAGAGGTTATCGAAAGTGAGTAACTGTGTGAGGATTAATTGAATACATTTGGAGGGGTAAAGAAACACAAACAAACCACTTGGCAATACTTTTTGAACAAAATTGTTCACCAGTTTATTTTTGAATTCAAAGTTGGCTGATATTCAAAAGATATCGCCATGAAGTAGTTGATGAAAGGTCAAGTGCCAGATATCAATGAATCCAAATTGCTTTGTTCTTTGTTTCGTTCTTTGGAATTCTATACGAAAGCGTCTCAGCTTTTTAGAGACAAGCGTATTTTGGTGCCCTTTTGGTAAATACACCCTAAATACCTCCATTCTCGCTATCATGAAAATCGCTTATTTTGTGATAGATTTACTTATCAGGCTTGAGGTGGTATTGTATTTCGGCTCCCCCAAATCGCCCACTGGGGGGGTTGCCACTCCTGACCCTCCTGCCGCTACGCAACTGTTTTTGATAGTGTTAGAATTAGAAGATATCCGCACGAGTCACTCAATTTCAAATCAAACTGAAAATGAAAATAAAAACTGAAAGGAATTGACTTCTTGAAGGATTGTCCTAGGTTTGCAACCCGATGGGTACTAGTTACCTCCCAATCCTCAGAAAAACTCATTTTTGGAAAAGCTACCCTTAAAAAGTTCTTTCAATTTTTGACTTGTTAACTCTTAGAGAGTCTTTTGTTGCTTTGGTTGGGTATATCTTTCAAGTTTCTATATTTGATAATATTGTACCCATATGAATATCTTTTCGATGAGCACAAAACCGGTATTTAATCCAAATTTGAGAGCCTTTCTTGTCTCTGTCGCAAATTATTTTGATAAAGACTTCAATATCTCCACATTTTTGAAGAGATGATAAACAACTCTCTCAAGATACTTGAAATACAGTTCAAAAGCTCTTGAAATTCATTATTGCATCATTTGAATTAGATTGGGCCATTCCATTTTATATTTATACAGGGGTGGACGAACATTTCCAGGGGGTAATTTGAGTGAAATTTCCAGGGAGTCTAAAATTAGAGTGTTTTTTCATTTTTCCAGGAGGTAAAAAATTATTTCAAAATTTCCAGTGGGTAAAAAACTGATTTTAGTTCGTCCATCGTAAACTTAAAGGTTTAAAATGAATTTTTCCAAGGGCTTTTTTGCAAATTATCTACACATTTCCAAAAAAATATTTTTTGACTTCAAAAGGTTCGTCCATCCCCTGTAGGGAAATCTAATGGAATTACCCATCTTGTTGTTTCTGGCTAGAATATTATAATGCCTTTGCTGTATCCCTGTATATACGGATTCGAATGTCTTTATTTCAAAACTAGACAATGTTATCACCCGTAACAGGGATAGTATTTTACAATTTAAGCTCGTCACCACTCCTCTGAAAGGCCGACCGCGCTGTTAAGGATTAATATATATTATGGCAACGATCCTCAATTTAGAAGAGGTTCAACCATACAGTAGTAAAAGGAAAACATTTTCTCAGCCTCACGAGGCAGGAAAGAATTCTTTGTCACGTCTTTGGCTCATGGTACATCACGTCAATGCATGGCTAACATACAACAACATCATACAGTAAACAAAAAAGTTTCAAATAACAAAATAAAATCTTGAGAGGGAAAAATTCACTCACTTGTGCTATGACGTCACTTTTGCTGGACAGAAGTCGAACTCCTGGTTCAGAATTACTCCTTCTTTTGTACCATTGCGGTTCTAAAACGAATGGGAAAAAACATTATTATCATGGTACCATATTTCCTCCATTCAACGCGGGGGCGTTAAGGCAACGAGCGCCCCGACCAGGGTGGTGTTAGAAATAAAGTCTCTGACCTCATCACACAAACCACGACGTTGTTTCAACGTTCATCTAACGTTATATGAACGTTATGAACGTTAGATAAACGTTGAAACAACTTCGTGTGCCAGCTGGGAAGGAGGAATACCGAAATAATTCAAACTTTCTTGTGGTAGATACTAAAATACCAAAAAGTCGTCGTGCTTAGTTACCATTGTATGGAATTTGATATCAAAATCGAAATTTAAAAAAAAGAACTAATCCCATCTCGAGAAGACTAAATTAGAGTGATATCTATGTTAAAGTTACCCAAAATATTTAAGTATAAACTAAGGTGCGGGTGTGTGCAGAAAAAATTCATAATTACTTTATAGTCCTCATTTCAGCGGCTATCTTCTCCTGAGGGTTTTAACTTTTTTTCTTAAGCGCGATAAATTGCGAAATAAAGAATGTTGATTGAATAACCATCACAGTTTTTTTGGGACAGTTAGATGTATTTTCAAATTTTGAATTGACAATATTAAACATCTGTATGGTTTCAATGCTTACTCCCTGTTTGTCAAGGAAACTGAGCACGACTCTCGTATAGTGAGGTATATTTCCTTTAATTCACATGGATACATTCTTAAATAGATAGTTTTTAATTAGATTTTCCCACACACTGATACATTCATTTATTATAAGAAATATTTTATGATTGATTCACAAGATTTTTAACAAGAACATGGACCTACTCCGTCGAAAATGCACAAGGAAATTTTTTTTCAGGTCATTTTTATTAAACAATAGTTGAATTACCTGATATCTATTGTCAGGGGGAATAGCATGATACACAGATCGCCAATTAAGAACACTGCGCGAGGATAAAAACGCAACGAAAGATAGAGTGTTGGAAAAAAATTTAACCTTATGAATACCAAAAGTTTTGAAATTTTAATCATCCCGGCAGTATAAAACATATCAGCAAAGAACCTATCTTCGGGCTTTTATAACAGCCCTTGAAAAACACCGCTAAAAGTGCGGCCATTACGGCGGCAAAAGCGGTCAGTAGATGAGAAAGAACATGATCTTTGCTATACACGTTTTTTTAATAAGAACATAAGGCTTCGATAACCAAAATGTTAAGAACAAGTTAACAAATTTTTAAGGCTTCATGTGCTAGAAAATACCTAGTTTTTCTTAGGAAAATGATCAAAATATCACAAAATGGTTAAAATAAGAACATGTTAAAAACATTTTCAGGCCTAAAACTTAAAAAGTTAAGAACAGCCGAAGGCTTCAAATATTTAGGATGTTCTTATAAAGAAAAGTGTATGGTGATAGGTGATCAGTCAGACATATAGTTTCTCAACCAGGAAATGAGGTAGCGGAAATTTCTCACCTCAACGTAATTACTGATTAATTATACTGTACGAAAAAGTAGAAAGTAGAAAAGAAAACGTTATCATTCGAAACTGGTTGTTGATGTGTCTAAAATGGTGGTGAGTGAAAGGTGAAAAGTGAAAGGTTATCTGAAACCCAATTTTATGTTCTCCCAAATGGCACACAACGTTGTTTCAACGTTCATCTAACGTCATGTGGACGTTGTGTGGGCGTTGTGAACGTTAGATTTACGTTGAAATAAGGTTGTGTGTCATATCTGGGCGAAGTGGAGAAGGTCAACTAAAGTTAAAGCGAGTCGTTCTTCTGAATCAACAGGATGGTTTGGTGTATTTTGTAGTGTCAACAGTTATTTTTAACAATACTGTAATATTTGAATTTAGATGGTCGACGGAAATATTGGCAGAAAGCTTACAGTCAAAGTTGAAATTTTAGCTTTAAACTGATTTAAAGAAGTTTGACATCAAAAAGGTAAAACATTGATTTTAGAAAGACGACTTTTGTCAAAAATGAAGTAATCTAAACTTTGTCATATATCACTATGAAAAATTCAACGGTGTACCAAGTCAATGCCAGGAAGCAGCACACAATGACGTTATTCGGCGATATATAGTTTGACGGCCAACTCTTGACGTCATCAGGGGTAACATTTGACGGTAATTGGTTAGGATCTCTGCCAAAGATTTCTCTTTATGAATAATCTTTGGAGGCCGATAGTTCCTGGGGGAATGGGGAAAGTTTTAGTGTAATGATGCGGGTCAAAACTGTCATGCATTTGATGATCATGGTTTGCACGTTTCAAAGTTTACCTTTTGGACCAGGTTTACACGAGATCTGTTTAAAAGAGAAGAAAGTTCGAATTGTTGTCTAAGTTGCACAAGCGCGTGCGAAAATGATACTAGGATGATATGACAGAAAGTGACAAGTGCAATTAGTAGTCACGTGGCTGAGTGCTCATGGATTCTTCGTTCTCAGATGGCTAATCTAATTAAAGGGAATTGAATGTTGGAAACTGGAAGTCTAAATGGACCTCGATTCTTCGATGGATTTCAGTTTAGAGTCATTTCGCCAGCTGGTCAATTCGTCATTTTTGATTAAAGTATATATCAAATGAAATCTTAGACTCGATGAAAGGAGTGCAGTGTTTTTATTTTTACAGTTTTAAATCTAAAAATGCTCTTAACAATTTATTATTTCCACCATTTTTTTGGGTATTTTTGTACATCTTCCTAAGACATCGGGTGTTTTTGAGTCCATAAAGGCTTATAATGTTCTTAACTTAATATTTTGGCAATCGAAGCCTTACACGTTTTTTTATCGGTTTTTTTATTGGTTTGCGACTTTATTCTCCCTGAAAATCCTCAACTTCCTCTAGTAGATATTACACGTTTATTTTATAAGAAGAAACTATATACCAACATAAGGCTTCGATAGCCAAAATGTTAAGAACAACTTAAGAACATTTTAAGGCTTTGTGGACTCTAAAACACCCGATTTCTTAGGAAAATTGCCAAAAACACTCACAAAATGGTGAAATTAAGAGCATGTTAAGAATATTTTTAGACTTGAAGCTCAAAAAGTTAAGAACGTCCGAAGGCTTCAAAAATTGTGGGTGTTCTCATAAAAAAAACGTGTATATAACCGCTCCCTAATGTCGACAAGAACCAGCGAATACAATATTACTTGTGAGTTTGAGGCCAGAGGGGGTCATGCAGTTACTATGTGAACACTATTACACTTAGTACGTGGTGGTGTAACAACCGAAAAAATTTAAAACAGTTACTCCAAAGTGGAGTAAGTGAACATTTTTTCATTTTTTTGAAAAATTTCCCTAAATTTTTGTCAAAAATTTGAAATTTTTCGAAGAAAAGATGAATTGTTTTTGGAAAAATATCTGAAATTTTTCCATGAAAATAAATTTTTTGTCATATTTATGAAAATATAAATCGTGTAATGCTTTGATAGTGACTTAAACCAAGTATATAAACTTATTCGAACAATTCTTTTAAATACAAAAATCCAAAAAAAAATTGACCAGTGGGGTATGTCTTATATATCTAAAAAAGCCGCAAATTACCCATTTTATGGGGTGGTGCACCCCTTTTTGAGCACTAGTTACTTAGCAACAGTTACTCCACAGTGGAGTAAGTAATGATGGTGGTGGTGTGACAAGAAATTTTCCAAAATGGCATTCACTCATCATAGTGTCACGGAGTAACTGCATGACCCCCCCCCTGTTGAGGCAGCAAATTACAGAAGAGAATGTGCAGTAAAGAACTAGAACAGCGAGGGATAAATCAAAGTGTTTGTGGAGGAGAGAGCTTCATTCAGCAATTCTCCTTATAAAGTGGTTTGCATATATTTGACAGTAGACGTGACACAATGAGGTCTTCTTGAAAGTAACTTGTAACAGTAATAGGAAAAACGCTTTTTTTACAAGAACAATTTCATAAGAACACGAGGCTTATTTTTCTAACCAAAATCTAAAGAGCAAATTGAGAAAAATCTAAGCCTCAGACTTCAGCAATTGCGATGAAAAAGTCGATTTAAAAAATGTCAATACCAAAAGTAATATCACGAGAGAATAAGAACACCCGAGCCTTAGCTAAAATTTACTGGTTCTTATAAAAAAAGGCGTGTACGTATCGGAAGATAACAAAGTGAGGAAGGAAAAATATGTTTTTGTTTACAGATTGTTGTTGACGAGTCAGAAATTGACATTTAAACAACAAACATCATACTTCAAGATTCGCTCCTTAAAAGTGTTAAACGAGTCCAATTTTAAGAAATGCTGTTGTTGGAGAAGATGGTTTATAGTAAGTCAGAGTTTTTATAACCTGGCAAAGTACATTAGTACATTAGTATATTAGAAGGAGTAGCTTTTGTGTTTTTGTTTTTGTTAAGGCCTCCGCTTACGCGCGCTGCGATCGCACCGTTTGGCTTCAATCCTTTTGTCTTAGAAAAAAGATTACGTCATAAAACTGTAGCGCGCGCCCGAAAAAAAATCGAATACATTTCTACTTACATCAGATCGCGCCAATGGAATTGCTTCATTTTACTTTTGACCAATAGCGCGGAAGCTTTGAAAGATAAAGTGCGATCGCAGCGCACACAAGTGGAGACCGGCCGTGTGATTGTGATTGAGCGTGTGATTCAGATGAGCATAGGAGCTTTACGCCCCTCGTATTCTGTTCAAATGGAGGTAAAGGACGCGAATGTAGAAAATTTTATCAGAAACTCAGCCAAATGATTGCTGAAAAGCGTGGAATTAACTAAATGCCTCACGCTTTTATTATTGTATAAGTTAAGATAATATATTCGTTGTATAATTTAAAAAAGTGGAGCCCGGCCTTTAGTTTGGGGGTCATTGTGTTCACGTGTCAATCACTATATAAGTCGAGCGTATCACACTGTATCTAATAAAATTTTCAAATTGTTTTTGCAGAGAAAAGATCAATTACATTTTAATCCGATCAGTACGGATTCATTGGAAACGTAGGAAGGATGATGCAAACATGGATTTTAATAAATTTTGGAGCATGGTTGCTCTTCCAATTTACCCAGGTTTCTACTGCAGCAGTTGTTATTTCAAACGATGACCTTAAGAGGATGGTGTTAAAACTTCAGAAAGAAATTACAGACTTAAAAGAGCGTGAAAAGAAACCTTTAGGTTATTGCGCTCAAAATAAATGCGGAAAATGTCAATGTTTGGAAGATTTGACGATACCTGACCGGCACTATTGTGATTGTCGTGCTTTACCACCGAAACGAGATTGTAAAGAATTCTACCTCAAGGGCAACTACGTGGCCGGAATCTACACTGTTACAATGGACGGCTTACGGAGCACAAATGTATTCTGCGACGGCAACGGTTGGACGGTGATACAACGACGTATGGACGGAAGCACCAATTTCTATCGTTCATGGGAGCAGTACAAGCAAGGTTTCGGGAAACTTCAAGGCGAATTTTGGATAGGCAACGAGAATCTATACGCACTGAGTACACAAGCGTTATATCCAAAAGGCTCAGAACTAAAAATCACTATGAAATCACCACATTCCTGGGACTTGAAATATATGGCATTTTACAAACACTTTGCCATAGATAGCGAGGCGGCAAACTACAAACTTCACATTAAATATAGTTTTGGGAATGGTGATTCGTTGAGTTACCATGACAACATGGAATTCTCGACCTTTGATCGAGATAATGACCGCCATGCGACCAAAAATTGTGCACGTGACTTGCATGGAGCATGGTGGTATAACGCATGCGCAGAATCCAATCTGAACGGGTTTTACGACACACGTGAGAATGGAAAGGCGGCAAGCAAAGTAGATTGGTCTTCCTTGCTGTTTTACAGAACTCAAGCATGGGTAGAAATGAAAGTTATGAGAATGACCGCTTGAGGGATTGGAAATATTCAAATATTTTTATTATTTATTTATATATGCAAACGTTTTGTAAGATATTTGAAATCGTTGAACTCTCTTCTTTGTTATTGATGATAGTAAAAGGGCATCGAAAAATTTCAAAGTACAAACAAATTTACGAGTATGAAAAAATAAATTGACAAGACTGTTAGATTGTGGTTTCCGCCTGTCATTAAATTTTGGTCTTAGCTAACTGCTATAAGAAAGACCTGTTGCAATTTGCGATGAGAACAAATTATGGCGGGGGAATTTTTACTGGTATTGTAGGGTATAATATAGGAGAAGGAGGTATTTATATATAGCAAATGTGAATATTAAATTATAGTCTCAGAAAATATCAGATTTTTATATAGGTTTTATCTTTTTGGAAATAATTTGTAAAGATTTATGGTGTGTGGAGATATTTTGTTATTATTGTACAGAGAAAGGTATTTCAACAAAAATATAATTGCTTTTTATTTCTTATCTCCCTTGATAGAAGTACCAAAAGTATGTACAATGTTTGTCACAGTGAGATGGGGGCTCCCATATAGGCTAAGCCTAGGCTGCACGTATCCCCTCTTTTATGTTTTGATATATAGGGAGAAACTAATTTCTAAAGTTCCCGCCCGAGAGTTACCAAATATTAGAGGCAATCTTCGATGTAGTAGTCGAAGAAAAAAGATTAATTTGTTTAAAACCAATCTATACCTCTATGAGGCTGTTTGCTTATCATGCATGAGCAATGAGAAATGATTATATTTGATCCATCAAAAATACAGACCATACTTTCAATCCTTATTAATATTTTAACGTCGGAGATTTCTAAATTAATAGTCTTTGACCTTTATATACCCTGGACCAATTTTCTCACTTCCGGACAAGCAAAATCTTGATCAGAGTTTTTTTAAGTGGTACTCTAATAGTACCCGTTTTTTTATAAGAACAAACTATATAAGGCTTCGATGACCAAAATATTAAAAACAAGTTACCCAGCCAGCACACAACGTAGAAACAACGTCCATTTGACATTCATAACGTTATTTGAACCATGAACATATAAACGACTGGACATCTATCTTTTATGGTCTCTTTGAAGCGAGCTTCGTTGCCGCCTGTATTTCAAAATTGGTATGAAAAATCCGACAATATTCCGTCATAATTTTATTTCTTTGAATTATTTAGGTAAAAGGATCGATAGAGCTTAAACATTACTCCTAATGTACAAAAAAATTATTTTCGAATTTTTTCACAAGTTTGTTATATATTTTATCAACATTTTCAACTCTAAAATGCAGAATTTCAACTGCGTGTATACTTTTGAATTCCTTTTGTCACTCCAATAATTTATTTTATGACTTGAAAAAAATAGCTTGCCAAAGACACTCTAAGATTATTAGACACTTTTAAGTCAAAATTTAGAAATATTAGCCGGAGTTTTGACAAGCTGACGATGATTTTGCCTCTGTTATCTTTGTTATGATAAAGATAAAAGACTTGAGAAGAGTAGAATAACAGAGAGTTTTGTCGAAGTTTTGATGTTGTTAGCAAGGTACTCCCAAGTGGTATATCATCAAAATCTCTATTGTCTCATTTTATGCTTTTAACGAGGCGGCAACGAAGCTAGCAGCCTTTTCTACAAAAAGACAAAGGAGATGGATGTCCAGTCGTTTATATGTTCATGTTTGAACGTTAAAACAACGTTATGTACCAGCTGGGTAAGCTCATTTTAAGGCTTTGCTGACTCCAAAAACACCAAATTTCTTAGGAAAATGGTCAAGAAACTCAAAAAATGGCGAAAATAAGAAATGTTAAGAAAATCTTTAGGGTTAAAACTCAAAAAGTCTGAATGTTCTTATAAAAAAACGTACTCAATAACGGTGTAAATGCACCGAGAACTCTAGACTAGAACTACTTTTCCTCGAATACTTTTTGATTATGTAGCGCCGCCGTTAGATGTTAATTTTTAATGTAATGGCTTCTTTGGCGTGGCGTGGTTTGGGTGCCACTTTCAAAAAAACTCCGATCAAAGATGGCGGATATAGCTCGGTCCAGAGTATATAATAGGTCAATGTCTGAATTATATAATACATCTATCAACCCCACTGACCTTAATCAGAGGAATGTAAAGAGATGGAAAAACAGTTTTTCTGATTACTCAAAGTTCAACGATCACTTCTATTGAAAATTCTATTGTAAAAAAGTTGATTAGGTCATTAAATGAAAGTCCAGAAAAGACGGCTCGCCATACAAATCGGACGGTTTCTACATGATTTGACGATAAAAATGAAAATTTGTGTTTCCTTTTTTGCCGATTACTAGTTCAATTTTTAAGAATAAGGAGCATTTTTACTAATGTATAGCAAAAGAAATTCTTAACGCAATGATATTAAATTGGTTCTTGTAAAACTGTCAGAATTCGAGTAAAATCAAGATGAAGTTATAATTTTCTCGCGCTCTAGCTTTCAATATAATGATGCGGTCATAATGCGGTTATATCAAAAGAATCGCTAGGAAATTCTGAGCAAGAAGATATAGGTACCTTTACGTATAGGAGAGGTGTACCCAAAATATAGGCCCTAAAAGTTTGCACATAATCAGGCTTGAAACAAAAGAATTTTGTCACAACACGCTAATTATGCAGATTTTTTATAGCGACAACAAAAGAAACCTATTTACTCGACATAAACTCCCTTAAGGGCAAGAGACCTGGTATATGACGAGCCGTTTTTCCATTGTTTACAAGAAGCTGTTTTTCCATCTCTTTACATTCCTCTGCCTTAATAAACCCTAGACCAAGCTATATCCGCAATTTTTGGTTGGAGTTTTTTTTTGACAGGGGTACCCGCGAAGAAGCCATCGTAGTGTTAAAATCTTGCCTCGTGACAAACGACGCTACATCACTACTGTGCCAGCGAAGTAGACCTAGCGCTTTCGATGCGGGTACCACATTCAGAAAAACTCCTTTCAAAATATTTTGCTTGACCTGGATTGAGAAAATGTCTCCAGGGTCTATATCAAGCTCATTGATTAACCCTTAGTGCTTTTAAGGGGACTGGTAACTAGCAACTGGTAACAAAAATATAAAGAAAATTTGACAAATCAGAAACAACCACCTTCGTTGCTGAAAAACACACATACATAAACTTGCCACCGCTTCATAAGATCTAAGGGTTCGGGAATTCCCTAGCCCGGAAACCAAGCGACGAAAACCCGTTTGTCGAATCCACTGATTTTTATGATGACGATGGCTTAAGCAACGAATTTAGTCACCAGGACAAAACTAGCACAGTTTTCTGTGAACGCATTTTGATTGGCTTAGATATCTTGAGAAAGCAATTGATTTTTAGGAATTCTTGATAAGGGGAGTCTTATTTGTTCGAATTACGGAAAGTATTTTAAGAGCCCTGGACTTGAAACAAGTTCAAATAATAAAAGTTCAAATAAGCGGGAGTTTACTGTATGTACTAAATAAATAAGGTAGCACTTACTATGTCTGTGGTCGCAATCTCTGGCAGTCTTCAAGAACTGTACGATACATCCTACGAACAACATCAAGGGCCACAATGCAAGGACACACCATGAAAACCAGCATGGTTGAACTGTTCGTTTGACCACTAAAATATTCTGGTAACCCATCAACCGTAACATGGACAAATCAATGAAAAAATCAACAGCCAGCATCATTAAGATGGCACCATAACTGCAGATATAGATGACAGCACATCCACGTTGCCATTTCAGCAAGGGTACAGATAACAGGATGAAAAGTACAAGACATATACAAGGTGCCACAAAAACATTTGAAACAGTCTCGAAGATGTGTACAGCGTATAAGATACTGGTCGTTAGGAAGATGGCTTGTATTAAACTGGTCATTAGTAACCCCATGGTTGTCACAAACATTGATAAAATGCCAAGTAGTAAACCCGAGGCCACAGAAATGATGGCATTGAGGACAGTTGAGCGGTCCAGGAGACTGGACACAAGCAGATAAGTGAGCAGGGACACCAGTGAAAATGTTTGGAAAAACAAAGAAGTACGGAAGAAACGATAACCTGAAAAATAGAGAAGGAAAATAGAATTAGAGCAGCCTACCCTATTAAGGTTCAAAACAAACAAAGGGCATAGCTACCCCCCCCCCCCCCACTTATAGCCATATCTTACCCGAAAGCAATGTTATTATTGAGTTATTTATAAAGTTATATTGTAGTCGAAATCGTCGCACCGTAACATCGCACCACGGCACCGTGGCATGTCGTCGTGGCGTCGCCCCCATGACATCACCCAGTGGCATCGCATCGTGGCATCGTAATTTTCCCCGTGGCATTGCATCATGGCATCGCACTTTTCCCCGTGGCGCATCGCATCGTTGCATCGCACTTTTCCCCGTAAAATCGTATCGTGGCATCGCACTTTTCCCCGTAAAACCGTATCATGGCATCGCACATTTCCCCGTGGCATCGCATCGTGGCATCGCACATTTCCCCGTGGCATCGCATCGTGGCATCGCACTTTTCCCCGTAACATCGTATCATGGCATCGCACTTTTCCCTGTAACATCGTATCATGGCATCGCACTTTCCTCGTGACATCGTATCATGGCATCGCACTTTTCCCCGTAACATTTTAGCCTCCGTTTAGGAAGAGGACTGGGCCCGAATTTGCGGACGTTTTCACAGTTTCACTTTCGTTTTTCAACCATCCACACGGTTTTTTTCGATTCATGAAAAAAATAAAGTATTTATCAAAAAAAGGTCCTCTTCTTTTTGGTAATAAATTCCAACAAACAGCAATCAATATAACAGTTTTTTGAAAACCATCCCACAGTGTAAACATTATCAACCAACAAAACCCACACCGTCAAAATTGTAAAAATAAGTCAATATAAATTATATCAACAATTTCTCGTAAAATGTTTTTTTTCCAACATTCTGATACCAATCATGGCTGGAGGCATCATGTGTAGAGTGACTGTGTGGCATTTCATTGCTTTTAATGATCATGATACCAAACATCAACCAAACAAAACTGCGACGCCAAGTCAAATATGTCGATTAAAAATTTTCATGAAAATTATCATCAAAACTTATCTCGTAAAATGCTTTTTTTCAGCATTCTGGAGGTGTTCAAAGGCAAAGTACAAAGGTCTACAAAATGGATAATGTATATAATGCGTAACGAGTTTTCATACTTTAAGTATAAATTTCCTATCTCATATTCTCGATTCTTAAAAAAAAACCTTTAAAACCTGCAGTTTTTAAGATTTACAGTTTTTGCCCTTTTGAAATAGGGAATGAAAAAAAGTATTCATCCCTGATTCTGTAAAGTTTTTCCTATTATGCATTTTCCGTTATGCATTTTCATTTTATGTTACGCTTTTTGCATTATGCGTTATACATTTTGTATCTGGCCCTTAAAAAAAAGTAAAATATTTATGGCGCGCTTTTACATGGACGCACTCCCTATGTAATAATAACTGTCCTCCTTTCAAGTGTGCGTGACCAGAGTGCCGACGAAAAGTGCGACGCCGCGCCACGATACTAAACTCCGTAATAGTTTCCGGCCACCACCACCCGGTCCGATTCTAAGTTCCGGGCAGAATCCGCCACGATGCGATGTCACGGGAAAAAGTGCGATGCCACGATGCGATGCCACGGGGAAATGTGCGATGCCACGATGCGATGCCACGGGGAAATGTGCGATGCCACGATGCGAAGCCACGGGGAAATGTGCGATGCCACGATGCGATGCCACAGGGAAAAGTGCGATGCCACGATGCGATGCCACGGGGAAAAGTGCGATGCCATGATGCAATACCACAAGGTGATGCCATGGGGGCGGCGCCACGACGACATGCCACGGTGCTGTGGTGTGATGTTACGGCGCGACGATTTTGACTACAATATAACTTTATAGTTATTTGGTAGAAATTCTTGAATGAATATTACATTAAAATTAAGTATGTAAAACTACAGATGGCGATACTGACGAAGCTAACCTGTAGCACCGGTTCGATGAAGATTTTGCAATTAATTGCTATTACAGAAATTGTATTTCTTTTATGGAAACATCCAAAAGCCATAGTTTTACTCCCTTTTCCTATTTTTAGTAACAAAATGGGTGTCAAATTTTCAATCTTTTCGGGTGCTTCTGATCAGGAAAATTACGTAATCTAACTAGCGAGCTGTAATAATATTTATCATACTACATTACTGATCTACAGTACACTCCCGGTTATTCAAAGCTCCAAGGGGGATAAGAATTTACTTCGAATGACCGGGAGTTCAAATAATTGAAAAATTCGTTTTCCCACCTCAACTTAACCTTAATTGGGTGGATTTTCCTGAAGAATTTGAGGCATTGTGGTTCATGAACGTAATAAACACAAAGAAATTGCTTGAATAGCGATATATAGCCATGAATATTGAAACCTGCTTTCTTAAAGAAAAAAAGTATTTTAAGCGCAGAAAATCAATGTTCTCACTCGACGATCTCCCAATTAGAAAAGTTCGAATTGAGGCTGATTCAGCCTATAATGTACCCCAAGGGGAATAGAAATCACTTCGAATAACTGAAAGTTCAAATAACTGAAGTTCGAATAACCGAGTGTTTTTGCCTGGGTTGAGTAAGCAGATCTAAGGGGAACGCCATCTCACTTCGAAATAAGTGCAGGTTCGAATAACCAGGAGTCTACTGTAATTCACGTGAATCTGATCTATGTAAAAAATGTAAGAACAATTGTTGGAGATATCATTATTTAATATCAAGACACAAAAATGCAAAACGAACCTGCGAAAATGAAGAAAACACCAAAAATGAAACATATCCCGAAAATCACAGATAGTGCAATGCTATCATCAAAGTCATAGCGAAAATGTTCGCAATATCCATCGGCCAATGAGCGTTCAGATGCCATGGTCTCGTGATTGATGGTTTGTTTGTGGGGTGTCTGTTTTGGTGCAAATTTTACATGGTTTCATTAATGTGAAGGATCATTATCGTGTAGTTCTAAAAAAGAGAAATCAGATCGAATTATTTACGTTTTTCTAACCAAAATAGACAAAAAAAACTAAAAAAGAAGTCAAATCGCAAAAATTGTACTCATTTTTATGTCAGGGACTAAGTTTCATGAATATCTGGAAAATCCTTGGCAAGTTCCGTAGGGAATTGTTTTTTTTAGGAATTTGGGAAAAATGTGAAAGATGTTGGGAAAATATAGGAAGTCACATTCAGGGTCACTTTTTTGCAAATTTTGACACAATCTTCAAAAATCAAGTTCCGCGTAGGGTTCTCATTCAGCTTGAAAAATCATTGAAATCTTTTATGAAGGGTAATATTGCCACCGTAGCAAACTTGCAAGCTTACCGTTATTTTCGTGCTTGTAAGAATTAAAATCAATAACTCTTGATAGACGACTGTATACCTTTCTGAAAATCAAGGTTTTGCAGACTTTGTGAAGCTTTACCCACAATTCAATGTTGAGATTCTTCTTCTAGTCTACACAATAGATAGCTCAAGGCGTTAAAGCCTTTAAGAGTTTTACGCTCCAAACGAAGGAAGGTATGACGTACCTTAAGCTTTTGCAGATGTCAACTAAGCCATTGAAAAAAAACAATAAACCAAAATATAAAATTGACTTTGGAGGTCTAATTCGGACGATTTTAATTGATTAATGAAGAGTCCAACTGTCTCGAGCTTCATTCACGAGTTAAGTTTGAATCAAACAGAAGCCAAAAAATTTACAAAATTTTGAAAAACAAATTCAAAATGAAAAACTCAATCTGGTTCGTTTAAACATAGATCAGAACTTATTTATCCAAAACTGAAACTGTAAAAAGTTATAAATTGAAAGACGTGAGGGATTTGAAATGAAAAAAAGACCCAATTTCAAACACAGCAAGAATACAGGGAAAAGATAATCAGTCCCCCTAAGAAGGATCCCTTAATTTTTGAAAACTAAAGCAAAAGAAGCAAAAAAGAAGAAAAATTGAAGAAAAAAAACTTGTGAATTAAGTGAAACTTAAGATGAATTTTCTTCAAAAAATCTTTAGGATAAAATAAGACAATATTCCTACAAGTCTAAAATAAAATTCATCATTGTTCCCTCCTTAAAGTTATCCTCTACAATGAAAAAATATAGGCCCTTTTTGAGACGAATTTTGAAGGAGAAAGCTGAATCTGAGTTCACATCCATAGCAAAGAGATGTATCTCAAGTTAACAAAACGAAAAGCAAAATTGTAGAGAAAAAATTTGTTCGAACAAAATATTAATGCAAAGATAATTGAGGTTAATTAAGGGTACAGTTCCATGGAGACTATCTAAGTAATAAGCTTTTGAAACACTAATTAAAATATGAATATGTAATTATCACATCAAAATGATGAACACCAAAAACCAACGCTTAGAGGATTTATACTCTTTATCAAAGGCTATTATGTAGTGTCACAATAATTTGCTAAAGTTTGTAAGATTTATGGACATAAAACCCTTATTACAGTGCGTCAGTGGGAAGCTAAATGGAAATGGGGATGGTGAATCGCCATATTTGAATGGGTGGAGATTTCGAAGTGTACAAGAGTTCCGACGAGGGGGCTGTATCTTGTTACTCGGGAGGAAAGAGAACATCAGAACTATGACAGGAATAAATGTTGTTTAAAACAACAAACTATATAAGAACATAAGGCTTCGATGGCCAAAATATTAATTAAGAACAATTTAAGAACATTTTAGGGCTTTGCAAACTCTCCAAAACCCGACTTCCTAGAAAAATGAACAAAAATACTCTGAAAATGGTGAAAATAAGAAAAAGTTTTTAGGCTTAAAACTTAAAAAAGTTAAGAACATCTGAAGACTTCAAACATTTTGCATACTTTTATAAAAAACGTACACATTAGTGCTTTTTCAATGAATCGTCAACTCAAGCGATACTTTCTTATACAATCAAAACATCCAATCCAACCATGACACGGTATCTTGTTATAAAACTCAACGATAAAATCTCGATCATGTAGGTACTGCTGTAGCCTGTATTACTGCGATATCAAAAAGGGAATTCTTTTAAATCTCTTGAACGTTATCAAAACATACCATTAATAAAGTCCGTATAATCATGTATACGACTAGATTCTGTATTATATACTATTACTTCCGCACGATTCTTATCATCTAAACTTGAAATCAATCTAAAGTGCAAGATGGAAGTCGATCATTAAATGATAAGTTTGTTTTTCATAGTTGCTAGGATTAGCGATAAACACTGATTATGTCAAAAAGACAAAATATCATTTGACCGCCCGCTTCCCGCTTCGCTAATTTATTACATCTAGATGAAACCGGGCGTACAGTCCACAACCTTTAGTATCATAATCAATTATATCAATGCAGTCAGGCTTCGATAGTCAAAATATTAAGAACAAGTTTAGAACATTTTTAGGCTCAAAACTCAAAAAATTAAGAACATCCGAAGGCGATAAATACTGATAGAACAAAAAGCCATTTGACCGCCCGCTCATACTGATGAAGAGGCTGTATGGTTCGCAAAAATCATTTCAAGAATGTATAGCTTTCTCACAAATTGTTGAAAAGAAGTTTACGTCAATTAAAAGTTTGAGTTGGCGGCTACTTTATTACATCTAGACTGGCACGCCAGTCGGACTGGAGCTGTATCACGCGGGAAAAGTGAGCGTAGGAAGAAATTTTTCCAGCGACAACGGCCGAAATCTGTTAATCGCCAGCCTCTCACCAACTTTTGCTCGTTCTCCTATTTTAGCAAACGCCCGTGGTCTTTATGTTCCCGCCCTCTGACATGATTAATTAACAGACTAGTTTGCTAGTCTATAATTCAATAGGCTAACTACGTTTTTTTATGTAAGAGCAAAATATTTAAGAACATTTTTAGGTTTAGGTTTAAACTCAAAATCTTAAGAACATCCCAGGCTTCAAACATTTTGGATGTTCACATAAAAAAGTGTATTCTGAATTTAAGTGAGCTAGAATCTGATAATGTCTATCAGTATTTCTGTCTATCTATGTGCCAATAAGCTTTAGAGCAGCATAGAGTCTTCAAATTTTGTCGCATTTGGGGAATCAGTTTTGAAAAAACGAGGCTGAATATAAACTTTGAGACAGTCAAGCGTTTCAGCGTAAAAACGAAGCTTGAACTTTTAGGTAGCCTAGAGACATAAGAAGCCAAAATTAGTACAATTAATCTTTTCATTGAACAGTAGCGTAGCCAAGAGGGGCGCAAAATTTGTGTAGGAGAGCAGATTTTTATGACACTGCAAATTTTGCGCCCCTCTTGGCTACGCTACTGATTGAAGAGTGTTCGTTCTTGCAATCTTGTATTTTTGTAGACTAGAGTCTACTTTTAGCTGAACTTTGCTTTTTGATAATTTTTGATGACGCTGAGTCCAGTGAAGTAGACTAGGAGCGTTTGGCGAGATCACCATTTTGAAAAAGAATGTTTAAGATCCAAATTACAAAAAAGCTACTTGGAGTTGAAAGATATAGTCAAAAATGAGAAACAAACATCAATAACAGATTTGCAATCCCTTATTCTCAAATAAAAACATTGCTTCATACTGCTTTTACATTCAAAAAACAACTAAAATCTGGCGACAGTCCACCTAAGCAAAAGCATAATACCATATACAACCGGGCCGCTTAATCGCGGCATCAAGTCTATCAAAAAGCTTTCAGTGGAACCCGGGCTAGTATTTTTGAGGCTAAGCAATGCTTTTTACAAAACGTTCCACCGAAAAGGTTGCGCACGTTGGCAAAAATGCACATGCACAAAATACACGTGGGAAAAAAACATATGGACAAAAATACACGTGGGAAAAAAACATATGGACAAAAAAACATATGGACAAAAATACATATAGACAAAAAAACATATAGACAAAAATACGTGTATTTTGAGTTCAAGTCTCTTGAAAATCGCTTAAAAGCTATAAAAGGTATCCCATAAGTGAAATAAGGAAATGACAGTTTTTGATTTCTCTCGACGGGTCACGTTTCGCTAATCAAGCCTGTTCTTTGTCCCGAACCAACAAAGATTCTCCATTATACAAAATAACTGTATTGTACTGAAGACATTACTTAACTGAAACCTCCTCACAAAGTACACTCTCAACGACGGTAATGGACCCTATTTTAGTTTTTACAACACTGCATTAACTTTTCCCATACAAACATATCATTTTTGGGTTCAAACGACAACCTGTCAGATGGTACAAAATGTCTAAAGCTCAAAATTTTTAAGAAAAACCTTAAAAAGTCCGCCATTTTGATGACGTCATGGGTAGGAAAACTTGAATAACATTATAATAATCAGTAAAGCTGTCGCAATGCTGGAAAACCATTTTTACTGAAAAGATACTGACGTCAGCGAAAAAATTCTTTTTTGGTTCAAATCCCACTCATTTGTTTATACCAAATTTGATTCGAAATAGTTGATCCACCTTTTTACTTATAATTTTTTTCGGTTTTCTTAAAATTTTCAAGTTTAAGGGACTTTGTTATTCTAGACATACAGACGAGTACTGATTTTGAGTGAAACAGATCTGATGTAAATGCGTCACATTAGACATATCATGTACATGAGCCATTCATTTACGAACTTCCAAAGTCACCATTATCAACGATCAATTTGGTTAATTTTAATTCATTTAAAATAAAAATATATTCCGGCAGCACAATATACTATTGTATTGAATCAAAATATTTTCAATTTTGACAAATACAGATCTATGCACCACTACTGCATCTTAAACCCTTTTTACTGTAACGAAAAATGATTCCAACTAAAGATGAGATTCTATATTTATATGCCTATTACCTATACAATGCCTATGCCTATTAAATGTTCAAATATTACATAAATACGTTCATGACTGAATTTTTTTTGAAAATAAATTTTAACAGATAACAGCTTGTAAATATGATCAAAACAGAGTGAAAGAAAATTGAGATGAAGTGACTTTTCAATGAATTAAAAGCACAAAATATCATTTTTACAGATTATTATAAAAAAGTTTCCCGTTGAGCTATTCATAAGAAAGCAGGTTGAAATTCGGACTGAGAATAGTTCTGTTTCTCACGACTGCAATAAAATGAAATTTGAAACCTCCACCCTTAAAGACAAGAGATTTTATATCCAAATCGTGATGTTGCCTTCTTCTAGTCTAGTTTAGGTACCTTCTAGCAGGCTGCGACCGCAATCGGAGGCGACCCGAAGGCTCCTCTTTCGATATCTAGTTACCTAATTGCAGGGGAGGGCGCCACTCTTTCTCCCTGGGTTGCTCTAAACTAAACTAGTTTTAAAATAAATAAGAAAGGATTCAAAGGAGAGAGCACTGTGTTTGTAAGCAGACAGCGTGTGACTTTGCACAACATTAGAGGACAGCAAAGAGTCAATAAAATTTATACCCCTCACAATAATTGTCTTTTTGGTGAAATTAGCGCCCCCCCCACGATGGTAGGTTAGGTATAATGCCGAAATTGTTAACCAAAAAAGGATGCTAGAACAAAACCTAGATCAAAAGTTTCTCGATTATGGAAGAAAATATTTATAAAAGCATTATAGCTTTTATGAGGTTGGAGAGACACCACTGACCAAAAGGTTAACTTTCTGACTTAGAAAATACCCTTCAGTGAATATTAGCAATGGTGTCAAATTCATTTTCATGAAACTTGACAGAAAGTAACGGACAATGTTACAAAAAAATCAGCTGCTGAACTACGTATAATCAAGATTTCTGTATATCAAATGCCAAGAAAAAATTATAAAAAAATGATAGACGAATAGCCGTTTTACTTTTTAACAAGTTGCTCCAGATATGAGTAAAAGAAAGAAAGTGTTTTCTGATATTATACCGTAATTTCTCTAATTTAATACGTCCTCTAATTAATGCGAGGAAATTATTTTCGTCATTTTGAACTAATTTAAATCCGCTAATTATTAGTGCGAGCACCCATTTACCTACTTTTGATTTTCCTCTAATTTAATACGGTAAAGTTCAAATTTTCCTCTAATTATAGTACGACCTGCCTAAAATTCCCGCAAGCTTTATTTTTAAGACTGAGAACGCTGATCTTTTCGCCCAAATGAGGCAGATGACACGTGAAAAGTTGGAAGAGTTTGAAAAGAGAAGAAAATATGGGTTAGAAAAAAGCTTAAAAAAGAAAGAAACAAAAAACAGAAAATAAAAAAAATTGTCTTTTTTTTTTATTTTTCCTCCAATTTAGCGCGCCTTTACAAAGTTTTTCCTCTAATTATTAGTACGATAAAAAGATTCCAGATTCAGAGCAATTTATATCCTCCTATTATTAGTGCGACACCTCCAAAATAATTATTTTTTTGGTCGTATTAAATTAGAGAAATTACGGTAATGTTATAATATATAAGAGGAGGTACATCTTTGAACTGTCATCTAAACCTATTAAATCATAATAATATGTAAAAAGTTCTTAAATCTACTCACTTGGTTTAGCTTTTTTTTTACTTTTTCTTAACGTGATGATGAGGTTTAATCCTTTTGTGGGGTTCTCTCTCGGTGATAAAAGAAATCAGTCATGTTGTGCTGTTGCGAGCTCCCTGTAAAGTAGAAATGTTTTACATTGTATTAAAATTATTCTGATTATAGAGACACGACAAAAATGAGAACATCTTTAGCACTGGCAGTATGATATCTTTTTCATGATAACACTTAAAGTTTTTTGAGAGTTTTGAGATGAAATTTATACAAGATACATATGCAGGGTGACCAAGAAAAGGTGCTTAAAAGTGGTATTCACAGAAAAATCAAACCAAAGCTTTGTAAAGGCGTGGTTACATTACATTAATTTATTTCTAAATTTCTGAAATTTTTTAATCAAGTCTTTATGATTAAAAAATTTACAAGTGTAACAGCCCTCTTTTAAAGAAAATAAAGACGTATAAATTCATGAAAAAGAAATTATTTGTTGCGATTCTTTACCATTTTTTTGGTAAAGAGTTTAAAGTTTTTTTCTTCACTTCTCTCGAGATCAAAGCCACCGACATGATAGTTCTGTACATTTTTTTCGATGAATGGATTTTCTAGCGTTTGGAAGAGATAGGGGTGAAAGATAGGATAAGTTCTAAATAAGATATTTTTTTTTTATGGTCACGTAGTTCAGCAAATATGTTTTTGTAGGCACTTTTTCGTTCCTAAACTTTAACCACTAGGCGTACCCAGCAAGATCTATTAGCTCGACTTTTCTTTTTCGAATATCTCCTCTGAAATTTCCGTTTAATAAGCATAGTTCGGACGCCCTTTCTTAAGGGGGGGATGACACCTTCCAAAAAAGTGGAAGAAGGGGGATCAGAAATTTTCATTAAAAAGGGGGGATAGCAAGGAGGGGGGGGGTCGTTTAAGAAGGGGGGCTTACATATATTGTAGATTATTTTCCAGCACTGTTATGAAATTTGGTCTGCATGAAAGGAAGTTTTTCTGTTTGAGTAGTCAACAAGAGGCAAGTTATTATTACGGGGTAGCAGCGAGAAGGGGATTATCGGATCGCACTATACACTATATATTTTCGAAAATTTAGCCCAAAACCCTTGGGGGATAGACATTTTTAAAGGTTGGGGGGTGCCAAGAAGGGGGGATCATTTAAGAAGGGGGGATCATTTAAGAAGGGGGTATCAGACCCCTTTCCGCACTATGATAAGAATTAACACAATACGTGCAGCTGCCTTCCTCCTTCCACTCATCTCGTTTGGTGAGTGAAAAAATGAGTTGAGAAAAAACGATTGAAGATTTGATACAACACAAAAATTTCAAAAAGACTTTAAAGAAAATAGTTAATTTCTTTAATGTATTTTTGATTAAAAAATTTCAACAATTTTAAAGATATTAATGTAGTGTAACCACGGCTTAACAAAATTATAGGTAGAGTAAAAATTATAGGTTGAAAATTTAGACGTTTTTTAACTGTTTCCTGTGATTTTAAAACTGACTTTACGTTTTTTATAAGAACAAACTATATAAGAACATAAGGCTTAGATAGCCAAAATATTAAGAACATTCTAAGGCTTTTTGGATTCTAAAACACCCAATTTCTTAGGAAAGTGGTCAAAATTACTCACAAAATGGTGAAAATAAGAACGTGTTAAGAATAACATCTTTAGGCTCAAAATTAAAAAAAATAAAGAACATCCGAAGGCTTTAAAAATTTTGGATGTTCTTATAGTTTTTACCTTGTATTGTACTCACCTCAGGTTTACCATTCGATCCAATGTTTCCTGGTATTGTGGAGATTTTAAAATACACTACAGGATTCAAAATTAAAGCCTTGAATCAACTCACGTTAAACACACTGTATTTTTCATCGAAATACACGCTTTTTTTTTTATAAGAATGGTGTTTTTTCATTTCATCATGGATATTCTTAACTTTTTGGCGAAAATCATCCAAAAATATTCTTACGGTATTCTTAGGTTAAGATCGAAATTGCCAATATACAGGTTAAAATGCCTTTAAAATGGCATTCTTAGGTTCAGTTGCTAAATTCCATGATGGTGATATTCTTACCATATTCTTAATTTTTTGGCCATTTTCATCATGGACATTCTTATAAAGTGTATTCTTATAAAAAAAAAAGCGTGTAGATATATGACCAACGCTTAATGTTTTATTTTTCATCTTCAGATTTTTCTAAAAAAAAAATATAAAAACAGTTTAATGAAATTCACCGTACCTTTTCTTTTAAGATTTTTTCAAATTTCATGCTCTAAAAACAAAATGAAAGAGAATATAATTATTATTATTATTATTAAAATGAATATTACAGGTTGTAGGCACTCAGTGGGCCTCTAAACCGATCTCAATTTACAAGTTTCGTGTAACGAATTTCTTTGGATGGCTTTTCCATGCTTCTTTCAACTTTTCTTTGAAGCCTTTTATGGAAACAGCAGCTATAATGAAGGGGGCACAGTGTGGTCACCAAGAGATTTGGCTAAACCCTTGTCCGGGTGTGATGATATTTTTTGTAACTACATAAGGGACAGAGTAGACTGGAGTCGTTTATAATGCGTGTAATACAGTAGTATAGACGTTATATGATAATACGAATATTGTTACGGGATTTAGTTTGTATAAACTAAAATTGTTCCCTCCGTTACTTTTTGTTTTGCATTATTTCGAGGCTTTCTACTATGTCTGAATTAGTCGTCTAGCTTGCTAGACTAGGGACAGAGCTTTCTGCTCCCCATTGAGGTTAATCTTCCAAAATAAATCGGGCGCTGGAAAGGATGATATATTAATAAGTTTTTTAATTATTATTATTAAATCTATTTTTACAATGAATGTTGATTATAAAATGAGAGATAAAGAAAATTGGATGTTTGTGTTTTTCAGAATTCTAGATGATAACAAATAAAACAGGGGGCAGGAAAATCTTTGGCGAAATAAGGTTGAGCATGTCCCAACTTGGTTTCACAATATTCAAGTTTTTTCAAAAGTTTTGCATCTAAAAAAAAAGTAAGAAAACATTGAAATAAAAAGGTATTATGATGTACGTTAGCCCCCTAGGAAAATAAAAATTTATTTAAAAATAAATATATGATACTTTAAGAACGTAAGACTTATTATGACGACAACAAGTAGAAAAAAAGAATCACCCAAATCTGAGGTAGTTTGTAAGACATAAAAATGCCGTCAATTAATATGATCAGTGTCTGATGGCATTACTACATTGGTTCTGCAGGCTTTTGAAGAACCAAGAAGGCACAATTATAAACAACAGTGAACATGGAACGCACATTACGAATATAAGATGATTTGACACCCAATTCTTCTTTAATCAACTTGAAGTTGAAATGATTGATCATGACGTGTTTGACTTCATCATAGGTGAGTTCAATTGATTGTTCTTTCTCCATACCAGCGAAATGATACAACAAAGGTCCTAAGTGTATGAGGTAGCCACCTGGTTTCAAAATATAATGAGCTCTTTCGATGTACTCAATCACATTGTGTGCAGTGTCCAAGAAAAAAGACATGGCCACAACATTCCAACAACTTGGCTCTCTGTAAACCTCTAAGAAATCACCAGCCGCCATCGAGAAATTACAATTACCGTCCAAATCTTGTGGGTTAATGTCAGGTATGCTTACACCACGTGTTTGGTCATCGTTTGAAACCACGTTCACTGTTTGGTGTAACCAGGGAAGAATGGTATCCATGGACTGACTGCCACACGTGTTCAAAATATAATTAGAAGCAAACAACATGTACAAGCTAAATTCGTTGCCTTGACAACAGAAACCAAGGCGTGCAATATCATGCATAAGGCGGCCAAGACCTGCACCAGGGACTAAAATATCAATATGTTTACGATTTGCCACAACCGGAAACAACCTAATCAATTCATCAGTTATAAGTTTATAAGTGTTGTTACGCTCTTCAGCCCCTTCGATTGACCAATCACGAACACACTGCTTAATAGTGGTTCGCACTCGATCAATATCATCCGAAGTTATAGGACTTGAATCATCACTACCTTCAAGATTAGAATTGACAAACATACCCTTAGTATATTCCACGATTTTGGATAAAAAGGATTGATTCGTGTCTAAAGCTTCTTGCCAATCTTTTATCCTTTCAAATTGTGTTGGAATCATGGCTTGATGGTGTTTGGGGAGATTCAATAAACACTTTCGTTTACGTTCAATTTGCACCACACTGAATTTCTTGTACGCCATAAAGACGTTGATGACATGTTGAAAGTGTTTACGCTCAAGTTCTTCTGCACTGACTTCTTCTTCTTGTGATTTCCCATTAGTTGATGGCATCATTTGTAAACTTTTAGTTGTATTTTTTTTAATAGTATTGTTTTTTTGTTTTTTTTTCTTAACTAGAAGAAACAAAAAGATAAGTTTAGTAGAATATAAAAATACTCTTCGTATATTGACGATCCAAACTGTTGAGCGTTGAGTTCTTGGTCATTTTCGGACTCAACATTGATAGTGGGGTCCTAAGGGTGGATTTCTGTCTTACAAAAATGTTCTTCTTTCTCGAGATATCTGTTGGAGGATTCATTGTAGTGAGAAGAAGAGGGAGAAAAGCTTCCCAGTCTAGAAATAAATTTCAATCGTAAGCACCTGTTGATGTGAAGTCAAAAATATAGCCAGAGTGTAAAGATTTTCAAACGTTTAGAAAATGTTCAGTATTGAATCATTTCTTTTTCTTTCAATCCAAACTTTCTCTTTAAAATAATAGTACAAAATAAAAAATAATGAAACGAAAAATAGTAAAAGTTACTAAAGTAAACTAAAAAATTCATCGTTGTATCTTCATCATTAAAATAATCAACTTTTTGGTAATCGCAGCTCCGGTTCTACATCTTCCAAGGGCATCGAACCAATCAAATATCAATCGGTTAAAATCAGTAAATCTCCATAGCAAAATAAAACACTGGTTGCGTCATAGACAATCAAGAAGGCTGGGCTCCAACCAACGTGGGACTGGACGCTATCCTTATGCATAATTATTCGGTCAATCTGACAATATCGGCTCATCATAATTTCATAAAATCCAATAAAATTGATCGATCATATCGAAATGTTAAAAGTTTCTGGATAAGCATTAGATACGCGTCCAAACAATTGTTTTACCTGAAGAAAATGGAGAAAAAAAAGAAAAGAATTAACTTGAAATCCGTGTTTACAAAGATACACTCAGATACACAAAGATTTCACTTATTTTTTGGCTCTATTCCCATCAATCTCGAAAAAATTTTGCAAAATAAGCATGAAACCTTGAAAAATGACTGAATAAACCAATTTTCAATTAAAACTTTAACAGTAAGAGAATAATGGGAAGACTCTTAAGTTTTCTTCCATTGAAAATCATTCAAAAATTTGCCTTCAGTACCAAAATATTAAACGCGGAAAGCTTGACAAACCCGAATAATTCATGATATTTGAAAACTCGAGTAATAGATTGAACTAATTCTAGAACCTACAGCATGATAGAAATTCAACACAAAATAACACTAACGTTAGATTATATAATATAAAAATCTTATCTAATAATCGTCAATGATTTTCTGATTAAGAGTTTAACATTATTTAAATATGAAAATAAATTTTGAAAAATAAAAACGCTTGAAATGTAACTTTTGAAATCATTAATCCAGAATGATATGTCGATAAAAAAGTACCAAAACAGTCTAACTAAAAATCAACTAAAAAGTAAAAAAAGGAACTAAAAGTAAAAGAAACATGGAAAAATGCACTCCATTGAGTCCTAAATAAAATTGTTAGTGATACGTATGATATGCACCCATAAAAAAATCAACTAATAATGTAAAAGGATATTACCCCAAATTATTAATGAATGTGTTTCTAAAATAATATGAAATCTTAACATAATAATCTCTCCTCTAATTTCTGGACTTTGAGAAAATAAAATTTTCCATCTAAAGTAGAAAAACATTCTAAAAAAACATTCACTCGCATTCAATCTCAAACTGAAAATTTAAAAATACCTAAAAAAGAAAAAAACGATTACACGCATTTTTTAATAAGAATGTCCATGATGGAAATAGCCAAAAAATTAAGAATATGCTAAGAATATCACCATCATGGAATTTTGCTACTCAAGCTAAGAATGCCATTTTGAGAGCATTTTCAATTACTAATTGTCAATTACCCCCAAGTAAGGCTCACTCCTTTCACAAAAATACCATTTTATGCTTGAGACGTGTGTACTAAATGTTAAATCTAGTCTAAATTAGGACCCTAACCTAAGAATTTGCTGTAAGTATATTTTAGGGTGATTTTCCCCAAAAAAAGTTAAGAATATCCATGATGAAATGGATTTACACCATTCTTATAAAAAAAGAACATGGTAGTCATCGTAAATAGCTAGAAGAAAAATTTATGATACCAAAAAATAGCTATTATAAAATATCAAAACGGTATAAAACCTTTGTCTAATCAGACCCGGCGCTAAGGAATCGAAACATTTATACTTCCAAAGTCTGACGATCTGAGTGTTTCTCATTGCCAAAAAATTTAAATTGTTAAAATAAATAAGTTCGACATGAAAATTAAATTATGAAAATATTTAATATCTTAGATGAGAAGTTTAAGATATAGCAAGGAAAATTTTGAAAGAGCCAAATTATATTTTTGAAAAAAAACAAACTGGAAAGCTCGTAAACTTTCATATCCAAACCGATGAATTTTTATTATTGTTAACAACTTGAAAAGAACCGCGTTACTTTTTACAAAACACCGACACTATTCTTGGCAAAATGCTTCCTCGTATATTCACACGATTCACGCTTCAATTTTTATAAAAAATAATTTTCCTAATCTAATCACAGCATACGTGTAGAGTAACCTTAAAATAGCCCGTAAAAATAATATTTCTATGATACGTTTTTCAACAATGAAAATATTGTAGATCTTAAAAATACAACTGCGAAGTCTGAGGCAAATTTTGGTAGCAGAATTGATGCAAGCATAAAAGAATATATCTAGTTCATTTTCAATGTGTAATAAATTTTGAAGAAATAATACACATTTTTTTATAAGAGCATCAAAAACTTTTGAAGACTATTCTTAAGTTTTTAAGTTTTAAGCCTCAAAATATTAAATAAAATGACCTCATTTCCACCATATTGCGAGTATTTTTGAGTTATTTCCTGGGGAATTTGGTGTTTTAGAAGCCTTAAAATATTCTTAACTTGATTGAAATTTTAGAAATCCAAACCTTTTCTTCTTATTATTTGTTTTTAAAAAAAAAACGTGTAACAATGGTACTAAAGTTTTGAATATTGCAACTCAAGTTCATAAAAATGATAATGATTAATGTTACTTTAGACACTTTTTAACAAATCTCCTTCGATTGAACCTAAATCTAATATCACCCTCTTAGTAATTATTTACAAGAAATTTCTACCATCTTAAACAAAATAATAATCCTAAGTCCTATGCAGGTTTCAAAAATAAACAAAAAACAACAACAACACAGACACCGTTAGATTCAATCGTCATAAAAGACTCGCCTTGAAACTTAATACATAGAAATTAAAGAAAAGTTTTGACATGACAATAAATTATCATAATTACTAAAAATATCTTACGTGAAAAGGTAAAAATACAGCAAAAAAATGTGAAAAAGCCGAATGATATTTCGAAAAAAACAAACTTCAAAGCTGACAAATTATCCTTGCAACGACGAGTTTTGTGTTTATCGTATATTATTATACTACTTAAAAAACATCGCTTTACTTTTTGCGAAACAACGACAATTTTCTTGGCAAATCACTTCCTCGTATATTCAGACATGATTCAGACAATCTCAGTTGAAGGTCCGATGCTTCAATTTTTCGTTTGTTCTAAAATGCTTAGAAATATCAACTATATATTGAGTCAATTATACATGAAAATTCGTAATAGCTTTTTGATAAATTGTAAAAATGACAAAATCATAAAATATCAAGTACGCTTTTTATAGTCTTTTAGAATTTCGATAAAAACTTAAAAATTAACTCAATTGATCTGGATTCGACAATTTGAAAAAAAGCCCACAATTTCAAACAGATAACAGTTTTCATTTTTGTGTGGTATAGAATCTGGATGCAGAGTTTGAAGACACAGTGACAATGGTGCTAAAAACTTTCGAATATGAAAATTTGGAACGTACTAAAATTGTATCGCATAATTTTTAACTGATTTCTGTAATAATATGTATGCAAAATATTATATAGATGTGAATTTTTTAAAAGACGAGGTGGTTCCCAAAAGAAATGCATTGCTCTAATTACAAATATAGAGACCATTACAAAAATTAGGATGATTTTTGTGGGTTTTTGTATTTTTGTTTTGTTTAGATTTTTCAAAGAGAAAAGAGACAACACCAGTGTCATAAGTAAAATTTCGTAAGTGCTCCCAATTAACATTACTTTGGAGCTTACAAATGTTTTTCGATTAACCTAAATTACATGTCCCCTAGTTAATTATTTACAGGGAATTTCTACTATTTCATACAAAATAAAATAACCAGCTTAGGACTTGAGCATATTATGAATAGATTTGTTGAATGATAATGAAATTTATATTCCTAGTAATTGAAATTTCTAGTGAAGATACGAGAGATATTACGTGTAACTTTTCTAAGTTTGATAACTTAAAAATGATTTGGCAAAAATGTCATTACCAAAATTTTAAAAACTAATTGGGACATATAAAAATAAGCTAAAAATAACTTAATAATAGTTTTAAAAAAAGGGTTAAAAATATTTATCAAGTAATAAAACTTTGTTCATCTATAAAGTATAGTATGTACAATTTACTATAAATCCACATGTATAAATCCTATGAATTTGTCATCTTTATCTACAAGTAAAATACAACCATACAAGATACGTGACAGTTATTAGCAATAAGGGAAGGAGTCAAAAGAACAAAGGGAGAATCAACCGTATTTTAGACTTGGGATGAGACTATGTGGGTTTATGTTTTTTATTCTTATTCATCATAATAGCAAATGGGCGAAGCCTGGACCTGATCTTGGCCTTGATCGTCAAGTAAGTCATTCTTCTTGATTATTTTGGGAGCTATGTCTTTATACTTCAATCAATAATTTTGGATTCACTTAGAGGTTGAAAGATGAAAAAAAATTTGACTTACTCTATGGATCTTCGCATTGAAACTCCCTTCAAACATCTTCTTCTTTCTTCTTTTACTTTATGATGGTTTTAAAAACTAATTTCAATAAACTACAGCGTAACTAGGTTAAAAAATATTGAAAGGAAAGTCGACTTACCTCTCAGCCAAAACTTACCTGCAAGTTCCTGGCCATTCCCAAACATGAATATCTCTCACCAATCTAGAAAACACACTACCCAAAAGACAGAGGGTTTGGGAGACCATGACATTTTTATCGACTTACCAGCTTACAGATTTACATTTTCAACCATCAAATATATCTCAAGCAAATTCGACCAACAGTTTACAATCATCTACGGTAGCTCTGTTAAAGAAAAAGTAAATTAAACAATTATACTCATATCAGTAACCTTGTTTAGAGGATAAAAAATAAAATGAAATAGAGGCAGATTCGGTTGCTAAGTTACCCATGAATGATTGGTTCACATTTGAAAAGAAAGGAATGATATACGAGAAAGTATTAAATTAAAGCATACACATAATATATTTTTAGTATTAGGACTTACTTGTGGAACTTCTTACGACAGGAAACAGCAAAAGAGCGCTTGGTGAAAGCGACAAGTGCTTTGTGTCTTGTTGTGGACAGTTTCAAGTTCTGAAAAGTAAACAAAAAACGCGTTAAGAAGAGACTCAAAACAGGTGCGTGCATATGTTACCAAAACTAGGGTGCACGATATACAAAGAGCAAGACAGTAATACGTCAGTCACAATTCTGGACGTTTTTATAAAAACGTGTATCCACAAGTAGAATCTCAATTTCTCAGAGAGAATCAAACCGTTATTAATAGTTGAACGTAAGAAGTCATCAAAGAAGAAAATAGGAGAAAATGACAGACCTCGACATCACCGACAGATTGCATCATTTGTTTCAATTTGCGTTCCGACATATTTGGTGGTAGTTGGCTGATCAATACACGATTGCCGACGTCGACAGATGTTGAAGTGGACGCACGACTACTACTGTTTTGTTGATCTTTCGATGATGAATGTTCACCCCGATCGCCACGGTCGGTTTTACCACCTCGTTTGGAGGAGGATGATTCTTTACGATCGTCTCTCTGCAAGAAAACATAATAAGATAATTCCGGCTCTTGTTTAAAATATTGAAATTTCTTAGTTTAAACGCGCACTAGGATCCGGATGGAATAATAGTTTCGAGTTTAATCTTGTTCATACACAAACCACTAATGTGTGAGATGACAGCTCACTGGGAAGCCCGGTAAACTTTAGAACTAGAAAATTGTCTACATTAAGCCTTATAATACTTTTTTATCAGGTACTTTTTGTGGTCGAGGTGGATTACGGTGGACCCAACCTAAACAATGGTAGAATTTTAGTTGATCAAAAAGCATACCCTGTGTCTGTTATCGTGACTTTGGTGATCTCTCATCTCTTGATCACGATGATGATCGTCGCCACGTCTCCTTCTTCCGTAATCGCGTTCGTTACGTTGTTCACGTTGCTCACTACGTTGTTGTTCACGTTGCTCACGCTGCTCATTACGTTGTTGTTCACGTTGTTGGCGCTCTTCACGTTCACGATCTCTACGTTCCCGCTCTTTGAGACGTTGACGTTCGAGCTCCTCGAAGCGTGCTTCTTGCTCGGTGGTGAAAGTGCTCGGTGGTGGCTGTGGCGGTTGTGGTGGCTGTGGGGGCGGCTGTGGAGGCTGACCACGATGTTGTTTGTTGTTGTGGTGGTGTGGGTTAAATTGATTGTTGTGATGGAAGTTCTTACGTTGATTATTATTGTGGAGGTGGGGCGGTTGATGGTGCTGCTGAGGGTGGTTTTGAGAATTCTGGCGACCGAATCCACCTCCCCTGTTATCGTTGTTCCTATGTAGAGAATTGGAATTTTTAAATTATTGTTGACGGTCTGGTGTCCTAAAAGTCTGATATTAATGAATGATGAACAACAAAATCAAATCAAAGAATGGAAAAAAAGAGCAGGCGAGATGAATAAAGCCAAGTCGAATGAAGGTTTCAAATGGAGGTTGCGAGGAAGTCCTCGTGATAATAAACTGTACCTTAAAAATATTTTTTGTACAAGATCCGTTAAGAAGCCCTCGTTTAGAATCCAGGCTGTAATTCTTTATAATAATAATAACAAAAAATTTGCACCTTTAACGAGTGAAAATAAATAGACTTACCTGAATTGATTATCATGTTTATTGTTATGAAAATTATCCCTTCGAGTGTTATTATGATGTTGTCGTTCAGGAGTTGGCGATCTGGAGCCTTCAGAAGACCAGGAACGTGATCTACTCGATCCCGACATCGACCTCGATCTCGAGCGAGAGGACCCCGTTCTTGATCCAGACTCCGAACCAGTCCATGAGCCACTCCTTGAACGTGAGAAGGATCGTGATCGTGATCGGTTGTTGTAGCGTGGACGACCTCGACCATACTCAGACGCCCGCCGTCTGTTGTTCCCTCTCTATGAAGAAAAAATATATACAATATAATAACATGCTTAGTGGTGCAGCTTAGAGTGTATATCCAGTAATACAAAATGTAACTATAGCTAAATTTGATTGTCTAAGGTCATTTTGTGAAAGTTTTCTCAACAATTAACCCGAAGATTTCTCTACAAACTGGTTTAGCGTAAATGTTAACAAAAAAACCTGTGGAATTGCGAAAATGCGGAAATCTTGGACGGCTTTTTAATGTAATGGTTTGAATCTTATAGTTTCGTGATGAAAAATGAAGAAAATTTTGTATTGCTGATACCTCGTTGTTTCTTGAATATTTTTCATTTCCTTGTCGACGATCTACAAATTCAGGAGGATTTGAAGTTGTTTGTTGTTGTTGGATGATTTGCTGCTGTTGCTGTTGCTGTTGTTGAATGGCTAATTGCTGTTGTTGAACAGCCGCTAACTGTTGCTGCTGTTGTAAGATCAATGCTTGACTGGCTTGTAGTGTTGCGTTCAAATTCTGCGGTTGACCAGGTGGCTGTACACCAGGTGGAAGCACTACGGGTGAGGAACCAGGTCTGATTTGAGCGGGTAAACCAGGGTTGACTAGTGATGGGCGTTGGGTTGGGAGACCAGGGGACTGCTGTATGATTTGACCGTTCGGCCCAATTTGTACGACGTTGCTTTTGTTTAGTTGATGCGCACCAACAGGTAAATTCTGAAAAAAGGAAGGAAAAACTTTTCAATTAAAGGCTTTGTTTTTAAATAAAAGTGATAACGTTTGCTTACTCATCAATTTTAATTTAAAAGCTTTTTCGTATTGGATTGACACGGATGTGGAGCAAAATTGGTCAGAACGAAGAAAAGAATGCTTATATCAGCATAACAATTAGGAAGACACTGCCCCGATATGAAATATGTGTCTGATATAAAACGGGAACACTTATGTAATCAAACAAAACCTTTAAAAAAAAAAGTTATAAAATGTTAAAACAATATAACTTTTTAATTTTTTTTTTGCTGAGACTTTGGAAAAAAGTTTACTACAAATATTCTTTTTGAAGTCCTTTATAGACCAGCGTCCGAGATTCAGAAAAGGCCTTAAAACAGGTTTTCGTAGGGCTAGGCACCTCTTAGATCAGGGCAAATTTTTCATATTAAGCTCCTAACGGTGTAGAATGACAAGAAAAATTTCCCTTCGAATCTCCAGCAGTTTTCGAGTGAATCAATTTTTAGCTAACCGATAGAACTTATCAAGGGCCCCCCCTCCCACTAACGATTTTTTGAGGTCTGAAAATCAAATATTGGATGCTACCAACAGATTCAGCGTGAAAAGTAGATAGATAAAGAAAGGGATGTTGACACTGAAACTTAACAAACCATACGATTTTTAGAAACTACAAACCGAGGGCTATTCAGCTGTTGGAAAGATTTTTTCTGAAAATGCTCCTGGGAAAATGCTGACGTCATCAGAAAACGCCCAAAACGTTGATTTTTTGCCTTGAAAATGCCATTTCTCGGCACCAGGTGGTTAAAACTTAACAAACAACCCCATTTTCTTCAGCTACTTTTCACGCTGAATCCGTTGGTAGTATCAGATATTTGATTTTCAGACTTCGAAAAAGCTGTTAGTAAAGGTAAATTTACCCTGATCTAAGGAGTGTCCTACGAAGTGGCACAATTCGCTACCTAGGCTGCTAGTCTACTTACTTTGAATCGTAAATCAGTCAATTTAACTTTTTTAAATGTTCTACTTACAGTAGCAGGCGTGGAATTAAATGGAGGACGTTGAACAACGATGGCACCAGGTGGTAAACTTCCCTGTTGTATGATTTGTCCTGAAAAATAAAGAGTCAAAATGAGATTTTCCTTAATATTATGAATGTATTTTGCATCATAAAATAGAGTGTTACCTTTGAAAAACAAGCATGTACTGTATTGTGAGTTTATTTTTTTGAACTTTTGAGAAAGCAATTTGGAATAACCCGCAAAATTGAGGATGGTAAAAGATCTAAATTCACGTCGTCCTTAGCCAAACATGATCGAGACAAAACAGAAACTTCCAATCCCTGTTGCAGAAAAAACACAGATACTTGCTACGGTGAAAAAAGAATGATAGCAATTGTACCTCCTTGTGGCAATCTCGGCCTTGCAACAATCTGTTGAGCACCAGCTGGTAGGGACATAGCTCGGATAACAGGTTGTGCTTGTCCTGGAACAACTTGACGAACTAGAACTTGTCCTGGTTGAACTAAACGTTGAATTTGTTGTTGCACCTAAAAATACACAGAGACATTAATAAGCAATTTGGATTCATTGATTGTAAAACAATTGTAGGTTAGAAAATATCGTTGAAAACTTTTTAGATGGGCATTGTAGGATTCCAAAAATGAGGCCTACTAGTCTTATTTGTAGAAATACAAGATAAAAGCCTCCAAATTCCTCGTCCCAGTCCTCGATCTGTTTGAATTCAAATTGTAAGTAATTTTGTCTCAACTATCGTCCTTCTTTCTTTCAACCTAGAAATTAGCAATTCTTTTATTGGGTTTCCAATATATGAATTTGCCAAGATTCTATTTTGCCAAGAAATTCATCCAAAGGGTCAGAAAGGGTGGGAAATTTTATGTTGTAAAATAGAAGTAGTGGATTCAATCTTACATTTTGATGAGGGTTGTTAACAACAACTGCACCAGGTGGGAGTGATTGAACGATTTGAGGTCTTTGTTGTTGTTGTATTTGTTGTTGCGGTAGAAGTGGAGGTCGTTGTTGGTGTTGCTGGTTTTGTTGATTCTGTGGAAATCGGTTACCATGGAAAGGTTGTTGGTTGTTATTATTGTGGTGGAATGGTGGTTGAAAGTTTGGATTCATTGGTTGATTGTTGAATGGGCCTGGATGTCTATAAGTCAAAATGAGAAAATTGAATTTCTTTTATTAGCAGTATTTCAAACCACGCAAAATAACTTGTGTTTAGTCCAACCAACACCAGAGGTACTTTAGGTAAATGGAGCGTACCGATTTCTGCCCCCTTAATGGTGCCTTTCTAGACCTTCAAAGCCCCTCTAAGGGTCATAAAAATTACAATGGTTGCATACCTTCTAATGTTCAAAACCAACAAAGTCAAACAGTTTCACTAAACTGCAAATGGTTTGGGTTTGTTTACCTAGACAAAGAAGCTATTGCATTGCTAATTCGATTTCTAGGATCTTACACTTCTCAGCTTACCATTTTGAATATGAATGCCTGAAGTCACAGCAACCAATTTCAAAATGGTAGCCTAGCTGAAGAAAACATTAAAGCTCAGGCCTTATGCATGCGTGCACTTAGTGAACTAGCGTGAACAAGGTGTAGTGCTTGGTTAGAAAAAAAATGGTTTAGCAAAGTACAAAAAATCAAATGGTGCAGTTTGTTGGCTAAACCCTTGGTTTAGCGAACGAAAAAAACACAGAAAAAAGACTGTTGGCTTTGATCGTCTGTTTAGGTAAACTTTTAAATGAATCAATGCGTTCGCTAAACCCTCTGTTCGACTTTTTTGGGGTTTTTGGCTAAATGGTATGCACCCAATATCTAATTTCAGTTCCTCTAGGGAAAGGGTTAGTTTAGGTATAAACTTATTTCTTTTTTTATGATTCGCCAACAAAAATCATAAAAAAAGAAATAAGTTTATACCTAAACTAGGAAAGGGTTATAGTATAGAGGGTTATCCCTAGAAAGGCTAAATTTTAGGGAAAAAGTCCCGCTAAGGGCCCCAAAATTCACAAAATTTCAGTACTTTCTCGGTGCTGCAGCAGCACCCTGTTATTCCCCCCATCAGGAACCCACAGTATTTTCATATAAATAATAAAAATTCACATACCTATGGCCACCTCCTTGCATAGGAAGTTGAGGGATATCTGAAATGAAATCATATTTTATAAAATTCGAAAATTTTCTGATATGAATCTGATATGAGTCTTGGTGAATGATAAATGAAAACGTGTACGGACAATAGCTAACCAGCTTGATCGAGATCAGGGTTTAAAATCCTTTAATTGCTTGAGCAAATGATAACAGAAATATTTACCAGGACGCCTATACTACTACACAGGTGTAAGAGAAGAGATAAAAGTAAGCTATTTTAACATACTTCTGTTTTGGTTTTGATCCTGTTCTTCTTCACTTTCGCTTGACGAGGAAGAAGATGTGCTGAAATACAGAAAATGTCAATTCAAAAATCTTCTTTTGTTTCTGGTCTGCAGGAATTTATTATAGCATAAAAATGTTGAGAAGACCTTCACAGAGAGCTGTGTGTATGGTTAAAAAGATATAGAAGACATCTACATACCTCTCATCATCGTCATCACTTGCAAGAAGTTTGTCCTAAAAGAACAAACAAAAAACAAAACATCAGTGCTGCAAATAGGGAAATTTCAGTTGGCCGGTAATATTTTGAGTGTAACGAGCGGGGGGTCTGGCGGAACCATCTTAGAAAATTTGTAGTCTGTAATGACCTTTAGATTGGCTAGACACCTATTTTGATTTAAAAACTGCTCCTCTTTTAATTAGAAGCGCTATTAAGAAGCCTCTAATCTAAAATTTTAACAGGACAAAATGAAAATCTGAGCTTCAGAATGACCGGTAGAAACTACAAAATGACCGGTATTTACCGGTCACCGGCCGTTATTTGCAGTACTGAACATCATTATGACTTGCAAACAACTTTAGTAAAAATCCCTGATTATTTTAAAACCATCACTCAAGTAACTAGTAAAATAGCTAGCAAGTGATCTAAAAAGGTTAAGGACAGTTTTTAACCACAGAACCGCAGAAAAACTCACTTTTAGTTTGTTAATTAGAAAAACATGTAAAAATTATTGAAAATTGTCAATTACCTCATCAACTTCGCTGTCCTCGTTATCTTCTTTGTCTTCTTTTTTACTAAAAAAAAGAAAGCGGGATTATCATTGTAAAATGATAGTTTGAGCTTTAGAGGGTTGTGCCAGAAGGAACCAATTTGATATCATTGGGGAAGGTTTCTTATAAAATGTGTTTTTAAAGATAAGAAAGTTTTTTATGCTATTGAGGTTGTTATTATTAAAAGTGTATTACATTTCAATTACATTTTACATTTGGGTCCAGGTAATCAACCAGTCTGTAAAGCCTGTACATTTTAAAGAGCAGATAGAACTTACTCAGACTTTTCTTTCTTTTGTGTTGGGAATTTTGCTTCTTCGACTTTAGAAGACTTCTTTTTCTTCTTATGTTTCTTCTTTTTCTTTGGTTTTTGTCCAGGAAGTTGTGGGTTGAAATTTGGGTCCATGTGAGGAAACCCTCCATCACCTGGAGGTCGTACTCCAAAAGGTCTTGGTCCTCCCATCATATCTGGCCTTGGACCACGGAAATCTGGTGGCATTCCTCTTGGACCAAAGTCATCATGTGGTCCAAACTTGTCAAATTCACCAGGTGGACCTCTAGGTCCTAGAAATGGAGGTGGTCCTCTCCAATCTGGAGGAGGAGGACCTCTACCTCTAAAAGGAGGGCGAAACATTCCTGGGGGTGGACCCATAGGTCCCCAGTCTTGAGGTGGCATTCCATGTGGTCCTCTGAAGCCTGGTGGTGGTGGTCCTCTTGGTCTGAATGGACCATTGAATGGTCCTCTTGGTGGTCCTCTCATCAATGGTTTTCGTTTAGGACTGCCCATAAAATTCTTTTAAGACATTTGTTGTATTTTTC
Organism: Clytia hemisphaerica; assembly: GCF_902728285.1. Taxonomy (NCBI): domain Eukaryota; kingdom Metazoa; phylum Cnidaria; class Hydrozoa; order Leptothecata; family Clytiidae; genus Clytia; species Clytia hemisphaerica. The sequence continues at coordinate 981,624 of NW_027103528.1, read as the reverse complement.
CCTGAAGTTTAGATGGATTTTAAAATCAATTAATGACATATCTGAAGTTTTTGTAATAAGAAAGAGTTCCAACACTACGTAAAGTGTAGCATAAGCTGGGCTGAGCTGGGTACTTTCTAAAAATGTCAGTGAGAATAACAACTGACTGACAGAAGTTACCAAGTTTTTAAATTATGTTGGGGGAAAGTGACTAAAATTTTGAGGGGGTGACAAAATTTTCTCCTGACAATTTTTTTCCCCGATATTTTATATTTTTTATCTGACCAAAACTTTTGCCCAATTTTTTTATCCCTGACCAAAACTTTTACCAAATTCTTTTTCCCCCGCCCAAAACTTTTACCCAGTTTTTTAATCACCTACCAAGATTTTCCCCCAATTTTTTTATTTCAACAGAAAAAAAGGATTTCTATCATAGTTTTTCATTGTAAACGTTTCCAGGGATGCTTCTTAACAGAACAAATAAAATGACTTTCTTTTCAAACGAGTTCTTTTGCCTAATAAACACAACAAACTGAGTTAAAACAATGGTTTGATAAAAAATAACAATAGTAACACAATGTCAGTCTTCGGTCAAGTCTTTAAAAAATCAAAATATTAATAAAGTTTTTATGAAGATGTCCCTCATTTCTGGGCATTTTTGTCAGCAAGAAAAGGTAGTAGTTTGTAGCAATACAGTAATTCAATGTTGTAATAAAACTTAAGATCCTTCTTATGCTCTATTCATATGTTATTTTGTCGGGAACATTTATAAAATTTGGTCGGGGAGAAGTGACAAATAAATTTTGGTCGGGGGGAAAGTGACAAAAATGCCTCTAGATGACAAAATTTTTCCCCAACGAAAAAAAAACATAACTAAATAAAACTCTTAAAATGTTTTCCCCGATGAGGTATCAATAAAATACTTTCTTTTTGCATAGGTTTTGCATAATTTTCAATGCAATCTCAAGCAATAATTCCGCCACCATAATTTGTGCATACAATTCAATATGGCGGATGGAAAACCAAAAATAAGATCTACTGTACTATTTTTAGTATATTCTGACTGTCTGAGCAAGAAAATATAGGTATCTTGAATTAAAAAGTCTCATCCATGATATGAAATGGGTCAAGTGCAAGGCGAAAGCCCTTAGGCAAAAGCACATGGTGATAGCGCTGATATTCAAAGAATAGCTTTCATAGGTTTTTAGTGTGGCTGATGACCAGTACAATTCTTAAAAACGTATCTATTTTAGGGCAAAGAAGTACACTCCAGGCTTGGTTTTACCAAAAGTTTTCCCAAAGAGCCTCACCACGAGGCTCTGGGTATGATAATCTACATAAAATTTTGCTTCCAACGGCAGTTAGAAACATTTGGCAAGTTCCTGTACGCGGCTGCAATAAAAAAATCATAACAGCACTCATTAAAAAATGGCGTTTGTGTCTTTTCTCACTTTTATAGCCTAGACGATGTAGCAAACAAAGTAAGTATAAGCACACTGTGCTTTTGATTGGCTGAAATTTTTTTTTGCGTCGGAAAAACTTTTTCAAACTTTCAGCAATGATTGACCATAACTGTTAAAATGAAAATTATCCAGTGCATTTTTTATCTTTTTACCTTCTTCATCTTCATTGAAGCACTTGAGGTTTACTGAAGTTAAGCGCATAAGATATTCTTATAATTATTGATATTCACTGAAACACTGTTCGTTGTGCGCTGCGGTGGAGTGCATGACATAACTCACACGGCAACTAACTCGCCTTCTGTTGGAAGATCATATTAAGTGTTTTGACGTTACCACCCTTGAAGCAGAGGACGTCTTTCCGCAACTCTTTCCACCGTTTTAGAAGGCCTTAACAATAGATCCAAAAGGGGGCCATAATCTTGGAAGATAATTTGTTTTGGTCTCTGGCTTGGAAGATAATTTGTTTTGGTCTCCGGCTTTGGGAAGTAGCAATGTTTTTGGTTGTTTTCGATGGGAAATCGTAAGAAACTTAAGTTTACAAGTGTCATTTAGTTTTTGCTGGCTTATAAAATGGCAGGATTCTGGATGGTTTCCCTAAGGCGGCAATCACAAATAGCTTTGTTTCACGTCACTCAAACCGACTCCTAAAAATTGAGTAAAATTGAGTGGCAGAGTCGGTAAATTCGTAAGACTTTTTGTTTTGATGACGTTATTCCTTTGCTCAAAAATTTTATTTTTGCCGATTTCTGTGAGTGATTTCTAGTGCATTCGCAGCATTTTAACTTTGTTTATCATTACACGTGCCATTATGTGTCAAAGGTCACAGTGTTTAAACTTCATATATAATCTGAAACCACGCAATTTAACATACACGCAATTGGGCCTCCCGCCGCCTTAGTTAACGCCCTTTTACCTTTTACCGCCTCAAAGACCAATTTTAAGAAAACCCGAAAATTTTTACCATAGCGACCGACCGACCTACTCACTTTTTAGATCCAGCGAGGACGCGAAATGAAGATATTTGTGATTGCCGCCGCCTAACTGAACCGTACCTACAAAGTTAATGCAGAAATTTTTTCTACGCTCATCCCTGTTTTATTGTATTTCAGCCAGACTACTAATATCACGGATATCAACAATTCATCGTCTTTAACTCTGACACCCTTCTTTAACTTTAGTTAGAGGAGACCCGTCGTGTGTTTTTTATAATTGGATGTATATACACAAGACAGGTTCGAGCTGTGAGTCCAATATTGGACTCATATTTTTTTACAGTGGGAAATTCGAATTTAGCGCTGTCCTCACGTACTAAAATAAAAAACAAATTTTGAAAGTTGCGCTTTCTCTAAGAAAGTGTGACCAGTAAAAGAATAATAAAAATTTGATTGGCTATGTTTTCAACTGTTATTAGGATCCACTGACCTTTATATACCCTGGACCAAGCTTCTCAATCCCAGCCAAGCAAAATTTTTGATCTGAGTTTTTTGGAAATTGGTACCGTAATGGTGGCACTACTCAATAGCGGTGTAAATGCATCGAGAGCGCTAGATCTAATTTTCCTCAATTTTTTTTTTTATGTAGCGGCGTTAGACGTTAATTTTTAACACTGCAATGGCTTCTCCTTGGGTACCAAATCCAAAAAACTCCAATCAAAGATGGCAGATATTGCTTGGTCCAGGTTTATCCAGGGGATGTCAATCGTACTCAATCGAATTCGATTTGGAGTCGAATCGATCGAATTCAATCGAAGTAAATCGAAGTGATTGTTTGAAGCAATCGAACTCAATCAAAGTGATTGATCGAACAATTGAATTCAATCAAAATGGGAAAAAGATGTAAATCTTCGATCGTCTCCGATTGGATTCGATCTATTCGATCAATTACTTCGATTGGTTACGATTGTTCGATCAATCACTTCGATTGAGTTCGATTGATATGAACAATCACTTCGATTTACTTCGATCATGATTTGATCACACATGGTCAGTCAGGACCTCTTTGGTCTTTTTTAACATTAGTTCGGATAGAATAAAAACATACCTGATCAACACAACCAAACCTTCTGTCTTGCGTTTACTCTTTCCTTCCCAACAACTTTCGTTTTTGCTTATGTAGGTTTTAAAATCCACAAGTAATGAACCTCTTATAGCTTTATCTGAATAAATCTGCTTGAAAACCTTCTGTCAGGTTTCATTCCGTACGTTTTTTATCCACATGGTGAACCGGTTTCCCCGATTTCCCGATAATTAAAAATTGGAACTTTCCCGTGGGCGCGATTGGGCGTACCGCCATCGCGAAATATTTTTCGTGAAAATTTACCGATTCTCTAACGCTAATATAATCTAGATAGGAAACAAATATTAAATTTGATTCTTTTTTTGTTCGTATTTTTAAATTTCAAGATAAAAAGAACTATCTATGAATTATTTTCTTTAACGGGCGTTGAATCGACATTGACATATTTAATGACGTCATAATCAATGCCGTGCATATTTTGTCAGCGCCGTGCATATATTTTGTCAACATCCTTTTCATTGGATAAATACCACTCAAATATACAAGATCAGTAAACATAAATTTATCGCCCGCGAGCACGGCTTAGCTAAGCGCACCTCTCTTATTCATTATCTAAGAATCGAAGTGGGCAAAGATTACCGCGCGGGCTGATAGCGGACGAAGGTTTTTTGAAGATGTTTTCAGTTATTATCCAAGGTAGAACAAACTAAACATAGAAAGGGGGTATTTTTTAGTGCTCTATACGATGATCGGTAATTTTTTTGAATTCTATGTTTAGATTTTTCTACCCAGCCCCGTTGCTATGTCCGCGCGCCCTGTTGCTAAGACCTTTGCTTGAAATCGAAAGCGAAACCAAGATTATTTAGCGCACACTGCCGTTTGCATAATATCGATAAAGTGAAATGAGGTCCTGACTGATGGTGTTATTGTTTGGGCTATTCATTTAGTCCACTAACAAAAAAGGATGTCAATTGAAAATTTCAAATATAATATCGAAACCAATCGAAGTGATTGACCGAATCAATCGAAGCCAATCGAGTAATATTGAACCAAATCAATCTTAAAATGATGTAAATCTTCGATTGACTTCGATGGTTTCGATCAATCACTTTGATTGGCTTCGATCGATTCGGTCAATCACTTCGATTGGTTTCGATTATATTTGATTTGTTCGACAATCGAAATTTTCGATTGACATCCCCTGGGGTTATATAAAAGTCAGTGTTAGGATCTGAGAAATTCAAACTCTCAGCCCGTACCTTGCTATACATTTCGCCATCAGTTTATCAAAGAAGAAATCATAGCATGGATTCCCAGGCTATTTAGAGAGACATTTAGAGACAGGAATAATGAATAAATATGAAAGCTCGAATCACTGATTGAAATCAAGGATTATTCCTCTCTGACCACTAAGCAAAGAAAAACAGTTTTGACTTTTCTATCAATTTCAGTTGATAAAAAAAGGGTGTCGGAATTAGATGAGGGATGTCGACATTAGACCAAGTTATGGTATTCCTACCAAAATATGGGAATGGCCAAAATATAAACCCCTCCTCAAAAGTTTACACATTATCTGAAAATTAGACTCAAAACAACAACAAAGGGCCATTCCAGTTTTTATTCGTTACCCCCCAATGGATGACGACATGGAATTTCCGTAGCAAATTGCTTTCAAGAAAGTTCGGAATTTCCGTAACAAATTTACAAAATACCTACCAAAACCGTGGAATTCCGTTACTGTAACCTAAAAAAATCATGGAATTCCAATACTTTAATGCAAAATTAAGTAAAATTCATGGAATTCCGATACTTTCTCTTTAAAGTTTGCCTGGAATTCCGTGCCAAAATTTATTTCAAAAATTGATGTCATCCATTAGGGGGTAATGTTTTTTTTCTGGAATGGCCCAAAAGAAATCCATCGATCAAAACTCTATTAAAGGCAAAAGGACCTGGTACATGACGAGACATATTTCCATTGCATTCAAGAAGCTGTTTTTCCATCTCTTTACACTTCTCTGCCTCTGAAGTTGGCTTCGGCATCCATTTTTTGACAAAAGACGCCCGCATGAGATCGCTTTTTCCAAAACATCGAGTGTTTCCGAATTTTTCTACAAAGAAAAGAGGCCTGGAATAAACCCGAGTTAAAAGAAAATCCGAGTTATGAAAACCCGAGTTATGATAAACGCGAGTTATGACGTCATAGCTCGGTTTTCTAAGGTGCACCTTAATTTTCCGAGCCAATCCTAACGTAACGGTCATTTTGGTTGCATCTTAAATTTTCGAGTTATATAACTCGTTTTTCAAAGGTGGAATTTTGTTGTACAATATACAAAAAATCAAGCTCCAAATAAAAAGAATCGAAGGGGTGAATAGTTGCGTCTCTTTTCTGAATTTCAACGACTAGAAGCTACTTCCCTCAAAAAACGTTGTTTAATTTTACAACTTTTTTTAGGTTTTTGAGAATCAATCCAACTTTTTTGACTATAAATGATATTTCATAGTCATTGGACATGGAACAACGCAATAATAAACAGAAAGAAAAATAAATGCAATCCCGCACGGGTAGGTAGAGATCTGTATGTCTCTCCTTACGATCTTAATTCTTAGGTGAAGAGAAAACAAAGGAACATTTTGGGAATTTTACGACCCTTAGCGGAACAAATTTGACCAAATTTCATTCTTTCAAAAAAAGTTGAAATTTTTCTATTTTTCCGACCCTTATTGGGACTAAAATTTGATTTTCAGATTTTTCCGAAGGGCGGCACATACCGTACCCTCTATTTGCCTAAGTACCCCCCCCCATGGGCTTGATATTTACCGTTATTTACATTATTTGATTGGATAGTGTTATATTATAAGGTTATAAGCAATAACCGACTAGGTAGTTTACTAGTCTACAAAGGACTCGAAGATATTTCACATCAGAGGAAACCCCATTCGCTATTTCATTATGATTGTTGAAAAAATTCCATGACACAACATTCCAGAATGATTGAGCTTTCCAAATATATAACACTTGGGGTATTTACCTGATGAAAGTGACGCTGTGGACGCTGTGCCTGATTGAGGAGAGAAAATTACATTGATTGACCAACTTGGTTCAGTAAAAAATTAAGTTGAACTTTTAAAGTAAATCCTAAAAAACCGAGTTATGAAACTCGAGAATGTAAAGTGCACCATCAATGAAGTATAAGCCCGAAGGGCTAGAATCGAATCTTTAACACCTTTTCAGGCAAGAAAAACTGAAGCCTTAAAATCGGACCGCGCTAGGCCGCGCAACTTTGGTAGGAAAAACCGAGTTATGTAACGCGAAAATTTAAGGTGTACCTAAAATGACCGAGTTATACAACTCGATAAATTAAGGTGCACATAAAAACCGAGTTATATAACTCGAAAATTTAAAGTGCACCTAAAATAATGACCGAGTTAAAATTAACTCTGAAAAATTAAGGCGCACCTTTATGGAAAATTTAAGGTATACCTGTGACCGAGTTGAAAAACTCGGAAAATTAAGATGCACCTTAATAAACCGAGTTATTACGTCATAACTCGAGTTTTTCATAACTCAGGTTTTAATACTCGTAATAACTCGACATTGCGATGACCATATTATCATACATTAGCCCATAATGCGGAATGTCAGAAATCGAAAGTGAAAAATATCCAAGATGGCGGCGGCTGCGAGCACTGGAAAAGAAACAACTCACGTCAGTTTTGTCTGTCAAAGATGCTACCAACCCTTGAAAATGGATAGTTCTATATATTCCTTAGATGCTGATACAAAGAAGGAACTGGAATCTTCACTTTATTTGCACTCCAAGGTGATGGAAATGCAGTATTCATATGAAGATAAAACTCAAAACTGGTATAAAAATTTTTCTCCACCTTCTGATATTACACAAAAAGTTATTTCCTCAGCAAAATCTAACGAGAAGATTGAAGATGGTTCAAGTATGGATAGTCTTTCATATAAAGTTAAAGTGTCTACTCAACTATTTGATATCATGTCAGGAGCTAGTGACATTGATCATCCACTCTGTGAAGAATGCACTGACAATCTGCTTGATTTGTTAAACGATCAGTTAGTTTCAACAGAAAATGAACTTGAAGGCTATAAAAACTTGCTTGGCAAACTTGAATCAAAGGATTACATGAATGACTCCCTGCTTGATTTAGATATTGAGCGTCTTGAAGCAGAACAAGCTCAGCTAATGAAAGAAATTTCCGAAACAGAAGATGCTCACAATCAAATTCAAGAAGAGCGAAAAGCAATGAAGATTGAAGATGAGAAGCTGACACTCCAAGAAGAACAACATTGGAGAGAATACTGCAAACACCAGAAAAGCTTGCTAGATTTTGAAGATGAACAACTGAGTGTTCACAATCAGTTGCAATATGCAAAAAGTCAGTTAGAAAAGTTGAGGAAAACCAATGTTTTTAACAGTACATTTCATATCTGGCACAAAGGCCATTTTGGTACAATTAATAATTTTAGGTTAGGTAGATTACCGACTGTGCCTGTTGAATGGCCAGAAATAAATGCTGCTTGGGGTCAAACTGTTCTTTTATTGAATTCTCTTGCAAAGAAAATTGGCTTGACTTTTCAGCATTATCGCTTAGTTCCCTATGGTAACCAATCCTATGTTGAATGTATTGATGATAAATCCAAGGAGTTACCGTTGTATTGCACTGGAGGAGTCAGGTTTTTCTGGGACACAAAGTTTGACCAAGCCATGGTTGCTTTTCTTGATTGTTTACAGCAGTTCAAAGAAGAAGTAGAGAAAGGGGAATCTAAGTTTTACTTGCCGTATCGCATGGAAAAAGGCAAAATCTATGATTCCTCGGGATCTGGAAACTACTCTGTCAAAATCCAATTCAATTCTGAAGAACACTGGACCAAAGCGCTCAAATTTATGCTTACAAATCTAAAATGGGGTCTTGCATGGGTTTCATCTAAGTTTGCTGAAGGATAAGGTTTTACAATTTTTGAAAACCAAATTAAACAATTTTAATCAATGGATACTGTTACAGTACTGTATATAATAAATTCTTCTTTTTATGATCAACATTATAATTGAATTATTTTGGTTAAATCCGATGCTATCTTTATTTTTTAGCCTCATTATTTTGGGTATTTTACATACACTTTTAATTTATAAGAACAATTAAAAAAAACAACGTGGCACAAAATCGGCAAAAAATAAGAACAATTTAAGAACAATATTGAGCCTGAATTTACTTAATTTCAAGCAATTTAGAGGTAAAAGTAGTAAAAATTGGGTATAACACTGAAAATACCTCAATTACACCCTATAGATAAATAAGAACAAGATAAGATAAGAACTGAATTTGAGGCTCAAAGCTGCTCAAAGTGCAAAAAAAATAAGAACAGCCCAGTCTCAGAAAAATTTTACTGGTTCTTATAAAAAAGTGTATACTCAATACCAATATAGAATGTGATTTTTTAAGTTCAATATATAATATACCAGTGGATACCCCTTAAAACCACATACCCCTTAAAACCTAAAAAGTTGGGTTTTGGGCTCTCTTAACCACCAAACTTAATTTAATATTGTATAATTCACTTTTTTACAATCTTTAATATAGGTACTTTCATAAATTACCTAATTTCAAGAATTTTAATTATCGTAAAGTGTCGTAAAATTTGAAGTTATTGAAGATTTTATCAAAAATCCCTTTAAAAAATCATGGTTTTTGGACCTTGAGATTACACAAATGAATTTAAGGTCATAAAACCTATACTTTTTAGGTACCTATTTATGGTAGGTATGAAAAAATCATTTTCTTCTACATGGTTACACCCCAAAGAAATTGTAAGGCCCTCAAAGTTCTATTTTTTAAAAGCTCATTTATGGTAGTGGCCAATTAAGTCTAAAAATTGACTTTCTCAAAACATGGTTTGCATGGTTTGCATACCAAAATGTCACAAATTTGATGGAGATTTAGAAAAACATTAGTAACATACATCAAAAATGAAGTGAATAAAATTTTTGACCCTTCAAAGCCGTTTTGTGACAAATAAACAGGCGCAATTTGCATTATGGGTATGAAATCCTGAAAAATGCAAATATTGTTTTGGGAATGGATTTCTAGCAAGTATTTGATCAATTGAATCTCGATTCAGCACCTGAATTGCAATTTCACAGTTTCAGTAAGTTGTGAGCAAGGGGTCAATTTTTGTATGTTTTAAGGTGTATTAGTGTAGTGTAGGTTTTAAGGTGTATTAGTGTAGGTTTTAAGGTGTATTAGTGTAGGTTTTAAGGTGTATTAGTGTAGGTTTTAAGGTGTAATTTGATTTTAACGTACAGTTTTGGAAATATTTAGGTACCAATGATCTACATGTAGTATTAGTAACTTTCCAGTGAATCACTGTTTAAAACTTGAGACCAAATGGACTATTTTATAAAAAGTTATTCAAGAAAACCATTTTGTGGGTTAAGGGGTAAATCGCTAAAATTTCATTTTCTCAACAAGCAATAAAAATTTTCTTAGCAGCTTTTACAAAATACCATAGCCAGGGAAGAAATTCATATGTAGCCTAGACTCACCAGAAAAAGTTTCAGCCCTTACTGTTTTCTCTATCAGGATATAGAGGGTACCTTTTTTTGTTGTAGGTTTTAAGGGGTATCCACTGGTAAAGTAAGAAAATATCTCAGTTACTGCTTCTGTCTACACCTATAAAGGAAATTTTGCTCTCAGCTTCAGAATCATAATTGATCAATTGTTGAGCCATAAATGATTTAGCAGAACTTGCTTAGTCTGTTTGGACACTCTGATGGTTATTTTTTCAATAAGATGTGTAGTGTATTTTGTCATTGTTTGATATCCACACAGTATGAAATCAATTGCTTATCATTTACTTTAGTTTCAATTGAAATTAATTTCATCCTTAAATCAAAATAGAAAACCAATATTTTTTTTTTTTTTTTTTTTTTTTTTTTAAGGTCACAGTTAGGTTAATTGATATGATTTAAGAATAGAAAATATCAAACAAAATTATTTTTTATTATTTCGATAAATTTCAATTCTATATCAATTATTATATTATGACTTAAAAATATTTTAGCTTATTTTTTACACAATTGTTGTACCTTTCTGTTGCATTTTGAGAAAAATATTGAAATATAATGGTAAAGATGATAAAATATTATTACGATTTTCATTACTAGTAATTATGTACAAGACTCATCCATGCAAATCTTTTCTTTTAGACAAGTTGAGTTTTGCCCAAGCACAAGTTTAATTTTTCCTTTGTGGTTGAATAAGAATAACATTAACTAGTAAATCTTGCAGTTAACTTGCATTTTTAGCTAAACCTTTTGATTTAGGTGTTATATAATATGTCTTTTTTAAAGATCTAAATACATAAGAAATGGCATCAAAAAGTCAAACTTTGAGGTTGATAAGAAATTTATTGGTTGAGTTGAAACATCATGAAGAATTGAAGAAAAGCACGGCAGAGGTAAGAATTTAATTAGAATTTAAATCCGTAAAAATTACCATTGATTTGAATTACAACACAAGAAGAGTTTAAATGAGATTGGTTAGAGACCCACTGTGAGCCTAACTTGTAAATCTCTGTAATAAAAAAAAGTTGATTTGACAATATACCTTGGATTTTTCTTTTTATTGTTAAAATGACACTTTTTCTATTACACCTTCTTATAATGTATTTTTATTGCAGCATCTATGTTGGCGCAAATCACCAATTTACAATGAAATCAGAAATCCCTCAACATTTTCAGATTTGGCCAATGTTGAAAATATAAAGATTTACACAACATTGCTTCATGGGAGCAGAAGAGCGCAGGTGAAAATTTTATTCATTGAATATTATTACCCAAATAATAGGAATAGGGTTTTTCAGTGGCACAAACTATGAACAATAATTACATTTTAAACTACTATTTTTATTTTCATTTGAACTCAGTTTCAGTTCAGTTGGAACTGGAAATTTACTAGAATTACTTTGATTAATATTGTTGTGGTTACAACTTTGTAGGAGCTGATAGTGCAATATAGAGGGGTAGGTGAACGATCGGTGGAAGAAACTGCTCGCATGGTTGGATTAAAACTTCCCAAAAAGTATGAAGATAAAAATGAAACTTAGATATTTAGATTTTTAACATAGTTGGCGTGTAAATTATGATATATTAGTTTTTTTTTAATTTTGTAATTTTAGATATATAAACATTTTTCAAAAAAGAATGAGAAAAAGAAATAATTTATACCTTACAAAATTGTAGAATTATTAAAAAATTAACTTAGGCTTAATAAAATTTGACTATTTAGGCAACACCATGACAAAAATTAATTTTTCTTGTTTTACAGCAAAAACGATAAAGTAATAATAAAATAAATGAGTGAATTGAACAGTCTGAAGAATGATGGCCAAAATTTGCCACAACTATTTAAGAAAGGATGGAAAGATTTTCTGGAGATAGAAGACAGCTCTGAGCCATCAAATTCTGATAGTTATCAGGTTTGTGAATCTACTATAACAAATTATTTTAACCTGATTCATTCCTTTACTTTGTTAAATAAGCAGTCATTGTTTCTGAAATTATTTATTCTGTTTTTTACTCTCATTCATAGAAAAAGACAAAGTTGTGCATCGAGACATTCATAAAATGTACACATATGGTGAATATTTTGGGGCTGTTCAGTTCTAATGAACACATTGATGAAATTTCCACGGAAACTATAAGGTGATTCTGTCTCTGTCTAAACAACCTATCTTGAGTTTAATCAGGCTGTTAAACATACATAATAAAGCGTAGTGGTGGTTATGGCTCTTAACTCCCATCTAGGAGGTCGAGTTCGATCCCCACTAGAGTACTACGGTTCATTTGGCAAGTGAACACACCTTCGCCCAGGTCAACCCATACTATGTGAGGGGAATTGGGTACCACTAAACCATACATAAAACAGACCAATCTATGTGTGTTTTTTTACTTTTCTGTTTCATTTTTTATTTCAGCTTTTTGCTACTACCTGCTTTCCTTGGCGAGTTGTCATTGAAATTAATTTCTGATGAAAGAAAGTTATCGGTCAAAACCGCATTGGTAAATATTCTTGTTTTTGAATTAAAAATTTCTCTTTTTTCTTTTTTTGATTTCCTTGCCTAAAATCAGAGGGAAGAAAACAAAAGAAAACCTTTGACTTTGTGTACTTTCTTTTCTAGGTGTATTTTCGTTCATTTCTGAAACATTGTCAGGATTATCAAATTACAAATAAGGTAACTTTGTCCACCAAGTTTGTTGTTCAAGTGGATCAATATGGATTTCCGTCCCTAAAACAAACCTTTATTTAATTTTAGACATACTGTCCAGATTAACCGTTGGCACAGCTTCCCTTTCGTAATATTATGATTTATTTACATTTTTTATACCGGACAACAATAATATGACCAGCATACTCTCTCTCGGGTACCTAATAGCCGTCCCCACCGCTAATTAATTTTTTCGAAAATTTTCCACCCAGGACATTCTTATTCCGCCCCCCCCCGCTTATTAATTTTTGGGGAGATGTTTTTGAAAGTTCCCTCTTTTGTCCTAATTCTGAGCCTCCTTTTCAAAGATTTTCCACCTAGGACATTTTTATTCCAACCCTCCCCCCCCCCCGGCTTATTAAGTTTTGAGATTTTTTCCAACCCCCCCCCCCGCTTATTCCAATCCCTCGGCTATTAGGTACCCGAGAGTAATTCTTGAAGTATTATGGGCATCAGGGTTAGAATTTGTCATTCTACGTTACAAAGTACAAGGTCTCAAAGTATTATCATTAGTTGCAATTTATGTTATACACTTTCTTACTACTAGAAATTATCACATTACATAGAGGATCAAAGTGAGGAAGAGAAAAAGCCAGACACAGACACAATTAGAAATAAGATACGAGAAGAAAAAATTTCAAGATTCAAAGAAAATAAACTGCTTGAAAATTCCATAAAGGTATTATAATTGTTTTACATGGATTGGTAGGACATTCTAGAATTTCACTTCTGAATGGGGTATTGGCTCTTTTCAGAAATGTTCTTGAGGTGCGGGCATTCAATGTAGATGACCTACCGTATGTGTGACCCTCAAGGGTATGTTTTCAAGATAAAAAAATACACTGTTAGATAGAGTCGAAATGTGAGCGAAGATCAGTGAAGTGAAAGTGCACTCTCAGGATGTAAAAAGTGAGCAAAACAAAACGAAGTTTTGAAAAACCCTTGCCCTTGAAATGGACAAATATTTTCAAGAAAATGCACCGTCAGGGTTAATTTTTGACCCAAATCTATTCAAATTTGACTAAATTTTGTCTACATTGTAAGGGTCAGATTTCGAAGGCCTGATTTTGGGCTGCTTTTCAATCAACTGCCTCATGTTCTGTCCTAGGTGTGAGGGCTCTTTCCCAATGTTCTCCTTACGTTGATTGACATGGACATCAATAACAACTTGTTTTTTTCAAATATTTTTCACCACTCATTACAGATCATTCAAGATCGCCTTGAAAAAAATGAAATATCAGTCGATGAGTCAGCAACAGTAAGACACTTCGATGTTTTCATAGACAAAAAAAACTAACTTAAGGGAACAAATTTTAGAGGGAATTTAATTTGGCGAATGGCCGAAAAAGTTATTTCAGAGGGAATTAAGTTCAGGGGATGGCTTGAAAAATTTAATTTGGCGGATGAAAGATATTTTTGGCCAAAAAACGCTATTAAATAAAGAAAAAACTTATTTTAAGCACATTTGGAGATTGAATACAATGATTTCAATTTAGCGGGAATTTATTTTGGCGGATGGCGGAAAAAATTAAATTTGCTGGTGAACTTAATTTAGCGGAATTTGACTAAATCCACCAAATTTTCTTTCTGTCTAAATTTTTTTCCCTTAAGGTATATATACGAACATAAGTCTTTGATGGCCAAAATATTAAGATTAAGTTAAGAATATTTTAAGACTTCGTTGGCTTCAAATCATCCAATCTTTTATAGAAACACAAAAATACTCACAAAATAATGAAAATACGAGCACTTTGAACATGTAGACTGGTAGTATTTAGGGTGTTGAGTGTTGACTTACATTACACAGCCAAATTAAAGGCATTTCTCTTCGAAATTTTGTTCGATTAAGAGTATTTTCACATACTTTAGAGGGAGCATTATATGAATTGGATCAAATTGTGGATAAATAGAGCAGTGGAGAATGTCGATTCCATAAAAAGTAAGTTTTGATCATCAGAAACTAATAATCTTTTTAAACTATACTTTCTGAGAAACTTACAGTTTTGCTATTCCTTTGAAAACTTTTTGTATGATAGGCTCCTTTATTTCGATTTCTTATAATCGCCACCATATCTGTGACCTCTAGGTGAAATGGACATACTGGAACACATGGAGAAACTAAAGATGGGGAAGATCAAACCACAACCTCCCAAAGAAGTCAAGGTAGACAGAGATATTTATCAAGCTTCTCCTGCCTTCTTTGCCTGGTAAAATCAAAACAAGGCTTTTGACTGTGATTTTTCAAGACAAACATTCTTTAATGGAATGTTGTTGGCAGGTTTGACAGAGAACAGGAGTAGATCGACAAAAATAGAGTTTTTAAGTCTGAACAAATGAATGGAATTCAATTCACTCTTATTTCTCACTCTTCATTCTTGTTCTATGGAGGCTCTTGTTCTCTGGAGTTTCTAGGATTGTTTACACTTTCTTTTGTTTATTTCAGCCTCTGAAGCCGATCCTGATCACCAGAGAAATGCTCCAGGTATGGAAATGAATAAAAGGTCTATCAGCCAGGAGCCATACTGTTTTTGGATCCTTCCGACAGAGATTAGCTCCCACTCCCCTCTTATCCCTTCTTTGAGGTTTTGAAATTCAGTATTTTGCATTTAGTTTATATCTCCTTTGAGAATTTTAAAAAGGTTAAATTTTGGGTTTTTTAATAACCTAAGGACATGGTTTATCAGTTAAATGGAGAGTATGGGAGAAAATTGATTGGTTAGCATTGTACACAACTCTTATAGCGATGAAGGAATTTCTCATTAATGTAATCTGAGTATCAAATTTGTCTGAAATTTTGATTTGAATTTGAAATCACTGTCTTTTTAGAACCAGGTATTCGGTGCAGGATACAGGAACTTACCCACTATGTCACAAGAAGAATACTTCGAAAAAGAACTTCGTGAGGGGAAAATCGTCCAGGACTATAAGTAAGATTTCGTAACGTCGACCCTCTAATGTAGAATGTCAGGCTACTCCTTTAAATCCTTCAGCCTTGATGGGTTTTGACTGTTAGTCACGTTAAAGACGACACTTTCACTATCTTCTTCAGGGCCCATTTTCAGGTTAACCGCAATAGCATTAACGTATCTAGAGTAATAAACGATAGAAAGCTTTCTTCTGGTTTTCTTAGTTCGAAAAGTAAAGGAGGTGCGAGCGGGAGCACAGCGGAGGATGAGAAGGACGAAGATAGAGATGAACATGATGAAGAAAAACTGAAGAAAGCTAGAGAATGGGATGAATGGAAAGACAGTGAGTTTGAAATTTATTCGAATTTAGAAACTTTTCCTGCTTCCTTAGCCAAAGCCCTCCATTTGTAAAGTCTTTTTAAATATTAATCTGTAGATCTGAAGGGTTCTTTGGAATTTCAATCCTCGAATATAACAAAATACTTTTCTTTGCTACCCGAAGATGAAACTGCCAGCAGCAAAATAAATATTTGTCTCTTCAGTTTTGATCTCGGGGCCTTGTAATTCTGAACTAACTCGATTTTTTCATTCTTTGAATGTTGTTTGTTATATTGAGCTATTTCTGCATGGATATAGGAGTATAACTTGCCTTGATTTGAATAAACATATGAATATGAACAATTATCAACAAAAGTAAAAGTGAAAATGATGAAAATCAGCCGGTGAATTGATGATGTTTTGAAAAGGTTTTGTAAGCATATGACCAAGCATAATTTGTGGCTCAGCCCGAATTTCCCGTATGCTTTTAAAATAAAGCATTATAGACATAAGATACACTACAGAGGCTGATTCATTAGAAGAAAAATGGTGTTAAGGAGTTGTTTACATTTACATCATTTACTTTATATTTCAATTCTTTACTTTCATAAAAAACTTATACTGTCAATCTTTCTTACAGCTCATCGGAGAGGCGAAGGGAACAAGGAGAGGCACGGCTGATTTGATTGTGAGTAGGGTATGCTAAATAGTTTTTTATTCATTTTTATAACGTTTTTCATTTAGAAAATATACTTAAAAATTGAAAATTCTGATAAATTGTCATTACTATGTTTCATTTTCATGGTATGTTTCTCAGAATCTTATAAGTTAGAAATGATGCTTCTCAAGGTTCCATGTAAACGTATACGGATGTTTAAAAATTGAATTTTATGGACTTAGCTAGCGTAAAGTTAACTACTAACCGACACCAGTTTCTCTCTCAAAAAACCATATGTAATTCCATTTCATAATTTTTTCTACCTTAAGGTTTTTTTCTGTTTCTGTTTTCTTCTGATCAACTTTGCGAGAGAATTGCTATGTTTTGTATTTTAGAATAGTGTTTTAGAAATTCGAACCAAATATGCTTTAAAATTTACACTTTTTACCGTGGATGATTGGATGATTGTATTTACAATGTTTTTTTGTAATATCTAAGGCTTAAACACTAATATAACAATGACATCAATCTTTGAATGGTACTATATACACGATAAAGTTTTGATTTGGTTTCATGTACATGTCTATGAGAGAATATCTTTTGCCTTCAGGGGATGTAGCTGCATGCTTGTTGACCAGTTTTCTTGTTAGATTATCCATTCTTTGTTTTCTTTTTTTGCCACTTCTTCTTCTGTTATACCAAGGTATCTTTTCTTTTACGAAAATGTTTATCATCATTTTGGATCTGTGTCAATCTGAAAAAGTTGAAAGCAAGAATAGATGTCAAGCCCACTTCTTTTTTCAATCTTATTGGTGACTTGAAACGAATTCAATATTTGGTGTGGATTACGAGGCTTGGTTTTGTATGTCTCGCACATTTCATTTTTGTAACCTATTATTTACTTACTTCTGCAAAGTTTCGACGGTGGAAGATATTTTACGACACCTTTTGATCATATTTTCGATCCTCTTTGGCTCTTCTTTCCGAAACCTAAAGAATGGAAGGATTTCGGACATGGCATTTGTTACACATTTAGACGAATATAGTCGATATTTTATGTTGATAGCCCAGTAATCCTGGACTGGACAAGAAGTTTAGTTTTCACTGTGTTCATGGACCAGGCAACCATTCATGAACTGAATGGAATATTGAAAGGAACAGGGGTTTGGAATGGAAATGTTTGACACAAGAATCTTAAAGATTTCTTCTGCTGAAATACAATTACTTACTGCCTTTAGTGTCATACTTTGATACGAATGTAGATTATAATTTAAATAACATTTTAATGGTCATTCTGTATATATTTTTCGTGTAAACAATATTTCGACCTGCTTGGTGCAGGTCTTCGTCAATTACTTACTGTTCCTCTCTTTGTATGACTTCTAGCTCAGCATGAATGACCTGTTTCAGCGTCTCTTCCAAACCGTGATATTTCTCTAGAAGGAAGAAAAGAAAGATTGTCCTTGTAGTTAAAGCCTCATCCCTTAAAGCTGCTCTCTGATTTTCCGCGAATTTAATTATAAAAAATTGTTGCGTAGCTTTATATGTAGAAAGAAGTGTTTAAACATGAAAGCTTCAGTTGAACTTTCCGCTTCCTGATACATTCTCAGTTCTTACTTACTTTTGGCAATGCTGATATTCTTGACTACGTCTGTTAACTCATCACGAAAATCCTCAATCTGGGATGGATGTTCGATTCGTTTTGTTTGCACCACGTTCAGTCGAATCAACTCGATATGAATTTCTAGTTCACTATAAAATGAGAAAAGAATTTGCCAATCAATGAATACTTCGATAAATCAATCAATTCATTCATTCTTTTATTTTCGATACACGTACCAACCTTTAAAACGTGAGGAGGCTAGGTTCAAGTTTATTCGGAAGGGATGATGTCAAAATGTCTGAAGTCGTTACATTGATATCCTTTCGGACAAAGAATTTTGACGTCGTTTCCTTGTAAATTCGTTACCAAACCCCTTAAAAGCTGACCGCGCTGCTAAGGATTGATAGATGTATAACCCATTTCATTTTCCACAACATCAATAACGTAACTTACGATAATTGTTTTTCTGAATCAGCCAACAAGGTCCGATAATGTGTTTGGTCTGAAGTCAATTTGAATCTCTGTTCTCGAACTGGTAACTCTTTGGCTGTAAAGAATGTTTTTAAGAATGATAATAATGATGATAGCAATGCTATATTTCAATCTCCAAAATTTACATTTGGATCTTTGTGTATTTTCTTTTTCTCTTTCTGCCCAATCTTGCTCCACATACATGTCAATGCAATGTGAAAAAGCTTGTGAATTAAAATTGACGAGTAAGAAACGAAATCACTCTTATTTAAAAACAAAACCTTTAATGTTGTTTGAATAACCTGGTAAATATTGCTCCAACCTAGTCTAGAATTCTATGCTCTTGTTCTCCACACCATTATTTTGTCATTTAACAAATCAAATCTACCTTATTCTGGAGACATAGAAATTCTCTTGTGATCAGTAATTAGATATTTACCAGATGGAGAAAATGTAGAAGCTTTAAAGGTTTAGATTTCTAGATATTGTTTTAGCCAATATTGATATTTCATTTGAAGTACACTTCTCAAGCACGGTGTAGGGATCGTTACAGGTTCTGTGAACGAGGCTAACTAAAGATTTGGAAACCAATAACTTTTCTCACCGAAAAAGTGATTATTGTTGTTGTCTAGCTTGTTTTGGAGGTGTTCATCCAACCTTGATGCTTTCTTTCTGAACTCAAGTAATTTCTTTTGCATGTCTGCTTTGAAAGACCTGGAAAAATCTTGATGAACTTTTCGAAGGTTGTCTAAATCTTGCCGTAAATGAAGAATGTTTTTGTGAACAGTTCCCGCTGAAGCTTCCAGTTCTTCGAAGTCTGGTGATTGTATAGAAGGTCGATCGCATAGCAACCGCGTTGGTTTATCATTTTTGAGACTCGATGTCCCGTCTGTTTGATCACCGCTTTGTGACATATCGTCAAAGATAAACGAGTCATTTTTCTGTTGTAAATCAGATACCTCAGGGATAGTCATCGCACGTAAGCGTTCGATCAAATCATCTTCGGTCAAGGAGGAGGTGATTTCGGGATTTGACCCTGTTCGACCTCTTCGGCTATCTGAAATCGAGATAAAATAAAGACACAATTACACACCACTGTTAGGATAATTAAAAAAGATATTAAGGTTTGTTTCGGGCATTAAAGCATGAGGAGGTTGGGTCGAACCGGAAGCAATACCTATAATATGTCTCCTCATGCTGTAAGCGTTGAAAGTATATTGAAACTCTTCAACAATCGATATGAAATTTAGAATGGTTCCCGTTAGTAAAGAGAGGTGTTGAGATAAACCTTTTGTAGGGCCCACTGTACTTTCGGAACTGTAGGAAAAGTATTACTTACACATGTCCGCCTTTATTCCAAAATCGAACTTAAGCTTCACACATGTATCTATCAGTAAGAATCACGCGCTTGCCTCCAAAATTGCCACTCAAATCAAAAAAGCAGTTAGAAAAATGCTTCTAAGTCATCAAAACTTTTGTTAAAATGCACAAATCTCAACGGATAGAAGGTATATCTATCCACTTACTTATCTTTAAGTCGAAAAATACGAGTTTGTAATTCGCAGTCATAAACAACGTAACAATGTCCTATAGTCATTTATGTCAATAATATACCCCTTTTTCTCTTCCTTGAAGAAAAAGTAACCTTTGCCTTGTAAAGTCGTAAAATCTGTGCATTGACAAATATGTTCTTGCGAGAAGTTTAAAATCAACGAAGTTTGTTAAACTAATGTTAAGCGCAGTGTATGAGGTCTGTTTGTCTTGCATGGTTTTATTGTTTATATGATTTGTTTGTCTCTGGTGTTTAGATTGACGAACTCTATCTGCAAACAAAAGATTTTCCTAGAGTCTAGAGCTATATTATAGAGCGTAGAGTATAGTAACTCAACGTATAACGTATGTGGAAAGATTGCTACAAATAAGTTGGCATGACTTTTGTAACAATACATAAAAAATATTTTTCCTAAAAACATATATGAAATCAATACATGTTCGCTAACTCGAATCCAGGCCCTCTGTACGCTTTTTTATGATTCTGACAGCCCTCTCACGACTGTTTCGCATCCGTCAGTAAAATCAAAAAGTGGTGCAACTTGCAAGTGGCTCTAGGTACGAGATTGAACATAATCGAGTCATAATAATAATATAATTCTTCGATTTATTTTTAAGGTAACTTTTCTCACCACAGGGCACAAACGTCATTCCCACGTAATGTCCGAGCTGATGGTTTAGAATCATCCCCGAATATCGATGTTTCTGATGGGTTTTCTTAGCGTCACTGCCACTGACCCCCCGCCCCCACACACGCTCGCGTCATTGTGACGTTAGTCGTGGAAAACATTGATATGCCCCCTAATTACCCACAATTGGGAACCTCCACCTCCAGGAAAAAAGTTACATGTTGTCTGAAATCTTTTAGACATTATGACTACTCGACCTGATGTGATGATATTAGAATTCTATCAATAAGATAGGAATTGTCAAACCCATAAATTTGATTTTTTGCCCCCCCCCGGACAATGTATTTAACTATCTATGAAAGGGCCTATTTTCAAACGGGAGAATAATCTCTACAACTAAGCGGTCACATTCCATGCGTTTGATATGAAACTCTCGGAAAATTCAATACCCTATTAATTACCAACCAAGCTTGGGCCGCCGTTGGGGTACGGGGGTACTTGGGCAAATGGAGGGTACGGTATATGCCGCCCTTAAGGGTACCTTTTTTGGACTTCCAAAGTCCCGCTAAGGGTCGGAAAAATCAGAAAATCAAATCAAATAGGAAAATTTCAACTTTTTACCCCCTGAAAAATCAAAATTTGGTCAAAATTGGTCAAATTGGTCAAATTAGTCGTAGACAACCTCGTTCCCTGCGCATTATCAGCTTTTTGATGCTTACTGATAGCGCTAGATAATACCCTGGCATTGGCTGGTTTTCGAACGCGTAAGATTACGTAATTCAATAACAAAACGTCAGATTCCATTCGTTCCTGGGTTTGAAACCATTGCATTGCAGTTAGACTGGAGTCGTTTATAATGCGTGTAATACTAATAATACCAATACTAATTAATAATAATACGGGATTTAGTTTGTATAAACGACTGGAAGAATCCGGTGCTCCAGCTTTATAGATACAGGGGCTAGCTACGCAGAAACTTGCGTAGCGAGAAAACAATTCATCAAGCAACAACAAACTTCTCAAAACGAAATCCACTCAAATGAAAAACTTTCAATACACAAATCCACACATATTTTTTTTCTCAAGAATTATTTTGAGCAGGAAAAAATTATAATTGCAATATTGACACTTTTCTTTTGTTTGGAGTTAGTGCACAAAGGTTTCTAGACGACTAAAATTGTTCCATTCATAACTTTTTGCTTTATTTCTACTATATGTATAAATTAGTCGTCTAGCTTGCTAGACTACATTGCAGTGTAACTTTGTAACGTCAGATTTTTTTATGACGTATTGTTTTGAGAAGTTCCCCCTCTGAGAGGGGGAACTCGCATCAGCCAACACCAGGGTATTCTCTGGCGTCCATAAAGTAACGTAAATAAAGCATGGGATACACGGGGACGAGGTTGAGTCGTAGAATTCCCAAAGTTTTCCTTTGTTTTCTCCATTTTAGTCCAAGTAAGGGTCCAAGGTTCGAAAGTCGGGCGGCACCCCCCCCGTCAGCTCGCAACCCTAGTACCCCCTACCCTGAGTATCAGAGGTCAAGTTTTCAAAGAGAATTTATTCGCGCTGTGAAACTCACGGTTAGTACCCCCCCCCCCGGGCCTAAGAATCCACTCGTATGAATCAGCCTCGTTTATCTCTCTCGTGTCGTCGTCAGTGGTGAGGACTAGTGTTTTATGTCCAGTTAATGCTATGATGCTTATACTACCTACATTTGTAGCGGTCTGCGATTCAGCCTACGTTAATAAAGCCCTTTCGTGGCTTTCGTGTTGGCTACTAATAGGGGGGGTTTCATGGTTGGCGGAGGAGCGGAATCGGCCCTTTTTTCGGACGGAGTGGCGGAATTTGGCGGAAATTTAGACGGAATTACGGAAATTGGGTTCTCTGACGGAGACGGAGAATTAGACAATTTTAGTGCGGAAAAACCGGATTTAGCAAAAAAATTTGCGGAATTTCGGAATTGGTAAAAGATATTCAAAATTTGCGGAATTTTCGACAAAAATATTGAATTTCAAAGGAATTTTCGGTGACGGAATTTTGGTTCAATTTAACACGGTTTGACGGAAATTGGAGAAAAAATTGGCGGAATTGCGGAATCGGGTACCCCCTGAAACCCCCCCCTAATATGAAAGGAACTGGGTGGTTATCACAGGGGGCGGCGGCGGGGAAGGCGTAAGAAAACGAAGGTGAACAGGTGAAGATGAAAACAATCAGTGATCTTTTGGACATAAATCAGAACCACTCAATTTCGCGCCATAATCTCGAGGAAAGCGTGAATGAAAACACAGCAGAAAACTAAAGCATACTGGCAGAAGAGTGAACTAAAAACTGTGATCCAAAGCACTCAAAATACTGAATCTTTAGACAGAAATGGATGTTGCAGATGCTGCTGTTGGTGTTCCAAAAGTGAAGGATGAGCTAGCTGAAAGATGTCAAAAACTATTCCAAGATTTCCTGGAAGAGTAAGAAAAGTTGTCATTATTTTTTTATCCCCACCTTTTTTTGCTTGAACATTAACGCAATTTTCAAATTCTATTAAGAATTGATTGCACTCAATTATTTCACTCGACCTTTTGTAGGACCAGGTATGATTTTATCTCCAAAAGTTTATTACAAAAACATAGTCGTTTGGGAAAACGCAACAGTCGACACGCGACCGTTTTTTTTAATTGAATTATTAATTTCTGATGATAGCTATTCTCTTTACAGGTTATATTTTTCACTTACATTATATGCACCCAATGTGGTGTTTAAAAAAGATGTACCTAACTTTATTGAGTTAAAAAAGATATCTTAGGCGTAATATGTTCCGTTCGCATCATAAAACATCCCAAGCGCCAAGGCCAGCATTGAAAAATGGGTCGTCGGTCGGTAGCTAAAATAGACCTTTTCGCCTTTCCATCCGCCATATTGAATACACCTTATTGGAAATTCCACCTCCTCGCGTTGTTGCTACGCAACACTTTTTGAGAGGTAAACAAAGCACGATATTGCAGTTTTCAGGCAAAAAGCCTTACAAAACACTCAAAATATTGATGCCAAAAGAGCCTCCAAATCAACCTAATAACCACCGAAGTTGCTGTTTTCCTCTTTCTAATAGCTTCTGCTAGCATCTTGAAAGCTTTGTTTGGTTGTTTTTTTCAAATTCAGTGTATTTTTAGGAACATATAAAAAAGCCAGATATAAGCAGAATAAGTTCTTGTTTTACACGGGAACTTTTAGCGCTACTCGCTCTACCATTTATGTTTACCTCCAAATTTCAACGGATCCATTTTAGCGCGATTGTTTTTGTGGAATTTCCGATAAGGTGTATTGTATGCAAAAATTATGGTGGACAAATTGCCGTGGTGAAATTCCCTTAGAAAGTATGCAAAACATATGCAAAAAGAAAGTATTAATATAAAACTTACAAGCATGATTGGCATTGGCATTATATTAAAATGTAATCTTGTAGAAGAAAGATTAAATTTGCTTCTTTTGAAAACTAGAAATAATAAAATTCGCTCATGTCTTAGAACAAGCACTTCAAAAAACCATAACTTAGACATAAACTGAAGCTGAAAAATCACCTGCAAAGGTACAAAAATAATCCTTATTCGGCTGACGGTAAATTATTCTCCTGGGAATAGAACTGGCAATCAAACAAATCAAAACATTGATCTGAACCCGCTGAATGTGTGAACAACGTCATAATTACTGCTTTCAGTTTGCGTGTTTTGAAATTTGATGTGTGTACTCCATCTTCGTGGAATTTTTTAATGGCATGAAAGCAGAATATGCTATGTCTTTAAGAACAAATTTCTAAAAGGCTTTTGTTGTTCTGTATTTCTTTTTGGATTAAGAAATTCCATCTTTTATTGTTCTAATGATTATAATATTTCTTTATAATATGCTTTGTTGGCTTTTTAATCTTTGTGTAAACTTGCATATGTTTTGCATTCATGGCTGGAACCCCCCCCCCCCCTGGCCTGAGGGGGGGGGGCTAAAAGGTCAAGCAGCAATTGGTACCTGATTTTAGCCTGTGGCTAGGGGGGACTAACCATGTTAGGGGTCACCTAAATTTTTTCAGGGGCTAGATTCTATGTTTGGTGATTGAATTATAAGCAGCCTACCAGACCATAGGCTGGCACTTTCTCATCTTATATTTTAATCTAAACAATGCTCAAAAACTGACTAATATATTATCTGCAGTGCCGTAGCAACTGGGGGGGGGGGCACGGGGGCTATGCCCCCAATAATTTTTTCAAAAATGGTTATTTTGCAAAACGCAAAGTTTTTCTTTTTTAATTTGTCATAATTGTCTTATAAGTGCATGTTTTGAGTGCATTTTCAAGCAATCTAGAGCTTAAATTTTTCCCCTCG
The DNA here is from genome assembly GCF_902728285.1 of Clytia hemisphaerica. NCBI lineage: Eukaryota > Metazoa > Cnidaria > Hydrozoa > Leptothecata > Clytiidae > Clytia > Clytia hemisphaerica. Next base: position 956,376 of record NW_027103528.1, on the reverse strand, counting down.
GGCCAAACCATGGTTGGCCCTTGCAATGTTACTAAACTTCAGCCCCCTTAATATGAAAATGCTTCCTACGGCACTGATCTGTAAAAATTCTTTACTCCTGTTGCATTTACTTAGATAAAAAAACTGTCCGGCAAGGGATCTGCAAACTGACTTGATAAACCTTGATAATCTGGCATGAACCTTCAGTACTTTGCTTATCTCTTATTTCTTAGGGCATTTATTCTATTTAGCAATAAGCTAAACTAACTGTTGTATTTGTTTGATTGTTTCAAAAGGATTTTCGAAAAAATTTGATATGTCATTGGCTTAAGGGTCACCTAAAATATTTGGCAACCAGGGGTTACCTAAATCTTAGGGGTCACCTGAATTCTTAGGGGGCACCTAAAACCTGCTGCCAAGCCATGTGCATATTTTCCAACTAAATCCAACAACAGCTTTTTCGTTCCTGTATTTTTGCATACAATTCAAGATGGCGGATGGAAAGGTGAAAAGGTCTATTGGAACCTTTTTTTTATTTCCCACCAAAAGCCTCAATTTTTGAAATTCCTCAAGCTCAAGCAATCGCCCAATCCTGGAATCCAACGGAAAATACTGTCAACGGCTCTAACTTGGTCATATCATGGGATGGTAGACTTTCTGGTCTGTATTTTCACTTACTGTTAAATCACAAGTTTGTTTTCAATGAGATTTGTGAAGATGTTAATTGAGTGACTTTGGAGGTTCGGTAAAATGATGGCCGAATTGCTGTCCCATGTTTTATCAGACTGTCCCATGTTTTATCAGACTGTCCCAAGTTAGAGCTGTTGACGGTAGCCTAAAGCCCGGATCCACAAAGGCACGCGCCACAATTGCAAGATAACTTCTAGTTGGAGATTTTAGGTGTTCATTCGCAACATGTGCTTAAAGGAATACAGCTGTGACTCTCTGCTTTAGGTGCTTTATTATTTATTTTTAAGTACATGTTTCACCGGTACATTTTCTGTACGCAAAGTGGATGTTGTTTACAGAAGAATCAAAGCAGTCAGTTAAAAAAGAACCACAGAGATAGTTGTTATCATGTGAAAAGGAAAATTTTTTTTTGATTTTTCCAACTCAAAATGAAACACCTTTTCTCAAAAATTTAGAGTCGGTCGGAGGACACAAACCAAACTATCAATTGGGCCTGGCCCAAAACAAGTATTAGGACGAAAATCTTTTCAGCTAATTTCTTTCTGATTTTGTGCACAAACTCCACTGAAAGCATAATATAGGCCGTGGCCAGTGGATTGCTAAAGTTTCAAAAATAAAGAAAAAATTCAAAATGTCCGTGACCAACTTTTTGATATGTTTCCTAGTCAATTTGAGAGTGCTGATTTAGAATTTAAATGTTACCAAGCTTATAAACCTGCAGTTTTTGAGTAATTTGTAATTTTCTGCGTTCTCAAGCAAAATTGTAAGCCCAAAAATTCATGATTTTTGGGGGGCCTTCAAAATCAAAAATAACCTATACCACGATAGAGCTCTTCAAACTGAGAAAAAAATTATTACATCAAAGTCCCAACTTTTCTTGATCAAAAGTTATGGACGTTTTTGTTGAAAAAAGTGAAACGTTTTTGGGATACTGGCCACGGCCTACGGGTATGAACAAACTCAATGTTGGTGAAAATGGACAAAAATTCAACGATGGAGGTGACTCGGTTGGGCGAGGCGAACAGAACATATTATTGATGGTCACCTTATCTTAATTGAATTTTTGTCACTAATTTTAGGAGTGGCGTTTACCTATACCTGGCTTCCTTGTGGTGAAATTTGTTTTCTATTTCTCTTCTTTTTTTTAACCCAGAATGTTTTTTATAAAAAGCACAGGCAGTCTAAGCTTTAACACTTATATCAGGATTAGAAACTAGGCTAGGAGCCTCTTTTACCTTTCCCTTTACAACAATACAATGCTGACAAGTTGACACAACACATTGACAAGTAATCCCTGTGAGAGAAGTTTATATCGAAATCTGCAGTGCCTTGCACGACGGGCAGATGTATAATCCCACCCTTCATATATTTGTTTCAATACGAGATCCTAAGGTTTAGGCTTTTTCTCATATTCAATTTACTGAAGAAAGCGGGCATTCAATGCGATAGTTAGATTGTCAACAAAGTATCATAAAAAATCATTGAACAAAAGAAGAACTTTAAATCTTAAATATTTTCACTTTGAAGAATTGGTGCAAAAAAGTGAAACATGGAAAAGTTTCAATTTTTATTGGTTCAATTTGAAAAACTTTCTATGTTTTTTTTTTTTTGCACAAACCCCTGTAACTATGAGTTAGCACCCTGTTGCTAAAGATGTTGGCTTGAAATGGAAAGTGAAACCACTGAAAATGAAAGTAAAATCAGCCCGTACTCCAAATCCTGTAATCTTAATATAGGAGTTTAAGCATAGACTGACAGGAAAGAGTGGCTGTAACAACAATAAATCAAGCCATTTTCTAACAGGAGAGGGGATTTAATGCCCAGCTTTTTGCCAAAATTCTCTCATCTAGTATCATGATGAATTGCACTATTTGGATTTTGCCACAAAATTTCGATTCAAATGGCAAAATGGAACTATTTCAAGAGGCAATAACTTTTGAACAAAAATAGGAATGAAATATCTAAATACATATTCGAATTCAGCAAGGCTTAAAATTTTCAGAAAAGTATACAATTTTACAATATTTTTTTACAAAACTCTCCCCAGCTTACAAACCACTTTAAAAATTGTATTTTCAACACGGTATTACTTTTAAATAACATTATATCAATAGTATTATGTATAGTTTTTCATACAAACTATGATATTGTTTAAAATATATTTTATCACAGGTTCACTGTTGATGGGGAGGTCAAATATTTGTCAGAGGCACAAGAACTGATCAGACCCGAGAGAAACACTCTTACTGTAGATTTTCGTGATGTGGAAACTTACAAATCTGAATTAGCCACAACCATTCAAGAGGAATATTACAGGTAAATGTGCTTTTTGATACTATATTGTCTGAAGTATAAGTTTGAACTGAAATTTGATTCAAATAATCAGGGCTGTCAGCGTCCTGGAACAGGCGCCCCGGCACCGGGAGGCCAGCCGGGCCCTGGCCTGACCACATTTTTTCAAAGTAAAAAGGAAATTTACTAATCAAGCCAAATTTTGTTTAATGAAGTAAAAACAAACCTGTTTTAGGCAATCTAGAAGGACTAAAATTCAAAAAGAAAAACATTTTTTTGCTTATATCAGCATAATATAACAATAGGCAGGCACTGTCCTGATATGAAATATGTGTCTGATATGAAACGGGAACACTTATGTAAAAATAAAACCTTTAAGTATCCTGGGAAGTCCTGGAGTGTCCTGGAATTCAAGTTTTGTTTAAGGCTGGCAACCCTGATAATACTAATCCATCTTTATAATTTGATCAACAATTGGACCTTGCAAGCTTATTAAAATTAATTTTCATTGCTGCCACTTCACAATATAGTATGTTTCTTATTTCAGAGTATATCCTTTCTTATGTCGAGCTGTCAGAAATTATGCACGAGACAGAGGTGAAGTGCCGTTAACAAAAGAATTTTATGTCAGCTTCATATCCCTACCAACAAGACACAAAATTCGTGAGTTATCTACTCAGAAGATTGGTTCTCTATTACGTATCAGTGGTCAGGTGGTCAGAACGCACCCTGTACATCCAGAACTAGTCAGTGGAACATTCAAATGTCTTGATTGTCAAACTATCATCAAGGAAGTTGATCAGCAATTTAAATACACTCAGGTAATTCAAGCTATCAGCCAGGGGAGATGGAGTACTAGGTTTGAAAAATAAAGAGTATTTATTTCTGAACCAAAGCTTGAAAATTAACCCTTATTAGGGACTTTCATGGGAACCTTATGGCTCGCACACAGCTGGCACCCATTTTGCCTAACTGCACCCACAGGCCTATCATAGATGGCTATCTATAAATCTATAATTTTCTTAGCATGAAAGGTTTTTTGTCATCCCTTAAAAAATATACCCCTATTTTCTGAGTTTGATTTGTAAAAACTAGGCTACGTCATATCTTCCTTCGTTTCGAGCATAAAACTCCTACTCTTCGGGATATGAGCACTGATTTTGTTTTGAATATTAAAATTCTCCGGATAAATCGCATGCGTAATGAGGTTTTAATGAAACAATAGAGAGTTTCGAACTCTAAGCCAATCAGCTGTGTTTTAAATATTCTTTTATTTGAAATCTCTATTGATAAATTTTATTATAAATTCATCTTTTGTGAAAGTTGTCTATTATGTTTAAACCCATTGATAAACAATTCCCGGTGGGGGTTACTAGTGGCCGTCTATAGCAGTGCCTATAGACCAAGAGTAAGGCCTAAAAGCCTGGAGCTGTCTATTGTGTAGACTAGTAAAAACTTCCATATTAAAATGCATTAATACTCAATACAAAATAATATATTTCAGAAGACACATATTTGTTATTTGCTTTCCAGCCAAGTATTTGTAGGAATCAAGTTTGTCAGAATCGTCAACGCTTTGAGTTGGATATTGATAAATCTCGTTTTGTTGATTTCCAAAAAGTGCGAATTCAAGAAACACAAGCAGAGCTACCAAGAGGCTGCATTCCAAGAAGGTTAGAGTATTCACCAATGCTCCTCTTTCAGCCTCTTTGATTAATTCTTTGCAGAAGCTTTTTTTAAATGATTGGTTTTTGGAACTAAATCAATCCAGTGTTGAGATTATCGTCTTTTCAATGCCTTTTTGAATATTTCCTTGAAATTTGAGAATAAAAAATTGTTAAGTTAAGTATTTTGTTGTTCAGTTATTCTGCAAAAAAAGTAATCGACATTTAACATTATTCTTGCACGCTTATTTCAATGACTTTTAGTTCGTTTTATCGATTAATAAATTTATTTTTATTAAAAACCTCACAGCGATGTTGTAGAGGGAGGACATTTTCAAATCAACTTCGTTTTTTCTTCTTTAGTGTTGAAATTGTTTTGCGAGCAGAAGCAGTAGAGAAAGCACAAGCCGGAGACAAATGTGATTTCACAGGTTCCCTGATCGTTGTCCCTGATGTCGCACAAATTAACATGCCTGGATCGCGCGCCGAAACGCGTGGAAGAAACAAACAAGGAGCAGGTAAGAAGAAACAAGATTTGTTATTTATTATATTCTAAGCAACTAAAATTGCAGGACATTTTATTGTCCAGTCCTCTTGCTTTCAATCCTCATGGTTTGATTTAGCTTAGATTTAGCTCACTTTTTCCCTTGAATATCTTAGGATATTTTGTCTTTTTAGGTTTTAGTTTTGAAAGATATTACCGATACTCTTTTAGTCCAGGAGTACTTTTCTAACTATTTTTCAAACGTACTTTATTTCATCACAGGTGATGTTGAGGGAGTAAGAGGTTTAAAATCACTCGGTGTTCGTGATCTGACGTACAGGTTAGCCTTCTTAGCATGCAGTGTGACTGCAACCAATCCACGTTTTGGTGGCAAAGATCTCTCGGCTGAAGATATGACAGCTGAAGCAATTAAGAGTCAAATGACTGAACAAGAATGGCATAAAATTTATGAGATGAGTCAGGATAAGAATTTGTATCATCATCTCATCACAAGCATGTTCCCTACTATTCATGGTGAGATATCTCTAAATTACTTCTTTTCATTAACAGCGCTCTGCAGACTGGATTCTTTACAAAGACTTCAAAATTCCTAAACAACACAATGCCTTGTTTCGAAGAAACGCTGTGAGAACTTTGTTCTAATCGATTTCATTAGATGGGCTTTCTATCCATTAGAATATGGTTGGAGGTCTGAAATGAGCGAGATGAGGTGATAAGCTTGGTAATTGTTTCAAAACCGGGGCAAGGGCTGGTCGTGACATACTTAAAGAGAAGGATATCAAAAAATGAATTTTGGTTGAAATTGTACTTAAAGGTCAATTGACGTTTCTTCTTTCAACTTTTCTTCAGGAAACGACGAAGTGAAAAGAGGCGTGCTATTGATGTTGTTTGGTGGCGTTCCCAAGACAACGGGCGAAGGGACAACACTTCGTGGTGATATCAATGTCTGTATCGTTGGCGACCCCAGCACTGCTAAAAGTCAATTCCTCAAGTGAGTTCTTTTTGCATACTTTCAAAAGCTGGTGATATCTCTCTTGATTTTAGATCAATTCATAGGGTAGTCACCATTAATTTTCTTTTTATCAGTAGATTAGATTACTAAGGCTGCATGTAACAATAAAAGTTCGTATTTCGCTTTCGTCGGCTTAAACATAACGATTATGTTAGAATGTATTGTTATGTTATGTGTTTATTCTCTTCACAGGCAAATCGAACAATTTTCTCCACGCGCGGTGTACACGTCAGGAAAAGCAAGTTCTGCTGCAGGTTTAACAGCAGCTGTGGTGAAAGACGAAGAGTCAGCAGAATTTGTCATTGAAGCTGGTGCACTTATGTTGGCTGATAATGTATGCATAGTTTTTCGTTCTGACTCTTTCTAATAATACACGTGGTAATTTTTTTCATTCAAACAAAAGATTTTATTGTTTTACTTTTCGAATTATGTTTGTTCCTTTTTGAAAGGATCAACATCTGCAAAGTGACATAGTGACAAGCTTGATCTCTAATTTCGACTAATTCTACCACCTAGATAGCAGGTTTCTTTATGCATACAATATCACCGTTCATGATTTTCGTTCATTCAGGGTGTATGTTGTATCGACGAATTTGATAAAATGGAAACGAAAGATCAAGTGGCCATTCACGAAGCGATGGAACAGCAAACTATATCCATAACCAAAGCTGGAGTCAAGGTGACATTCGGTATTCCTTTATGCTTAAAACAGGCTTTTCCAGGAAGAAATAAGTAGGAGAGCGACGAATCACTCACGTAACAAAGAGAACGCGCGCTAAGCGCGCAAATTTTTTACTAAATTGCGCACGTGAACCAGTTTTAGCGTGCGCGATTTCGTACAAAACGCCCTTAGATATTTTTCTATAGAATCAAAGTATAATTGACGCGCGCAATTTTTCGCTCACTATACGAGATTGACGAGCATTTTACTAAGCGCGAGCGCGATCGCGCACGTCTTATCGAAAAGAATGTAAAAGAACTAAAATCTTCTAAATTTACTAAAAGTTTCTTCTGCAATTACCCAAATTCCAAACACTTGTTTGCAATAGCTTAGTCTACCGTAATAACGACGGTTCAATCAGTTTGTAAAACTTTATATCCTACATTTTATCCTAAGGCTACATTGAATGCTCGTACATCTATTCTTGCTGCCGCTAATCCAATCGGTGGACGATACGACCGAACAAAATCGTTGAAGCAAAACATCACGTTATCAGCTCCCATCATGTCTCGATTCGATCTGTTTTTCATCTTGGTGGATGAATGTAATGAAGTGACTGATTACGCCATCGCCAGACGAATTGTTGATCTGCACAGTCGTAATGAAGAATCTGTGGAGAGAGTCTACTCTGTTGATGAGGTATATCCACTAGTTGTTTTCTGTCAGTACGGAGATATTTGTCTCGACTACACCTGACTGACTTAGGTGATATGGGTGATTGTCTTTTCGACTTAATTTATCCCGTGTATACATCAATCAATCCAAGAAATCCTTATCTTTCTATCTAAGATGTAAAAAGAAGAATAATGAATTTCCTCCACTTTTCCTTAATTCCTTTCTGCACCTAACTCGAGATATTAACCCTTTAAAACCGTGGTTTTTCAGCCAGAAACAGCTATTTTGTCCAGTTTTTGCGCTTTTTGAAGCTCAATATCTCGAGTTAGGTACTGAAATCACCTATACTCGCAATATCTCTAATCTTAATTTTTTGAGAGCTTTCCAAAAATATACAACAGGTCTCCATTTTCTCGAGCTAAAATTTTCATTAATTTTTAACCCTATGATTTTTGCCTGAGACCGTCATATTTGTCCGAAAATTACACCAAAGTGTCCGAAAAAAAATTGGAAACATCGTAATTTCGATTCCCTTACCCCTTTAGCTTTCCAAAAATGTATAAGTGCTTTGATCAAAACATTCGAGCGATTTTACAAAATGCCCTCTACTATAAGTGTCTTGTATCTCAGTGGATTAATAGATATTTCTTAGATAATTCTGCAAAAGAGGTTGCTGCTATGAATATCGTTCATAACATTCGACTCGATCATCATTTGTCTCTAGGTTCAACGTTATTTGACGTTTGCTCGCTTATTCAAACCTACCATCACTAAAGAAGCGCAAGATTACATGGTGACTCAGTACAAACATCTGAGACAGCGAGACAGTTCAGGTGTTGCGAAATCTGCATGGAGGATCACAGTTCGTCAATTGGAGAGTATGATCCGATTATCTGAATCATTGACCAGATTGCATTGTCAAGACATGGTCACGCCTAAACACGTGAAAGAAGCTTACAGACTGTTGAACAAATCCATCATTCGCGTTGAAACGCCTGATATTCAGTTCAACGAGGAGGAAGAAGGTCTTCATCTTTTTATTCATTTCCAATTTCATATCGTTTCACATGAGACATGTTCCTATGTCCAGTCAACGGATTAGAATAGGTGGATTAAGAACTCATAGAAAACACTCCTCGTTAGGTTATCAAACTTTTTTACGAGTTTGCTAGCAATTAAAACTTGATAAGTTGTAAAAAAGTTGTAAAAAATCATTACTTTCAACATTTTCATTGGTCATTACGTATCACGTGGTACATTTTAAATAAGAAAATGCACTTTTTTAGCCCTTTCTATCCAATGCAGAAATTAGCCAAATAATTTAAAATTTATTTTCCTAATTCTAAATACAGTCTTCTTTCACCAGTATGCAACCCATTCGTGACCCATCGATAGTTTCTTAGTTATAGACCATACGTTAATTTTCACTTATCTGAAGATTGCCATTGACAAAAGATCAAAAATTTACATTAAAACTGGTCTAGCGTTTGTCGATGCTAAAACTTAAGTGCAGGATTTAAAATATTTGCAAAATCATCAAAATTGATCGAATCATAGGACAAATTCGTTTTCGAAACTGTATAAATTGGAAAATTGTTCTTATAAAAACAATGAAAAAACTAAACGAGGAGTGCGCAGAGTCATTTACAGATTTTTCTTGTAACAATGAGAAGACAATGGATCTCTCTTGGGAGCAACGAGAGAAGTTAATCCACCTATTCTAATCCGTTGGTCCAGTTATATACGCTTATCAACTGTATAAAAGGGAATTGGGCTCGAGTTTACCATTCGTATTGATACGGTCATAAAAGATACACCGACTCCTTATATCGATCAAAAATGACTCTTAATTCCTATCAATTTCGAAGTCTTCTCAATTCCTTTTGAAAAGTGTTTATTTGTTTGTAAGTTGGCCATGGTTAAAATCCTCTCAGGCTTTCACCCTGCATTATTCTTTTTGCCGAATAGAAGACTATTGTTTTCAAAGTCATTGTTCGTACTCTTTTTCTCAGGATTCGGAAATAATGAAGACGTCGAGATGACCGAAGAACAACCTGAGAACAACGCCGATGACGAAGCAGCAGCACCCGCTGATGACGCTTCCAAAACGAACGGCGAGAAAGCGGCCGCGCGTAAAGTGACTTTGAGCTATGAGAAATATCGACGGATTGCGAACACTTTGATTCTGTTCATGAGACAGGAGGAAGACAAGCCAACTGAAAGTGAGTGATTTCCTCTGGTTTAATTTTCGTGTTGATTTAGTTATGTTTTATGTCACACTTCTTTCGCAAAGTGAAGATCTTAAGTTTCATTAGTTGCCTAGGAAGGCTAAACATCTAAGCTGTTTTTTGCTTAAATGTGTTTTGGAAAATTCTACCCGAGCAACAACTTGAATAGCATACCGCTATGCAAACGTCATAATTATTACTTTTTACATTTGACCGAAATTCAATCCCACAATCCTTTTCATGTTGATTTATAATTAATGCGTGCAAGTTATTACTTTTGTATTGTCAATAAGTTTAATTGCCTTGCAAACGCAATTCATGCAAAGGATGGTTGGATTAAAACTCGGACAAACAGTAATTTTGATGTTTATTTTTAGAATCACTGCAGTATGCTATTGGACGTTCAAACTAGAGTTTGGATTTTGCGTATCTTCTAACAAATATTTCATTGTTTTCCCTGCAGGTGAGACGGGTATTCGACGGATGGATGTTGTGAATTGGTATTTGAAAGAAAATGAGAAAGATATCGACAGCGCCGCTGAACTGGAAGAGCACACTTTCTTAATCGGAAAAATCATCGACCGTCTCGTCAAAAGTGTAAGTGGGATTGCATTGGCCCTTCTCACATTCTCCATCGCACAAATGATAGCCTGAGCTTAAGATCAAAAGATCATTATTCTGCATGATATCTACAGTAGAGCCTCCATTACTGTAACTTTTAATTATAGCTTGGATTTCTCTTTAACTCCTTGGCAGCCCTTTTAAAAAATATACTCCAACACCATAATTCGAATGAAATTTTTTGACCCCTTAAGAGAATATAATGTCTTTATAAGTCGAGCTCCCCATAAATTAAACAATTATTTGTTTTTCACTTTGGTGTTTTATTCAATATAAATATTTCAGTGAGTTCAAAAGCTCTACAACTCGAATTATATCTCTTAACCCGATCGATTTACTTTTGGCGTTCGAGTTATGGAAATTCTACTGTATATTGTTCATTGGAGGCATTCTAAATAAATTGTTAATTTTAAAATGACATCCTTTTCATTTGTAGGATGGCGTCTTATTGGCGTTGAAGGAGCCTTTCTTGGGCGGTGATGGCGAGGCTGAACAGGCGGAAGAAGATGAGGGTAATCCATACCTGGTCGTACATCCTAACTATATCATCGATGAGTGAACAACCCATTTTCTCATGGTACAAGAGACCACTGATTCCGTTGTCTATATGCCAGATCGAATGCTCTGCTACTTGCAAGAGACGGCTTAGTGCTAAACACCTTTCTCCAACGCAAAATTTCGCTTAATAAGTGATCGCCTTAATAAGATAAAGCTATGGCATGAATCTAATATGGCAGATGAAATGAACAGTTTTGTATTTATTTTCTGGAGGCTATCCCAAATAGGAATGACAAAAATTCAGACCATTTATTTCATAATCATTCAGTTGTTTTTTTGTAGATATTTATAAAACTTACAATAATTTAAAAATATTCTAAAAATATCATACAAACTTACCGTATTTCTGTTTTATTTTATTCTTATTTCGTTAACCCTATTAGCCCCAGGGGGGGGGGTAGAATCTACCACGCTGGAGTTCTTTTGTTTATATCTCGGAGAAAAATTTTTGAAACGACTTGAAACTTTCTGACTTTTAATAAAATCTTATTAAGAGTACTTGTACAAAATTTTAGGGTCATAGGTTGTCCAGATCAGGTTTTATGTTACTTTATTGTGAAACATGACATAAAACCCAGCTAAAATCCTTAAAACTCAAAATTTTAAAGTGCTGATAACTTCTAAACTATTTATTCAATCATTTTCAAATTTTGACACGTGATAGGCATTGATAATACAAATTTAAAAAATCTAAATAAAATTTTTGAAAATGATGACGTCATCATTTATGACGTCATCAAATTTTGACAATTTTACTCATCTTCAGCATAGATTTTAAGAAAAAATCTTCATGGAAATTACAAAACCGGCAATTATGTTAAAGAACAGTCTTTTATCTTTCAGAATCTTCAAACAGAATCGAAATATCTTTATTGGTTCGACTGTAATAGACATTTTTGTAAACCATATATTTGGGCTTTTTTCCGACAGGTGGAAATTTTGTGATGACGTCATCAGTTTTTGAATGACGTCATCATTTTTTTTTTCTTCCTGAAAAATTGTATCATGATGGAGAACATCTGTACCAAGTTTCATGGCCATAGCTCTTCTAGATCGAAAATAATCGAGGGTGGTAGATTCTACCCCCCCCCCTGGGGATACAAAAGTCAAAAAAGCTTGGGGCTAATAGGGTTTTAAGATCGGTGTGAAAAAATGAATTACATTGGAAAACTTTTTCCATATTATTTTTTCTGGTAGATTCTTCTTTTTTAAGGGCTCTGACCATAGTCGAAGAATTGCTCTTGGGATTTGAAAGTCAAACTTTTATATTTTAAGCTCCTTGACGCACTCTCAACAAAAATTGTCTTTATAAATCACACCCCTGTGTCACAGACCCACTGGGATCCCATCCCCACTGGAAAATTTGGCAAAAATTTGCTTCCCGATGGTAAAATACCCTGGAACTTCACTGGGAAATTGACTTTTGACTTCATCCCCACTCGAAAATCAATGTCTAAAAATTTCACTCCAAAACCATCCCCAAACCTCGGAACAATAGAATTTCTATCCCCATTGGGATTTTGATAGGAATTTTTATCCCCCACTGAAGAAAAGGTTTTACCCCCGGACAAGCATCTGCTGACCCCCTGGACACCCCAAATTACCCCCGGACAGAGCAAATTACCCCCCGGATAAGGCAAATTTTGATGATTTTTTGCTACCCCCCGGACAAAATATCCTCCACCCCCCATGTACAATTTTTTTTCTGGAAGAGCCCATTACTATTTTCAAGAAAAAGGTTTTTGAAAATTCCATCTAAACGTCACTTTATCTAAACTAAACAGTCATTTCCAAAATTTCGAAACTTTTGGTTTAGACTTTGCATTAGTGAAAATACTCTAAGAATTACATCAGCCAGGTGTGGAATAGTCTAGCATGCTAGACGACTTAACTTAACTAAGTAAAAAATAGGAAGTAGAAAACTTGACAGGAGCATCAATATAGTTTATTTTAACCATATCCCGACATAAAAATTTCCCGCTTTCAACAAAAACGTTATAAACGACTGGATTCCCAGTCAGGTGTGGAAGAGAACAATCACATGTCGATGGTCTTTCACTGTATGTCATTATGGTTCGAGCTTACATTACCCAAGGTGTCGCATACCTATACTTTGACGTTCAACAAATTATAATTCCGATTGAGAAATTGCGAAATCTCCTGAAAAATAGTGGTTGGAGTTAAAACTTTTTTAAGAGAGCTTTTGGGAAAGCAGAGATGTTGAGTTTTATAATCAAGGAGTAAAGAGGTGAGGAGACAGAAAAAATACGCATTTTTCGGCTTTTGATTTTTCTTTTGATTATTTAGTTCTGTAAAAAAGCGTGCAATAATTTTCCAAAAAAAGAAGCCCCACTATGACCAATATTATATGTACAAAAATATATAAATTACAAGCACAAAAAATGACAATGATAAATATATAATCACATTTATATTATTTCTACAGCAAAATTAAAAAAGTTAAACTTTCTGAAAAGTGTGCAAAAAAAATATGAGATAAAATTCGTGTATGTACATTCAAAAATTCTTCATTTAAAATAATAAATTAGTGAAGATTTTTCAGGTTTATAAGTTGAGTTGATTCTTTAGTCGACATGCATTTTCCGTAACAGAATTTCTACAACAAAAGGTGAAAATTTGAAAAGACGTTCCACTTGGTTGAGTGAGATTTCAAAATTAGGCAGCGATTTCTATTATGATTCAAACAGCAAACTTTAGAGGTTTTCTTTTTAAATAAGAGTGATGTCGTTTGCTTACTCATCAAGTTTAATTCACAAGCTTGTATTGACACAGGTGTGGAGCAAGATTGGTCAGTAAAAGGAAAAGAAAAGCATTTATGCATTTATAGTCTATTATGCTTATATCAGCATAATATAACAATAGGAAGACACTGTCCTGATATGAAATATGTGTCTGATATGAAACGGGAAGACTACAAAATATCGTTCCTTTGAGAAGGGAACATACACCATCGACAATTTCTTTTTTCATTTCTTCCTTCCAGCCTTTCTCATGAATTTCCAACTTTGAATCGTTCCACACGAAATCATCACTATAAACTTTTCGGTGAAATACAACTCTGTGGGAGACTGATAGTTGAGACGTCGCTAGCCTTTCTTCTGGCTTCACTGTCTCTTTCCGATCGCAAAATAACCGATTTGACGCGCGGTGTAGGCGGAGAACTAACCTCGTTGTCTCGCGCCGAACGTACAACGACCGATTTTACGCGTGGTGTGGGCGGAGAGCTAACCTCGCTGTCTCGTTCTGAACGTACAACGACCGATTTTACGCGTGGTGTAGGCGGAGAGCTAACCTCGCTGTCTCGCTCTGAACGTACTACCACCGATTTGACGCGCGGGCTGAGCGGAGAGTTGTCTACGGAGAGAGAGTTCCTCGGTATGGCTGGGATGGATAACGAATGGACGCTCTCTGTTTCTCTCGCTTCGAACAGTTTACGTATACGATCTGTTTCGAAAAAGTCACGTGTCAACATAGCACTGCCTCTCCGTTGTCGTTCAGGATGAACCATGCAGTAATGTCGAAGAAACGCTCGTGCTCCTCTTGCTCCAGTCTGTAGAAAAAAATATAATTGAAAAAAACAATATTGGGATCATCAGGGATCATCAGGGAATTGGGCAACAAATCCTTCCTACAGTTTGAGAATTATGAAACAAAGGAGGAATTTTGTTGAATAACAAAAGCCTAGATTATCGATCGACAGTAAAGGTCTCTTTTAAGTGTTGGGCGATCTTGAGTTGCATTACTTTTCTCACTTTCGATCACAACCAGGCAAACATTTAAAATTTTTACCTCCAAGAGGAATTCTTTATCAGGTTCTTCCAGATGGAAATCACTGGCTTCAATGTAATCCGTATCGATACCGATCGTTCTCTCGATGTCCCGATCCTAAGGTGTTGAAAATTAAAATGTTTTGTAAGGGCTATTAAAGTTGAAAGGGTTAAAAGTTAAAAAGTTTTTAAATTTCGAAAGATATCAGTTGATAACCGAACCGGCAGCTTGGCAAGCATACTATTCGACAGAGTTTTTCAAGATAAAAGTTTTTCAAACGTGGAAGGAATAGAGAATGTTTTAGAATAATGATCAGATAATTTACCTCGACATAATTTCGTTTGACGTTGATCGACAATGCTGTCTGAAGTGGAGAAGAAATGAAGTGTTTTAGCTTTTTCACTTTGAATTGATAAGGATGTGGAGCAATATTGGTTAACGAAATCGAACACAATAGAACGATAGGAGACACCGGCCTGATATAAGACATGAGTCCGATATGAAACGGGAATACTTATGTAAAACTTAAACTCGACATTTTCAGCATATGTTACCCTAATAATTTGAGATATTTCTATTCCTTTGAAAAAGTGAATTCAATATTCTAGCAACGAATTTCGACTTACCTGGAGAGTGGAGATGAAATCAGCAAGTGTTCGTATTTCTTTTCGTGTGTAGCCTAGAAATCTAGTTTGGATATTCACTCCCTTGCTCTCCACAAAACTCATCAATTCTTGAAACGTAATCTGAGATGAGAAGGTATAAACAGTGTCTTTTATTGATCTAAAAACAGCCTCAGATTAAGAAAATTCTGATTTTAAGTCACCGAGTGAATAAATTAAGCATATTTTAAGAAAATCACGAAAAAATAAGAGCAGCCAAGCCTCAGCGAAAATTATGACTTTGATTCCTATTAACAGACGAGTGTTATAGATTTCATAATTGAGAAGGTGGCAATACATTGACTTAAGAAATAGCCAACACTGTCTTCCCACTTTAATTCACAATCAAAATAGGGAAGGGTGAAAAGTGACTAATCTAGAGCTGAAGAAGTAGAATTAATTTAGAATTGAATATACCTCTCCATCATCATCTCTGTCCAACTCTTTAAAAGCTTCGTCCAAATCCTTCTCACCAAATAAAATCTGCTTCTCGGCTTCGTTGAAACTATTGTTCTGCAACAGAGAAGAAATTTTGATGGAAATATGAAAATTAATCGCACGATGGGTTATTTTTTCTTATTTGGCGCGCCCTCAAAGAGAGCAATTAATCGTTAATTGCATCCTGTAGAGAGCAATTAATCGTTAATCACACTCTTCGATGCGGCGCCAATGTTTACAAAATTGATTTTAATGTTTTTTCTTACATTTTTTTGTATCAAAACGTTTTAATTGCATTCGAAATTTATTTTGTGAGAAAGAAAATCAATAAACAACAATAAAAGAAAGACATAGACAGAAGAGAAAATATAAAAAAATATCAGTGTAATTTCTGTAATTTACTTTCCTAACTGGGAAAAAGTAGTGAAAGCCATTGTGCGATTAGCTCGTAATCACATAATAACTCGTACAATTCGAAAATCGCACTCGTGATTTTTTTGTTTCGAATTTCCCTCGTCCTTTCGGACTCGGAAAATTAATAACAAAAAAATCACTCGTGCAATTATATTCGAATTACACTCGTTATCATGTGATTACATATACAGTTCAAAAACTCTGAAACTTTAAAACCATAGCCTGAGAATCTAGGTACACCGCAATAGAAAAACTACTCACAGTTCAGTCCCTCTACTTCGATCTTCACGAGATCAACAATATTTACTTCGAATTTTATAAAGATTTGAATTACGGGAAGTATTTTGTACGAGTATCCAGCAAAGGGGTCTAACGCTTCGGTGGATTTGGACAATACAGGTTTAAGAGAGAAAAAGAAATTTAGCCTTTTCGGTTCTGCATAAAATCAAAATCAACTCATCAAAAAATGATGAATCACTTTTTACTTACAGTTTCGAAAACTTTCTTCAGTTCGTTTAAATTAACAATTCCATCATTATCGAAATGCATACGATGCAATTCCTAGAGGGAGAGAGAAAGCATTAAAAAAAACATTTCGATTTATTGATTTTTTAAGGGTATGGATAACCTTGCTCGCAACTATAATGCAAGTTCCTCCTTTCTCAAACTAGTTATGCCATGAGAGCATCAACTTTCTCAATCAAATGATTACATCATCCAAGGCAAAACACCATAAAACGACTTCTCCCTACCTTCATAAATCTTCCAACGGCATTGACAACGGCTTGATGTTCTTTGGTGGCAGCCGCTTTACGGATACGCAACTTTCGGCGTTTCCTGTACGAATAAATGAGATTGAACACCATAAAGAGCGAAATGACCCACAAGCTTTTTTTCTTACCCGATTCTGCTGAGGATTAATACTAAGATTGTTTTTTTTTCACTAAGACAAAAACGCACTGTATGGATTTTTTGAGTTGTTAAGAATTTTCTTAACATAGAATTTTTCCAATATTTTTAGTTGGTTAGGAATTCGAAACAGGGCTTCTATTCGATTGATTATAGAAGCATTGAAGAATCCCCAGAATTTTTTCTACCTATACAACTTGGTGTTTGGAGGAGGTGGTGGTTCGTTGCCTTGTCGTTCAGCTAGCCTCACTTTCATCAACTCTGTCTCCGTGTCCGAATACTGAAAGCAAAATCAAAACGCCGAAATTAGAGCTCAGCCAGTCAGATTATGACATTCGAAAGAAATCCTTTCTTGATTAATTGTATAAAGTGACCAAACCATAAATCCAGAACACAATCCCCCGCAAAGCAGAATTTAGAAGATATCATTTTGATTTCGGAAGAACAGGAAAGTCTTAGAAAAGTTCTATGGATAAGAAAAATACCAAGATGATCCCAAGTGACTTATTGCTCCAGGTACCAAAACGTTCACTTTTGGCGAAAAGTTTGGCGTAATTTTCCAGCGGTTGAAGTTTCTTGAAGAAAGAATCCTTTGAATCCATCGATAGCCACCATCCTAAAAGAATCGATGAAGAGTGAAAGTTCGTTTATTAGTGGCTCTAGCTAGATAGGTCAATAAATCAAAAAGTCCATAAAAACTGAAAAAGACTTGATGGGTCAGAATTGATTTATGCAAGAGGACAATAAGTAGTTAACTATAGTACGTCCACTATCATCTGAATGCTAGTTTTTTTCTATACAAGAACTTTTCATGATTTTCTTATGATGAGTAGGAAAGGGTTCACACTTTAAAAGTAGGAAGTTTGCAACCGCAGTTGGAGGCGATTCGAAGGCTCCTCTTTCGAATTTCTGTGGATTGCTCCGCCTAACCATGATCCTTTACTTTTATTGCTTAGCATCAAGCAGATACGCATGAAGTACAATTTCCTACTAGGTGCGAAGTCTTTAGTGTGGCCAGCCCGACCGAGGATTCCACGACCTTTCGAACCGTAGGCGAATGCTCTACCAAATGCTCTACCTAACATTACAAGTATCAAACGTGGATGAACTGGCTTACCGTCGAAGGCGTGAATAGGGTAATTACAGAGAAGTCCACCATCAACGAAAACATCACTGATATCTTCACTCAATCTGTAACGTACACTTTGGAAAACACCTGAAAAAAGATGGTAAAAGTAGAACATCCTTTGCTTTAAAAATGTTGTGTTATGGTTTTCTAGGGAATACGAAAACTCTTCATGAAAACTGTTCATGTTCACTTTGTAGGAAATATATTTCGCTAAATTAAGAAATTATCAGTTAAAGAGAAAGTCAGAATCGCTATGAAAAAGATGCTGAGCTTGCGAAGCAATTGAAAGCAATTTAGAAAAGAACGTGTTTATGTCGAAAATGTTGAATAAGAAATAAAACGAATTACGATCTACATTTTTGAGGTCCAAGTAAGTAATTTGTATTGCTTATGCAACGTCAGCAAGCATGTCTAAATTGGCTTTGAACTTACCCGGTAGAGCAGCTGACATTCGAACCGCCATTCTTATGGGTGTATTTGGCGTCGTTTTAGGGTGGAAATATTCTGTAGACATTTGACTCAAGTTCGTTACAACGATGCACAGTTCACGACCATACATCTCGAAGACCTAAATAAAAGCGGTACTATGTTTAGTTTTGTGGTATTCAAATCCTTAATCCCCAATAAAGACTTTTTTGGTAAAGAAAAATTTGTTCGAGGAAAAAGATTGGCCTCCTGGAAACATGTTTACTAACTTTTCCACGAATAGTGGTGAAAATTAAGCATGTAATTTTAGTCGTACTTTTCCGAGATTTTTTCTTACTCACGGATAGCGAAGTATCTTGAAGGACAAAAAAATTACCTGTCTAAAGGTTATTTCAGCGTTTCCAGTGCGTTCACGTAACTGGTCGCCAAACCATTTATAAAGTTTCTTGCCAGGGTTCCATCCGTAGCCACTCAACAGATTCGGTAACAAACTGAAGTAACCACATTTGTGGTCTGAAAGAGGATTAAACTAATATGAAATCGCCTGATATATGTTATAGTTATATTTTTCGAGTTCAGATTTTTCGTCATATAGGAGGAGTCTATCTAACAAATCCTACATTACTAAAAATAGACAAAAAGGACGACAAATTTTATAAAGAACGACAAAAAAGAACGACAAATTTCATATTTTATCGCGTTTACAAACCCTCTAACAGACGATAGCATCGTCTACCATAAGGACAGCTTTCAGATCAGCTGACACACGCATACGTTTAAAAGGCCTAAACCGCCCATATCCGCCTATATGGGTGTTAATTCATTAAGCAAAGTGTAAGCTTACCCATAAGAACTGCTTTAAGGTCAGCTGACATAAACTCCTTTAGCTCAGCGGCATTGAAACCAACGGCAAAGAGAGCGGCCGTTATCGCTCCTACACTTGCTCCTGCTACTCGCTTGATGCGCTGTGTTATACCTGCATCCTCCAATACCTAGAAAAAGACAATGGTAAATTGTTGTGGATTATTCAAACTCTATACAAGAAGAGTAAAGAGTAAAAAGATCATATGCAAGTCGTATGCAAAATTATTTCAGAGGGAACATAATCATGTCTGTCATTCAAGTCAACTTAGATGTTCATGACAGTTCTCAATGAGGCATAGGATCTGTTGCAAAAGATCCCGTTTACCAAAAAATATGGCATTAAGGAGATATTCGTTTTCTAAAATAATGAAGGTTTATTCTATGGGTTACTAAAACCCGAAAGCTCCATTTTGTTACGATCTAGTACCGCAACATGCAATGTTTATAATGACTTATGCTTTTAAAAACAGTTAATTGTCAATACACCAAAAGAAGCAAAGGAAAATACCTGCAGCGCACCAACATAAGCCATTCCTTTGTTCCCTCCGCCTTCAAGTATCAAATTTTCGAATGGAAAGTCGAAATTTTTATAGATATCTTCTTCTACTGCACGTTTATCGTCTATAACAGTTTGTAATAATCTGGTGCTTGATACTGACCCAAACATCCCGCCTAACGTGCCAGCGTTCAGCATTTCTTGCGAGACGAGCGTACCCGAAGACCGCTTATCCTTACGTTTCATAGCTCTATGATTAGCGGCACCGTTTTGGTTTTGGGCGGATTTATGAGCAACGCCATTTTGTTGAATTTCGATACCACCACTACTACCGCTATCGATGCTATCAATATCGGTGTTATTGTTCTTATCATTGTCGCGCGTTGTAGAAGCGGACGTCTCGCGGCTGGAAATGGTTTCTTTGGACTGTCCATATTTCTTTGCGTTAGTGATAGGCGAATGAAAACCACTTCCCACTTGGCCGTGGTTAATCTTCCCTCTTCGTTTGCTCTTCATTTTCAAACACTCGAAGCAACCCATCTCTGGCTGGAAGTTCTCATCTGGAAGAAAAAGAACAAAAGATGTATCAAAATACGTTCTAGTGTGTATTCTGTTAAAATAGTTTTCCTTTGAAACGGCCGAATTTAAAAGTCTTTTCACGTCAACCCAGGCACGACGGAAGCTTTTTAAATCTGGTACGGCAAACGATGAAATTAAAACGATTTTACCGACGAATAGGGAAATTTCGGGATTTTTTTTATCTAGTGCGGCGGCCGCCGTACCTGCTGTACACGTTTTTTTATTATTAGAACCCAGTTTATAAGAACATTGAGGCTGAAATTCGTCGAAAAATTAAGAACATCCTAAGAACATGCCCAGCCTCAGTTTGAAAAAAAATGACAAGAAACTGCAATTTTTTCCTCCTTTCAAGCAGTTTTAACCAAACTCAGGGATGGATTTTCTAAAATCGAAAGTCGAATATTGTCCAAATTTTACCAATTTTAAGTGCTCTTTATTTTGCATGATATTACCGATATAGTCTGAAAAATATTAAGAACGCATTTAAGAACATTTTAGGCTGAAAATTGCTAAAAAAATAAGCACATCCAGGCTCAGCCAAATTTTAGGTGTTCTAATAAAAAAAAACGTGTACCCGGTGCTCCCCGCACCCACAGTAGAAAGACCATACTAGCCCTGAAAGAAGACAGTATTTCAATGAATAATGACAAGACTAGACATAGACCTTCCCAAGTAGGAATAGACACATGCCTAACCCAGTGATTACTGCACATAAGAACTAAAAAGTGCGCTTAACTATACTGTAGAAATGTGAAGGTACTTGAATAAAGATAAAAGGTATATTTTGACTTTTAGAATTTTGCGACTATACATGAATTACTGACATAGAAACTGGCGAAGGAACGATAGAAGCAGGCGTACGAAAAAAAAAACATTTAAACAAAATATTAAACGAATAAAGTTACAAAGATTCATTTCAATAATTCAAAAACCTTCTCAATATTACCTTTACCAGGCCCATCTTGAAACAAATTTCATACAACCCCCAAAAGACAAAAAATAGATCCCAATGAAAAATCCCTCTCGTGTTATTAATACCAGTTAGCTATTCAATATTTTCTAAAAAGTACCATATGAGTGAACGGGAAAACCTCAGAAGATTGAAGTTTTTCACACAGAAACGTGAAATTAGAGTTGGAAGCAGAATAATATGAAAATAGAAGAATTCACTCTTCCTTAGACTTCCCCTCATCAAGTTTATTTGTATAACTGAAGAATGAAGAAAATCTGATGAAGAATGAAAAAGAGAATTTACTTTTGCTTTGAATACAAAACAATAATCAAGTTTCCTTACTTACAGCATTTAAAATTGATGTCGTAACTGTTAAACAAATTGGGTAAATAAATACGGGAACTTATTAGCGAGGAAAATAAATTTCATCAAAGAAAACGTATAAACTAAAAATTATTTAACCAATAAACTGAAACACTGTAAAGAAGAGAAAGTTCTCAGCCAAGAAAGACGTTGATTTTTTAGTCAAGAACGAAGAAAACTAATGTCTTTATTAGAGGGTACTTACTAATTACTTTCCAATTAAACTTTCCTTTTGAAATAAGAGAATGAAGAAGAAAGAAAACAACTCATTTTACAAAAAGTTCTTTCAACCTTAACACGTCTAGGATAATCTTTTCGAAAAGTGTCAGAGCTAGCCGATAGGCCAATCATTTTTATTTACTTGCCTTGAAATTTTCTCTAAACACCGTTTCCATTCCAATCTATATTTTCTTGCGAACTAATTCTACTTAGTAGAAAGAAAATACTTAAGAAATGTGGCCTTAACGACTTCAATTTTCATTGTGTATGAAAATCAAAACCTAAAAAGAAAAAAGATAAATTTTCAAGGCTTTTTAGGTGAAAACTTATAATTCCCTAACACAGTGGTGTGCGAGCTGATATCAAACAAAAAGAGTTACACGAACTTAGATTAAAAACTTTAGTACTTCGAGAAAAGTGGAAATTTAAAGTCTAACCTTCGAGATTCCCTTCGATGATACGAGTCCACACCATGACTCTGGTAATTCTGCAGATAAAAATGAGAACAACTTCCCTTCATTAACCAATCCAGCTGTAAATTTTACTTTACTCTATCATCAACTCTTTAAGTAAAACCAAAGCTCAGTACAACTTAAATTTATTTGTACGAAATGCAACAAAGACTCTATGCTCGATATACATTGGAAATTAACATTAAAGGAGTTGACTGTGATATTTCCTTTCGCATTAAACCACACTATGGAGCATTAAAAGGCGAAAAGAGACAAGAAGATTGTTTACAAATTGTGTCTCCATGGTGATCAATTTGTTACATGAAGTCTCACAGTGAGAAAAGGTAAATTTTACTATCCTTTAAGTTGATGAACATTTAATGAAACGTCTGGAATTTTGGTTTATTAAAGCATTATTTAAATTTAAAATTTCCAAATAAAAAAAATGAAAGATTTGTCATAACCCAACTTTATTGAGATATTCAAGCAACAACTTCATAGAATCACGATTCCATCCTCAATCAAATTCATCTAGCTTAGAAATTATTTCAGAAAAGTATTTTTCGCATTTCTTTCGGACAAAAATGAGGATTTTCAATCTACAACTTGAATGAATGTAAAGATATTTACAAAACGATGAAATTGCTAAATCATAAAATAACTCACTTATGGGTCGAATGAAAATCACACAAAACACAATAAGAATAACGACAATAAAGGACATAAATGAAACAGAGCATTAAAACAAAGGAATTTCTTCAAAAAACAAAGAAATTTTATTCTTCAAAATAATAAGAAATGGTTGATGGAACGGTGTTAAGGGATTCAAAAAAGATGATGAATGATGATATTCCTATGTTAATTTGATTCGAATTATCACGATATCCTTGAAATATTAATATATTTCATCATTTTAAAAGTGTGATTAAAGATTTCTTTACTTTAAGAAAATTAGTATATTATGGTGATATTAAAAAATGGTCATTACATTTGAATCATCCAATCGTAGAAAGATCAATCTAATCAAAGACATCGAAGGTGTTGATTTTCAACCTTATCTGGTATACAGATGATAATGTACCTATTGTATGTGTCGTGTTATTACAAAAAAACAGCATTGAAAAATGGACATGAAAGTACTATACCAAAAACATAAGCCCAATAGTTTCCCTAAAAATGAGGGTACACCTACTTCCATTGTAATACCGGGTGCGCCACAAAAAAGTTTCTCTCTTTGAAGCTGATTTTCTCGTAATCTCAAAATTTTAAAAGAACCATGTTTATTTCATCGGAAAGAAGAAAGATAAACTTAAATTTTGATGGGTCATTTATTAAATTCGGTTCTTTACAGTAGATGAAAAGTTATGCTCAATTGAATAAAAAAGTTACTTTCAGAAAGTGCCCGAAAACGTTAAGAATCGACCTATCAAATTTTTATTTTAAAAGTGGCTTTACATGATTAAGAGCATTTTTCAGTAATTAAACACATGAATTTTGAAGCTGATGGATCGGAAGGGTTTAAAATCTTCATCAAAATCATTTTGATTTACTTTTACCAATATTTTCCTCAGATTTTTGGTTGTAGACTGAATAATATCTATTTAAGGCTGGATGTACCTCGAAACCCCAATATGATGTATTTTTATGAATTTTACAAGATTTTTTGGCTTTTTTTCGACAAATTTTCTTTCTTTTAATGTAATTCAACCTTCCTTTATACAACAAAAGGTCATTTAGACAGCTAATTATCGTTTTTAATGACTGAAACAAAAAGTTTATCTTTCTTCTTTCCAATAAATTTGGAATGGTTCTTTTAAAATTTTTAGATTTTGAGAAAATTAGTTTTAAAGAGAAACTTGTGGCGCACCCGGTATATTTGACTTAATTATCTCCCTAAAATAAACAATAAAACTTACCTAGACTTTTTGTGTCTACTATTTGGTATGGTAGCATGCTCAAAATGGTGTAGGCTTTCATTCATGCATGTATGGTATAAACATCTCAAATGATATTATGTAATGGTATTCCAATGTAGATTACATGCAAGTTATGTTATGCATGATTATGATGAGTTTGTGGAATGGATTTATTATTAGTAATTTATACAATCTAATAATTTTCAAACATACTCGACACTGAAAATAATTCGAAAAAAAAATATTTTTCACTAATAACTTCCTGCACTTGGAATTTACTAAAACCAAGACTTACTATAAATATATACCCTAATATATACTATATTTCTTCTAACTATACTCGACTCGAAATAATTTCCAACAGGCTCAAACAATTAATACTTGATTTTTCTCCCTTATGGTGCTAATTTTGCAGGCCAAAAGTTATAATCCTTCAATTGCTGGTAATAAAAGGAAAAATCTGCTTTTTCTTGCCAGCAACAAAGAAAAACGAATCGACAATTTATCTAAAAAGCTTTCAACCAATGTTTGTTAGTATTCTGCCAGCTATTAAAGAATAATGTTATTTGAATAGTTTTGTTTGATTTTTTCCACACTTGTTATATATTTTCTTTAGTTTGGGAAAATTGTCCAGCAGTTTACAATTTTCTAGCTCTTTAGTCTACAAAAAAGCAAAAAATTTTCTGGGAACCTCCTCCTCCTACACCCCGGCAAACTCTGACCCAGACTACTTTTCATTGTGTCTAAAACAAAGCAAAAACAAATATCTTCATTCAAAAACGAATCAAAGAACATATTTGTTCACCTTAAATATCAGAATGGAATTCAGTGCAGTGTAGATGCAAACACTAATATCTACTGCTAGAAAATAAGTTAGGGAAACCATCCAGGGTCCTGTCATTCTATCAGTCAGCAAAAACTAAATGACACTTGTAAACTCAAGTTTCTTACCATTTTCCATCAAAAACAACCGAGAACATTGCTACTTGGCAAAGCTGGATACAAAACAAATTATCTTCTGAGATAAGGGCACTCTTTTGGATCTATTGTTAAGACCATCTAAATTGGCAGATGGAGTTGCGGAAAGACAGAGGTACTCGCTGCTTTGAGAGTGGTAACACCAAAATGCCCAAAATGATCTTCCAATAGAAGGCGAAATAGTTGCAGCATGAGTTACGTCATGCACTCCACCACAGCATGCAATGAACAGTGTTTTAGTGAATATTAAGCAGATACTTGACAAGAAAA
Source organism: Clytia hemisphaerica (assembly GCF_902728285.1). Classification (NCBI taxonomy): domain Eukaryota; kingdom Metazoa; phylum Cnidaria; class Hydrozoa; order Leptothecata; family Clytiidae; genus Clytia; species Clytia hemisphaerica. The sequence goes on along the minus strand of NW_027103528.1, from coordinate 930,635 downwards.
ATCGGATATCGAAAATTATTCAGTCAACCTTTATGGATATTTGACGAAGGGAAGCTGAGAATGTTTATAAATTCCAAGTCCCCTGACCAATTGGCTACCAAATTTTTTTAATTCAATTTTTTCACTTAAATGTTTAACTTTTTTGAAAATCCTTTTCAAGACAACTTTGAACACACTCTTCATGGTTTGCTTTGATTTTTGTTTGAAGCATTTCCCTTTGGTATGTTTTTTCCAGAATTTTTCGCCATTTTTTTCTGAATTTTGTTTTGTTTTGTTTTGAAAAGGGTGGTCTACTACGAGTTTCTATCTTTCTATTCTATAAAAACACGGGAAATTTCATTCCTATCCGGAGATTCAATATAATGGTTTCCTTTGTTATTTCAAACCGGAGCTAGATACTTTGCATTGGAGCTGTCAAAGTTGAAGACCGCGGACATACCCCTCAAATGTCTTAATCATAATGTACTGTAAGGATGTCTAATTTCGAAACTTATTGCATCAACTTTTTTATCAATATTTCAGACTAAGGAAACAATATCGGATTGATTTTCATGGAAATGCTTTCTAACATAATCATCGTCTTGGACAAAGTATTTTTATGAATGGCAGTTGAAGTTTTTTTCTTACGAAGCTTTTTTGTTCATATGTAGTCGTTTTGTATGGGTTTCTTTTGGGTGCTTTGTGCAAACTTGGATCGTTCGGATTCTATTTTTACACAGTACGACAAATAGGTCAAGGAAAATAACCACTAAAAGAAATTCTCCAGAGGTTTGTTTTTGTATGACTTTTCTGGATTCAAAAATATTTGGTCGCAAACTAAACTGGTCGCCACAAATGGGCAGGGGACTCTTTAACTTTCTTTCAATTAAAAAAGCAACTTGATTACGCTTCAAGGCATATGATAAAAATAGTTGGTGCACTTAGTTGACCTGATTTCCCTGTTCTTATTTATCACAAATACCAAATTTCCCTAGTTTGTGTATAACCCAAAGGTGATTCCCCACCCACAGATAGTCTGAGCCGAGTTTTTCGAAAGGAATCACCTTTTTGTATTTTTAGACATATATTATTTTTTAGCCAAAGTAAATATTCAATATAAATTTTATTTATGTGAAAGGTAGACAAAAATTTTCCCCTACACCACTTCAAAGGTTAATTTTGTCTTTTTTGTTTTTTTCTCACTCCTTGTCTACTTTAGGCGATTTCTTGTTTTTGTTTTTTTTTGTTTTTTAGATGGCGGCTGTGGTCTCTCTGAGGAAAGGTCACTCCTGCTTCGGATAGGCCCCATATCAGAAAAGTCCTTTCCCCAGGGTGATTCGGCTTGGCCTCACCTTGGTATGATTCTTAATAATATTATTGCCTTGTGTAATTCTTGATTCTCTCTTATATTTCATAGTGTGTCCTAGGCCTTTAGATTGGGGATTCCTTTTTATATATTATAATTATAAAAGATAGTATATAATTAAAAAACGAAATTTTTAAAACTGTACATTTTTATTAGTTATACCATAAATTGGTGATAAAAGAGATGATAAAAAAAAAACATGCTCTAGACGCTAAGAGGCTGCACACACAAACAACTCCCTATTTCTCATCTCCATGATGGCAGGGACGAGTTTGTTGGCAGTATGGCAGTCACATTAAATTAAAAAGGAAACTAGGTTCTTTTTATTATTTTCGGTTCACAGAAAAAAGGTCTAATGTACTAAAAAGTTCCTTGCATGCAAAATGTTGTTTTGATTTGGATATCTTTGTTGCTAATTACTTTTTAGTGATGACTACATTGTTAAAGTTTTCTTTTAAATATAACACTTCACATTTCTCATACCGTATTACTTCGAATAAACGCCCCCTTTTTTTAAACACCCCCTCGAATAAACGCCCCTCCCAAAAGGAAAATTATTAAATAAAGGCCCTCTTCGAATAAACGCCCCCTCTAGGGGAAGGGCGTTTATTAGAAACTTGTGACTTTAATACCTCAATACCAGTGTTGATTAGGTTTGAAAAGGAAGATTTTAGTCATTTCTTGTAACCAGAGCAGTTTTCGATGCAATTTTAGTCGTTGAACCAAAGAAATTTTGCACTAAAATCCTGATAAAGAACTAAAACAAAGGGTATTAATATATTCTGGTTTGCTTTTGATTTCAAGCAAAGGTCTTAGCAACAGGACGCGCGTTCATGACAACAGGAATGGGTAGAAAAATCTAAACATAGATAGAATTTAAAAAAAATACCGATCATTCTATCGAGCACTAAAAAATACCCCCTTTCTATGTTTAGTTTGTTCTACCTTGGATTATAACTGAAAATATCTTCAAAAAAACATTAAATATGTCAATATCAATTCAACACCCGTTAAAGAAAATAATTTGTAAATTAAAAATTCTTTTTATCGTGAAATTTTGAAATCAAGCAAAAGAGAGTCAAATTCAATATTTGTGTTAGCGTTAGAATATAGTAAATTTTCATGAAAAAATATTTCGCAATGGCGGTACACCCAATTGCGCCCACAGGAAAGTTCCAATCTTTAATTATCAGGAAATCAGGGCAACTGGTTGACAGAAGGTTTTCAAGAAGATTTATTCAGATAAAGCTATTACTTGAGAATTTTAAAACCTACATAACCAAAAGCAAAAGTTGTTGGGAACAAGACACAAGACAGAAGGTTTGGTTGTGTTGATCAGGTATGTTTTTATTCTATCCGAACTAATGTTAAAAAAGACCAAGGAAGCCCTGACTGATCACATGCTAAAGTAAAAATAATTCTACACATGTAAATGGGTCAGTGTTTGAAGTACGCAAAATTTTCGGGAATTATAGCTTATCCAGCGGTCACGTGCGTTTGCGAAGGGTAAAATGGCCCTACAAGATTTGACTATATCTTTTTATTCCATGAAGAGATTACTTTCAAATGAAAAATATATTGACAATGAATGGGTAAGCTTTCTAGAAATCCAAACATAAATTGTATAGCTTTTACCAAAAAATAGCACTTTAGGATCAGAAACAGTCAAAAACCAGCTTTTTCCAATTTTCATCGAGTTACAGGAATTAATTCCTTGTTTTTTTATCTGAAATTTTCAGTAGGGGTGGCCAACATGGTTCCCTTGCTCATATCAGGGGGCCTGAGACGGGGGTAACAGAATTAAAGTTTCTAAGTAAAATCTTAATTATCACCCAAAAAAGTGCCTATTTTTGTCCATATCTTTTAAATAGATAATCCCAGCCTTATCCCTCCTTCAGTAAATCTTCCTATACCTTTTGCCCTTCAGAAAAACCAAAAATATTGGCCTTAATTGATTGCTTTCAGTTCCTGTAGCCAATAGACCTTTTTTCAAAGAGGACGTCCTGTTGAATAATTATGTAGCCCAGTCATAAAAACAATGATAGAGCCATGCATAATTACTGTATCATGCATATTGTATTAATTATGCATGGTTTTATCATTGTTTTTCTGCTGGACTACATAATTATTCAACCTCTTTGAAAAAAGGTCTATAGTGTGACCCCTTGTATTTATATTTTATTCCGCACAGGTTTTTCAATAGAGATGTCACATGACTCAAATCCTGCAGTCTTATTGGACTAGAGAAAGCGGAAGTGAAATAACGCAATCTAATTGGATGAAAAAAAAGACCGTGGGAACTGGAACCAAAAATGATTCTCATTCTAAAACAAGATGGCGGCGAGAAAAGCATGTCTTTTGCTCTGGACGAAAGGTTGTAAATTCTGGTTGATTTTAAGGGTTTATCTTATCTTATCTCATTTACTTTAATTAGTAGAGGCTTCTTCAAGTTTGGGGAAGGTAAGTCTATAAAAGTTATTTGTTTTTCGGTGGAAAAAAGTGTTTTTAAAAAAGCATTTTTTGTGCTCAAGGTTTATTTTTCTTTGCAAATTTTTGTCTTCAATCATAAATAGATGAACAAGTATTTGACTGATGGTTATGATTTTTCACAGAACATAGTAAAACTATTCAGGAACTTGGACCTTTTTACAAAATTTCAAAAAATCTGTTAGTTCTGAAGATATATTGAAAAGTTTAGACATGGGTAGTTTGCCTTCGTGTTTCGCGTTCCCCCAAACCAAACGCACGTGGGTACGTGGCAGTTAGTGAAAATACCTCCATTTAAAGCATGTTTTAAAGTTTACAATAACAACTTTCCTTTTATTATGGAAACCAAACAAGGGTGAACAAATCATTAACACTAAAAGTGGTTGTGACGTTGGTTTTGTAATCGGTTTTCACAATTTCTTGTTTCTACGTAAATCTTTTAAACCTCTTACTAGGAGAACATGTCATTCAATAAGGAAACTTATAACACTTTATCGCAGATTAAAATTTTTTGATGAATCCCTTTAGAAGTTTTCTGGCACATTCTTCTTTTGGTTGCTAGTGAAGTAAACCATAAAGCGCTTTCCAGCACTAATCTTTGACATACATTTGGTGGGACGCTAATGTGACTAACTGATATAAAATGGCAGATATTGAAAAGATTACTTCTGTGGTGGTATATTTTTTAGCTAGATGGAGTTTGTTGGCAGTGTTGGTTATGGCAAATATCATGCATAGTGAAGAGCATTTAAAAAGTGTGAAATTGAAAGACTCTGATATATGTATTGGAGGCAGAACAGTAAGGTTTAGAATGATAAGTAAAATAGTTACCATTATCCATTGATCAAATCAATATCAGTCAATTATGCTTGTATCGAGTGTCCATTTTGATAAATCACAGCAATGGAAAATTGATCCATGCTCCTCGCTACGCTTTCAGAAAATTTGATCTGACTGCTCACTTTGTTTACGTTTGCTAAGGGCCTGTCTACACAGAAAATCGTAGCTTAAAAGCCTGCCTACATGTAAAATTCATAGGCGGCTAAAAGTTTTGCGCCTCTATTCGCCCATTTCGCCCTATTCGTAAAAATGCTGCCTAAAACGTAGTAAGGGATTGGGAACTAACTGCCGGCCGCTTTTCAAGTAGTCATAAGGGTCTTTATCTTATGGTATCCAATGATATTGCCTAAATACTAAATACCTAGATACTCCCTTTTATCTCTTATCTTTCCTTAATTTATGGCATTTTAGGCCCGTGGGCGGCGGGAGAGGGGGTGCACCACACAAGGTAAATGACTTCAGACGTGTGCGGCGCTGCTGAACGGTTTTTCGAGGTTCAGCTAGTAGCATCGCAAGGGGTATGTTTTGACCAGTGCTGCACTGTAAGGGAATGTTTTTGTCTGTAAAGGGTGTCAAATTTCGTAGCTTATTTTTATAAGGATCCGATTTGAAAGTCAATTTTTTGGCCGAACGCGTATGGTTGTTTTCAGAATGAGTACGAGTGCCCCTCTCCAGGAATTTTAGGATATGTCATAAGTAAGTTACACACGTACCAAGAGAAGAGAAAGAATGTTGATCGAATCTAAATCTAGATCGAGTTGTGATACTCTTCCCTGGAACGAGCGCGAAGAATGTGTAATGATGTGTCTCTCGGTAGGGCAAGAGAGAGAGAAGGGCTCGTGAAGGCTCTTGCGAGCATGCTAAGGACATGAAATTTTGACCAGTGATGGGTTACAACCAGATTTCGGTTCAGCTATTGTGTTTGTATTTTATAGACCGGAACGTTGATGTGGTTTGAGGACAAAACAAAAATTTGGATAATAGTCTCTTTAGCAGAACTTAGCTGAGAATTGCAGCATACCCACTTTTACCCACTTAACTCCGGGACTTGACTTTGGTAACTGTCCAAAAGGCAGACCATACACTCACTCTATCTCTAAATCGAATCTCTGTAATTCGAAAACTCGAAATATCGTTAACTTGTAACTCGAGACAAATTCCTTGTATAACTTTATCAAACCTTATTCAACAAAATTCTCCATGGATATCGAATAAATCTATATCTAAAATGTAAAAATATCTATAAATCTAGTATTGAAATTCCTGACTGTGAAAGGATACAATCTTGCAAAAGGGAACAAAAACTCCAAAAAGAAGCAAATATAAACCGAATCCCAAATAATTTCAAAGTTGAAACACAAAATAACATATTGATTAGGTCAAATCAGTTGTAAACTTTTCGACACCACCAAATAAATGAGAAAGGTAATACCAGTTTGATTTTGTTTCGAATTTTATTTTTTCGTCTCTGAGTGTTAAAACATTTTAACGTATCAATTTTCGCAAGAGCTTGATAATAAGGTGCAAGACATCAAAATATATCGAAAGAAAAGTTAGTTTCTATAAATTGATTGGCCTACAATTTCTTTCAAGGAATATTGATTATAGTCTTTCATTCAATAACTTTGAATGCGCTCGAATTTTTGGGACTTTTAAACACCTAACTAAAATAGTTTCCAATCCAAAATCGAAATTTTCTTAAAAAATCAAAGGAGAAAAGTCGCAGGCTACGATGTCACAAATTTAACAAAATCTTCCTAACAAGTTTGAGTTAATAAAACCGCTTTCAAGTCGCTAACCCTTCATGTATTTTGTAGCAAAAGATAGTAACGTCTTCTAAATGGTAACTTCTTTTATTTAAAATAATTCGTTTCAAAATTAGCGAGCTTTTATATTCGCGTGCCGTCAGCATTCTTCCTTCCTTGCGATACAGACAGCTTTCTATGAATCACAAAAGTCGGAAAACGAGTTTAATCAGTTTCTTGAATCAATCACATTATCTTTGAAATAAAGAAAACTGAAAAATTTACATTGGAAAATAAAAAAAACTATGAAATTATTTAAGAATAACACTGGGTTTATTCTGCGTACCAAATAACCATTAATATTGGGATTAAAATTGTTAAAAATGATTCTAGTTAAAAAAGCTACCTAAGAATATAAGCCTAAAATACAGGCTGGACTTTACCAAATACCATAAGAATTGAGAGCATTTACAAGTTATCAACACCTAAATGAGAAGGGTTGGAAACCCTCTCGATACAATGGGTTATGTACGAAACTAGATGTATGCATCAAAAGTATATAAACAATTGTATATAAACGTTTTAAGGAAAGATGGGAAACGGTATTAACTACCCGCTCCAAGAATCCAAGATGGTTGATTAATGCCATTAATACGATTGATCGATTCGTTCTCTTTCGTGTTTGTTTACATTCGAACTTTCAAACTCTTGACCTTAGGGTTTCTCTTCTTGGCATCACGTTTCGTCATTTGTTCCTGATGACGAAAAAGAAGCATTGAAATAATCATATACACCGTTTTACTCGCACACTATCAGTGCCTTTTTAGTTGGAACAGGGAAAAATTTGAATGAAAACAGTTGGGGAGTTAGAAATTGTACTTCTTGATACCCCGAAGTAAGTTAAATATGGACATAACAGAAGAAGCCCCTCGTTTCATTACTTGATAACCCAAATTAAAGTAAATATGGACTTATAAGAAGCCCCTCGTTTCATTGCTAGACAACCCTAAATAAGGTAAATATGGACTAAAATGAAGCCCCTCGTTTCATTGCTAGACAACCCTAAATAAGGTAAATATGGACTAAAATGAAGCCCCTCGTTTCATTAAAAAATCTTTCCAGATCGCCGTCCAAGCAATGTTGAAACGGAAAAAAGTTTTTAAAGAATTGACGAAAGGGTTTAGACAACTGACATTTCCATGAGACAAAAAGATAAGATCAAAAATTTTAAGAAACATTTCATTGTGGAATACAACTTTCTCCAGAATTTTTTTATAGAAATCAAGGTATTCCAAATCGGCTGTTAAAAAAGATGTTTTACAGTGGGTTTAGAAAGTTGATTCACAAATTCAAGATTCGATTCAAGAGTCGATTTATAGGGGTAAATGAAATTTTAATGAATTCCGAGGTCGTTCATAAGATTGTTCAAAAATCCCAAAAACACGCCTTATTATGTTTTATAAAACCAACTAAGCGAGACAGAATGTTAAATCTTTGACATTAAAATCTCATCATGGTAAAAATCACCAAGGTAATAACATAAACAAAAAGAGTAATCTGTAATAGTGAGACGGCATATAAACTCATGGAAGTTGATATTGCGTAGTTGTACGTTTTTTTTCTTTCTACCTAGAGACCACCCACTCAGAAACATGATCACGCATCTATAGTTTTTATTGGATTTCCCGAGCATCAGAATACCATCCATAATAGAACAGCGAGGTTTGTGCAGTGCCGTAGAAAGCATTTTGATATCGGGGCATAAGTTCAGTGACACCGTAAGGACCAACCATGGTTTGGCCCGAGGGGAGGGATTTTGAAATCTCGAGCTCTAAATTGGCTAAAAACACACTCAAAAAACTAAAATAATTCGAATAAAGGCAAAATTTAAAGGTAAAATACTCCATTTTATAAAAAAAATCACTCTTAAAAAAATTATTGAGCGGGGAGGGGGGGGGGCTAGACCCTCCCGGTAGCCACAGCACTATAATATGATATAAGGCGTCAAATTTTTAAATAAATGTGGTTTATAAATAAATTCCGGTGGAGAGCTTGTCAAAGAAGTACAAAGCCAAATGGCATAAACCTTTCACTCTTACAAATCATTAATAAAGTATGGACTTCAGTATGAAAGCTGTTTTCTTTCAGTTAAAGCTTTTTTCACATGTACGTAAAATCTTACCTAAGGCTTTACGATATATCGCGTGCAAGCTTGTTTTTTGGAAATTTCACCGACTTTACGTAGAGTTTTTATTGATTGAGTGGGTCTTAAGTGACTTTAATTCTACTTAAGGTCTTAAAAAACTACGTAAGCTTAGGGGAATCCCCCTTTCTCTAAGGCCTTAAGTAAAGTTTCACGTGCATGTGAAAAAACCCAACAAAGTAGATTTCCCTCATTATTGTATAGAGTCTTTAAGAAATGACTGACCTCCATTTTCCGTTGTTTTTCAGGATCTTCTTCAGCCATCAAGCGTTCCTTTTCTGCACGAATCTTCTCTTCGCGACGCATCTGAGCGGCCTGATGGAAAATAAAATAAATTAACTTTCCTGCCTCAACAGTAGAATACCAACATTTCTAAAGTACTTAGGTCGGCAAAAATGATCTATTATTAAACAACGAAGGAATATACATGATAGAAAGAAATTTTAGCAGAAAGTTACTCTAAACAAAAAATAATGAACGGGGCAAATTGTAGTTTGTACAAAACTGCTACTATCCAGTAACAATTATCGTATCGTCATTTTACCGCTGCATTACATGGATAATAAACGAATTCAGTCTAGCAGAAAAAAGATTTAGAAAGATTTGGGGGAAAAAGTTATGTCCCTCTTTTTCTCCTTCCAAAAGTTTAATACATTCAAAAAGTTCAAGCTATGCAGGTAATTGAGTTGTTTATTACATTGTTTAGGAAGGAGAATATTCATTACCTCTTGGCGTTGGGCGTGAGATTGTTTAGAGAAAGATTGTTCCACTTCACGACGCTTCTTGTCACTCTTTGATCGAGCCTTAAAATATACAAAATATAAAAAGGAGTGATGAACATTGAACAAGAAGACGCAAATAGGTCTATAGGCAGAACTTTTAACCCCAGAAAAGGTAAAAAATCGACGATTTTAACGGAAACGATTGATACCATTAAACAGAGTCATTGATATTCTAAGCAGAAAAAGTGTACTTTAAGCCTTGTACAAGCCTAGTCGCAAAATCCTATCTACTTTCGAACCAATCACGTGCAGTTGCTTCACACAAGAACTGCTACGGATCCTGAGGTTGGTCCCCTACTAATATGTCACATCTATTTAGTTAAGTGGTCAAAGCAAGGTATTACATCTGAGACGAAAAATGAATTAAACACAGCAAATTAACAATTTTCTTGAGATTTTTTATAAATTATACAGAATTTTGAAACGGAAAAACATCTTCACTGAGACGGAAATCCGTCTGAGGAGGAAGAGCTTTTAACACTGAAAAATGACGTACCTGTTGACCAAGTCTCAAACTTTTGACACGATCTATGAAGAACAAAACCATCTTGACCAGTTGTTCTGTTGCTCCCATGCTTGCTACCTTGGTACGACCGTTTCCTGGGACTGAAAATATTAGAAAAATCCTTTATCTTCAGTTTCTTTTGGATCCGATGTAAAGTTAATCAGCACCGTAAAGGTAATCAATTACATCATTTTCGAGCTCAGGAAGTCAAAATTCAGAGTTCACTAATTTCTAGAATTTATCACTTAACCTTGATGTCGATATCAAATTGTTAGATTGGTTTTTAGTATTCTTACTTTTGAATTCGAAGAGGAGAACTTTCTTGGGCTTCTTAAGTTTGTTGCTACCTTCAGTTTCTTCGCTGAAAAGAAAAGAAAATCATTCATTGCAGAACCAGTAGATGGTAAAAAATCCTACCAGTCAAACCAGTAAAGTATAAGTACAGTTGAACTCGTGTAATTCGAATTCCTATAATTCGAAAACTCACTTAATTCGAACAGATTATGTGGTCCCCTCAGAATTTACCTTGACAATCTTACAAGAAAAATCCTTTAATTCGAACCCATGTAATTCGAAAAATCATGTAAATCGAACAGATTTTCCTATCCCATCAAGAAATTTTAATCATGTTATTCGAATTTTTGATTTTTTTGAGTTTTTGAAGCTGACAAACTCGACATTTTATCAATCGAACATTTTCAATTGAACGTTTTTGACGTTAGAATTATTGTTTACCAATCGAATGTTTTCTTTTCCACATTCGATTGGAGCTCGTCCACTGCTTTTGCCTTTTGCCCATTTCTTATCAAGACAATATGGGAAAAAGAAAACATAAAGAAGTCACTTTAAAAACGAAATATGAAGCTCTCCGTGACTTGGAGGATGAAGTGTCCAATAAAGACGCATCCATCAAGTACAAATACAAAAAATTGTTCAAAAGTAAACCTGGGAAAGACTTTTTTTATCGAATTAGGTCAAAAATACGAAAACTCATCTAGTTCGAAACTCATGTAATTCGAACAAAATTCTCGGTCCCTTGAGAATTCGAATTACATGAGTTCAACTGTATATTCAATTGGAGAATCTATCCCCTTTTCTATCTGTGGTAGACTTTGGAAGACGAATGCTGAGGTGGAGCTTCACACCTATTTTCAGCTCCCAGTAGCTTACTGCCTGGATCAGATTACCAAATCTTCGCTACTCATCCGCTAAGTTGGCGGTGATCGGGGATTGAAACCACAGCCCTCGGATTGTAAGGCAAATGCTCTACCGATTGAGTTATCTTGCCAACACTGGTTTAGCTTTCACGTGAATGTGTCAAACTGCTTAAATCCAAGCAACAAAAATCAGGGTACATACGTTTCATCTTTCTTTGGTCCAACAAATTGATCAGAGAAATGAAGCGATTCAAAGCATTCTTCGTTCTTTTTGATGATGTTGCAAACCTGAGGAGAGAAGAGTGAAATGGTCAACCTTTCTTGAGAAATGTCTCCGAAAAGCTGATCATCCAACGGGTGACCAGGGAACAAACTTACATCTCTAGGACAGTAAGGCGAATGTTTGTTTGTTTTCTTTACAAAAAGTGTTTAAAAAACTTACTTGTTGACTAAGGATGAAATCAGTGACTTCTCCAGATTCGGAAAGAACAGAGTGGTTCTGTAAATTGAAGCGTTCTGCAGATTTCTTGTCTCCACAAAAATAACTCTAAAAGGAATAAGAATTATTATGAGAAGGTAGGGAAATAGATAAACATAGATATTAAAGAACCTTCTTGATATTCAGTGGAGTAGATTGATGTCAATAACTTGAGACAGTTCTTTTGAAAGCGATTGCTCCTTAGTCGTCCCATCCTCATTTACATTCAAAAGTTGTTACCTAGTCCATAGCAAAGCATGAAGTACTTACAAGATCTTGAAGTTCTTTTTGGTATTTGGCAGCTTGTTTCTTGGGAAGGAGAGCGAAAACGAAGTTATCCATATCTTCATCATCCATGTAGACCGTGACTTTGATCAGTTCAGATTTTGGTCGCATCATTTGTGCCATCACACTCACTAAATCATGTCGTTTCAACAAGCGCAACTCTACCAACATACCTGGTGAAAAAGTGGACACGTTTTTACGGTAATAAATTCACGAGTCAAAACGCAGCGTTTTTTAAACTTTAATAAGGTACTAAAAAGCATCAAGGACGTCATCGTCAGCTTAATATATCTATAGTGCACGGAGTGATCGAAGGTTAGAATCTTTACTTTAATGCAAGGTAAGGCTTATGATAATCATTATAAAACACTTTGATCGTAACAAAACATTTTAAAAGTGCTCCACCGTCTAACTTTTGATAAGGATCTTTGTTTGAGATAACATTTTCAGGGTAAAATATTATATATAGTAGTTATCACGTACTTAAATTTGACAGGATCCAATACGTTAAAAGTTTGGAAAAGGCCAAAAACAAACTTTCCCTAAGGTTAAGGAAATGCACGCAAAAACAACTGGTTTGTTTACCTCCCTAAGACAAACATTTTGAGTGACAAACGTTTTACCCAATTGCAGGAAAGGTGTATAACAATCAAATTTTTCTTAGGCAACTACTCCACTGATAAAGAGATCAGGTCATCAAAATATTTGATACCTTCGCAGTACTGTCGACCAGTACACCATAGAGTATAAACACTTTCACTTTCTTTCACAAGGACACCACTTTGAGGTTCTTTGCTCATCCCATCATCTCCAACGATGCTAAAATGCTGCTCTAATAATGGTTTATGTGCTTTGAACCTGTGCAAAAAGATGACAAAAAACAACATAAAGTATGTCAAGTTAATTTCCCAGAGGCTTTCTGATTGATCTCCATAATAAGCAACTCCCAAATATAGAATACCCAAGTTAAGTTTGTATTGGTTATCTTTTGAATTTCATAAGTTATAAGTAGCTTCAAAATATAAAGTGACCAACTTCAAACAACCCATAAATCGAAGATATAGTATTACAAGGTACTTAGATTTTTCATGAATCCAAGGAAATGTTTACCACGCAGTGGCCAGTTTAGAGTTTTTAGATTTCCCAGTGAAAAAGTTTGCAGCATAGACCAAAATACCAGCCAAGGTGACGAGCTCCAAGTAAAAAGCTTGCCATCCTGCACGAAGATGAACTGGAACCTAACAATGAAATAAATCTATTTTCAGTACTTTTGCTTGGTGTACAGTTCAAATTTTTAGTAATCCCAAGAAGCCTTAAAAATTAACCCAAACAAGCTGGATTCTGATTTGAGAGTTTGAAAGCTATTGAAAAAAGAATTATAAACCAATTCTCATATATTTTGATATTCACCTTTGTAATTTTCAAACCAGGGCCTCCAGCTGGTGCTTTTGCTTTGGGCATCCTATCTTTGTTGTATCCCTAAAAATCAACGACCTTACCGTTATAAAACAAACATCATCAACGTATAATAAAGTAAACTTGAAAATGCCAACACCGAAACAAAGAGTCAAAGCCATGATTGAAAACAAAAAAAGATATTGAAGGAAGAAAGAAACCTCGAATTCTTCTTCGTCAGTGAAGGGATCAAATTCATCTTGCTCCTAAAAAATATTTAAAAACGAAAATGATTTATAAATAACGGTCTAAAATTTCGATGACTAGAATAAATCTGATGATGAGGATAAAATCAGAATAAATTTTATTGTGTCTAAAGGGAGCTATTAAAGTCTGTCCAGATTATAATTGGCAGTGGAAACAAGAATGCCTGTAACTTTTGATAGTCAAATATAATTATGGAATTTTTATTTGCTTGTTTCAGAGAATCAAAAGCGCTATATTTGAATGTATTTTTGGTTGAAAAATTTTGATATTTCACAGAAACGTGCTACCAAGGGGTATTTCGGGTCCCATATCTTCCGAAGGACTTTTTTGTTCGCCTTGAAATTTAACAAACTTCTAAACCTAAGGTTGAACTACCACTGGTGTAAAAATGAACGTTATAGCATAGGTAGAAAAAAAGCTCAATTTTTGCAATCGCAAATTTAACCGCAAAATCATTCAAATATAGCGCTTTTGATTCTCTGAAACAAGCAAAAAAAATTTCCATAATTATATTTGACTATCAAAAGTTACAGGCATTCTTGTTTCCAATGCCAATTATATTTGGACAGACTTTAATTCTAGGTTTTTCGATGTTTTTTTTAATTAGTTTTTAGGTTGTAACAACATTACTAAAATAAAGTTTCTTAGAAAATGATATTTTAACAAAAATGATGTTCCCTTTAAAAAGGCCAGATTCGTAATCTCAAACAACAACCTAAACGATTAAGTTTATATTTATTTGTTACACGTTTTTTTTTTTAAGAAACTAGTTTTACCAAGCAGCCTCAATGTTTCTTAAGAAATAGGCCTTTTGAGCCTTAAATATTTCTTACATGTTTCTAAACTTTGTCAAGCTTAAAGGACGCATGTCGATAATCTATATTACTAAACGTAGAATGTGAGTGAGCCGTGAGGGGGCCATTATGGATTTTTGAGATGGGGGTTCGAGAGTTACGTGACCGATTTTATGGTTGGTTGGATGGATGGGTGGTTGAAAACGAAAGCGAAAGTGGTCAGGGGAAGAGTGTGAAAATTAGCGTTTTTGGGGAGAAGTCGTTGCAGTGCAAATCTTTCGCAAATTTAAAAACCCACTTTCCTGTAGAAATAATTGACGTTTTTTGGTTTTTTGGGACCCTTGGGGCATAAGCTACCCGTCGACCGCAAAAATTTCAAAATTCACGAATTGGCCGTTGACAACATTAGGGGTAAAGGGACCCAATGACGTCACAGATTTAGGAAAAACTTCAAAATGCGATATCTCGAGTTTGAAAAGGAGTTAGAAGGTCGGTGACCCCTCATTGGATCGAGAATTTTATGGAGAATAAGATGGCAGGGTTTATATGGCTTAGGTGTGACTTTGAAATTTGGCTGAATTTTTAGGCGTTTTCAGTTGATGACGTCATCAAAACAGGAAAAATGCGATATCTTGAGATTGGATAGGAGTTAGAAAATGGTTGACCTCTCATTGGATCGGAAATTTAATGGAGAATGGGTTGGAAGGGGTAAGCGTGGGTATATAGGAACTTTCGAAAATGAATTTAATCAAATTGGGCATTTTGGGTCCGATGACGTCATCAAAATTTAAAAGATACAATATCTCGAGTTTGAGAAGGATTTATACAATGATTGACCCCTCATTGGATCGGAAATCATCAAGAGAATCTTTTGGATGAAGGACAAATTGATTTCAGTGAAGTAAAAAGTTGATTACCCTTTCGATGACGTCACTTAGGGCCAAAATGACGTCACCAAACATGAAATATGCGGTTTTCCGAGTTTTGATCAGTGAAAAGTGGTAATATTTCGTTCTTTGGGCTTACAATATACAAATCAGATCTTTTTACCTTCCCCCACCATCCAAAGGGCTTTTGATGTGTTCAACAACACTCTACTCGGCGGGTGCGACGCCGGGTGACGGCTAGTCTATATACTAAAAGTCTAATTCTCTATGAGCCGTGGGGGAGCCATTATGGATTTTTGAGATGGGGGTTCGAGAGTTACGTGACCGATATTTTGGTTGGATGGGTGGTCGGGTGCTTGAAAACGAAAGCGAAAGTGGTCAGGGGAAGAGTGTGAAAATTAGCGTTTTTTTAAAGAAGTCGTTGCAGTGCAAATCTTTCGCAAATTTAAAAACCCACTTTCCCGTGGAAATAATTGACGTTTTTTGTTTTTTTGGGACCCTTGGGGCATAAGCTACCCGTTGACAGCAAAAATTCCGAAATTCGCGAATTGACCGTTGACAACATTAGGGGTAAAGAGACCCAATGACGTCACAGATTTGGGAAAAACTTCAAAATGCGATATCTCGATTATGAAAAGGAGTTGGGAGGTCGGTGACCCCTCATTGGATCGAGAATTTTATGGAGAATAAGATGGAAGGGTTTATATGTGGCTTGAGTGTGACTTTTAAATTTGGCTGAATTTTTAGGCGTTTTCAGTTGATGACGTCATCAAAACAGGAAAAATGCGATATCTCGAGATTGGATAGGAGCTGGGAAGTCGTCGACCCCTCATTTGATCGGAAATTTAATGGATAATAAGTTGGGAGGGGTAATAGTTGGTATATAGATACTTTCAAAAATAAATATATTTAAATTGAGGCTTTTTTGGTCCGATGACGTCATCAAAACCTTAAAAATACAAAATCTCGAGTTTGAGAAGGATTTCAGTAATGATTGACCCCTCATTGGATCGGAAATCATCGAGACAATCTTTTCAGTCAATGAAAAAATACTTTCAGTGAAGTGAAAAGTTTATTACCCTTTCGATGACGTCACTTAGGTCCCAAATGACGTTACCAAACATAAAATATGCGATTTTTCAAGCTTCGATTATTGATAAGTGGAAATATTTCGTTTTTTCGGCTTAGAATTCAATCTTATATTACCCTCCCTCACCATCCAAAGGGCTTTTGATGTGTTCAACAACACTCTACTCGGCGGGTGCGACGCCGGGTGACGGCTAGTCTATATACTAAAAGTCTAATTTTCTATGAGCCGTGGGGAGGCCATTATGGATTTTTTTCCAAGTCTCTTTTTAGATCGAGCTCCGAGCGGGAAAACAGTACAGTCTTCTTTTTTCGAGGCGGAGTACGTTTCGTTTGAGACACGGCACCGGAAAACATGCCTACGGTTCCGTGCCGATCGGGAAACGTCGCGCGGTTCAGACGTATCTTCGTTTTCGAAATTCTACTTTACTGGTAATTTTCGTAAAAGTAAATAGAAAAGCAGAAGCTCATTGATTGATCTGGTCTCTCTGCTCTGGTCACTGGTGCCATCGTTTGTACATGGATAGGGAATGGTCTAATGGTCATGGTATCCTGTTTCTTAAATAGAGAACATTTTGTTATGGATTTGTACAGTTGTTCTTCAGAAATTATTATGGGGCTTATCTCAACCAACCATCTTAACAAAATAAACAAAGAACAAAAAAGACCGACCAATGGAAACATTTACTTTAGCCCTCTTGAAAATTGAGGGTGGCATATTTTTGCTGCATGGTAATACATCCAAGTAATTTGGTAGTCTTTGTAGGCGGCAATCACAAATATGTCCCGACCGACCGTCCGATTAGACCGACCAACCGCCTCACTTTGTAGACCGACCGACCACCTCACTTTGTAGACCGACCACCTCACTTTGTAGACCGACCGACCGCCTCACTTTGTAGACCGACCGACCGCCTCACTTTGTAGACCGACCGACCGCCTCACTTTGTAGACCGACCGACCACCTCACTTTGTAGACCGACCGCCTCACTTTGTAGACCGACCGACCGCCTCACTTTGTAGACCGACCGACCGCCTCACTTTGTAGACTGACCGACCGCTTCACTTTGTAGACCGACCGACCGCCTCACTTTGTAGACCAACCGACCGCCTCACTTTGTAGACCGACCGACCGCTTCACTTTGTAGACCGACCGACCGCCTCACTTTTTAGATTGACCGACCGCCTCACTTTGTAGCCCGACCGACCGCCTCACTTTGTAGACCAACCGACCGCCTCACTTTGTAGACCGACCGACCGCTTCACTTTGTAGACCGACCGACCGCCTCACTTTTTAGATTGACCGACCGCCTCACTTTGTAGCCCGACCGACCGCCTCACTTTGTAGACCGACCGCCTCACTTTTTGTAGACCGACCGACTCAATTTTTTAGACCGACTGACCGCCTCACTTTTTAGATTGACCGACCGCCTCACTTTGTAGCCCGACCGACCGCCTCACTTTGTAGCCCGACCGACCGCCTCACTTTGTAGCCCGACCGACCGCCTCACTTTGTAGACCGACCGACTCAATTTTTAGACCGACTGACCGACTCACTTTTTAGACCGACCGACTCACTTTTTTAGGCCGACCGATCTGACTCACTTTTAGACCGACCGACCGACTCACTTTTTAGACCGATCGACCGACTCACGTTTTAGACCAACCGACTCTTTGTTTTATAAGAACACTTTATTTTCCATCATTTTTATTATGTTGTAAATAGGAAAAGGTTATAGTTATTATTGACACCAATATATGATAAAATTAATCATTCTAATTTCATTCAGATTTATATACATTAAATTTATCACTAGCACCTCTTCAATTAACACTAAACCTCATTATAAAAAATATTGACATTATCCTATCTTCCATTTCTTTGGGTTCCTTTGTAGTATTGAGCGGCTGATATTTTCATTTTATACCGTACCAGTTTTTTGTCCTCAATAAATTCATGTTGTCTGTGTAGTAAATGGTTTTGGCCTTCAAGCTTAACTTCTTGCTTTTAAAGTATTCAGTTGTTAATCATTATGTCTATATAAAAAGTAAAATGGTTAATCGGGAAGGAAAATAGGAAAAAAAACTTTTTCTAATCTGTGACACATTTTTGTTCCCTGTGTTTTTTGTTTACATTGGGAATCCGCCATTTTTCTTTAAATCCGTTCACATAGCAACGTGATAGACCGTATATTTTATAGCCCGGACTTTTACGGAAGATAGCTATGAAACTCAATAAGGCGATATCTCGAGATTGGAAAGGAGTTAGGAGATGGTTGACCCCTCATTGGATCGGGAATTTAATAGAGAATAAGTTGGGAAAGGTAAGAGTGGGTATAAAGAAACTTTAGAAAATATATATATTCAAATTGGGGCATTTTGGGTCCGATGACGTCATCAAAACCACAAAATACAATATCTCGAGTTTGAGAAAGATTTAATCAATAGATGACCCCTCATTGGATCGGAAATCATCAAGAGAATCTTTTGGATAAATGACAAATTGATTTCAGTGAAGTGAAAAGTTTATTACCCTTTCGATGACGTCACTCACTTAGGGCCAAAATGACGTCACAAAACATGAAATATGCGGTTTTCCGAGTTTTGATCATAGAAAAGTGGTAATATTTCCTTCTTTGGGCTTACAATATACAATTTTTACCTTCCCCCACCATCCAAAGGGCTTTTGATGTGTTCAACAACACTCTACTCGGCGGGTGCGACGCCGGGTGACGGCTAGTCTATATACTAAAAGTCTAATTCTCTATGAGCCGTGGGGGAGCCATTATGGATTTTTGAGATGGGGGTTCGAGAGTTACGTGACCGATTTTGGTTGGTTGGTTGGATGGGTGGTTGAAAACGAAAGCGAAAGTGGTCAGGGGAAGAATGTGAAAATTAGCGTTTTTTAAAGAAGTCGTTGCAGTGCAAATCTTTCGCAAATTTAAAAAACCACTTTTCCGTGGAAATAATTGACGTTTTTTGATTTTTTGGGACCCTTGGGGCATAAGCTACCCATTGACCGCAAAAATTCCGAAATTTGCGAATTGACCGTTGACAACATTAGGGGTAAGGGACCCAATGACGTCACAGATTTGGGAAAAACTTCAAAATACGATATCTCGAGTTTGAAAAGGAGTTAGAAGGTCGGTGACCCCTCATTGGATCGAGAATTTTATGGAGCATAAGATGGGATGGGTTGTGAGGCGTGAGTGTGACTTTGAAATTTGGCTGATTTTTTAGGCGTTTTCAGTTGATGACGTCATAAAAACAGGAAAAATGCGATATCTCAAGATTGGATAGGAGTTAGGAAATGGCTAACCCCTCAAATTGAGGCTTTTTGGGTCCGATGACGTCATCAAAAACGGAAAAATACAATATCTTGAGTTTGAGTAGGATTTAAGCAATGGTTGACCCCTCATTGGATCGGAAATCATCAAGAGAATCTTTTGGATAAATGACAAATTTATTTCAGTGAAGTGAAAAGTTTATTACTCCTTCGATGACGTCACTTAGGGCCAAAATGACGTCACCAAACATGAAATACGCGGTTTTCCGAGTTTTGATGGGGTTTTGATCAATAAAAGCTGGTAATATTTCTTTCTTTGGGCTTACAATATACAAATCAGATCTTTTTACCCTCCCCCACCATCCAAAGGGCTTTTGATGTGTTCAACAACACTCTACTCGGCGGGTGCGACGCCGGGTGACGGCTAGTACAATTGTCTAATTGACTAATCTACGGTACTTTCCTTTCTTCTTAAATTGATTTTCTGACTTTCTCAAGTGTTTCTAACTGTTATGTATGTATATTTCTGGAACCTTGATTGGAAGGTTCTTAAAAAAAAAACGAATTAAAAATGCCATTTTCTCATTCTCAGCCTCAGCATGTTTCTTATGTTTCTTAGTTTTTAGGCATTCTGAGCCTCATGTTTCTTAAAAGTGTGTTTCTAAAAAAAAAAAACGTGTATTTCTTTTTAAGAGTCAAATATATCTTACCTCGTGTTCCTGTTGGTCTTCACTCTTTTCCTCTTTCCCTCCTTTATCTGAAATATATCAATATAAACAAATCATGCAATTATCAATGCTTAAGGACTTTTTCAACTAGTTACTTTGATTACCAATGATTAGATGAATTTACTAAATTGTGTGGGTGTGTGGATGGGTGGGTTGGATCAGTGCATGGGTGGAAATTTTTTTTGCATGGATCAATTCCTTTTGGATGAGTGCGTGTGATTTTTTTGTCAAATATGAGGCACCTTTTAATAGGACTTTTATTTTAGAGGTTTTAAATCTCCTCACTCAAAAGATTAGAATTAAAAAATATTTGCCCATGTAAAAATATGGAATTGAATTTCTTTATTGTTTTATCTAAAGATTAAGTTGATAGTATGAATTAGTAAAATAAAAAAGATCAATAAAGAAAATTATGTAAATAAATAAAATGCCAAGAATAATACTTTATGCTTTCCAGTAAATGGATGGGTCCACACAAATAATTTGATGCACCCAAAAAAATTTGACCGACACAATAAATTTGGACCAACACAAGAAATAAATTTGCAGACTATTTTTCTTTGTTACAAGCAGATTGCCAGCAGAAGTGGCCCCTTAGGTCAAATCTTTTTCTAAAAATAGAATTTACACAAATGTTGCCGGCAAACCAGCTTGTTGCTGCAATCTCCACCAAAATATTTTGACCTAAAGGGGAAAACTTTAAAACCACACCAAGTGATTTTTAAGTGCTTCAAAGTATGATTGGAAAGTACAGCTTTAACCCTGAGTTTTAGAATTATACTTTTAAGACCTTAAAACCTCAGGATATTTCATTAAAGCTGAGAATATAGCCTAGAAGCCATTTAACTCCCCCCAAATAAAAAATCCAATGAAACAAGGCCGAAGTACTGAAGTTGTATTTCTTAAATTCTGAAGAATGTTGAAATACTAAAAATTTCTTAATATATTTTGGCAGTGATTGTGGTTGCAATTAATAGATTGCAGGGACTCAGCAGGAGTGTTGTCAACAAGATACCTATAGATTTGTTGGTATCAGACAGGAAATTTTTTTTTTCACATAATTTTATTACTTTGAACAAAATATTTTGAGATATTCACTTACTTTAAAAAGTATTCCAATTCAAACTTACCAAATTCATTCTCATCATTAAAGTCATCATTGTTTACCGAATTTTGCTCGACTTCCTCTACATCTGCCTAAAAGGAGAATAAATTTGGTATTGACAACATTACATTAAGGAAATAAGTTTTTGAAATTCAAAATCAGGCGTTGGTTACTTTCTCATCTGGTCAGAAATCTACTAGAGATTCCTCCTCACATCAGGAACATAACATTGTACCTTAATAAGAGGAGAAATTTTGGCGGAATAAAATGTATGGCGAATTTGACAAATTGGCTAAAAAATTTGTCAAATTCAGCAAAATTTATTTCCGCCAAATTTATACTTATAGGTCCTTCAACAAAATAAATTCCCATCATCAAATTTAATTTTCTTTCGATCTAGTCTAGTATTTCTCCTAAAAACCCTTTTTTACTCTTTTCTTAGCTAAAATATTGAACAAAAAATGGGTTGTTTGCCAAAATTGAAATTTTATTAAATTGCCAAAATAAATTCTGCCAAATTGTACCAAGATTTGCGAATGGGCTTATTTGCCAAAATTTCATCATGAAATAATTGTTTTCCTTTCAAGAAATGTCTTGCCAGTCGTCAATGATGCAAACTCAACAAAAGAAAGCAATAAAATATCAACAACCTACATTCTGAATGGACCTACCCGATGCCTAATGTAATAGGAAAATAGAAAAACTGGCAACAATAATAAGAAAATGCAAACAAAACAATTTCACATTCAAAAAGCCCCACTTTTTAGGTATTTTTTGACCAAATTTGCCCCAAAAGATATGTTTTTGCAAAGCTCCTTCAAATTTTAAACAGTACCATTTTACCGTCAACTGCTCTAACTTGGAACTATCTGACAAAACATGGGACGGCAATTTGGCCACCATTTCACAAAACCTACAAAGTCATTTGATTTGAGTTAATGAATGGTGTATTAAGAAATACACAATTTCTCTTTTGCACTGAGTAGGCTGTTAAATCGAAATATGAAAAAATTCGTAGTGGAACACACGCAAGTGTCTGGAACGAGGAAGAACAAATTATTAGTGGCAAAACGAGGGAGCGTTTGACGTCACTCACGCGACAAGTTACTCACTTACTCTAATTCTCCAATCGGCATCCGGTCATTTTGAATGAAAACAAAAAAGTTAAAAGGGCGCGCTATCAGTGGAAAGTTATCGTGACATGCTCATTTCAACCACCTTCACTTCAAGATAGGCCACTGAACTTCCTTTTATAGGATGAACCAAATTCATGTGGCTTTCAGCCTTGCACTCCATCACAGAGCCTATTTGAGATATTTTACTAACTAGCCCAGAGAAAAATTTTAAACTTTTATTATTTGAATGCATGCCTTTTTAATACTCAAATATTAAATAATTAAAAAATTTTAACTTGGTCATTAGTCAAAAAAGTCATTAAAATTGATTAGCCTCTGCGATGGAGTGCAAAGCCACATGAATATGGTTCATCCAATAAAAGGAAGTTCATTCTATGGTGGCCTATCTTGAAATGAAGGTGATTGAACAAAATGTTTTTGGCATTTTGATGTAACTGCCTGCACGCGATTGCCATTTCAACAGTTCCTGGACTTAACAGCTTAACGTTTATTGTACCTGGATATTTTTCTATCCAAAATAAAGTCCGTAGCCCCTCTGTTGTGATTTCGCAGGTCGTGGCCTCTTCACAAAGATGAAAGACAGATCTGGACTTATTTCGTACTCTCCAGTCTCTTGTTCGTAGTTTTTCTGACTTTCTGCTTCTTTGTGAGTTATTTTCTATGTTTTCTAACTTACTGAATGACTTACCGACAGAGCGCTACCGGTGGGATTTGAACCCACTAAATGCAAAGTTCCGATGTTTTGAAACCCATTGCCTTATCCACTGCGCCATGGATTCATGCCAGGATGGCGCTTCTGACGGCTATTTATATTGTACAAACTGCAGACCAGACTGTATTAAGAGAAAATCACAAAAGAGTGCTTGTTTCGAGCTCCAACCCTAACCCTAACTAATAATAACCCAATTCCTAGCCAATCTAATCTGATACGTAACCACACCCAAACCACACCCATACCCAACCCTACCAGGTCGCCTGCAGGTCCTGACACTATTCCCGCATACCGAATCCGAAAAATAGATACATGTCTTTCGTCTTTATGAAGAAGCCTTCACCGATTTTGCACGCGGCCGAGTGGCAAAATACTACCGTAGAATTGTCTAATATCGACATGCATCTTCTTATTTCGACAAAGCTGTAGGCTGGTCTTCGAAATAAAAAATCAATCATAAACAAATACATACCAAAGTTTTCAATCAATCACTAAATTGTACTCTCCCTATCACATCACAGATTGTTAATATAATATGAGAAATGTGAAGTGTTATTACTTATATTTGAAAAGAAAACTTTAACGATGTAGTAATCACTAAAAAACTAATTAGCATGCTTTCAACTAAGATGCCCAAATCACAACAACATTTTGCACGTGAGGAATAGTAGACCTTTTTACCGTGAACCGAAAATAATTAAAAGAACCCAGTTTCCTTATGAATTTGAAAAGGGACCGGGTGTGCTAGATGCGGCGCCTAGAAGTCTAATGCGGCCTCTGTTGATATTTTTATTATGTGTTTAGCTATTATTTGTCTTACTTGCTTTTTGTTCTGTATTTTATTATGTCATTTTCCATCATGGTAGATTAGCTACGCATAACGTTTTTACTATCGAATATACTAGTGTTTCCAGCATAAAGCTGACAGTCTCAATTGTCTTTTCTATCTGCCTCCATCATGACAAGCTCAACAGGTTATGGGCCCAGTGCGAACAATCTTTAGCAGAACATTGCTTTCGATGGAGATGAAAGAAAATTTGAGCTGTGGGAGGTGAAGTTCTTAGGATACATGAACATTCGTAAACTGAAACATGTTTTCGTTTCTGAAGATGAAATTACAGCTGAGAAAAACGAATTAGCTTTCTCTGAACTCATCCAATTCTTAGACGAACGTTCCATTTCACTTATTATGAGAGATGCAAGAGACAATGGTAGACTTGCATTCAAAATCCTCAAGGAACACTATGCTGGTTCAGGCAAACCGAGGATAATAACTTTGTACACTCAGTTAACCTCTTTGATCAAACGAAACAATGAATCAATCACTGACTACATCTTACGAGCTGAGTCAGCTGCAAATGCCCTACGTACCGCCAAGGAAACCGTGAGTGATGGCCTTCTTGTGGCCATGGTTGTAAAAGGACTCCCAGATCAATACAAATCTTTTATAGCTGTTACTACCCAATCAGAGGACGTAGTGCAAGATTTTCAAAAATTCGAACAAGCCCTCAAGAACTTCGAGGATACAGAACAGACTCGTAACAAACGTCCTGACTCAACTGAAGGTGATAATATCATGAAAACAGACTCCTATCGTACCAAGAAACTCACATGCTTTAATTGTGGTGCTGCTGGCCACAAATCAACCGACTGTCGCAAACCCAAAAAGCAAAACTACGACAAACCGTATTGCTCGTACCACAAAACCAATTCCCATTCGAACGAGACATGTCGCAAACAAAAACAACAACACACAGCTAAAACCGTTTCGGACGCATCAGAAGGACATTCATTTGTATTCACAGTTGAGGATAGCAACAAACTGCTTTTAAAAACTTCATCAGACAAATTTCTAGTTGATTGTGGTGCAACCACCCACATTGTGAACACAGACTCAAACTTTATTGACATTGATACAACTTTCAAGCCAGACCAACATTTCATCGAACTTGCTGATGGTTCCAGATCTAACAACCTAGCAAAGAAAAAAGGGACAGTGTCAATTTCTTTGTTATCTTCCACTGGAAAAGTCGTTAATGCAAAATTAGACAATGTATTGTATGTACCTTCATTTCCACAATGCATTTTCTCAGTCCAAGCAGCAACAAAGAAAGGAACAAAATTGAACTTTGAAGGTGATCATGCTGAACTTATTACCACTGATGGTACCACATTCCCGATCGAGCAACATGGTCGATTGTACTACCTCTGTAAGACATCAGTATCCGATACCAGAACTGAATCGCTCAAGACCTGGCACAAACTTCTAGGTCATTGCAACCTTTCCGACGTCAAAAAGCTAGAAGGAGTCGCCCAAGGTATGAACATTTCAGATAAAAGTGACTTTGATTGTGAAACATGTATTCTCGCCAAACAGACCAACACTCGTAACCGAGATGCTGACATCCGAGCTACCAAACCCTTCGAATTAGTCCACACTGACCTTGCTGGTCCTGTCGATCCTGTAGCTAAAGATGGCCACCGCTATGCTATGATTTTCGTTGACGATTTTTCAGGATGCTCGTTTACATACTTCCTGAAAAACAAGTCAGATGCATTGCAAGCAACCGAGAAATTCTTAGCGGATACCAACCCATTTGGTAATGTTAAAACTTTCAACTTTCATACTGAATTTCTACCCACAGGAGATACTGATCGTCTACGTAGTGACAATGGGGGAGAGTATATATCAGCTGAATTCAAAGCACTTTTGTTAAAGTACAATATCAAACATGAATTGACATCGCCCTACTCGCCACACCAAAATGGGACAGCAGAACGAAACTGGAGAACACTTTTCGAGATGGCACGATCTTTGTTAATCGAAGCCAACCTACCAAAGTCACTATGGACTTACGCTGTCCTAACCGCCACACATATTCGAAACCGTTGCTATGTGCAAAGATTGAAAACTACACCGTACAGCGTAATCACTGGAAGGAAACCCGACATCTCGAAGATGCATCTATTCGGAAGTGTTTGTTACCCTCTCATCCATGACCCAAAGAAACTAGACCCTCGATGCAAAAAGGGTTATTTTGTTGGGTACGATCGTGACAGCCCATCATACCTCGTCTATCACCCAGACAAACGTACTGTCATGAAATATCGACTCGTAAAGTTCACCGATAAGTTTGAAACTAAACCGGGATCAGATGTACTCTTGCCTCCAACTGAACCTGAGGACCAAGAAGTTAAGACAGAGACAGAACCATCCAAGCCAGTAGTCAGTCCAGAGCAACGTAAAAGCTATCCATTGAGGAGCCGTCAACAACAACCAATGAAAGATGAAGACGTGAAAGAGGACACCGATTCCATCAACCTCATTGATTTTTGCTACCTGGTGAATGCCCCGCTTACTTACCAGGAAGCCATGACCAGCCCAGATTCGCAAAAATGGGCAGCCGCAATGGATGATGAAATTAAATCGTTACAACTCAACAACACCTACACGTTAACCGAACCGCCTGAGAACAAATCAATTGTTGGTGGAAAATGGGTTTATCACATCAAAGGAAATCCAGATTCTCCAGATTCGTTGCCAAGGGATATTCTCAGATCCAAGGGATTGATTATACCGAAACGTTCTCTCCGACAGCCCGCATGGAATCAGTCCGTACCATAATGCAAATCGCCATACAGAACGATCTAGTACTCCATCAAATGGATGTCAAGAGTGCTTACCTTCACGCTCCAATCGATGAGGACGTAGATGTTACTCCACCGGAAGGATATGAGCCCGTCAATAAAGTGTGGAAGTTGAACAAGTCGCTTTACGGATTAAAACAGAGCGGTCGTAATTGGCACACTCTTGTACACGATTATCTCATTAACGAACTATCCTTCGAGCAATCATCAGCAGACCCATGCGTCTATTTTCAACAGGGTGGAACCGCCATCCTACTCGTTTGGGTAGACGACATTATTATCGCCACACGTACCGAGTCCCACATGACACAACTGAAATCAAAATTCTCATCAAAATTTAAGATGAAAGACCTCGGACAACTATCTACCTTCCTCGGTATCAACTTCAAACAGACAGAGGAATTCCTCACCATGTCGCAATCACATTACCTTGAAGCTGTTTTAAAAACTTTTAATCTATGGGACTGTAAACCCCGATCTACACCATGTGAGCAAAACCTCAAAGCTTACAATGATTCGAAATCCGACGAGACCGACAACCAGAAGTACCGTAAAATGGTTGGAAGTCTAATTTACGCTATGACGTGCACAAGACCCGATATCGCTTTTGTCGTGACGAAATTATCTCGACATCTATCTTGCCCTGAATCATCAGATTGGGCAATGCTCAAACACGTCTTCCAATACATCAAAGGAACTGTTGATAAACATTTAACTTTCCGAAAATCGCAGTTCAACCTTCGAATCCACGCATTCTGCGACGCTGATTGGGCGTCTTCAACTGATGACCGTCGTAGCATCACTGGTTATCACATTAGCCTCACCGAACATGGTCCACCAATCAGTTGGAAATCCAAGAAGCAAACCTCCGTTGCACTATCGACTTGTGAAGCCGAATACGTTTCGTTGTCAATCACATGTCAAGAAACCATCTATCTTGCTCGTCTTATAAATGAACTGACGGAGCACGATTTACAACCAACCATCATCAAGAACGACAATCAAGGAGCATTGTCATTGATTAAGAACCCTGTTAAACATTCTAAATCGAAACACATTGATATTCGTTACTACTTTATTCGAGAAGTCTATTCGAATGGAAATGTAGTTATTGATTATGTACCATCTGATGACAATGTTGCAGATGTCTTCACCAAACCACCAAAAAGACATCTCCTAGTCAAATTCGGACAATTTCTTTTCGGACAGTAAACGAAAATGAAAGTAATCCTCAAGAGGGAGTGTTGATATTTTTATTATGTGTTTAGCTATTATTTGTCTTACTGGCTTTTTGTTCTGTATTTTATTATGTCATTTTCCATCATGGTAGATTAGCTACGCATAACGTTTTTACTATCGAAAATACTAGTGTTTCCAGCATAAAGCTGACAGTCTCAATTGTCTTTTCTATCTGCCTCCATCATGACAAGCTCAACAGCCTCTTAGCGCCTAGAGTGCGTGCTTGCAATAAACAATAAGGACGGGGAAACCAGGTCGACTAAGTGTGCAAATTATTTTTATCACGTGACTTAAAGCGTAATAAAGTTGTAAAATTTTAATGATGAGCACGACGAAGTTACGAGGGAGTTTGCATGCGTTTCGTGTGTTGTGTGAAACTGTTTATAATTTGGCTACTTTTTTAATTGAAAGGATTGCAATGTTTACTGAACTTCTGAACTTGTTCGATAAGAATGATACTAAGCAGTCCATCACAAACTGCCTTATAAACAAAACTCAACATTCTCACAAAAGTTGTCTAGTTGGATACAGAGAAAGTGTGTAATCCGTAATCTGAAGTAATTTCCCAATTTACATTCCGAATTTGGTTTTGAAAAGAAGCTAAGGCCGATGGAATAGACCTTTTCGCCTTTCCGTCCGCCATCTTGAATTGTATGCAAAAATACAGGAACGAAAATGCCGTGGTTGGATTTAGTTGGAATGTATGCAAAACATATGCAAGTTTACACAAAGATTAAAAAGACAACAAAGCATCTTATAAATAAATATTATAATCATTAGAACAATAAAAGATGGATTTCTTGATCCAAAAGGAAATATTTACAGAACAACAAAAGCCTTTTAGGAATATGTTCTTAAAGACAACTTTATCAATGTTTTGATTTGATCATTTGGCGGCTCTATTCCCAGGAGAATAATTTGCCGTCAGCCGAATAAGGATTGTTTTTTACCTTCGCGGGTGATTTTTCAGTTTGAGTTTCTGTCTAATGTTATGGTCTTTTAAAGTGCTTGTTCTAAGAGATGAGTGAATATAATTGTTTTTAGTTTTCAAGAGAAGCAAATTTAATCTTTCTTCTACAAGATTACACTTTAATATAATGCCAATTATGCATGTAAGTTTTTATTTAACACTTTCTATTTGCATATGTTTTTCATACTTTCTAAGGGAATTTCACCACGGCAATTCGGCCACCATAATTTTTGCATACAATTCAATATGGCGGATGGAAAGGCGAAAAGGTCTATTTACTGTTATGTTTACCGTAAGCCGCCCGCGTGTTCAAAAACCTGCCGCATCAAGTTGTCATTATTTTTCCTCTCACTTGAGCAGAGAACAAAAATTTTCGAAGTTGATATCAAAACAAACGGCCCGTGGCTTTTTTAGATTGTTAACAACCTGAACGGCCCTCTAGTAGTCTTTACCGTGTGAATTTAATTTTGTCATATTGTGGAGATAACATTATATAATTCTCTAGCGGGAAGAAAAAGATTTATCTCTTTAAGCTCGTACAAACGGAAACCAAAAGAATCAATAAAAACACGAGAGTTCCGTAGACACAAGAGGAGATTGTGTATCTATAAGGGGCCGTCGACAAATGACTTTCCTTTTTTTTAACGGCCTGAGGCCGTTAAGGTTCAGACCCCCTCCCCCCCTACGTCTTAGCGGCCGAAAAATTCTTCAAAAGTAAATACTTTCACTGGTCCATTACCGCCATGTTATTTCGATTCGTAATCCTCAAAGTTCTTCTTTTCGCACGGAATAAACATGTGGTCTTGAGCCGTGACCTTTCAATTTTGAAACTCCAAGCCTGCAGCAAGTCAGGGCGGGATGGGTGGAGCAAGGAGTCAACTGAGGCGGAGGGAAAAATTGCCGACTTTCGTCACGTGACCAGTCATTTTTCTCGTCAAAGCATTAATTGGTGATCGGGAATAAGGTGAATGTCGTGTGGTTGCTTTGGTCGTCTTAGCC
Organism: Clytia hemisphaerica; assembly: GCF_902728285.1. Lineage (NCBI taxonomy): Eukaryota > Metazoa > Cnidaria > Hydrozoa > Leptothecata > Clytiidae > Clytia > Clytia hemisphaerica. The sequence goes on along the minus strand of NW_027103528.1, from coordinate 900,556 downwards.
TTTCTTCACATGTTTCTACTTTTTGGACTGATGAAATTTTGAGTGAGACTTTCCCTTTTCTTTAACCTTTTTAACGACATTGCAGTGACCAGTCAGGACCTCTTTGGTCTTTTTTAACATTAGTTCGGATAGAATAAAAACATACCTGATCAACACAACCAAACTTTCTGTCTTGCGTTTACTCTTTCCTTCCCAACAACTTTCGTTTTTGGTTATGTAGGTTTTAAAATCCACAAGTAATGAACCTATTATAGCTTTATCTGAATAAATCTGGTTGAAAACCTTCTGTCAGGTTTCATTCCATACGTTTTTTATCCACGTGGTGAACCGGTTTCCCCGATTTCCCGATAATTAAACATTGGAACTTTACCGTGGGCGCGATTGGGCGTACCGCCATCGCGAAATATTTTTCATGAAAATTTACTGTATTCTAACGCTAATATAATCTAGATAGGAAATATATATTAAATTTGATTCTTTTTTTGTTCGTATTTCCAAATTTCAAGTTAAAAAGAACTATCTACGAATTATTTTCTTTAACAGGCGTTGAATCGACATTGACATATTTAATGATGTCATAATCAATGCCCTGCATATTATTATCTAAGAATTGAAGCGGGCAAAGATTACCGCGCGGACTGATAGCGGACAAAGGTTTTTTGAAGATATTTTCAGTTATAATCCAAGGTAGAACAAACTAAACATAGAAAGGGGGTATTTTTTAGTGCTCTATACGATGATCGGTATTTTTTTCGAATTCTATGTTTAGATTTTTCTACCCAGTCCCGTTGCTATGTACGCGCGCCCTGTTGCTAAGACCTTTGCTTGAAATCGAAAGCGAAACCGAAATAATTTAGCGCACACTGCCGTTTGCGTAATATCGAAAAAGTGAAGTGAGGTCCTGACTGGCAGTGACCCCCTCCCACCCCTTACGGCCAGAAGCCATTAAAAAAAAGGAAAATCGTTTGTCGACGGCCCCTAAGGAAAAACGAAAAATCTGGTAAAAATAAATGTTTATGGGAAAATAATGAATAATGAATAATAAAAACTTGGCCGCATCGAATTCTGAAAATCGTCATTACGGTAAACATATCATTAATTTCCATCAGCCTAATACAGTATAGACCTAACTGTTCATACAAAAATTACGGGAAACGCATATTTGGACTTTGTACCCTATGCTGCACTCAAGCACTTAAGCAAAAGTCCCGCAAAGGCGGGACAAAAATCAGTTTTTTGAAGTTTGCAAAAAAACGCCACATAGAAGATCTTTCAAATTCAGTATGTGAATAGAGCAGTAAAAAATACAACTTTTCTATTTTTCCTTTCTTTTGCAAAAGTTCTAGGAATGAAAACAAAGGGATAATGATAATTGAATACTATCTATTGATGACCCGCGGCACTATCGTAAAGCTAGAATCGCTTCGCATACTCTTCGCTTGAGAAAATGATTGACAGATTGAAGTTTTCACCCGCGCAGGAGTTCGCGGAGCGTTCTCGGCTCAATCCTCGGACCGTGCTAAAAATGGTAGACTGAGCTGTGATAGATCATTTTGATGGAAGTTGTTGGAATGTTTACAAGGCTCTTGACAGAAAATTGTTTGTTTTATTGTCAATGAGGACAGTGCGGTTATTAATTTTGTTAGATCTGACAAATTGATGTTTGTAAGTGCACTTTATAGTTTTGATTCCCGTTGAAGAATCATATTCTGGTTTTCATGTTATTAGATGCTGCTTTAGAGCTTTAGGTCTACACTGTAATATACGTTGGGTGGGTGGAGCAGCACAAACTTGTCTAACAATTAATTGGTTTATGGAACTGATCGAACTGAAACCCACTCATGGTTTGAAAACCCATTTTTCCGACATTTTTTTTTGCCGACCGACCGACCGACTCGTTTTTTAGACCTAAAAACGACGCGAACACAAGTTATTTGTGATGCCCGCCTAAATATCAATAAATATTAAAATCATTCTAAAAGTCAAGGGGCTAACAAGAAAATGGGGTGATAAGTGTGTCCAAGTTTGGAAAGTGTAAGACTTAAGACTAAGAGATTAAGTTATGAGATTATTATATGAGTTTGCTTGAATTTGACTTGTTTGATTGTTCGATTGGTTTGACAAGTTCCATTGATCGGGTCTGGACTGGGTTGATGGAAAGAAAATGGCAGCTAAAAAACTTTTTTCTCAGATTTCTTAAGAGTTTGAGCTAATTATACACTCAAAGTTAAAGGTGGTAACCTCAGTGTCATCCTCCTCCTCTTGTGCATCTGGATCACGGTCAAATTCTGCAAATTCGTCTTCCTTGCTGTTTGCTGCTGCTGTGATATGGGCTTGTACCAAGAAAGTTAACAATAAAACACCAAATAACAACAAACGATTATCACACCACATATTTAAAGTGAAAGTTTAATTCAATTCACAGTGCTTTCTGTACATGAAAATCAGAATCGGAGGGAAGAGAAGAGAGAAGGAGATGCAAAGCTGGTACGAATAAAAGTTTAGTCGGGTTCAACTTCTTTAAACCCCACTTTAGTATGGTATTGCGTATTCGTAACATGATTTACACAAATTTGACAGTACACGGAATTACTTAGCTACAGTCTAGTGCCACTAGCGGTTATTGTTTTCAATTATTTATTTTATTTATTTATAAAACCAAATTTACTCTAATTTATTGCCCCTATTGTAAGTATATATGAAATATAAAATTTCTCCGTAAATTACTTACGATTATGGAATCTCACAATATGTTCAGGTTGAACCCGGCTGAATCAATTCAAAATAAAACACATCGTAAAACTTTAGTCATACGCCAAAACTACTTAACACTTTCTAAATAACGGAACTGAGGGTATGACTTTTAGATCCACAGCCAAGAACTATGCAAATCAATTGTAAAAGGGGTTACGCACGATACGAAAATCTCGTGTTCGCAAGCGAAAGGTTTTTTACACTACATTTACATACCGTAGGATTGCTAAACTTCCTTATTCCCAGCGGAACTTTCCGATTGCTAGTGTACAACGGAAGAGGACCAAATCCCACAAAATAGATTTAACACCGATTTTAGCCTAGACGCCTAGAAGCAAAAAGATCCCAGAGACAGGGCAGGTATGTTTTCCCGGGAATGAGAAAGTTAGCCATTTTATGATACAATTTTAAAAAGTTGTACCCAGCCGTTTGGGTGATGCGTGATCGGGAAATAATTCGAGGCATGATTTGGGCTATTTTCGCGATATTTGCATGGTGAACAAACCTTTTTTTGGTAATTTTCATGATCGTCACGAGAGCAAGGAAAATTTCTATCAATCATTTTAAACATGTACAAACTCTGGTGAACCAAAAGAAATTTGATTGATTCTTTTCAAAACAAACTGCTTTTTTGAAGTTTTTTTAAGTCAAATATCTTAAAATTTCAACCTAAGATACTTTTTCTCTTTTCTCGTTTTCTTAAATCAGGGGGTAATATCTAGGTAGGTAGTAGATCTTGTTCATCAAAAATTGAGAATATTTTACAATAAGAAAACCAAAGGAAAATTTATATTTTCAAAATAGATGAAATATTTTGCATATACTTTCATAGTATATAAAATATTGGAAAAAAGGTTTAATATATAAAATATTGGAGAAAAGGTAAAATATATATATATTATTGAAAAAAAGGTAAAAAATTATAGCATCCAAAAGTTATATTTTTTGAAATGCATGTCAAAAACTTTCAAAACAGGGAAACAATTTCATAATCAAACATACACTTTTTTTAATATAAGAACAATTTTATAAGAACAACGAGGCTCAAAATCACCAAAAAATAAGAACATTTTAAGAACAATGCTGAGCCTGAAACTACTCAATTTCAATCAATTTAGGGGTCAAAGTAATAAAAACTGGGTATAATGCCTAAAATACCTGACTTACATCCTATTAATAAGAACATGATAGAAGCTCAAAGTGCAAAAAAAAAAAAGAACAGTCGAGGCTCAGAAAAATTTTACTGGTTCTTATATAAAAAAAGTGTAATGCAAAAGAAGAAAAAAAAATCTCATACTGTATATACTGGGAAATATTTTCATAATCTGAAAGAACGTCGAAAGGAAAAAATTCCCCTAACAGAAGGCATTTTGTAATTTTAGAAAGCATGCTGCAAAAGCATAAAATGTCACATAATTGGCAATCATAATTTCAAAAATTTCCAAAAAGAAAAAAAGTCTTCATGCCAGGATATTGCTTGAAAAAATTTTCAATTGAGGCGAAAATAAAAAAATGTAGCCTTTCTGGAAACCAACCGGATGAAAAATAATAATTTTCTGATCTGGCCGCAGACTATGGGTTCATCTATTTAGTTCATTATAAAAAAAATCAAGTTGGAGCATTTAAGCTATAAAAGTAGTTTGGTTCGATATTCCCACTTGTAGATCAAGAATTGTTTGTTCAGGGCTTACTTCATACTGTTTGTACATAAAAGTTATTGTTAAAGTTCTATTTCAATGATCTTATATATATTACTTAAGTCATCAAAAAAATGTAATAACAATTTTTTTTCTGGCCGGCGCATCAAAGCTTTTTTCATTGACCCGCATTCCGGAAACACTACATTTTTTTTTATTTTTGCCTGACAGCAAAACTTTTCTACATTTTTTAATTTATGCATGTGGAAGAAAATGTCAAGTTAACGACAAACATTTTCCACATTTTAAACGCAAGGGGAAGAAAATGTCCAAATTTACAGTAAAAATTTCCACGTTTTAAAAGCATACGTGAAAGAAAATATCCAAATTCACAACCAAAAGTTTTCCACGTTTTAAACGCACGTACGGAAGAAAATGTCCCAATTCATAACCAAAAGTTTTCCACGTTTAAAACGCACGTAGAAGAAAATGTCCAAATTCACAGCAAGAATTTCCAAGTTTTAAACGCACATGCAAGAAAATGTCCAAATTCACACAACCAAAAGTTTTCCACCACCACGTACGTTGCATTTTTAAAACATCAATCATCAACCAGTAAATTTTGCTCTGGGTTTAAATTTTTACATTAAAGCTAACCAGTTCATATCCAACCACAACCATTTCCTTGGGTGCCGCATCTACCATCTGAGATCTGTATCTGACCATCATCATAAAAAAGTGAGTTCAAACTTTTTTGATGTCGCAAAAGTTTTCAAATATAGCATGGTCAGATTTATCCCCAAATATTCAGTCAACTGCCTAGTTAGAATTTGTGTAAATATACAGGCAAATTATTGAAGTTAGTTTGTTGTGAAAGTTGATAAAATATCGACCGGATAAAATATCCTGTTTTTCAAGAAGAGATTGCATCATCTCTCATGCCAAACCAAACGAAACATCAAATTCAGGAAGGAATAATAATAAGAAAACTTCATCATCAACCATTTCTTGTAACAATCACACAAAAATCATGATCCAATTCAACTCTTTAAAGCATAAAAACCAAAGAAAAATAGCCAAAGTGCGGTAGCAACCAGTTGTTTACTTTTGCCGCCATCTTTGTTTTGAGTGTTAAAAGGCAGTATGGTCCGATCAACAATACGCTTCCGAACCGAGCGACGTTTCCCGATCGAGAAGGATACTTATATTTTCCCGCGACGTTTCTCGAAGAAATGACGTCTTCATCCTCGTATAAAAATACTCTACTGTTTTTGACGCCGGAGCTCGATTTACAAAGAGATTTGGAAAAAATCCATTACGTAATGCTTCCAACAGACAGTCGGGTGCAGGCGTTAATTCTCCATGTTCGGACTTAAGACAGTTGCACACGACGACGAAAGTCTGAATGGAAACGAGGCTAAAAAAGCTGAAAAATCGATTTTATCACCCCGCATATCAGCTTTTTTTCCCGCGCTTTTGCCAAAAGAGTCGCACTCCGCTCGCTAACGCTCGCTCCGTGCGTAATTAGGCTATTTTCACCGATTCTGGCCTAACTTTCATACGATGGCCTAATTAAGCCAGAAATTGGGAGGCCCGGAATTCCCGAGTTATTTTTTCCGAGTTAAAAAAACCGAGTTAAAAAAAACCCAAGTTATCCCGAGTTATGACGTCATTTTTGGAATTTAGTGACGTCATTTTTCATTTCATAACTCGGTTTATTTTGCTTTCTTTAATTTTCCGAGTTATTTTCCATTTTTTAACTCGGGAATTTTTGCTTCCTTTAACTTTCCGAGTTATTTTCCATTTTTTAACTCGGGAATTTTTGCTTCCTTTAACTTTCCGAGTTATTTTCCATTTTTTAACTCGGGAATTTTTGCTTCCTTTAACTTTCCGAGTTATTTTCCATTTTTTAACTCGGGAATTTTTGCTTCCTTTAACTTTCCGAGTTATTTTTGATTTTTTAACTCGAGAATTTTTGCTTCCTTTAGCTTTCCGAGTTATTTTTCTTCACAAAAAACACCATCTATTGATCCCATACCAACCTAAATCAAAGACATAACCATCCATTACCAACTAGAAAAACCTTAACCTGCTTGATAGAATGAATAATCAACAAACAAGTGAATAATTGAGAAGCAAGAACTGAAGTTAAAACCTGCTAGATAAACAAACTGTAAGCCCTTCAAAAATATTACAGCATAAATAAAATCTCAAAAAATACAGCAGGTAAGTGATGAGATAAAGCTATTTCAAAATTTATATTTCCTCCCTATTTCATTAAAGAATAACTGTAAGTGACATGACAAGATTCTCAGAAAAATTCACTGAGTCCTTCCCACTTCGCTGTAAAAATTTTGAATGAATGAGAGATGTTAAAAAATAAATAAATAAATAAAACTGTCCAGAGTGCACACACTCACCAAATCAACTTACAGAAAAACATTCGAAAGTTTCCCGCGCGCGTGTGACCTTTGCAAAACATTCGAATTATGAATTCGAATCTTTTTGTGTCATAAGGCTCTAATTAGACTTGCGGGTAAAAAACATTCCGGGGGTCAAATATTATTGGAACTTTTGGCTGTTTTTACAAGCCAAAAAAAATGGAAAATAACTCGGAAAGCTAAAGGAAGCAAAAATTCCCGAGTTAAAAATTCAAAAATAACTCGGAAAGCTAAAGGAAGAAAAAATTCCCGAGTTAAAAAATGAAAAATAACTCGGAAAGTTAAAGGAAGCAAAAATTCCCGAGTTAAAAAATGGAAAATAACTCGGAATGTTAAAGGAAGAAAAAATTCCCGAGTTAAAAATGAAATGAAAAATAACTCGGAAAGTTAAAGGAAGCAAAATTCCCGAGTTAAAAAATGAAAATAACTCGGAATGTTAAAGGAAGCAAAAATTCCCGAGTTAAAAAATGGAAAATAACTCGGAAAGTTAAAGGAAGCAAAATAAACCGAGTTATGAAATGAAAAATGACGTCACTAAATTCCAAAAATGACGTCATAACTCGGGATAACTCGGGTTTTTTTTAACTCGGTTTTTTTAACTCGGAAAAAATAACTCGGGAATTCCGGGCCTCAGAAATTGGAGCCTAATTAGGCTGGAAGAAACAAAATTCCGATTTTATAATATTTTAGAAAAAAAAACCAGAAATACCTACGAATTTTCAAAACGACCGCCATATGTGCGACCAAAATTAAGGCCTTCATTCAAAATTATGGCGCGCCAAAGCGGAAATAAATACTATCTCTTTAAAACAATACTATCTTCGTTTAAAACATACTATCTTTGTTGTAAACATACTATCTTCGTTTAAAACATACTATCTTTTTTAAAACATACTATTTTCGTTGAAAAAATACTATTTCCGTTTGAAAAAATACTATTCTCGTTTAAAACATACTATCTTCGTTTAAAAACATACTATCTTTTGTAATGATACTATCTTTTTTTAAACAATACTATCTATTTTAAAACGATACTATCTTTTTTAAAACATTACTATCTTTTCGAAAACAGTCTGGAAACGAGGTTGGCACGTCTTGCCTCGCTCATTTTAAAGTTTGCATGCATGACCCGCGCATGGTGGGACGGCGGGACCATGCTTGCTGGATGGAAAGAACAACATGCTTTATATGGAAATGGCGGAACAGAAAGTCCAAAATGTGGTGAAAACACCACTGTTTTGGTTTTGATCTCAATGTTATGTGGTCATGTCCTTTTTTTCTTTTCTATCTTCTATCCGAGACTCCAATAAGATCAGCAATTTCCTTCCATTTGAACCCTATTGTTTTTAGTGCAAGGACTTGGTCTTCGTTGATATCTCTCAATGGTCTGCCACGAGTAGCCATTTTACTGTCAGTCAGGTCAGATCTTGTAGGGAGCCGGAAGCCATCTTGTTATGTTGGTCCTGCATGTGGGCGGATGAGGCCATATAAAATAAACACGAAAAACCAACGCCCATTACACGCCCCTCAAAATGAAAATTACACAAATTTGAATAATCGAGGCAGCCTATATTCGAAAAAAGATAGTATTTTTTATATACGTTTTCGAATAAAAGAGTTCCTTTTTCCCTTGAGGAAGGTCTCTTTAATTTAAGTTTGAAAAAATTAGAGGCTACCATTTATCCTTTTGGGAACAATTTTTTCGGAACTCACAATACCTTTTGAAAATACTTAGCAATCTATTGTTTTCAACGTTGAAAGGAACGCAGTGATTCATTATGATTGAACAAAGGGGAACACATTGTTCTGAATAGGTATCTTGATTAAGAGAGTCAAATGACACTCAGTGATCCTCATGGGATGACCCAGTCAGTTCCTTTGCAAAATATAATTATAGATGGTAATGATTTATAATTTCCAGAACGTGTTCTGTTTTTATGACAAAATTACAGACTTCAGATAGGAATGCTTTTTTCTACAATTTTTTAACGAGTTTGCACATAGAAAAATTGTTGTAGGATGGAGTTCTACCATTAGCGAGCTTTACATAACTTTAGATAATTACATAACTTTGAAGTTCAAGAACGTGATATTGTGCTATCAATTTTCAAACATAACATTTAGTGATTACTCCAAATTTTACTTCCCTCACAAAGGAAAAATTATCATAGTTTCGTGCAATTTCGCCTTTTTTCGATCAACTTTTCACTATAAAATGCCTAGTAACGAAAAGGATCACCCAAGACGAACAAAAAATGTGCAAGAAAGTAGAAAAAAACTTGACATGTCAAGGGTGACAGAAAAGGACAATCGCCTTTAGCAAAGTAAGTGGACAATTAATGCCAGGAAAATTATTTTCTAAAAAGATATGGAAGAATGCCGTCGGGGCCAGTTCGAAAGCAAAAAGGCTACACCTCAAAGAAGATTTGGATGGACTTTTTTATTGCCCAGTTCCAAATTGTGACAGTTTTTCTTTTACAACCAAAAGAGGGTGCCGTAAACACGTTTTTACCAGGCATGGATGGTACTACTTTTTCGAAACGAGACCTGACCCAAAAGTTGTTTTGCCAGAACTTTCGACACGGAGTGAAAAACCAAATAAATCTAGGAGAAGTAGAACAAACAATATGCCAATGTTTTTGAAAGACTGTAAATTTGATAAGATGCTCAAGCTCTGGCTTTGCAGCCCTGTCGGAGGAATGAAGAGCTTTAGCCAAGCAAGCCAGATTAGTTGCCGTGTCTTAAAATTCCTCAAATTTTGCTGCCAAGATTGCTGTGCGAGCTGGGATATCCCGTTTACGGTAGTAGATTTTTGCTTGGGAAACGTGACCGCTATATCAGATTTTATCGAATACCTTAAAACCTGCTGGGAAGTTGGCTACGCTGGTATTATTGGATATATGCATTCTTTATCTCATGTTTTAGACTACCGCAGAATTGAAAGAGGAGACTCACAAACGACATTTTTATCGTCGGAAATCTATATCGACCGGGTAAAACTTTCACTATCTAAAAAGATGAGATCGGAATGGAATGTTTTGTTAAGTGCCGAATACCTATCAAAAATTAACTGTTGGGCCACTCTCGACGAAATGCAAAAGGTCGTACCATATCACACGGACAGGTTTTCACAAATTTTACTGAATGCCTCGGATGAAGCCCTTCCGTTGCCACCACACGACTTATCATTTTGTACCTCCTTTTTAACGGCCATATTTTTCATCGTGATAAAAGCTACTAGGCCGATGACCTTTCAATTTCTTACAGTCGAAATGGTGGAAAACATCAATGAAAGGGGCATGATAGACCAAACTGTTTTTAAAACGCAGGAAAAGTATGGTTTTGACACTTTGATATTTTCTTCGGAAATCATAGAAATAGTTCACAGGTATATCAAGTATATTCGCTCAAGGCTCAACCCTAAATGCAATTACGTTCTAGTTACTCGCAACGGCACACAACTGGCAAGAATTGGAGATGTTTTCGGGAGAATCGTCTTTCAAGCAATAGGAAAATATATCAATCCGACAAGGTATCGTCAAATTATCGAAACAAAAAGTGCAGAATCCCTTAGCGTCGATGATCAAAAAAATTTGTCCGAAGATCAAAAACACACCTCGTTTGTGGCTAAAATTCACTATCAAAAGCTTCAATCGCGTGACGTAGCCTTAAAAGGCAAGGCATCCATGAACAAGTTAAGGGATGAACAGCCCTCTTTAAATGCGATGGGGGAGATATGTGAAAGGTTTTCGAATATAGCACCAATGAATACATCTTTTCAAACGTCAGTCTCGGATTCAAGTACTGGGCACTTTGAAGTTTGGCCGAATTATTCCTTAGATGTGAACAATTTTCCTATTGAAACTACCGATACAAGTATAATCCAAGAAGCCCAACTTCTACCGAACGATTCTTCGATTCTTCAACCCAGCAAAAACTCGATAATAGACCCTTCAGTTAATTTTGAGAAAACATCGAAAATAGGAAAACAACCAAGGAGGAAAAAAGTGCCTTTTTCTTCTATAGAGGATAATTTTTTAAGAACTGGTTTTAAAAAGCATGGTTCTGCTTGGACATCCATCTTATCGGACTCAAGTTACAAATTTCACCCTTCAAGGCAGATTGCTACACTTTATGGCAGGGCAAAAAAATTGAATATTATTTGAGTGATAAATTTCAAAGTATTGTATATTGATTCTAAAATTTTATGTGAATTTGAGGTGAAACTAGAACCAATTTTTTCTAGGAAAATCGTGTTTAAAATAATTCTCATGAAAAAAATTCCAAGTTTTTGAATATTTTCTATTTGAACCACTAACTTTAAATGTCCAAATAATTGAAACACATTTTAGACTCTACTTTGCTTTGCGCTGATTGAAGAAATTTTTTCCGTTTCAAATTTCTGTTTGAAATTTTAATTTCTTATAAAAAGTGAACGGCTTAGCCGTGAGATATAAGCCGTGGGTTAAGCTGTGGGCTGGTGTTAGGGGAATCGATAAGGCAGTGGTATGGCCATTAATTTGTCACTATAGGAACAATAGTTTTGTATAGTAGATTGTAATAGGTATTGTCTAATCTGGACTATAAATACAACGCCCAGATTATCAAACAGTAAGAATATCACCAATAGAATAACCAGCAATATGTCAAATAGTCAACATCAACGTGCCATTTCAGCACTTTTCGAAAGAGACGTGCTATGCTTTTCACAAGGCACGCTTGTGGATCAATTAAGAGGTGAGTTTTATCCATTTTTAACAATTAAACCTCCATTCAATTTGATAATTTTATGCTAAAACTGAAAAGAGGGGATAGCAAAAATCAGCCATTTAATAACAAGACGAAGATTATTTTCAGAGCTTCATATGAAAAATTCTTGTCTATTCTTCTTCATTTTTTACCAGCTATCGAGGAACAGCGAAACTCACAACAAAAACCCATCAAAGAAGTTATCGAAATCAGCGATGACGACAAAGAAGAAAAAGCCGAAACAAACAAAACTCCGCCAAGAAAACAACATAATATCAACATAAAGGCAACGATTGAAGTTGAAGAAGGAACTGAAGTGAAATTTTCTGTAAATATTGTAAATAAAAAGTAACTTTTAAAAAAGATGACTCTCATTTCATTGTTTGAACCTTTTTAAGATAGCTGGTACAAGGCCAAATTCACGCCTCACAATGGACTTAAACCGTCAATGGAATTATATCCGTATGCTAAACCGAGGGTTGCGCCGTATAATTTGCTTGAAAGAGCTTATAAGCCGTAAAGCCGTCACATTTTGGAGATAAAAAAATTTAGTAAACACTTTCGATTTCAAACTTTGAAAATTTTTGTTCATTTTTTAAAGTTAATTTACCCCTCTGGGCCTGAACCGTCAATGGAATTATATCTGTATGCTAAACCTTCAATAAAGAAAATAGTTTCTAATAAAGGGGCCACGCCTATTTTAGACAACGCCCAATTCGTTTCAAGTCACCACTTTCGTTTTGGGACTTGTTCAATTTGAAAAAAAAAAAATGAGTTAACGCCTCTCTACCACCCAAACGCCCATTTTTTAGTTAAGCCGGGTTTGATTTAAGCCTGAACCTAAACCGAGCCTTAAGCCGGATTTTTTGCCTGAGAAAGGTTAGTAAGCCGTTAAGCCGTCATTTTGATGGTTGGATTGACGAGTCAAATATACTTTCGTTTTCAAACTTAGAAGTTTCCACATAGGAAAGAATATTTCGTTCTTTATAAGCACATCTTATGAATCTTTTTAAAGAACGCAACATGTTTCCAATAAAGAAAATAGTTTCTAATAAAGGGGCCACGCCTATTTTAGACAACGCCCAATTCGTTTGAAATCACCACTTTCGTTTTGGGACTTGTTCAATTTGAAAAAAATAAAATGAGTTAACGCCTTTCTACCACCCAAACGCCCATTTTTTAGTTAAGCCGGATTTAATTTAAGCCTGAACCTAAACCGAGCCTTAAGCCGGATTTTTTGCCTGAGAGGGGTTAGTAAGCCGTTAAGCCGTCATTTTGATGGTTGGATTGACGAGTCAAATATACTTTCGTTTTCAAACTTAGAAGTTTCCACATAGGAAAGAATATTTCGTTCTTTATAAGCACATCTTGTGAATCTTTTTAAAGAACGCAACATGTTTCCAATAAAGAAAATAGTTTCTAATAAAGGGGCCACGCCTATTTTAGACAACGCCCAATTCGTTTGAAATCACCACTTTCGTTTTGGGACTTGTTCAATTTGAAAAAAATAAAATGAGTTAACGCCTCTCTACCATCCAAACGCCCATTTTTTAGTTAAGCCGGATTTAATTTAAGCCTGAACCTAAACCGAGCCTTAAGCCGGATTTTTTGCCTGAGAGGGGTTAGTAAGCCGTTAAGCCGTCATTTTGATGGTTGGATTGACGAGTCAAATATACTTTCGTTTTCAAACTTAGAAGTTTCCACATAGGAAAGAATATTTCGTTCTTTATAAGCACATCTTATGAATCTTTTTAAAGAACGCAACATGTTTCCAATAAAGAAAGTAGTTTCTAATAAAGGGGCCACGCCTATTTTAGACAACGCCCAATTCGTTTGAAATCACCACTTTCGTTTTGGGACTTGTTCAATTTGAAAAAAATAAAATGAGTTAGCGCCTCTCTACCACCCAAACGCCCATTTTTTAGTTAAGCCGGGTTTGATTTAAGCCTGAACCTAAACCGAGCCTTAAGCCGGATTTTTTGCCTGAGAGGGGTTAGTAAGCCGTTAAGCCGTCATTTTGATGGTTGGATTGACGAGTCAAATATACTTTCGTTTTCAAACTTAGAAGTTTCCACATAAGAAAGAATATTTCGTTCTTTATAAGCACATCTTATGAATCTTTTTAAAGAACGCAACATGTTTCCAATAAAGAAAATAGTTTCTAATAAAGGGGCCACGCCTATTTTAGACAACGCCCATTTCGTTTGAAATCACCACTTTCGTTTTGGGACTTGTTCAATTTGAAAAAAATAAAATGAGTTAACGCCTTTCTACCATCCAAACGCCCATTTTTTAGTTAAGCCGGATTTAATTTAAGCCTGAACCTAAACCGAGCCTTAAGCCGGATTTTTTGCCTGAGAGGGGTTAGTAAGCCGTTAAGCCGTCATTTTGATGGTTGGATTGACGAGTCAAATATACTTTCGTTTTCAAACTTAGAAGTTTCCACATAGGAAAGAATATTTCGTTCTTTATAAGCACATCTTATGAATCTTTTTAAAGAACGCAACATGTTTCCAATAAAGAAAATAGTTTCTAATAAAGGGGCCACGCCTATTTTAGACAACGCCCAATTCGTTTGAAATCACCACTTTCGTTTTGGGACTTGTTCAATTTGAAAAAAATAAAATGAGTTAGCGCCTCTCTACCACCCAAACGCCCATTTTTTAGTTAAGCCGGGTTTGATTTAAGCCTGAACCTAAACCGAGCCTTAACCTTTAGCCGCCGAGAGACGTACCACGTACGTCATATATACAGGCCGAGAGACGTACCACGTACGTTTTGATACTGGGGTCCTTTCAAAGTTTAATAAAATAAAGACCAGTTTGAATTTTTCTACTCTGTAAAATTTAGCAGACAGGATAGGGGTGAAGGTTCATTTTTTAAAAATTTTACGGGTCCTGCTTTTATACATCTCGAGATATCGGAACTCAATGTCGGTGTATTTTTCAAATGTCAACAAAACATCGTTTTAGTGGTGGACAGAGGGTGTTTGATGAATTTTTGGACTGAAAAGTCATGTTTATGTCTGGTTTTTTCTTGGTTTCAGCATATAAATATCATTATATGAGATAGAGAACCTTTATTGGCAGTTTCTATGTGGTTTGAAGGGGTTTTAGGGGGTATTTCCTGACATACATGCCTATCTCTAGCTCCAACAACTCAGGGCTGTTTTGCCTCAGTTTTTCCACTATTCTGGTGTTTTATTGCTTGAATTTACATGATAGAGAGTCAGTTATGATTATTGTAGTAATTTTACAGGCTTAGGGTAAGTGCAGGGCCAATTTTAGAGCAACGGGACCACTTAATTTACCTATTGTGGCCAGAGTGTCGATTTTGGTGGAAAAGTGTGCTTCACCGAAACTTAGATTCTGAGATGAAATGAGCTTCTTCAGCCCTGAAATTTCACACAATGGTGGCTTATAACATAAACTAAAACAAAATAATTTTTCTGGGACCAATCTTTACTTTGTACCCACTTTTTTCATTCAATTTGTCAAAAAAAAGAAAAAAAGTGAAAAAATCGTAAACATGGAATTTTTACTGTTTTGATTTGAGGCTGTGTAGTCAGGTTTAAAAGGGTGATGAGGCGTCTTTTTGGTATTATCTGAAAAAATAGATCCTTAGCTTTTCAAAATGGGTTTACTTTTTACTTAAGCTTTAGCGGTTCAGATTTTATGACATTTTCCGCAAAACCTCCATTTTCATGAAAAAAACAGCGGCAGCAGCGCGCGCTGTTTTTAAAAACAGCGGTGTCTAAAGGTTAAGCCGGATTTTTTGCCTGAGAGGGGTTAGTAAGCCGTTAAGCCGTCATTTTGATGGTTGGATTGACGAGTCAAATATACTTTCGTTTTCAAACTTAGAAGTTTCCACATAAGAAAGAATATTTCGTTCTTTATAAGCACATCTTATGAATCTTTTTAAAGAACGCAACATGTTTCCAATAAAGAAAATAGTTTCTAATAAAGGGGCCACGCCTATTTTAGACAACGCCCATTTCGTTTGAAATCACCACTTTCGTTTTGGGACTTGTTCAATTTGAAAAAAATAAAATGAGTTAGCGCCTCTCTACCACCCAAACGCCCATTTTTTAGTTAAGCCGGGTTTGATTTAAGCCTGAACCTAAACCGAGCCTTAAGCCGGATTTTTTGCCTGAGAGGGGTTAGTAAGCCGTTAAGCCGTCATATTGATGGTTGGAATGACGAGTCAAAGTACTTTCGCTTTCAAACTTGACAATTTTTTAATGGAATACTTCGTTCTTTATAAGAACACCTTATAGAAACGTTTTTAAAGAACGAAGAATATTAGCATAAAGAAATTATTTAAAGCCATAGAATATTTCGTTCTTTATAAGCACTTGATCCAAAAGATTTTCCCAGGTGACTCCCTTTTTATTTGGTAAATTTTCGGAACTAAATAAATAGGCGTCTTGGAAGACTGACAATATCAATTTTCATCTCAATTCTATCATGGAGCGAGTTACAATATTTGATTCTATAACTAAAGAAAAGATAGACGGCTTCACAGCTTACGTTCAATCTTCTAGCAAAGAAAAATTCACACAAATACGAAAGGAATTATTAATTTCGCATAGCGAAAGTATTACAATAGGCTTTCGCGGCGGCGGCGGTGCGGAAAAAAAATTAGAAAACGAAAGTACTTGATACGATGGACGAACTCACTAAAATCAATTTACAAATTACACGCTCGTATAACCACGGACGATTTTCGCAGGTTTTCTTTGGATTACGTCGAGGATTACGTCATATATCTTTGTGTCTTTAGCTTCACAGTTTTGATTTTTTCTTTATTTTCTTATAAGCATATACTTTATAAGAATCAAATCAATAACTCTTGATAGACGGTGATATACCTTTCGGTAATCAGTTCTTACTAAGTAAACAAGGGATAGCGCATAATATGAGCATATTTGTTTTTCTTATAAGCATATACTTTATAAGAATCAAATCAATAACTCTTGATAGACGGTGACATATCTTTCGGTAATTAGTTCTTACATAGTAAACAAGGGACAGCGCACAATATGAGCATATTTATTTTTCTTATAGGCATTTACTTTATAAGAATCAAATCAATAACTCTTGATGGACGGTGATATACCTTTCGGTAATTAGTCCTTACAAGGTAAACAAGGGACGGCATACAATATGAGCATATTTATTTTTCTTATAAGCATTTACTTTATAAGAATCAAATCAATAACTCTTGATAGATGGTGATATACCTTTCGGTAATAAGTTCTTAGAAAGTAAACAAGGGACGGCGTACAATATGAGCATATTTATTTTTTCTTATAAGCATTTACTTTATAAGAATCAAATCAATAACTCTTGATGGACGGTGATATACCTTTCGGTAATTAGTTCTTACAAGGTAAACAAGGGACGGCATACAATACGAGCATATTTATTTTTCTTATAAGCATATACTTTATAAGAATCAAACCAATAACTCTTGATAGATGGTGATGTACCTTTCGGTAATTAGTTCTTACAAAGTAAACAAGGGTTGGCGTGCAATATGAGCATATTTATTTTTCTTATAAGCATATACTTTATAAGAATCAAATCAATAACTCTTGATGGACGGTGATATACCTTTCGGTAATTAGTTCTTACAAAGTAAACAAGGGTTGGCGTACAATATGAGCATATTTATTTTTCTTATAAGCATATACTTTATAAGAATCAAATCAATAACTTTTGATAGACGGTGATATACCCTTCGGTAATTAGTTCTTACAAGGTAAACAAGGGTTGGCGTACAATATGAGCATATTTATTTTTTCTTATAAGCATTTACTTTATAAGAATCAAATCAATAACTCTTGATGGACGGT
Organism: Clytia hemisphaerica; assembly: GCF_902728285.1. Lineage (NCBI taxonomy): Eukaryota > Metazoa > Cnidaria > Hydrozoa > Leptothecata > Clytiidae > Clytia > Clytia hemisphaerica. Next base: position 883,118 of record NW_027103528.1, on the reverse strand, counting down.
GATATCCCTTTCGGTAATTAGTTCTTACAAGGTAAACAAGGGACGGCATACAATACGAGCATATTTATTTTTCTTATAAGCATTTACTTTATAAGAATCAAACCAATAACTCTTGATAGATGGTGATGTACCTTTCGGTAATTAGTTCTTACAAAGTAAACAAGGGTTGGCGTGCAATATGAGCATATTTATTTTTCTTATAAGCATATACTTTATAAGAATCAAATCAATAACTCTTGATGGACGGTGATATACCTTTCGGTAATTAGTTCTTACAAAGTAAACAAGGGTTGGCGTACAATATGAGCATATTTATTTTTCTTATAAGCATATACTTTATAAGAATCAAATCAATAACTCTTGATAGACGGTGATATACCCTTCGGTAATTAGTTCTTACAAGGTAAACAAGGGTTGGCGTACAATATGAGCATATTTATTTTTCTTATAAGCATTTACTTTATAAGAATCAAATCAATAACTCTTGATAGATGGTGATCTACCTTTCGGTAATTAGTTCTTACAAAGTAAACAAGGGACGGCGCACAATATGAGCATATTTATTTTTCTTATAAGCATATAATATATAAGAATCAAATCAATAACTCTTGATAGACTGTGACATACCTTTCGGTCATTAGTTCTTACAAAGTAAACAAGGAACGGCGCACAATATGAGCATATTTATTTTTTATAAGCGTATACTTTATAAGAGTTCTTAAAAATCAAACAACAATAGTTCTTAAATTGGTCTTATTTTTTTAGCGATTTTAAGCCTCGTTGTTCTTGTGAAATTGTTTCATCAAGGCTCGATGTAAAGTAGATTTCAGATTAGCTTCAATCTCTACTTCTTCTTTTTCCTATGTAGTTCAAATTGTAGGCGAAATTTTCGACTTCAAGTCGTCTTGTTTGAATTAATTTCTGATGATCTGTTGCCCAAGATATCTCTTTGGCCTGAGAAATATCGTTTGATGTTTTTTAAGAGACCTTTGGGGGATCGAGATACCGCCACCATGTTCTGGTTTCTACTTGGTAAGTAACTTATTACTGAACCACCTGCACTTTACGTCAAAGAATTATTGAGAGATGGTTGTTTTGCAGTATTCTTTATACTGTCACTTTAAAGTAAATTTTTTTGTTTTTCATTGTTCAGGTAATGGTGTATCTCCAATTGTTACAGCGGAATGGATCATTTCGTCGTATCACACGTTAAAAGACGACAAACGGACGACAAATGCCAGAAAAAAACAAATTCACAGCCTCTTCGAATCGATGGAAATAAAAAAGCATGACCGATTTTATTATTCGTTATTTCACAAAAGGCAGTTCTATTTCGATGGTAGGTCACGTGATGTAAGACAAGACCTCCATTGACCTCTAGTCTTTAAAGTCGTTCTTCATTGTTAGATAGCATTAAATTTTTCAAGTCTACTAAATCTTTTTGTCCATTTTATTCAAGAAGAAAATATCATAAAACTACTATTGTTTCCCTGTTGTTTGAATCTATTGTCTTTCTAAAGGGCGTGGCAGCTACTGGAACGAGTATTGTTACAGCATTACATTTCATTTTTTAAAGGACGAATCAAATGAATGAAACATCTATTGCGTTCTTTAAAAAAACTAGAGAAAACAATGAGAACAAAGAAGTTTATTCTATTATTCTCAGCTGATTCAGCAGCCGAGTCAAATCTTTTTCATTTTTCTTTCATTTTTCCTAGCACAACTAGGCATTAAAACACAAAGTATTGACCCACGATAAATTAAAACTAAAATTCTATGCGATCTACAAAACTCAAATATATTATATTGAAGACCAGTAGAAGGAATATTCGAAGTGAAATGCATTCAAAACGTAACTAAAAAGAAATATTACCATTTTCCCCACATGAAAATAGACAAAAACGCAACAGTACCTTGTTATAAATTTCTCCTAATTTTACAGAAAATATAATTATTCTGAATTTTTCAAACTATAAAAAATTAAATCAAACGCAACGGTTAAGAGTCCACTAAGAGTCCAGTAACAAATCGTTAGGTGTTGCTCCACACGTCTTTTTGATTGTGTTGTATAACGCACGATGATTCTTATCTGAAGACAAAAGGAAAGATAAGATTCAGATTTTTCTGTAAATCCAGTAAGTTAACCGAAAAATATTCAGTATGTCAAATTCATTGCAATGTTTGATTAGAAAATTGAACAAAAGCTTGATTTCATGAATGGCAAACTAACCTGGCGTGGATAACTGGAGCAAGGGCGTGCCTGGGTTAATGCTCTCAAGGGAAGGACTGGTGAAGACGTCTTTGCTGAAATTGAAAAATAGGCAAGTTTAAAAGGATGTCAGTGACTACGTCACGATGACAACATACCATATCACCACAAGTAGTTTGATGGCAAAATGGACGAGTCCAGTCAACTGAAATTGTTAAAAAGAAAAGAAAAAAAACACTTACCAGGTGTTACCAGCTGAAAGATTTCTCTGTTTTGATTTGTTACCGACGTGGTGACAGATCTCCTTTCTGAAAAATGTAAATATAAAATGCTTTAAAACTAAAAGTCAAGTAAATAACCATCAGATCACTGCAATCATACATAAACAAATTCTGTAAAGTTTTTATCAAGTAGTAAATTGCTTACCAAATTCTGATGGTAGGTCATATTCTGTCAAATAGTCCAAAGTTGCAATTCTCTTTACTTTTGGAGTTGCAATCTCATCAATCGTTGCTTCCATTGTCCGTTTGCGATTTTCAGTTTCTAAAAAAGTGAAGAAAGAAAGAAAATAAATAATCGTTTCTAAGGCATACAAAACACCTGTAAAATTGGGAAAATGATGGGAAATAAGTGTGGGAAAACAAAAGAGAAGTTACTAGTTAATGTCAAGTGTACACTAAATCTAAAAGAAAATGTATCATTGGAAACGCTTTTTAAACCTGATGCAATTATATGCTATAGGATTTCATAGTATTCTCACCAGAAAAATTAATGATGTCAGATAAGTCCAACGTTGATATGTCTGACGGTAGTATCGTTTCAATGTATCGAATGTCACTCTTGGATTCAACTAAAACAAAAGAAAATTCCCATTTTATTTTCATCAAATAATCCTAGGCGGACGATGGAAAGGTTAAATCATCAAAAATTGCAGTATTAAAACAAACACATACCTATTGTTGGATTGACAGGTTCTTCGTCGTCACTTGAAATACAAACGTGATTGGTCCGATTCGACTTCACAAAACGGATTTCAGAATCTGAAAATAAAACATGAAAATTTGCAAAGGAAGAATAAGAAAATAAGATTTCAAGTTGAGACTGTCATATGGGAAAATGACATAGAATGGTGCACCTTGTCAGATTAAATAGCCAAGAAATAAAGCAAATTGAAAACAATCTTACCGTCACTTTCATTTTCCTCGCCATTTCCAAGCCTGGAATCTCTGTTCTCGTCACAAGAGTAGTACTCATCATCTGAAATGTAAAATGAGATGAAATAGAATGACAAAGTACGTATTGACATAATACAAGCTAGAAAAAAAGATCATCATAGAATCAAATAATAGAAATTTCAGATATGACGTAAAAGTAGTCTTACCATCCCATAAGGAATCTGGTGTTGTTGGAAGCGGCGTCACCGGTGTCATTGGCGTCAAAGGAGCGCGCGGTGGACTGAAGGCGAATACAGTGCTCGCAACGTCGGCACTGCTTCTTTCCTCCATACCTTCTTGACCTTTGAGATGAAAAAAATTGAATCAGATTCATCCTAAAATATTGCATATAGACTAGGTGTCTCAATTTGGTGCAAAATGGAAAGAATTCCAGTCAAATGAATAATGTGAGTTGAATCTTATCGAAAAGTTTACACAAAGACAAACACCATCAAAGAAAGTACCAGTCATCAAATTGATCAATAAGGCAACATGTAAAGCTCTCACCTGTAAAGAACGGTGAGGCTGTTTCTTGTGAAGATGGTGTTGTCGCTGGTGATGTTTCATTGGACAAGGTCCCCAATGGACTGAACATTTGAACATGGTAGCCTTAAAAGAGAGAAAAAGATAATTTGAAATGGTTTTTAGTTTTGACAGTATTAAACCTATACCCTTACTTTTGACTCCCTCTTCGTCTTAATTTGGTCAAAATTAAAAAAAAAGTAACGAGCACTTCTACAGTCCATACGTCTGAAAGCAGAAAGTTTACCTGTTTCAATTTCACCATCTTCCTCGTCCGTAGACCCGGTGCACTCTATCAATTGCCTTGCTTTTTCTTCCGTCATATCTATATTCAGTCTAGCGCCCGCACTGACGTCATGGGGTCGCTCATAAAAAAGTTCTTCGGGCTTTATGAGGTCTCTATGGATCACCAGCATGTTTACCAGCCACATCAAACACTCAAAAGAGTGTTCCAGCATCCATGCTGGTGCCGTCATGTCCTTTGTTGCCAGCTTTCGTGTTTTAAATTCTTGGACACGACAGTCCACGGCACCCACGTCGATAGAATCAAATTTTGGCATAGCCTGGCAGGTGATGTAGATGCCACCATTCATTTTTGTTCGTCTGGGCTTTTGGTTTTTCACCGCTTGGCTGAAGTAACCACCTTGTAGAATAGATTTGACCTGTAAAATAAGTTAAAGATAACTAAATTCCATAATCGTTATCATACAATGACAGGTTTTGCTAGATACTTTGGTCTCCTCAGCATATCTAATATCAAAAACTAAACAGAAATAAGCTGTAAGATGTAAAATAATTAGTATTCATTCAGTCATTGGAAAGAATTTACACTAACCTGGTCAGGAGCCATTGTTTCATAGACCCACTCGTCAATGAACAAAAGTTCTGTTCTTTTATTGATCATCATTGAGCCAAAAGTTTTCTCTTTGCTAAGTATAGCAACGTTGTTGTGTGGAATAAGCCCAAGAAGAACGTTGGCCCATGATGTTTTTCGGAGAGTTATTGCTACCTGAAGAAAGGTAAGAAAAAAAATTCTGAGAGCTGTAGTCGAAACACTATGAATAAACAAAACATGCAAAATTACATTATCCCCTCTCGAATATTTCCCCAGAATCAAAAATACCTGAATAAATACAGTTTATCCTCAGGAAGTAAGAAAGTTGGCACAACTCACGCCGCTCCAATCGTAAACCTATTCTTACCACTCGTTACGATTCGTGGTACTTTGTGTGGGAACTGGAAGCACAATAAGCACTGGTAAAATTTGTTTAAAAAGTTGACACGCTCTCTCAATTCTGGAAAACTGTTTTCCACGGACGTTGCAAAGCATCCACCATCACACTCAGCGTTACAATCGAAGTTTTTGTAGCACCTCGGGGCGATTTTCCCAAACTCCTCTTCATGGAATGGTCCCTTTACAAAGCCCTTTGTTGAAAATTTGAAGAACCAACCACCATCAACTTCTATATAGTCGTAGTCCATCTCGATGGAAGGTAACACCTAGTAGAAAAATTAAACAGTGCTTTTTATTTCAGAAGTAACCATTAAACCGATTCAAAATCTTATAACACTCTCAAAATTGAAATCTAGGTTCAAAGACGATTTGATAAATCCAATAATTTGATACCTTAACAAATTCTGCCTCCATGTGCGACCTGATCTTTTCTTTGTGAAGGTCAATCTTTTCGCCAAATTTTCGATTGGCACAAAGTGTCTCGAGATATTCGTCAATCGAAGAGTGATATTTGAAAGCGTAAGTTGCTAAAGAACGAGAAAATAGAAGAATCAGCAAAGTTGAAGATAGAAACAGCAAAGCAAAAGCAGACAGCCCCCCTCTAAGGTTTGAGCTAGTAAATGACAATCGAAAGGAAAATCTCATGACATACCGTTTGGCTCCTTTTCAAAAATGGCGCCATTATGAATGCGATGGTTCAATTTCATCATCACTCGCCTTACTTGGTCAATGGTTTTGCCCTGGGAGGTTTCCTTTTCAGGGACGAAGGATTTTGGAGTTTCACCCAGCAAAGATATGTGTTGGTGACGAAATCCTTGCTCCTGAAGATGCCGTGATGCTTCTCGAATTTTTAAATCCAATTGCGGTGAGCAACATACCAATCGTGTGGAAACATATCCTTTTGGAACTTTGTCCTTGACCAGTTGTGAGTTGTAGTCCTAAAGCAATGAAAGAGTATTAACGGTTAGGTTAACTATTTTTCTATCATAAACAATATCAAAGTTAAACCGATGTAATTTCTATTAGCATTAAAACAATGAACTCGAACAAAGCTGAATTTTTATACCTTTACCACTTGCTTTAGTTTGGCCAAAAGCACATCTGATTCCCCCATCTTTTTTGTGTTTCTTGTTTTGATGGGGTGCTTGGTATGTTGTACACGTTTCTCGACATCATAAACGAGATCATAGATCTTGGTTTCCGTCAAACTGGTTGACTTGTGCGCCACCAAGAAGTACGCAACACCGAAAATGAAATCGTCTGCTTTCTCTAGAACAGTGGAGACGGCGGTGCAGCTCGAAATAAAAAACTTTACTTCGGGAAGAGCAGCCAAGGCGTCGTCTAGCTTACGCTGCACTGATGTTAAGTCTGTTTGGCTGCTCAGCATTAATGAACGGAACGGGAAAACTTGATCTGTGTCACCAATCTAAGGATTAAATAATGAATGATGTTCTTAAAGAACGAACCAAGACACTATTAAAAAAGCACACTCTAATCACAATTAGGACTAGATTGTAGACTAGGAATAATTCAAAGACTAATCGTCCTATATCAACAGGTCATTGCACAGACTATCAAAAACTTATTTCCCTACACCTAAATGAACGTTACACAGACTAGAGCAGCTTTAAGCTGAAATTTAAAAGGTCATTACACAGACTATTTAAAAACATAATATACCCCTGTCTCAATTTCAAAAGTGACGTTACACAGACTAGAATTTCTCTAGTCTTAAAAAACAAGTAGAATTTAGTCAAAATAGGCGTGGCTAGAGTGCTGACGAATAAATCACACCTTTTCAGATCACAAAAAATATTGAACCCCAATTCTATTGGCCAATATAGGAAATTAATGAGAGTTTTTATAGATTTAAAAGGTCATTACACAGACTATGTCATAAACATAATATACCCCTGTCTCAATTTCAAAAGTGACGTTACACAGACTAGAATTTCTCTAGTCTTAAAAAAACAAGTAGAATTTAGTCAAAATAGGCGTGGCTAGAGTGCTGACGAATAAATCACACCTTTTCAGATCACAAAAAATATTGAACCCCAATTCTATTGGCCAATATAGGAAATTAATGAGAGTTTTTATAGATTTAAAAGGTCATTACACAGACTATGTCAAAAACATAATATACCCCTGTCTCAATTTCAAAAGTGACGTTACACAGACTAGAATTTCTCTAGTCTTAAAAAACAAGTAGAATTTAGTCAAAATAGGCGTGGCTAGAGTGCTGACGAATAATCACACCTTTTCAGATAAAAAAATATCGAAACCCAATTCTCTTGGCCAATATAGAAAATTAATGAGATTTTTTATAGAAGTTAAGAGGTCGTCACACAGACTATTAAGGAAGTATATTACCCTGTCTCAATTTAAAAAGTGACGTAACACAGACTAGCGAAGTCATTCGGGCCACATTTTCTCGGCTTACCGGCTTATCAACCTCTCTCGGGCAAAAAATCCGGCTAAAAGAGCCGGTTTAGGTTCTGGCTTAAGGTCAATTACGGCTTAACTAAAAAAGGGCGTTAAACTACGGTGGTAAAGGTGTGAATTCCCTTTCTTAAACTGAACAAGTCCCAAAACAAAAATGATGAATCAAAGATAAAAAAACAATATGGGCGTGACTCCACAAGGGTGTGCTACTTTATTATAAAATCTTTCTTTAATGGAATGAAGTTTCGTTCTTTAAGAACAGTGCCATTCGTATGCTTTTAAAGAACGAAGTATTCTTTGATTTTGAATAATTCTTCCAAAGTAGTATACTTCGTTCTTTAAGAACAGTGCCATTCGTATGCTTTTAAAGAACGAATTATTCTTTGATTTTGAATAATTCTCCCAAAGTAGTATACTTCGTTCTTTAAGAACAGTGCCATTCGTATGCTTTTAAAGAACGAAGTATTCTTTGATTTTGAACAATTCTTCCAAAGTAGTACACTTCGTTCTTTAAGAACAGTACCATTCTTATGCTTTTAAAGAACGAAGAATCAACTTATCGAAAAGACCACACCCTAATGACCTGTATCATTCTCTAAAGAGACAAAAATTTAAAATTTCTCTTGTATTAGAGAACAAGTAGAATTTAGTCAAAATAGGCGTGGCTAGAGTGCTGACGAATAAATCACACCTTTTCAGATCACAAAAAAATATTGAACCCCAATTCTATTGGCCAATATAGGAAATTAATGAGCGTTTTTTATAGATTTAAAAGGTCATTACACAGACTATGTCAAAAACATAATATACCCCTGTCTCAATTTCAAAAGTGACGTTACACAGACTAGAATTTCTCTAGTCTTAAAAAACAAGTAGAATTTAGTCAAAATAGGCGTGGCTAGAGTGCTGACGAATAAATCACACCTTTTCAGATCACAAAAAATATTGAACCCCAATTCTATTGGCCAATATAGGAAATTAATGAGAGTTTTTATAGATCTAAAAGGTCATTACACAGACTATGTAAAAAACTAATATACCCCTGTCTCAATTTCAAAAGTGACGTTACACAGACTAGAATTTCTCTAGTCTTAAAAAACAAGTAGAATTTAGTCAAAATAGGCGTGGCTAGAGTGCTGACGAATAAATCACACCTTTTCAGATAAAAAAAATATCGAAACCCAATTCTATTGGCCAATATAGAAAATTAATGAGATTTTTTATAGATTTAAAAGGTCATTACACAGACTATCTAAAAACTAGTATACACCTGTCTCAATTTCAGAAGTGATGTTACACAGACTAGCATAGCATCCCACCCACCAAATTGACGGCTTAACGGCTTACCAATCTCTCTCAGGCAAAAATCCCGGCTTAAGGGTCGGTTTAGGTTCTGGCTTAAGTCAATTACGGCTTAACTGAAAAATTGCATTAGAATCCGGTGGAAAAGGCGTGGTTCCTTTTTCATCAAATTTAACAAGTCCCAAATTGAAAGTGATGGCTTAGAAATGAAGAATAAGCATGGGCGGGGTCCCAATAAGGTGTGGTCCCTTTATGAAAAAGTTTTTTTATAAGAATCTAGATTATTTTTATAAGAACAGTTAAACTAAGGGTTGTTTATAAAGAACGAAGTATTCTGTTTTATGTGAAAATTTCCAAGTTTGAAAACGAAAGTACTTTGACTCGTCATCCCACCCACCAAATTGACGGCTCTAACGGCTTACCAATCTCTCAGGCAAAAATCCCGGCTTAAGGGTCGGTTTAGGTTCTGGCTTAAGTCAATTACGGCTTAACTGAAAAATTGCATTAGAATCCGGTGGAAAAGGCGTGGTTTCTTTTTCATCAAATTTAACAAGTCCCAAATCGAAAGTGATGGCTTAGAAATGAAGAATAAGCATGGGCGGGGTCCCAATAAGGTGTGGTCCCTTTATGAAAAAAGTTTTTTATAAGAATCTAGATTCTTTTTATAAGAACAGTTAAACTAAGGGTTGTTTATAAAGAACGAAGTATTCTGTTTTATGTGAAAATTTCTAAGTTTGAAAACGAAAGTACTTTGACTCGTCACCCCACCCACCATATTGACGGCTTAACGGCTTATCAATCTCTCTCAGGCAAAAATCCCGGCTTAAGGGTCGGTTTAGGTTCTGGCTTAAGTCAATTACGGCTTAACTGAAAAATTGCATTAGAATCCGGTGGAAAAGGCGTGGTTCCTTTTTCATCAAATTTAACAAGTCCCAAATCGAAAGTGATGGCTTAGAAATGAAGAATAAGCATGGGCGGGGTCCCAATATAAGGTGTGGTCCCTTTATGAAAAAAGTTTTTTATAAGAATCTAGATTCTTTTTATAAGAACAGTTAAACTAAGGGTTGTTTATAAAGAACGAAGTATTCTGTTTTATGTGAAAATTTCTAAGTTTGAAAACGAAAGTACTTTGACTCGTCATCCCACCCACCAAATTGACGGCTTAACGGCTTACCAATCTCTCTCAGGCAAAAATCCCGGCTTAAGGGTCGGTTTAGGTTCTGGCTTAAGTCAATTACGGCTTAACTCCAAAAGAGGCGTAACTTTTATTTTATTTCAAAAAGTCTTAAATTGAAAACGAATTTATTGAGATGACCACACCCTAATGACCATGAAAATTTTAATTGTTTTTTTTCTATTGTTTTCAGTAAAATGTTTTTGAAAATTTTATAAACCTCTCCAGAAATCACCACACAGACTCTTAAAGATTTCCCTTTCTGATCCTCTTAAAGTGACATTGCACAGACTAGCAAAGCGTCTCAGACTGAGACGAAGGCTTAGCGGCTTTGTAACCTTTTTCAGGCATAAAGAATCACTCACATGACGGTCAAGAGGTTGGCTTAACTCATATATGACGGCTCAAAATAAGAAGGCTTTAAGAGAATTCATGAGATTTTTAAATATTTCCCTACTAATAGTAGGCACTTTAGGCCGATTTTCAAACTTTCAAACCCCCCTATCAAACTTGGTTTTTTGGAAAGCTCTATCTTTTCTCGTTTCAACGAGGGGTCGTTGACCTCTGTAGCATTTATAGAAAAAAAGTTATTGGATTTTTTGTGAAGCTGATTGGAGCAAAAATTAGCCAACTTTTACGGCAGAGGGCCTTCCAAAAAGTGGACCAAAAAAGGGCATTTTTTAATAGAAAAAAACTCTATTTTGGGCATGTTTCGGCTATAATTCAAATTTGGGTTTAAAATTTTCTGATTTTTTTTCTTCTAGGT